>NC_143395.1:84845491-85499553 GCF_052110815.1 Crocodylus siamensis | reverse complement strand
AAAGCCACGTACCCCCAAAGGCTGGGGGTCACGGTGAGCTCCCGCAAGCAGAGGTAGCACCGTCAGCATTGGGAGCATGGCAGTGGCAAGTGGGGAGCGCCCACAGGTGGCCACAGCATTGTCAGTGGCAGGGAGGGTGGTGGTGAGTGCCGACCAGTGGTCGGTGACCACCCACAGATGCCACAGGCAGTGTCAGCAGCGGCGATCAGTGAACTCTTGCAGACACTGCTGGTATTGTCAGTGGCAAGGGGGTAGGGATAGCAAGAGGCGACCCCCCGCAGGCTCTGCTGGCAGTGTCAGTGAGACCTTTTTGCAGAGGGTGTGCTGCCAAGCTCAGGGGGTACACATGCACCTGTGTGCACCCCCTATGCATTGCCAGTGCCCACCCTTTTGGGCAGAAGGGCCTGGCCCATTCAGCATGCTTCTCTGCAGAGCTGCTGCTGTTGCTGCTGCAGCCACTGGGGACTTGCTGGGCTTCCCACTTGCTCTGGGCAGTAGGTAAGGAAGCTGTGGAGGTGGGGGCAGAGCTGCAGCTGGGCAGAGGCAGGGAGCATGGAGTGGCAGAAGCCCAGAGCCTGTGCACAGGTGGCAGCAGCTGTGCAGAGCTCAGGTCGGCAGGAGGTGGGTGTGAGGGAAGGTGGGGATGTGTTGGGACCCTCCCCACACACTCCCCCCATGGAGTGCAGCCCTGGTAGGCAATAGTAGCAGTAGCAGCAGCAGCAGGTGGGGGTGCTTAGGGCGCTCACGGCTCTGGCCAGTGCTGCACATCATGGTGAGAAGCACAGCCCCTGCCAGGCTGTCTCTATTGACAGCACTCCTCATCACGCACATGCAACCCCTGCACTCACATGGGAGGGAAGTCTGATGCAGGACCTGCATAGGAGGGAGCAGAGGAGCAGCTGGCTCCAATGCATGGGGCTTCCCTCTCATGCCATGCAAGACCAGCAGCTGCACATCTGCAGCAGGCAGTGCTGGAGATAGAGATGGCCTGGCAGGGGCTGCGCCTCATGCCGTGATGTGTAGCACCAGCCAGAGCTGTGCTTCCCTGGGCACAGTTCCCTGAGCACCCCTGCCTGCTGCTGTGCCATGGGGAGGGGTGTGGGAGGGTCCTCACCCCTCCATCACACCCCACAAACACCACACACCCACACCCTTCCCCCACAACCCTCCACATATACATAACACCCCAACATGCCCTATGCCCTCACACACACAATCATACCCCCCACAAACCCCTGCAAAACCCCTCTACACCTTACCATACAGCCTCCCACACAATATAATAGACTAAGAATTCATTTTTGAGCTATATATCACTTCTATATACACTACGCAAAATCCAATCATGACAGAAATATTTTTGTAATAAAGTTAAAACATGTTATAGTAGGTGTTTGAATTTTAGTGTATAACTTTTTTTTTTGGTTCTAAGAAGGCAACTCCCTCATCCACCTCGCAAAAAGAGTATTGGGGGGGGGGAGGGGAAGGACTTCTGGTGGCAATGGTCAGGGGTTAGGGGTAGAACTTCTGGTCCTAAGATGGGGTGGGGCAACTGTCAAGGGGCAGGACTACCCATGCAGCCCTCAAAAGCTCACCAATTCTCATTAAAGAAGCCCTCCAGGCAGAATAACTGCCAGTCCCTGTTCTACAATCTAATTTAAGATAAGCTGTGGTGGCTAGGACAACCTGAATGCCATTAATTTCAGAGAGAAAGGGTTGATAGTCTGGCTTCTTCCCATTTTTTTTTGAGACTTTGATAGAATTATAAACTTAGATTCTTCAAATGAAAATAATGCAAGAAGTGAATGACATCACATACAATAAGATACACTTTTTAAAAGTGCTGATAGAAATGTTTACAAAAATAATAGAGTATTAAGACAGGTAAGTATTGGGGAAAATGTGCACATTTTGCTACCATTTTTCAAAGTGTATTTAATAATTGGTAGTATTAAGGAAACTCAAATAATTCAGAGAGAATTTCCAAAAAATAAGGAATCAAAACATGATATTACTTTGCAAAAAGAATAAATATATCTGGAATTCAGATCTTCCTCTGCAAGAAGTTAATTTTTCCTTTCCTAGACCAAAAAAAAGGATTGTGTTCTGAGAGGAAATGTGCCCCTTTTTCTTTTACATTTAATGAAGTGAATTAAAATAAATAAAATCTAACTTTATTAATTAAATCAAGTTTAATGGGATATAACAGTATATACCCAAAATGAAAGAGGATTTTTATTATAGTTATATTTCACTACTAATTAATTATGTTTAACTTTAGAGATGTCTGAAAAAATCCTATTTTATATATTTCTTTAAACCAAACTGCAGATTCATTTCCAAATTGTACCTATCCAATCTTTGTAAAGTGATGTAAAAATGAATCATAGTATTTTTCAGAATACAGGATTTATAAAGACATATGATTAATCACTTCCAAGTTTTAAAGGAAATTCAGTTGCGGTAACTAAAACTGAACTTATTGTGTCCTGTCCTGAAACTAAACACGTTTGCCTTTTCTTCCTAAGCAAACAAAGCAGGATTTATTTTGTTCTTTTAAAACAGGAGTGTCAAACATATGGCCTGTGGGCCAGATCCAGTCTGTAGAGTCCTGCCAACTGGTCCCCAGGTCTGAGCAGATCCTAAAATGGCAGGGCTGGTGCTGCAGGCCTGGCCCACAGGCTGGGTCTGACCCATAAACCCTACCCCTTCCTCCTACTTGCCCCCAACCCTGCCCAAGGATACTTGATTTGGGGGCTGCTCCAGTTGGTTTGGTACCTGTCTTGTGTGCAGCACAGATCCTGGAGTGGCCAGAAGGGATGCTACCTGAGACACAGTCCAGCTAGAATGGCAACTACACTCCATGCAGTAGATGCCCAGGCCAGACTGCACCACATACGGCACTCAGAAAGTGGGGTGGGGGTGTCTGTGGGCCTGATCTGGCCTGCAGACTGGCCCATGGGGCCAGAATAATTTGACACCCATTTTAAAATATGACAATGAGATGATAAGAAGCAAAAAGTGTGAACTATGCTTCCTTTTTATCTACCAACTTGCCTTTTATTAAGTGACTGGTTTCATGTAAAATATGGAAACAAGTCTAGGAGGTACTTTCTGTACACATACATTCTCACTAGTGGGTATGTCTCATGCCCAAGTTTCAATCAGCTGCTGCCCTAACAGCATCTACAGTTTGTCCCAGCACCTCCCTGAAGGTGATACACACTTCCTGCTTCTCAGTTTCTTCTCTATCACAGAGTTCTATACTGCTTTGATTGTGATAAAGTGGGGAAGAAAGGAGGGATTTGAATACAGTACAACTCAAAGAACTTCAGTTACTGGTAACTAACTTGTTTTTCTCCTTCAAGAAAGTGTCCACATACACATTCTCACTAGTGGGAACCACAGCAGGGCTGACATGTAGAGGCAGCTCTTAGTCCATCTAGGTGAACAGCAATTGTAGAACTGCTCTGCAAAGTGTGGCAGTGGGCCTAGAGGCTTTTACAATAGTGCAATGATGTATTCATGTGTTAATAGAGCTCCAGATGACTGTCTTGGAGATATCATTTATGGGGATGTTATGCAGGGATGCTATAGAAATAGCCTGGAATGGATGGAAGCCCTTACCAAAGATGCTGGGTCCATCCAAGTGGTCTTATAGCATGGTTTTAGATAGGGGTGTGTGAAGTGGGCAGTATGCAATCAGATGTGAATTCAGACTGATTCGGAGGACAGTGATTTGATTTGCTGATTTGGCTCACTGTCCTGATTCAATTGGGCCAAATCTGAATCTGAAGATTCAATTCTGATTCAGAGAATCAGTGATTTGGCCATAGACACAGCTTTGTATGTTTTTTCTATGTACCTTGAGGTACCAGGCATGGCTTATGAATGCTGAGATGGTGTGGCACATGGAGTGCCCCATAGGAGCGTAGGGAGGTCCCCAGCATGCTCAGTGGTAGACCCGGAAGTGGACTGGAATGACTTCTGGTCCACTTCTGGGTCCACCACCGGGCTTGTGGGGGACTCCTTGCCATGCCTCCCCAGCTTGATGATTGGCTGCGGGGGGAACATGGGTGCCCCCCCCCAGACCCAGGAGGCACCAGTTGCCAAACCAGAGGGCAGGGCAGGGGTCCCCTGCATGCTCCACAGCAGACCCGGAAGTGGACTGGAAATACTTCTGGTCTACTTCTGGGTCCACTGCTGAGCATACAGGGACCGCCCCCCGCTGTGCTCCTGTTGGATGCTCCATGCGCCCCACCATCTCAGCATTCATG
This sequence comes from Crocodylus siamensis, assembly GCF_052110815.1. NCBI lineage: Eukaryota > Metazoa > Chordata > Crocodylia > Crocodylidae > Crocodylus > Crocodylus siamensis. Next base: position 85,495,276 of record NC_143395.1, on the reverse strand, counting down.
AGCCTTGCCTCAAGGTACATAGAAAAAACATATAAACATATCTATGGCCTAATCGTCAAATTCCTCCGAATCTTTCTGAATCGAATTGGAGGCTTCCAATTAGATTCGGAGAGATTAATGAGTCTCCTGATTTGATTCGGATTCGGAGATTCAGCTGCCAAATTGGGCCGAATCTCCTCTGAATCGAATCAGTGACCAAAGCTTTGCACAGCCCTAGTTTTAGAGACCACTCTGTCACAACTACATCTAAGGCTAAGCTAAGCAGAGCCCTCAACTGGAGCAAGAGGAGGGGTATTTTCTGATGACTTTTTTTTGGAAAGAAGTCTGTGGTCAGAGGACCCATTCTGAAAATGACCCTGAGCATTAACTCCTTGTTCTCACTAGGGACTTAAAATTTCCCACTGCTTTAGTGGTTTGCTCCTATGTTCTGGAAACCAGAAAAACATACTTAGGACAGGTAAATTTGGTGTGCTATGTACCATGGCTATAAACTGACTGCCTCTCTGCATAGGGTGAGAGACCTGGCACCTCCTCATCCATTGATATAGAACATTGTAGTGAAGTTGTCTGTCAAAATTTGAACACAATACCATTTAATGTAAACACAGGAAGGCTAGGAAAATTATACTGCTCTGATTTTCAGTATGGTGATGTAGAGCTTCCTATGACCATAAACTTTGAACCTGAAGCTCTCCTGAAGGGACTCCCCAGTCCTTCAGTGAGGACCCCAAAGTCTTTATTGTGACATTGGGAAGCAAAATGCAAATAGTGCCTGGTTGCATGTGTTAAGGAGGAGAAGACTAAGTCAGGTATTGCAATAGGCATGTGTAGCAGGGCACTAAGGTGCCTGCTACTGAAAAGCAGCCATATGGGCTCAGGTGCTGGTTGCTAGGGGCAACCAAGAGGGGCCAAGAGCCAATACCTGGTGAGTCAGCTGACTGGAAGGGGCAGGGCTGACCGCTATAAGACCCAGACAGGAGGCCATGGGTGCTCTCTCTCCCTCTCTCTCCCAACTGGCAGCCAGACAGAAGGAGCACTGTTCGATCAAGAAAAAGAGCTCAGCCCTGAAGGGAGAAAAGGGAAAGTCCTAGTTGTACATACCACTAGTTATGGGTGAGGGATGTTGTGTGGTTTGGAAAACGCTTTAGCTAGGAGGCTTAGATTTGAGTTATAGCTGGTTGGCTTGCATTATTGCTTTTGTTGTTGTCGTTAAACCGGAGGACCGGGTGAGGCTATTAGGGGTTGGAGGAGGCCTCATAGGGGCTCCACGGTAGTGTAGGGACCCCAGTGCCAGAGGGGGCACAACGTTCAGGGGTGTATCAACCCCAGCCCCAGTGCAGGCGATTGCGGGAGAAGCCCCAGCGCGGGCCACATTGTGGGAGAAGACCCGGTGCGGGCAAGACTGCGAGGGAAGCCCCAGTGCGGGCAATACTATGTTATAGCACAGGGGCTTTGTGTGTTGTGTTTGCTGTTTATCCAGAGGACCAGGTGAGGCTATTAGGGGTTGGAGGAGGCCTCATAAGGGCTCCACGGCAGTGTGGGGACCCTGGCAGAGAGAGAGAGAGCGAGAGCAAGGGGGCCGTGAGAAGCCCCAGAGAGAGGGGGCAGCAAGGAGCCCCAGAGAGTGAAGGTGGTAAGAAGCCTCACCAAGAGCGCCAGGAAGGTCCAGGATGAGACAGGGCACCGGAAGCCCAGGGAAGTCACGGAGAGGGTCAAATTACAGCAAGCTCCAGGTTAAAACCACATCAGTAGTTGGCTTGAGCTGCGGTATAGGGGAGGAAAAAGGAGCCACCGGGTTGAATAACATGGGCAGCCTCCCGCTAATTACATCAATTAATTAATCAATTAAGATCAAGGCATGGCAGGCGAGTAAGCAAGCAGTTGGCCTATAACAGGAGGGCAGAGTCACCAATAGAGAGGCTCCAGTAGAGATACTCCTGTCACATGCCCCTACAGAGCTACTACAAGCAGATTCAAATGGAAAGTATTTGAAGATGGCAAAGGGAGCCGTGGGCCAAATTTAGCCCAGGGACTCTGTTTGACATAAATGCATTAACAAAGGAAATGCATAGTTAAGGTACCCAAGAAAATCTGACTCTGTCCTATAGTAGAATCAATCAGCATCACTACAATTATGATTATAGCATTCAGTGTATATGGTAACAGAGTGCAGGCAGTCCTCGACTTACAACATTTCAAGTTACGTTTCACACTTAAAACTTTTTATAAACTGACACCCTGTTTCAACTTTATGACGTCAGTTTCAACTTTACAATGCTTGATCCGATGTGATGCCATGCCAGTGAACAAGTTCACTGCATCACTCATCTTCCTAGAGAACATCTGTCCAAACTTCCTTGGACACTTTCTTTAAGAAAGCAGACAACACTCAAAAAAAACCTGCAGCCAAGACTCTTGAGAAGAATCCAGCCAAGAACCCTTCAAAAAGTCCAACCAAGAGCCTTTGAAAAAGCCCAGCAAAGTCACCTCAAAGAAGTCCTTCCAAATCAATATGATTGATGTTTACAATATAAATACATTAATGTAGCTATATTACTCATCTATAATTGATTGAGTACCAAATTCTGGGGTATTTCTGGTGAAAATAGGATATTGGACCTTGGTTCAGGAACCAACCCCCCATTTATATCATTGTTTCTTATAAGAAAATTGGTTCAGAGTTACAATGTTTTGATTAAGGACGCAGTTTTCAGGAACCAATTGTGTTGTAAGTCCAAGGACTGCCTGTATATCACACCAATTTTTAACATTTTTCTATCTTTGTAAAGAACCTGAAGGGAAAGTAAGCCGGGATCATAAGAATGTGGATGATAAGAGTGTTCAGGGGGCAGGACTATTAGAAAGACAGAAGGAAACTGTGAATGTACAATAGGGACTGTCTATCTTAGCCTCCCTAGACATGATGTCTAATTGATGTCTCCTTATTCTAGGGGAGGTGATTCAGTGAATCTGAAATGAACCATTGCAGTGGAACTTCTTTCTGACAAAATACGGGAGTTATCAGGCAGCTGTGGAAGCATTAAATAGTGACAACTATGGCCAAGTTGTCTACTAATACAGTGGTTCTCAAACCTTGTTTTGCTCAGGGAACCTCTCATTAGACTCATAACATCCCTCAGAAAATGCCCGGGATTTTCACTTGTTCTTTTGACAACAGAAAAATAATACAGCAATTCTTTTGCTGCAAGGAACTACTCAGAAAGACCACAACAGGTCAGAATGTAAATTCACTATAAATTCTTATTGGGAATCTTGTGCATCATGTGTAGATGTATGCACACCTAACAATGCTAATTTTGTATGGCACACTGTGACATCCTTAAAAGGATCTCATGGCACCATGGTTGAGAATCACTGTACTAATCATAACTCTTAGCAGGGACACAGTTCCTCCCTGTCTAAATTTATTATACTACAGCATGTGAAGTAGCAAAGAGGAAGGATCACAATTGGTTGCTCCCTCTGACATCACTTAAGAAGGATATGATCCTTTGGCTATAGGATATGATCCTGACAATGAATCAGTAACATTTTGCAGCTTAGTTTAATTATAACCTGATTTCTAAGAATATATGCAATTTCAATCAGATTTGACTGAAATTTATGAAGTATACATTATCCCATTATTAAGACCATCATTCAGAACAAAATAAGTCTGACACTGATTGTTAAATTTTTTAAAGGATCCTTTTTTAAAAAATAATTATGACTCATACACTATAAGTACTTGTAAATGATCAGATAATATACTCTGTAATCAAAGAGTAATTTTGAGGAGGGTGTACTAGTTTCTTCATACATTTTTTAAAAGTTTGAAACAATTATTTTACACACAAAATTCAACTTGACTAACTATGGAGTCATTTCTGCCACATCCATAATCCATTATATTTTTTTATCTTCCCTTGGAAAGGATATATTGCTTTAAGACAAGAGAACATAGAAAACAAAATGTGATGGGAGTAGTAGGGAAATGTGACTAAACTTTTAACCAAACTACCTGCTTTACCAATGTGTTATGTGCACAAACATCTGTGCACATAACAATGAATTTAAAACAATGTCATAACTGAAATAGCAATTGGGTATAAACAATATAGGATTCATAATGGTTGAAAAAGGATGAAAATATTTAATATAACATCTAGATCTTAAGCCTTCTAGATAAGAAGCAATATTCCTGGAAGATGCTACTATTTTCAGGTGTCTTATTATGCTAAGATGCATGATCAACAGGACAGAAAACTGAATTTATTCCACCAGATTGTCTGGTTTAGTTGTTTTTTTTTTAACAAAAAGGCTTTATTAAATTAACCTGGTACAAAAATTAGTGAAATTCTAATATAAGCTCTGAAATGAAACCCATACCACATCTAAATAATGATCACTTAACTGCAAGAAACTTTGTAATTAAGTACAAAAATCACAACATTTGAATCCAAAGATTCAGTATTAACTGACATGGCACTTAGAACGAATCAGAGAATCATAGAAAATTAGGGTTGGAAGAGACCTCAGGCGATCATCCAGTTCAATTCCCTGCTCAAAGTAGGACCACCCCAACTAGATTATGCTAGCCAAAGCTTTGTCTAGCTGGGTCTTAAAAATCTCCAAGGATGGAGAGTTCTGGGTAGCCTGTTCCAGTATTTTACTACCTTCCTAGTGAGACAGGTTTTCCCAATATTTAATCTCAACTTCCCTTGCTGCAACTTGAGACCATTGCTTCTTGTTCTGTCATCTGCCATCACTGAGAACAGTCTAGCTCAGGGGTAGGCAATGTTTTTGGCCAGAAAAACGAAACAAGGGCAGGTGGTATGTGGCAGAATACACTGCATATTACTATGGTTAATAATCATAAATGTTGCCCTTTTTTACGGTAAATACCCGATTGTCTAAAAATTGTAAACCTGCTGATAATAAATAAAACTTGATACTCCCTTTAATCTTGTGTATTTGTTTTGTGAAGGTCCCCCCACAACAGCCACCCCAGCCCTGCTTGCGCCCCTTGCCTCCCACCCAAACCCCTGCCCCCCAACCCAGCTGGCAGCAGCTACCCGGAGCCAGGGTCAGTTGCAGTTGGGAGGCTGCAAGCAGCTGCTGCCTCCCCGCCTCAGCCCCAACGCATGCCAAGGAAAATGGCCTCAGGTGCCATGCTTGCCACACATGCCTGAGGTTGCCGACCCCTGGTCTAGCTCCATCCTCTTTGAAACCACCTTTCAGGTAGTCGAAGGCTGTTATTAAAGCCCCTCTCAGTCTTCTCTTCTTCAGACTAAATAAGCCCAGTTCCCTCAGCTTTTTCTCATAAGTTATGTTCCCTAGCCCTCTAACCATTTTTGTTTCCCTCTGCTGGACTCTCTCCAACTTGCTGCATCCTTTCTGTAGTGGGGGCCTCACCAGTACAGAATAGAGGGGAAGCCACTTCTCTCAGTCTGCTGGCAGTGCTTCTACTAATGCAACCCACTATGCTGTTATCGTTCCTCACAACAAGAGCACACTGTTGGTTCATATTCAAGGTCCTTTTCTGCCCTTTAAAAGCAATTCTTGAAAAATGAAATGTTCATAGTTCCTACCATATCAGTCATAGGCTCTATGAATACTAGGAAGAGAGGGCTTCATTATATTTTGCAAGATAATACAAATGTGTGCCTAAGGCTAATTCAAATCACTTTACCTGTCATGCTCAGTTGCCCTTTCTGTAAAATGGAGATAATGCTCTAAAATCAGTGGGGTGTGAAAATTAATATTTACCAAGTAATTTAAATAGTTTAAAATAACTTAATACATTTGGTATTTAAAGTTATATTTCTGGATTTAAAAAAAAAAATCAATAAATATTTGTAGCGGTATTTGCTGCATTTACCCAAATCCAAGACAACTCTGAATTTAAGCTGATGCCCCCACCCCAATAATTAGATTTTTTTATATGGAGAATTTATAAAGTTATTATAATTTCCTTATGTATATAAACCAATTATTGGAGGGTTGTCTTAAATTCATCCATCCACTGCTATGGCAGGGAATGCATTGGGAGGAAGGGGGAAGAGGAGCAAGCAGTGATGAAAACGGTAGGGTATATTTTGGGGATGGTAGCGGTGGACTGACTCCTACCCTTTTGCCACTTCCCCAAGTGCCTGCTCCCCCCACACTTACCTTGCCAGTGCCTGCTGCCCTCCTGCCAACTGTAGTCCCTGCCATCTGCCCCCTGCCTGACCCACCTGTCCCTTACCCTCTGGTCACTTGCCTTCCCTGCCACCTGCCCCCAAACTGGGGCTGACCCTCTACCACTTACTCCCTGCCACTGCCTGCTCCTTCTGCCACTTGTCCTCTTGCTGCCACGTGCCTTACTGAGTGGATTCTTGCAGCCTCTTCTGACTGCATTTTCAATTGACACTCAATTCTAAGACACAGCTTTGTTTTCCCTATGTTGAATGGGGGAAACAACCTTGTCTTGGAATCGAGTAAATGTGGTATCTTAACAGCTAAGCATTTTGGTGGCTCTGACTAATCACTGTTTTCTTAAATACGAGGGAACTCCATTTACCTACACCATTAGCCTGAAACCCCTATCCAAATCCAGATTCTCTCACCACCACAGCACTGAGGAGTATTCAGCACTTCCTAAGCCTGTAGCTAATAATTCCAATAGTTAGCTGAAATGCTAAAATTCTTACATCCTGAAAACTTCTTGGATAAACAATATCCCTGCTTATAAATTAGTGGAAATTTTTATTAAGTATCTTTTGCAGAGTATCAATGCCAAATGTGTTCACCCTCATATTACCTGACTCTTCTTGTCAACATTTATAATTGTGCTATCCCCAGCCCTGTTTTAAAACATAAATGGTATATGTCATAGCCAAGGAAACCCACTTCACTTTAACCTTGTTAATGGTGAGCCAGATGGAACCTCTGAGGCCACCCATTGTTCTGTTTTGCATTTTTGTGTAATGCCATGGTGTAGGTCCACAGGGCCTCATGAATTCCCCTCCCCTGAATATATGCTGTGCTGTTAAAGGCACTGAAAGAATCAAGCTCTGCTCAGGGAGCAGCTGGCTTTTCATTTTTTTAAATGGTTGTAAGCAGCAGGGTTTTTTTTTCTCCCCTTCCACCCTCCCGGCAAATCCTGATCTATAAGGCCTCAGGTCAAAACAAGCCCTAACAGTGTCCTGTGAATCACATCATACACTACCTCAATTTCTTTGTACAATTGTCTTTTTTCCTCATGCTTGTTAAATTGTGCTTCTTTCTTGTACTCAAAGACCCTGATCCAGCAGCTATTACATACATGAATAGTCCTTACTAACTTGAGTAATTATATTAAGTGAGGGTTTTTTTATTTACTTAGTTTATATACCACCTTATCGGATTGGGCCATAAGTTTCTCCCCTCCTCCCACGATCTAAATATTTTACTTTAATACTTAACTTCATGGTGGGCACTTCTATTCCTGCTATAATAAACTGTGCATCATGGTTTCCATTTCATTCCATTCTTTCTGGAGATTTCAGCTAGAAATGTTTCTTGGTCTTTGCCTAGTTGAGCAATCTTTTTGAAAGGAAACTGGAAGTGGAATGTGATTTGAGTAAAAATGGCATGCAGCCATTTTCTCAGTATGAGTAACATGGAGGAAAATATATTCTTCTATTATTTAACAAAAACATATACCTATAAAACTTATAACCCTTTATTTGGCAAAGGCTATAATTGTGGGCTGCTTGCAGATGTTAAAAACAAAAAACACAGCGCTTCACTTTAAACTTGGTGCGCTCCTACGCTGACCCCAGCACATGCCCTAAGAGGCACCATGTTAGTTGGACCTGACTCACTCAAGAGCTGTATAGGTTGGGCACTTCACTGGGGCTTTTTGGCACTTTTTGGTTCACTCAGCTTTAGATAAACGTGCCAAAAGCCCTATTGAAGCACCTGATCAACACAGAAGCTGCAGAGCTAGGTCAAACTACTGAGCTGCTTCTTCCAGTGAAAGTTTTTTGAGGGTTTTTTTTTAACATCTACAAGCAGGCAAAAAATGGCTGTGGTCTGAAAGGTAAACTTTGTCCATTGAAATGTCTCTGTGCTAGGGGCCGTGATTCAACAATTCAAAAAATTAAGCAGATACTTTTCTAAATAGGGATAGACTTAAAGCACATGCTGAACTTTAAACACATGTTCAGACAGTTTACTGAACTGGGGCTCTAGTATACTATAAGGTGATGATCAGAACCTAAAATAGATGGATAGAAAAAGCAGTGCCTTTGCCAAGAAATGTGTTTAGATTTGATCACACTGGGCACATCTCAACATGCATTTACTCCAGCCTAGATTTACTGTGCAGTAAGCTACTACACCGTGGGCGCATCTACATGTGCCCTAATGACGCTGTTCCTTTTGGAAGTACTAAATGATGGCGCATTAACAGCCCGCACTGACACCCTGTGTTGTGCGCAGGGCATGTGGTTCCTTTTAGCTGTACATCACCGTAGCAACATGCTATACTGAGGGAGCATGTTGCTATGGTGACATAGTTGCAGTCTCAGTTTTTGTCTGCAGATGCTACATCACCATAACACGTTGCTATGGTGATGTAGTGTCACATGTAGACACACCCAGTAAGGGTTTTTGCACCCAGTACTCTTACTAAAAGGCTGTTCCAGAATTTCATTGCACTCATAGCTAGAAACTTCTAATTTCCAGCCTGAATTTTTCATGGCCCATTTATAGCCATTTGTTTGTGTGCCAACGTGTCCTTTGCTTAAAAAATTCTCCCTCATATTTAACCTCCTGATGCATTTAGAGGCAGCAATCTCCCCTCTCAGTCTTTATACTTCTAACCTAAACAAACTAAGCTCATCTGTTCTAATAAGATAGACTCTCCATTCCATCATCATTCTAGCAACCCTTCCATGTACCTGTTCTAGTCTGTATTCATCTTTACTGAACATAAGAGATCAAAACTGTATTCAATGTTTCAGATCATGTACTATCAGCACCTTCTATAATGGCATTAACACCTCTTTACTGGTCCTGGAAATAACTTGTGAGATACCTTCTAGGATCACATGTGCCTTTTTCATTACTGTATCCCACTGGTGGTTTAGTCACCAGATGGTGGTTTAGTCAACCACCATCCCATTGGCGGTTTAGTCAACGAGATGCTACATTGCTGTAGTGATAAGCTATGGTGACGTAGCATTGTTGGGCAGTGGGCTCATTGCTACTGTGCAGTAGGGTCGGAAACAACCCGTGCGCTGCAAGGACTGCACAGTAACTGTGGTTTTAGCAGCAAGCAAGTACTTTAGCAGCAAGTACTAAATGACTGCGCAGTAACATTTGTGTAGTCGGGGGCAGTGCCCCTTGTGTCTGATTAATACACACAGGTCCTTTTCTTCCATTGTCATTTTCAACTGATTAGTGTAGAGCTTAAAGCAGAAATTCTTGCTGTTAGTCCCCAAATATATGAAGATTTCTACAAATCCAGCTCTCAAGGTCATCCATATCTTCTTTATAATTTTTCTCCTTTGTATTGGTGATGTCTTCCAATTTGGGTTCACAAACAAATTTCACAGCCCCACACTATTTTCTGTGTGAAGTTCATTAATGTGATTGATCCCAAGATCAGTTCTGGAGGAATTTCACTGGTATACGTTGTCAAGCCCAACAGTTCTCCTTTTAAGCATAATCATATTTTCTCCCTTGTTTCTTATCTACCTTACTATATTAATCCCTGTCTTTTCAAACTTAAGCAACAATTTCCTCATGTGACACTGTATCAAATGCTTTACTAAAATTTAAGTCTACGGAATTTTCTTGTTTAGAAAATCAACCAATCTTCCCAAGATTATTTTATCAAAGCAATATATCAGGTATGATAAACTGCATGATCTGCCTTTGGTAAAATAACATTGTATTTTACTGCTTTCACCTCTATGTAATTTATTTTTTCCTTCAATATTTATTCAAAAGCCTCACCTATTACTGAGGTCAAACTAACAGGTCTGTAGCTGGTCAGATTGCTTTTCTTTCCCTTTGTAAAATATAGATTTGCTATTTTCTAGTCATATGGTACCACGACAACTAGACCTTTGCTGCTGTATCTGTGATTTATGTGTTAGTTGTCTCAATATTGTAAGAAGGAATTATCTGTATTCCAGTGTTCCTTACAATTTAGCTGTAGTAATTTCTATTTCCGTAAACACCTTTTGCCTTTTTCTGCCAAAAACTAGTTGATTTTGTAACATCCTCTGAAATAATGACTACGTAAAATAAATCAGTTATTTTGTACTTAAAGTTTACAATTTCTTAGTTATGATGCCTTTGTAACAAAGGGAACTTTGCCTTGTGTAATTGCTAATGTTACTTTGTCACATCAGTATCACCTGTTATTTTTTATAATAATAACTCTTGGAAATATTCTTTGATGTGGTTCAGCTTTAAAGCATTTTTTTCATTTTCCTGGAAATGATGGATAATTTCAAGGTTTGCAACAGAGAACTGGTTTTATGTCAACATAAAACTGTATTTTATACAAAACCCCACTTATTCATGAACATATCACCATTTATGACTGTTTTCTTAAGTATTATGCTAGTGTTTCCTGGTAGGGAAGGAATGGAATACTCCTAAATATCTCTGAAACCATCTGGTGGTATTTGCTTTCCCTTTCTGATATCTTGGAGAATTACAGAATTAACTTGACTGTATATAGAATTCTTCAGGGTAAAAATATTGTTACTTAAATTCTCTTTGGAGAATTACTAATTATTGGCTTTAAAACGTGCCTTTGTATTATCAGCTATTTAATGCCTCTGAAAAATGATGTGTATATAATGTCGCAGATTTCCTCAGGGTTATGCTTGCTTAGGCCTTATCTAATCTGAGTATCCCCTGAAACCAGCCCACATGTGGTCCGGGGGCTTCTGGAGTGGGGGTGCCCCTGGTTCTGTTTGAGACAGCTGTTCAGTTGCTGACCCTCCCTTATTACCAGTGGCTCTGTCAGTTCAGCTCCTAACAGAAGAGTTTACTTCTGCATGGAGGAAAGAAGTGCACCCCAAAGTTCCAAACAGTGAAGCAGACAGCTCCTTTTAAACAAAGACATTTATTGGACAAATGCAGTACAGCAAACATGTACTTCCAAAGGGTTAAGGAATCTCTCTATCTTCGATCCAGCCCACACAGCATTACAGCCCCCCAAAATTAACTCTGCTGTTCCCTTTCATGTCTTGGAATGAAGGCTGCTCTGGATCCTAGTAAGGACCTTATTAACCCTTCTTTCCCCTTGTACAAACTAGTCAGAGAAACTGAGGAATGCAACATTGTTACAAAATAGCACAAACATGTCTATTATATCTATGTAGGATTCTCCTTGTTTATTTATTAAACGTATATTAGAAATATTGGTACTTAATATACATACTCCCCCCATATTTACTTGAATCCAAAATGAGATTCCCTCCTAGTTAACCTGGGGGAGGGAGAGAAGCTCCTCGTCTTGGATATAAGGCAGGGGTGAGGGGAGGCAGGCAGCTGTTGTGGCTTTGGCCCTGTCTGCCCCCTCTCACCACATCTGCCTCGTGCCTCTCCCTCTCCCACCTGGCCCACCCCTTCAGTCTTGGGTCCCCCTTCCCCTTCCCCCACAGCTATTTACCCTTGCTCCACTATGGCTGGCTCTGCCCCTGTTCTAGCCTGGGATGTGGAGCATGGCCCCAGCCAGACCCTGCACTTTGCTCCTCGCTTGAATTCCCAGCCTCACTATAAGCCCTGTGAGCCAAGCAACACAGCTCCATGGACCATACATTTGGCACCCATGATATAAACAAAGAAGGGAAAGGGCTACTGATCGTGATAAACAAAGATATGCTCCCCACCCACAGCCCCATCCTGTCTGCCCAGCTGAGTGCACCCTGCCTGCAGGGAGCCTGGCCAGTCTCCATGGAGACTCCACCCGCCTGCCATGCTCATTCTTTCTGGTGCCCCAGTAGGGGGTGCAGGGCGGATGGGTTCATGTGCTGGGGTAGCAGGCCAGTGGCGGAGACATTGCCAGTGGCAGCTGGGCAGAGTGAGCCACCACCAAGGAGGCTGTCAGGAAGCTGAGTCTGGCTGCTCTGCCACCCCTTCCCCACTGTGCACCTAGGCAGGGCTGAGGAACCTGCCATGGGCTGGACAGAATCCCTTGAGGCAGCTCAGGTCCCCAACCCCTGGTAAGTGGCCAGGATCTCAGTGCACAGAGAGTGCAAAGCATGATCCAAGTGGGACCCAAGTGAGGTAGCTCCTGTCTCCAACCCCTGACACAAGGCCAGGAAGACTTCGTGCAGGCAGTGCTGCATGGAGGGTCCAGGAGCAGACCCAGGCCCCAGGAGCTGTATGGGGAGGCTGGGGTCTACAACCCCTGACCTGGCACGAGGCCAGGCATCTAAAAATGAAGCCTCACATGGAGGGCCCTGGTTGATACCGCTACCCTGGAACTCTGCAAGGAAGCTCGGGGCCCCAACCCCAAGCAGAAGAGTAAAGCCCTCGGTGCGCACCATGGTGCACAGGGCCACTGGCAGCTGGCAGGCCCAGGGGGAGCCAGAGACAGCTGAAGCCTCAGCAGGAGAGGTGGCAATGAACTGGGAGAGAGATAAGGACTCTCCATCTGGCTTCCTGGAGTTGTGAGTTCCCAGGGAAGGGGATTCCCACAGGGCAGGGGGAATCCACCCAGGTTGAGATTATGCTTAGGGGCAACCAACATGGGTTCATTAGAGGGAAGTCCTGTCAGACCAACCTGGTGGCCTTCTACAACCAGGTCACCAAATCCTTAGATGCAGGGGTAGCAGTGGACATAGTCTTCCTGGACTTTCAGAAGGCCTTCGACACTGTCTCTCACCCCGTTCTCATTAAGAAACTGGGGGACTGTGGTGTTGACACCTACACAGTCAAATGGGTCGCCAACTGGCTGGAGGGCCGCACCCAGAGAGTAGTGGTGGATGGGTCATTTTCAGCCTGGAGGGATGTGAGAAGTGGGGTTCCCCAGGGCTCGGTCCTCAGGCCTGCACTGTTCAACATCTTCATCAGTGTCTTGGACAAGGGGATAAAAAGCACCCTGTTCAAATCTGCTCATGATACTAAGATGTGGGGGGATGTGGGCATGCTAGAAGAAAGGAATAGGCTACAATTGGACCTAGACAGGTTACAGGGGGGTGGATGAGAATAGGATGGGATTCAACACTGACAAGTGCAAGGTGATGCACCTGGGGAGGAACAACCAGCACCATACCTACAGGCTGGGGAACTCCCTTCTCATCAGTGCAGAGGCAGAAAAGGATCTTGGAGTTATCATTGATGCCAAGATGAACATGGGCCAGCAGTGTGGGGATGCGGTCAGGAAGGCCGACCGCACCTTGTCATGCATCTACAGATGCATCTCAAGCAGGTCCAAGGGGGTGATACTCCCCCTCTATGCGGCACTGGTCAGGCCACAGCTGGAGTACTGCATCCAGTTCTGGGCGCCGCACTTCAAGAGGGATGTGGACAGCATGGAGAGGGTCCAGAGGTGGGCCACTCGCATGATCAGGGGGCAGCAGGGCACCTACGAAGAGACGCTAAAGGACCTGAACCTATTCAGCATCCACAAGAGAAGGCTGAGGGGGGGGATCTAGTGGCCTGTTACAGACTAGTCAGAGGGGACCAGCAGACACTGGGGGAGTCCCTGTTCCCTCGAGCACTACCAGGAGTAACTAGGAAAAATGGTCACAAACTAGCAGAGGGTAGATTTAAGCTAGATATCAGGAGGCGCTACTTCATGGTCAGGGTGGCTAGGATCTGGAACCAGCTTCCAAGGGAAGTGGTGCTGGGTCCTACCCTGAAGGTTTTTAAGAGGAGGCTAGATGAACCCCTTTGTGGGGTCATTTGACCCCAGTACTCTTTCCTGCCATGGCAGGAGGTCGGACTTGATGTTCTGCTCAGGTCCCTTCTGACCCTACCAACTATGAAACTATGAGGAAACCAACCACTGAAGGGGAAGTCCAGAGGGACAGGGCTCCCCAAGTTTGAAGTTTTATTTTGGATTAAGGAATATTTTGGCTGGGCTGGGGAAAGCCTGAAGGGCACTGGGGGAGCTTCCCCCCACCCTCCTTGCAGCCACAGGAACGCATCCAAGGTTCCAGAATAGCTTGGGTCTTGAGGTTCCTAGAAGAGTTAATTATATGCAAGCATGTTGCACCTTATATTTTGTGAGTGGGTGCCAGGTATTGTGTGGTTTATATTTCATGTGTTGTAAGTGTAAATTGATAAAGTCTAAAATTATCTAATTATATTGAAATCTTTAATCTGATATTATAAGGCTAAGTATTTGATAGAGTATGTATATATTTGTAGATTTATATTTAATATCTAAGAAGATTTAAAGATTTTATAGAGTCTAAAGTTATAAAACACTTGTTGAAACTTAGGTTAGAATTTTATTATAATAGTTCATTGTAACTTGAGCAAGGTATAGAACTGTGTAAATATTTCCTATAATCCTTATTGTACATTTTATTGTGTATATGTCTTATGTATTTTATAATTGTGTATTTGTAGTTAATAGACTTTAGAGTATATGATTTTCACTGAGGCCCTGCTGGAATCCTCCTCTATTATTTATCTGGTATTTAGCAGTAACTTATTTGTATCTTTAGGGGTGGTAGACACACACACACACACACATATTGAATAAGGTTTAAAGTTTAATAGTATATGTAAACATATGTATTGGTGTTTATGTTTATATTTATCTTTTAATGCAAATACATTTGTACATAGTTAAGTTTGTATAGTGTCCTGGCTTGGCTTTCTATAGGGAAATGAGGGAAACTGCGTGTAGCTAGCAGTTGTCCCTCCACGGCACACCTGCCCTGCTGACATTTATCTTCAATTGGAGACGGGAGTACATACCTGAGTACACCCAGGTTACACTCTCACTGAGAACTGACATGAAACAGTCCCTGTGAATATTTATAAATGGGAATCTGCCTTCAAGGAAATAGTTTGAAGTCAAATCAAGCTAGATTAATATACCTGTAGATACTAAAGTCCCCTGCTGTAAGAGTAAAATAAAATATCAAGGCTTTAGCAAATTTATCTCTTGTCAGCTTTCAGGGGAAAGGTAATGGTATTTTGTTAGAACACGGGTAGGCAAAATGGCAGATGCAGCCAGCACCCAGTCTCCATTTCCCAGCAGCTCCTGCTTGCATGGCTGGGGCCAGTTTCCATGGACACCCCAGCAGCAGCCACACTGTAATAGAGTGGGACTGGAGTTTCCATGGAGCCCAGCCCCAGCTTCGCTGGCAGGGTGCACAGCAGGGCAGGGAGCTGCTCCAGGGCTGGGCTGGGATCTTGCAGTGGTGACAGCATGGTCCGGAGCCGGGGCAGAGCCATGAGTTGCAGCCTGCATGCTTTGTGCAGGTGCGTGCAGGCAGCAGATTGCAGCTCTGCTCCAAACCATGCTGTCACTGCTGCAAGATCCCAGCCCAGCCCTGGAGCAGGTCCCCTCCCTGCTACGCACCCTGACAGCGCTGCTGGGGCTGGTCTTCACAGAAACGCCAGCCTCATGCTATCACAGTATGGCTGCTGCTTGGGTCTCAGTGGAAACCAGCCCCACCCATGCAAGCAAGGACTGCTGGGAAATGGACTTCACTGCTGGCTGGATCCAGCCCACGGGGCCAAGCTTTGCCTGCCTCTGTGTTACAATGTGGTTAAGGACCCCATGGCAGCAGGGTGTTCTAGCTACAGTGAGCAGTGCCAATAACAATGACGCTTGTTTCAAACCTTGTCTATGGCTCCAAGTGCTATTGTACAAACTTCGTGAAGGATTGAGCTGTTTGGACCAGAAAGTCTTCTTGAGCAGTATCCATACAGTATTTCAATCCTCTGTCCACTGTGTTTATATGTATCAACATTACCTACCCATGTCTGAGTCTGTATTTCTGGAAACATCTGAACTGCTTATCCCATATGCCTCCAGCAAGTAACCAAATGCCAGAAAAACATGCACTCTGGGGGTACGTTTAAGCAACAGAGTAAGAGTGTGGCACATGCCAACATACCCATGCTAATTTGATCAACCTACCATTATAAAAACCCAGCAAAACAACAGCACCATGGACTTTAGTTTGAAGTAGCAATCAAGGTACATACACAGGCTTCCTATAAAGTTAGCACCATGTTTGCTAGCACACACAAGCACCTATTCATTTTGCTGACTGGTTGGCATACCAGGCAGGGTGCTATATGTAAGGGTGCTGAGCAGAATGTAGGTTACTGTATTCTGCAACATACTCATACACAGAGAACTGTGAGGAAGGTGGCCTGATCAAACAGATTGTACTGGTATAGTGGGATAGAGGGTAGGACGGGGACTGGTAAGAGGAGGTGCTTTGCAAACAACATATACAGCATCAAGGGTGGCCAACCTGCACCACGAGTGCCACAAGTGGCAAGGGTAGCCTGCATATGTGGCACATGGCAGACTGGGGAGGAAACAGGCAGCAAAGCAGGAGACAGGACAGGAAGCATAAAGGAAGGCAGCAGATTGGGCAGAGAATGGGACTGGAGTGGTACTCAGGCAGGGTATGGAACTAATTTGTGACATGCCTGACAAAAAGGCAGGTATCCACTGACTTACAAGCAGCCAACCATACGGAGTCTCTCAGCCACTGACAAAAACGAAATATTGACATGCTCACTAGTGCAATATTAATTACATTGTATGTGAAGCCAGCCATGCAAACTGGTTACAGACTAAGTTAAATGGGGTATGTCACAACTGTCTCTTAATGCAGAGAAATAAGCTTTGGAGCTTATTGCTGTGGGTGTGCATCTGCACATATGCCCGGACTGCAGCACATTGAGCCGGGTCAGAGCAGCCCTGGCTTGCAGGAGGCTGGAATCTAGATGTGCACTGCTGTGCATGAAAAAAATCCACAGCAGGGTAGTATTTGTATTTGTATGGAAGTACTTGTATTGAAGACTTTATTAGTTTTGTGAGCCCTCATAGGGGTGCATGTGTAGAGGCTGAAATGTTTACTGTGCTGTTAATTAGTCAACTGCACAATAAACATCTCGTGTAGATGAGCCCATGTTCTACTGTAGGCAGGGCATCTGCTTTTCAACAGTCTTAAGAAGACAGCACCAAATCAACCATAACAGCTAGATTTCTTTTTTTAAAGGAAAGCTTACATTCTGCAGAAACTGATGAGGTCATTAGATACAACATACCAGCCAGTACCAGCTCAATCTGACCCCTGAATAAATCAATCTCTTCACTTATTCTTCCCCACACCCCCGCCCCCTGAAGTGCAGACTAGAAACAACCTTCTAATGGATTCATTCTGTGTACAGCAGAGCTGACATTTTGTTTTCCATAAGAAAAGTCAAGCTTCTTTGCAATGTATCTCAACATACTCTAAGTCAATAAAATAAAAGTATTCCACCAAACTCTTAAAAAAACATTTAAGCTTACCTAACTCACTCTATGGTGTTGATTTTATGTTCTAAATAGAAGCTGAGCAATTTTATTGGCTACCAAACAAAATGGGAAATAATTCCCTGGGTCACGTTACAAATATAACTTCTACCGGGGGTCAGAATGCACAATCTTCTGTAAAAAGAGAGGCACAAAAGACTTAGACCTCTAGCTACTATCCCAAAATGTCCGTTCCCAGAAAGACTGTTTTATTTGTATCTACTAAGTTATTTAATATCAGTAAGCTACCATGCGAAGTTGATTGCTTCTGTTTGCTTTCCAGTGATATAACCTGTGTGTGTAAATTGGAAATGTCCTCTTTTCTAAATTAAGAACTCATTAGATTGTACCTTTTATAGTACTGCCATCTAGCTCAAACTCTCAAACTGGATACCTGGAAAGCTTTTTGGTTGCAGTTATTTTTCCTGAAGAGTCAATTAAAATAAAAATACATTAAAAATGTCCTCTCTCCCATATAAGCAGTTATAGTTGCCATGAGACTTTTGCCATCTTGAGTAAGAGCAGAAGTGGTCTGGAAAAAAAAAACTGAGCCCCTGCTGGGAAGAGCCCAGCGCAACCACAGCCCCAACCCACAGCGGTCAGCTGGCCCTGACCCACATAGATCTGGGGGCACATGCCCCCCCGGGGTGTGCGCAGCAGTGGGAGCCCCCCAGCCCCCTCTGGACGAGCCACAGCACATCTACAAGAGATGCTATGGCGGCATAGCACTGACAGGCACAAACTGTGACACTGACACTACTGGGCAGTAGCAATGAGCTACTGCACAGTACCTTGTTGCCACTACACAGTAGGGTTGGAAATGACCCATGTGCCACTGGGACTGCAGAGTACTGAAGCAAGTACTACATGACTGTGCAGTAACAACTGAGCAGTCATGTACATGTGTAGACATGCCCAGTAAGTATAAAAAGGTAAAGGAGAGACCAATTCTGCTAGTGGCCTGTAACATGGCAAGAATTTCTTCCTGCTGGCACCCAGCTGTCTTAAGAAAAAAGCAGCTTACCAGTCACTTATACAGCAAATAAAAAATTGTGCATGGCTGAGGAGTTTTTCCTAAACTGTCTGAGAAACTTCACTCACAACCTCAAACAACAATGATACAATTTCCTTCTGTTTTTTGGTAACTGCAGTGCCCATCCAACCAATGATGTTGAAAGACTTGATAACATAAAATTAGTTTTCCTACACCCTAACATTACAGCAGTTATTCAGCCATGTAAACATGTAACCATTTGAAACCTTAAGGGACATTTTCAAAACAATGTTGTACAGAAGATTATCTCAGATACAGACATGAAGTCAGACATGAGTGCCAACAAATTCACAAAATAACACCCCTCTGGAGGTGTTATATATGTTCAACAAAGCCTTGAAAACCATGAAATAAAATACTATTGCTTGTTTTCCCAAGGCAGGTTTTGTGATACAGACAGATACAAGTTAGGGACCTGACGGCGTGAACAATGAAGGTAATGTCTTCAGACTCTGCCAAATTACACAGGAAAGAAATTACTCTCTATATTTCCAAAATAACACTGTGAACCATGTATACCAACTGAAGATTACTTGTGCAAAGCCACACAAGGGAACCCACAGGGTCCCCATCTAATACTGACAAAGATGATGATATCCGAGTCCCTGTCTTAGAGAATGATGCACATAAAACACACAATTTACCAATTTATGGAAAAGAATCTCTGCAAACACTTTAGCATATATTATCACATAAAAGGTTTTTGGAAAAAAAAACCGGAGATGGTCACAAAAAAAACAGATTTATTTTCATGAGACTGCATATTTTAAAACATATTATATGTTGTATGATATACCAGCATATAAGGCTAGGAAGGATATGGAAGCTTGAGAGAGTCCAGAGGAGAGCCATTCATATGATTCAAGGCCTGGAGGGAAGGCCGTACAAGGAGAGGCTGAGGGACTTGGGACTCTTCAGTCTGGAAAGGAGAAGGCTCAGGGGGGACTTGCTGGCAGCCTACAATTACATAAGAGGAGTGCATCAGGACCTCGGAGAAGAGGTGTTCACCACAGCTCCCCAGGGGATAACAAGGTCTTAATGGCCATAAACTCCAGGAAGGCTGATTTAGACTAGACATAAGCAAAAAGATCTTTATGGTGCGAGTGTCTAGGGTCTTTTATCCAGCCCATGGCACCCACCAACAATTACTGCCTCACCCAGCCCTTCCACTCACAAGGGTGGGAGTGAGGCATACATCCCCAACATACCCTATTGCGCCTTGCTCCCACCCCTGTGGACAGAAGGGCCTGGCCTTGCCAGCACACAGCTTCCAGGCAGGGCTGCTATTGCTCTTTCTGCAGCCCATGGGAGCCTGCCTGACTTCCTAGGCATCCAGCTCACTTCAGGCAGCAAGTAGGGAATCAGCAGGGGCAGGGGCTGGTGCTGGGTTAGCGGAGCTGCAGTTCGGCAGAAGTGCAGAAAGCAGTGCGGAGCCTGTTCCCACGGGGCAGTGGGAGAGCAGAGCTTGGCTGAGCAGGGGACCCACACAATCCCCCACGTGGTGTACAGCCCCCACTGCCAGCAGCAGCAGCAGGTGTGGGGAGAGGCTCATGGCACTAGTGCCCAGTGCAAGCACTGGTGCCCATGCAACACAGGCTAGCCTGGCTGCCTGTACTGTGGAGGCTCTGTGCCGCATGCCTGCAACTCACAACTCACACTGGGGGAAGCCCGTGGTGGAGCTGGCTGCCTTCCCTGCCCCCTGCTACACAGGTCCCTGGACTCCACTAGAGTGCAGGGAGTCCCTCCCCTGGAGCCCAGCATTGGGCTTCCCCCAATGTGAGTGTGGGAACTGCAAGTGCAGAGCCCCCATGATAGAGGCAGCTGGGTAGGTTGTGCTCCTGGCCCCCACGTGCAGCACCTGTGCTGGGTACAAGCACCCTGAGCGCCCCCCCGCCCAGCTGCTGCTGGTGGCAGTGGGGGCTGTGCACCATGTGGGGGAGTTTGTAGGGGGTCCTCACACTCCGCACCTTCCCTCACACTCCACAAACTTTACACACCCACACCCTGCCCAGACAACCCCCACCAACATATACACACACCCCAACATACCCTATATCCCACCCCACACAGCCACAACCTCTCACAAACCCACCCATACACCCCCATCATACACACACATCCTACCATACACACACACTCCCCATCCTACATGCAGACACCCCACCATACACACACACTCCTGCCATACGCAGACACCCACCACCATACACACACAAACACACACTCCTCACCATACACACTCCCCACCATACACACCACACAAACTACACCCTACTCACCCCACACACAATATACAAGAGTAAGACTTTATGTTTGAATTATTACCCACTTGGTGAGAAGGCAGGAGGACAGGCCTTATGAGGAGAGACTGAGGGACCTGAATCTGTTCAGCCTGAGCAAGAGGAGGCTGAGGGGAGACCTGGTGGCTACCTACAAACTCATCAGGGGAAATTAACAGCAAATAGGTAGAGCCCTTTTCTCCCCAGCACCACCTGAGGTGATGAGGAACAATGATAATAAGCTGATGGTGAATAGGTTTAAGTTAGAGATCAGGAGGCAATATTTTACAGTTGGGGGGCCAAAATCTGGAACCAGCTTCCTAGAGAAGCGGTCCTCGCCCCTACCTTAGGAAAATTCAAGAGGAGGTTGGATGATCACCTGTCTGGGGTCTTGTGAACCCAGCATTCATTCCTGCCTGTGGCAGGGTTCAGGCTAGAGGATCTGTTCAGGTCCCTCCTGACGCTAGCTACTATGAAACTATGAAACTATTATGCAATGACCTCTATAGAGACTAGGCAAACACAAATCATGAAAAAAATATTTTGGGTAATAACATTAAAATACGTTATAGTAGGTGTTTGACTTTTAGTGTATGGTTTGTTTTTTTTCTAGTTCTAAGATGGCAACCCCCTCTCCCAAAAGTTTTGAGGGAGTAGGCACAGCAAAGGGGAGGGACTTCCACTGGCAAAGGTCAGGGGTTAGGGGGCAGGACTTCTGGTCCTAATATGGTGACCGGGGGGCAGGACAACTGTCAAGGGGCGGGCCTACCCATGCAGCCCTCAACAGCTCACCAAAACTTGTTAAGAAGCCCTCTAGCCAAAATAATTGCCAGCCCCTGTGCTAAACTGTTCTCAGTGATGGCAGATGACAGAACAAGGAGCAATGGCCTCATGTTGCAGCACAGGAAGTTTAGATTAGATATTAGGAAGAATTTTCTTCCTAGGAGGTTACTAAAACACTGGTACAGGTTACCCAGAGAGGTGGTGGAATGTCCATCCTTGGAGGTTTTTAAGACCTGGCTAGACAAAGCCTTGGCTGGGATGATCTAGTCCTGCCTTAAGCAAGGGGCTGGACTAGATGACCTCCTGCAGTCCCTTCTGACCCTATTTTCCTATGATTCTATATTCTATTATTATTTATTATTGCTATCATTTTAGTCCTGAATAGTTTATTAGCAACCTACTTAACTGAATAATTTTGTTGGAAGAAATCTATTGCAATACAAATGGCCAATATTTCTGATCTTGAGAAGAGCTGCATTACTATAATGTACGTACTGTACAAACACACTGGACAACAGTTTCTACATGAAGAATTTATGGTTCAAAGCAGACAAGGCTGTTTATGCACAAGCATAAAAAATACAGACATAAAAACAAGTTATTTAAGGTTATATTAGAAACCCACCTATTAGTTCTGTTGCTTTTTTAAAAAAATATAAAAATACTGTCTCTTTCAATGACCCTTAGTGCCGGAAACTACACATTACACTGCCTCTTCTACCTCTAATAACCTTGTTAACAGAGCAATCCCTGCATTCACTCTGCCTATTTCCACATCACAGACCAGACTGAGTGCAAGAGAAGAGAAAGAATAATGAATTTGCCAATCAGAAAATGTCTGTTTATGTGTAAGTGTTAGAAAGAAGGATCAGGTCTCCTGCTGATAGAAACCTTTATGGTTGGTCCTGCCCTTGGAATCTATGCCAGCTCTGGCTGTCTATCTTGCCAGTCAGGATAGAAGCTGTTTTGCTGGTACTCCTGTGAGAAAGAGCAAGACCTGCATGGCTAAAGCAGAGCCTTTGAGCTGGTATAAACTTTTCCTACCATCATCCCCTAAAAGAGGTGGTGGGGTATTTAACTGGTGCTCTCAGCAAGGGAACAATCTGCAACAGCCCCTGCATTCTCTTCTTTCCCTTTCAGGAGTGGTTAGGGAGGGAGGTAAAAGGAGAAATGGGTAATAACAACTATTTTTAAGTACTTTCCCTAAAACTCCACTTAGAGACTAAACTAGAAAAGTTTCAGCCCTTAGGAAAATATTTTGAAAAGCAATGAGCTTGAGAAAGAAGGGCTTAAGATGAACGTTCCCAAGTCATTTTTACTGTTGGGAGAGCCAGAATAAATGTGCTAAATCTATGCACACAGACAAGTACCAGAATCTACAAAGATATTAGATCCTGAACTGTAAGAGATGAGGTGTTTTTGCTAGAAAAGTCTATACATTAAAACACAAAACTCTCTTTTACATATAACGCTAAAATTCTTCTATTTTTGGGTTTCAATGTAACTAATGGCTTACACTTAAAAATTCTCACACTTGCATTATTTTTTATGTGGAATGGAAAAATACATATATAATGCCTTTTAAAATGACTGTTCAGATAGAGGATCAGTCATCTTTTCTCTTTAAAAAAATCTAATGCATAGTGTGTGTGTTTATACATATATCGTATAGATGCCTGTACATATTTTTCAAGTGTGATTCCACAGAAAGGCATCTTCCATGGAAATGGCTTTTCTAGGACATTTTTAAAGTTCTTTGGTGGCCAGCCAGTGATTACGGGAGCAGGATTTTGTTGCCCCTAGGATTCCTTTTACCAGAGACCCCCAAGGATCGACATGGCCGATTTGGTATCAAGTGAACTTTTAATAGTAATCCCTATGCTTATTACAAGTATTCATTCTTGCAATATGACCTGGCAAGTGGTTCCTTCAGGCATTACAGCAGCGACCTGCAGTGGTACCAGCCTTAGATCCTGTGCTGGGTGTGCGGGATGTTAGTTTCTTATTTGAACAATGAGGAATCCAGAAGTCCAAGGTTGCTCCTATCTCCCCAGGGTGGCAACACAGAACACACATGTTCCTTTGTTTGTCCATCACTTTTGTAACTTTTCTCAACCCAAAATGTCCAATCCTCTGGCTCTGCACCAAACATTCCTTATAGGGAAACTGCTGTCCTCTGCTCACCTAGTGCCTAATCATGGCACTCGTGTCTCCCAGTGCCACAGAAGGCGCTCTGTTCAATTTGGTTGCTTAGTTCTGGGAAAGCCTGAACTATGGCTAAAAACCTTAGCATAATTTAGTTTGCCCACTACAGGTTTGAGGTCTGTTAAGTCCTAGTCATTAACTGGCATGCAGGTGGCAGTTACAAGAAGGTCATCTAGCACTTGGACACGGTAACCAGGAGTGTGATTTGGCAACTGTATCTGCAACTGAGCAGCCTTCTTCAAAATCTGCTCTGCTCACCCCACATGGGGAGAGGGCTAGAAAAGATGCCCTAAACCAGTGTTTCTCAACCTATTTGTCATAGTGGGATACACTTGCAGCTCTTAGTGTGTTATGTGGGCTGGACCCACACGACTTACTTCCTGTTGTATGCATTTTAAAAATGTTTTACCAGGATGTTACATGGACTGCAGCAGTGTGCTGACTGGGCCACATATGGCCTGCAGGCCATAGGTTGAGAACCACTGTCCTAAGCATATTCTGAGTACCTTTTTCCTCACTGGATAACCACATTCAGCAGGATCACCTTTACCAAGGTTGAAATCAATGAGGACACATTCAATTTTGGGACCTGGAGCATCAGGACTTTAATGGACAATTCTAACAGTGAATGCCCAAAGCACCTCACTGCAATCATGGCTTGACAACTCAGGCAAGACAACATTGACATCGCTGTGCTGAGTGAGACCCAGTGAACAGGAGATGGGCAGCTCAAAGAAGAGGTGGTTATACCCTCTTCTGGATGGGTAAACACGAAGGAGAACACCAGTTCTACAGAGTTTCTTTTTCCATAAAGAATGAACTCAAATTCAAAGAGTTCCCTATCACAATTAATGAGTACCTCATGACGCTCCATCTTAAACTGGCAGGGGACCAATATGCCACTGTCATCAGCACATATGCCCCAATTCTTGACACTGCTGATGAAACCAAGGAGGAATTCTATACCAACCTTGACCAAGTCCTTTCTGGCATTCCAGAAGGAGACAGACTCATTGATTTCGGGGATTTCAACACCAGACTTGGAAGGTACTCAAACCTCTGGAACAGAACCATCAGCAAAAACGGAGTAGGAAAGGCCAACTCAAAAGGCATCTTCTGCTTGACCAAATGTGCAGAATATGGACTCACCATCAGCAACACCTTACTTCACCAAAAAAATAGGCACAAGACATCACCTGTGACCCAAGCATTAGCACATGACAGACCATATAATTGTTTGTGGCTGGGATCGCAAAAATGTCCACATCACCAAAGTTATGCTAGGAGTGACAATTGCTGAACTGATCACCAATTCATCTGCTTGGTTATACCATTCAAACTGACTCCTAAACAACAACTGTTGCAAAAATAGTGTCAATGGAAGATCAACATCAAAGGACTCAAGGACCCAGTCAAGTGAGACTCCTTCCACCAGTGCCTTAATGGAAAACTGGTGTATTCCAATCAGCAACAGTTGGAGAATGTCAGCAGTGCTAGAGGTGCCTTTAAATCCATTGTCATCAGCACTTTCATAGATTTCATAGATTTCATAGACATTAGGGCTGGAAGGGACCTCGGGAGATCATCGAGTCCAGCCCCCTGCCTAAAGGGCAGGAAGTCAGCTGGGGTCATGGGATCCCAGCAAGATAAGCATCCAATTTACTCTTGAAGGTGTTCAATGTAGGTGCTTGAACCACCTCTGCTGGCAGACTGTTCCAGACCTTGGGGGCTCGGACAGTAAAGAAATTCTTCCTTATGTCCAGCCTGAAACGGTCTTGCAGGAGTTTGTGACCGTTCGACCTCGTCATCCCTTGGGGCGCTCTGGTGAACAGACGTTCCCCCAGATCCTGGTGGTCACCCTTGATAAACTTATAGGTGGCCATCAGATCACCCCTGAGCCTGCGCTTTTCCAGGCTAAAGAGTCCCATGGCTCTCAGCCTGTCATCGTAAGATCTGTTTTCCTGACCTCTGATCATGCACGTGGCTCTCCTCTGGACTTTCTCAAGCTTCTCCACATCCTTTTTGAATTGTGGAGCCCAAAACTGGACGCAGTACTCCAGCTGCGGCCTCACCAAGGCCGAGTACAAGGGGAGAATGACGTCCCGGGATTTGCTCGAGAAGCATCTATGGATGCAAGCCAGTGTTTTGGTCGCTTTACTAGCCGCAGCATCGCATTGCAGGCTCATGTTCATCTTGTGGTCAATGATGACCCCCAAGTCTCTTTCTTCTGTAGTGCTAACCAACGTAGCACTGCCGAGCCTATAAGGGTGCTGCAGGTTTTTCCTCCCAAGGTGGAGAACCTTGCATTTTTCGGTGTTAAACACCATGAGGTTCTCGTCTGCCCATTTGCTGAGCTTGTCCAGGTCAGCCTGGATCACCCTCCTGTCCTCTGGCGTGGATGCTTTGCCCCAAAGTTTGGTGTCATCGGCGAACTTGGCCAGTCCACTCCTGACTCCAATGTCCACATCATTAATGAAGATGTTGAACAGTATGGGTCCCAGGACAGAGCCTTGAGGGACCCCACTGGTCACAGGGCACCATGATGAGTGACTGCCATCAATTACAACCCTCTGGGTCCGACCACGGAGCCAATTTCCCAGCCAGTGGATCGTGGTGGAGCCAAGGCCGCAACTGGCCAGTTTGGCCAAGAGGTGATCATAGGATACCAGATCAAAAGCTTTTTTGAAGTCAAGATATATGACATCAATCTCTTCTCCCTTGTCCAGGTGATAGGTCACCTGGTCATAGAAGGAAATGAGATTGGTCAAGCAAGACCTACCCGCAACAAACCCATGCTGGCTATCCCTTAGAATGTTAGCCTGGGCCAGTCCCTCAAGGATGGCCTCCTTAATAAACTTTTCTAGGATCTTCCCCAGGATAGAAGTCAGGCTAATGGGCCTGTAGTTAGCCGGATCCACTCTCCTCCCTTTCTTGAAGATTGGCACCACATTGGCCTTCTTCCAGTCTTCGGGCACTACACCAGAGCGCCAGGAGTTTTCAAAGATCCGTGCCAGGGGCTGGGCTATGATGCTTGCCAGCTCCTTGAGTACCCTGGGGTGCAGACTGTCAGGGCCAGCTGACTTGAAGGTATCCAGCTTCTCAAGGTGTTCCTTCACGAGGTCAGCATTTATGGAGGGTAGGGGATCCCCCTCACCCAGATTTCCCTGTCCCATAGCAGGCATGGGCATCCCATGTGACTGATGAAAGACTGACGCAAAGTACCTATTTAATAGGTTGGCTTTTTCCTGGGCGTCAGTTGTCAGTTGCCCCATCTGGTTTAGCAGGGGTCCAACACTGCCCTTGCTTTTCCTCCGGCTCCCCACATATCTGAAGAAGGACTTTTTGTTGTCCTTGATGCCTGAAGCTAGTTGGAGTTCAGTTGCAGCCTTGGCTTTCCTGGTTTGCTCCCTGCAGGACTGGACCAGCGCGGAGTAATCCTCCTTGGAGGTGAATCCCGTCCTCCATCCTCTGTAGGCTTTCCTTTTTAGCTACAGGAGGTCCGCTAGGTCTCTGGAGAGCCAGGGGGGCTGCTGTGCCTTCTTGCTGCCTTTCCTCCGTGTTGGGATAGATTTAGCCTGTGCACTGAGGATCGCTTCCTTGAAAAGCAACCACTCTTCTTGAACTCCCATCTCCCTGGGGTCATGGTCCCTGAGGGCCTGACTGACTAGCCTCTTGAGCTTGTCAAAGTCGGCTTTTCTGAAGTCAAGGACTTCTGTGTTGCTGACTGACTTGCCAGCTTTACGGCGGATGGTGAAGGTGATCAGCTCGTGGTCGCTGTCACCCAGCTTCCCATCGATCACTAGGTCACTGATTAGGTCGTCCCCCAGAGCCAGTACCAGGTCGAGCAGCGCTTTGCCTCTCGTTGGCCCACAGACTTCTTGAGTCAGGTAGAGGTCATCCACGCACGAGAGAAAGCTTTGCGACCGCTCAGATTTTGCTGAGTGATCTTCCCAGGAGCTGTAATTGAAGTCACCCATGACAACCAAGGTCCTGGAGCAAGCGGCCTCAGTCAGTTCCCGGGTGAACTCCTGGTCAAGCTCAGGACTTTGAGTGGGAGGTCTGTAGTAGACTCCCACCGTTGTGTCCCCTGTGCCGTATTCCCCACGAATTTTTACCTAGAGGGTCTCTAGCTGTCCATGCCGGTCGCCAACATCAGCTTGCAGGGACATGTAGCGTTCCTTCACATAGACAGCTACACCCCCGCCCTTTTTGTCAACACGATCCCTCCTGTACAGGGTATAGCCCTCTATACCCGCGGTCCAGTCATGGGTGGAGTCCCACCAGGTCTCTGTTATCCCAATGACATCATATTTCTTTGCACTGAGCAGGAGGACGAGCTCGTCCTGTTTGTTGCCCAGGCTCCTGGCATTAGTGTACAGGCAGGCAAGTGTGCTACTGGGGGCTCTTGCCTTGCCCACAGATTGTGCCAGGGCTGGGGCAGGGGTGGTCTCCCTTAAGTGCCTTGGTCTGCTGGCTTTGCAAGGGTCGCTCTGCAGGCCAGCAGTGGCAGTAGTCCCCCCATCCCCCAGCGGGCTTAGTTTAAAGCCCGGTGGAGCAGGTCAGCCAGCCTGACTAAGAAGAGCCTCCTCCCCAGGGGAGAGAGGTGGAGGCCATCTCTTCCCAGCAGCTTGCTGCCTCTCTCACCAAAGAGTGGGCTGTGGTCATGGAAGCCAAAGCCTTCCCGATGACACTAGCTCCGCAGTCTTTGGTTCACTGTGTGGATTCTCCTCTCCCTCCTCAGCCCATAGCCCGAGACTGGGAGGATGGACGAAAACACCACCTGAGCTCCCAGACCCCTAAGCCCCGCTCCCAACTCCCTGTAGTGCCTCATGACCTGGCTGGGGGTGCTCCGAGCCGTGTCATTGGTGCCCACGTGAATAAGGAGCATGGGGTAGTGGTCTGTGGGCCGGAGGAGCTGCGGGATCCTCTCCGCAATGTCTCAGATGCGGGCCCCTGGGAAGCAGCAGACTTCCCGGGCTAAGAGGCTGGGGCGGCAGATTGCCCCCTCAGTGCCCCGCAGGATGGAGTCTCCCACAACAAACACCTTTCGCTTTGACTTGGGGAGAGCGGGGGCAGTGGCTGCGGTGGAGCCTGGGTTGCCTGCGGGAGCTGGCAACTGAGCAGGCTCTGCCGGGTCTGCAAGAGGTGCGAACCTGTTGCTAAGCTCCGGCAAGGGAGGGGCCTTGGTGCGGCGGGCCTTGGGGCCCTTGACCACCTTGGTCCATGCCCCTGACTGGGCAGAGTGGGAGGCCCCAGAGTCCTCCTCCTTACAAAGAGACACTTGGATTCTCTACCAGGAAACATCAAGACTGGTTTGATGAGAGTGACCAGGAGTTGATGGACCAAAAGCACAATCCTTTTGGTGCTTGGCAGAATTACATCAACTCTAAGCAAAAGGAACTGAGTCACCAACATGCTGAGACAGAGGTCCAAAGGAAGGCCAGTAACATGAAGAACAGTTGTGGAAATACAAGGCAAATGAGATTTGTCATCTTGCTGATGTCTACAGTATGCATGGCTTTTTCAGTGGCACCAAAGCCATTTATAGTCCAAGCATTCAGGGATTAACCCCTTTGAGACCTAAGGATGGAGGAGACCTGGTCAAGGAAAGGGAAGCCATCAACACCAGTTGGAAGAAGCATTTTGAAGACCTTCTCAGCTGAGACTGTTGTTGATAAGTGTTCTCAATTCCATCCTGCAACACCCAGTCAGAGATGATCCTGAATCCTTTCAACCCTGATGAGGTAAGGAAAGCTGTCAAGCAGATGAAGAATGACAAAGATCTGGATCTGATGGAATCCCCAGCAAAATCTTCAAGCAGGAGGCAGCTCACATCACAGCTTCATGCCTTCATATTAAGGATCTGGAATGATGAGGAAATCCCAGATGGCCTCAGGGACAACACGATCATGACATTCTTCAAGAAAGGAGACACGTCTGACTGAAAATTACAGAGAGATTGCCTTGCTGTCCACCACAGGAAAGATCATTGCAGGAACCACCCTGAACCATCTCCTTCCACTTGCTGAAGACCTCCTCCCAGAATTTCAGTGTGGGTGTAGAAGAAGCACAACTGTCATGATCTTCACTGCTCACCATTTGCATGAAAAATGTTGGGAATAACATAAACCACTCTACATGGCCTTCTTTGATCTCATGAAAGCCTTCAACTCTGTCAACCAAGAAGCACTGTAGAGGATCCTTCTGAAGTATGGATACCCACCAAAATTCATCACCTTTCTTTGCTCCATAATGGTATGCGAGCAGTGGTTCTCAGTAATGGATCTGTCACAGATCCCTTTGAGGTTAAGACAGGAGTTAAGCAAGGCTGCATCACAGTTCCAAGACTTTCCTTGATATGCCTGGCTGCAATGCTACATCTGACAACCAACAATTTTCCAGTTGGAGTGAAGCTAGACTACTGAATGGATGGTAAGTTGTTTAATTATAGCTGATCCCTATCCAAAACCAAGACCATGCCAGCTTCAATCATTAAGTTCCAATATGCTGATGATGCTTGGAAGAAGACCCTCAAGCAATAGTCGGTGTCTTTACAAAGCATACAAAACAATGGGACTGAGGCTTAACATTCAGAAGACTGAGGCTCTCCATGAACAAGCTCTTCATGAGCAGTCCCAAGTTCTCAGTAATTCAAATTCATGGTGAGACTGTAGAGGACATTGAATATTTCCCATATCTCGGAAGCCATCTTTCACAGAAAGCTGATGCAGATGAAGAAATCCAACGTTGCCTCAAAAGTTGCCTGAGAAAGCCTTCAGATGCCTGAGAAAATGGATGTTCAGCGATTGCAGCATTAGATCTGAAACTAAGCACATGGTGTATCAAGCAGTTGTGATTCCCATTTTACTGTATGGAGTTGAGAAATGGACAATGTACAAAAAATACTGTAACCCACTTACAAGTACCATCAATGCTGCCTGCACAAGATCCTTTGAATCCAGTGGGAAGATAGATGCACCATTAGCTTCATCACACAAACAAACACCATGAGCATTGAGGTGATGATGATCCAACATCATCTTCACTGGGCTAGACACATCATCCAGATGTCCAACTCCAGACACCTGATGTTAATTTTATTCTCTCAGCTCAGCCAAGGCATATACCCAAGAACAGGGTACAGAAAGCGGTTTAAGGATGTCCTCAAGGCCAATGTGAAAAAATGCAACAATGACATCAATTTGTGTCAGACTATTGCCCAGGACCAACCCAGATGGAGGAAGAGTCTACTGCAAGTATCTCAGTATTTTGAAACCTTACAATAACAACAGGAGATAGAAGAGCCAGAGTGGCAGAAACAGTGTGTTGCAGACTGAATTAAGAATCTAGAGCCATCCTCCTTGCAAGGAAATATGCATGAGCTACAACACAGTCTGTCAATCCCAGGCCTTGTCAGCCATCTTTGGACCCACAACTAAAACAGTCATGGAAGACAATCATCCTCAACTGCAAGGGACCCAATGACCCAATGAGCATTGTTTTATATCCATGACATTTCATCAATCAGCCTGTAACCCATTCAGAGACCTTCAGTGATGACAAATATGCACAGGAAGGGTGCCTGTTTGAAAAGCTTTAACAAAAAGAGATGATCACAAACTTGTTTATTCACTAAGGTATGGGAATTCTAAAATTGTAACAACAGCGTAAGTGCAATATGAGGACCTGATTCTTCATAGGCTGTGGTGGGAACTCAAGCCACCAAGACAGGGAGAGCTCCTATGACACTTACTTATACAACTAGTCATACCGGTGTCAATGATGCAACTTAAAAGAGTAGGGGTAACTTGACAAATATCACCTGAGGCTTCAGATCCCAAGTTGCTATTTTACAAGATATTGGATAACAACTTTTCTTATACAAAAGATACATACCATATACTATACTGCATTATGGTATTATTTACCAATAGGAATTTTCTGGCATGTTAATCTTTCTGGGTATTATAAATTGCAAGAACAGCATAATTAGCTTGTTTCCCTTAAACTGAATTTAAAATAAGCAAATTGTTTGATGACTTTGATGTTTTGCACCCAAAATGTGCTGGCTAATTTTTCCATTCCAGTTCCCATTTCAGTCTTTAAACTGCCTTAATCTCCTGCCCTCAGATGTTGACCTTGTAAGAACAGAGGTCATAGGTTAGAACAGACAGACCTCAAAAGATCTGGACTATCAATTCATGCCTGAAAGATTTCTCTTCCACAAAGGAAACCACAAATTCCAAAATCTGACTACACAAGTCTTATAAAATACAAACCCATTGTAGTATTTGTTGAAACTTCTTGATATGTTACAAATCATAAACACTCTTATAGGACCATACCTAAATACTATAAATTCATAATATTTTTCTACTGTAGACATAAAATTAGTGTAATTGGAAAAAAGTAATAATGAAAAGCCATTGTACTACAGCAGAGAATTTGTAACCAGCTTCTATAAAGCTGTTGAAGGTAATAATGTTTAAAAATTACTAAAATATTATTAGCAATATTTTTACATTCTAACCATGACACATTTGTTTTCTAGTGTAGGTAAAAGCATAGTGAAACAAAGAGAAACATAGAGAAAATAATGCAAGTGTACCTGACTTTACAGATAATTGGTAAGGTTTTGCTTTTATTTTTACTTTTCTTGTAACCATCAGCTACATAACAGCTTTCCTTCTGCCTGTCTGATCAGCTAGTAAATAACTTTTTCTTCAAAATATCTGCAAGTTATTTCTTGCCCTTGCATCAATAAAAAGCCCATGAGAAGGATGTCATGAAGCCCCAGTGAATTAGAGATGTGGGGATTAAAACATAAAAAATCTCTTTTGACTTAAATCATCTTAAAATTCTGATAAAATATGATGCCTACACACGCAAAAACCCAAAAGATGAAACAATGCAAAGGTATTGCTACACATACTCAATATGCTACACATATTTCTATTAGGCTATTTAAACTGCAAATAAGAAGAAGTATAAATTAATATCCAAAATAAATGCAGAATTAAAATATATGGCACATCTTCATATCAATCACACAAAGAAGAAAATATTTTTCCTAATAAGTATCACAAGTTCAAAAACTGAATAGGTATGACTGACCCTAAAAGCATCACTCAACCTTATTTCAATTATCTTTATCCTATACTTAATAGAAAAGAAGAGATGTATTGTATTCAGCTACATCATTTTAATTTGAATACAATTACAATTGAAATTTAAGGTATTCAATAAATAGCATTTCTTTAAATTTGAACTGCACACATTTCTGCATTAAACATCAGTAAATGATAATCCTGTCCACCCCCGCAAAGTATATAATGGGCAAGAAAACAAATCCACACCTAACTGTTCTGTATTTAATGAGTCTAATCATTATCCTCCTCAACACACACACATGCACACACACACTGCCACACACCAGATCCCTTTTTTTATCCAATTAGGCATTAATGTAATTAAATGTTAAATTAATAATTAAATTAACACAGAAATTTTGAATAAAGGTAAATTTAAAACACGCACCAATTTAACTTTCATATATTAGTTAAAATATATCCATTGATCATAGAGAAAATCAAAGCTATCTGGTTAAACTTTATAAACTGGTGCAACATTATAGACAATAAAATGAAAGCAGTCTGTTGCATACTATTATTCTCTGACATGCCTGAAGTAAAGTAGATGCTTGGCATTTAAACTGTTCAAAAGCTCAATAGTAAAATCCAACTGAAGTCATTTCTGGGCTAAGGAAAGCCATTTGGTGGAAAACTGGTGTAGTTCAAATAATTTTTTGTGCTTTCAAATATTGAGCATAGAAGATCTAGCACTATGAGACCCAGTACCCATAAAATTATGAATGGATGAAGATCGAAGAAAATAAATGTTTTAGCTTAGCAGTTGGCAACCTTTTCAGACCATGAGCTGGAAAGATCCAACTTGGATCAGAGGCCCGTGGGCATTAGGACTTGTCCACTGCCATTGCTTTTCCTTGCCATGGCATGAGGAAAACTTCTGCTGCTGCATCATGGGGAAAGCATAAGCTGCTGTATTTCTCCACCAATGAATGCTGCTGAAGTCCCACAGTTGTCAAGTGCTGGATTTGGCCCACAGGTTTTCATTGTGATGCTGCTTCTCTTGTATACAACTGCTTGCTTGAACTAGCCCATAAGAACATTACCTTCCCATCCTGCATATCCTTGTTCTAGAATCTAGATCTTTTTTCTAGTGAGGCATCTAGTCATGGTGAGGTAGAGGGGCAATTCAGGTAACTATGATGACACAAAATGACACTCAGTGTTCAACCGCATGCTACCCTCCTCCCCCTCCCCAACTCCCCCTGCACGCTCGGTGTCTAGCCACCCCCCACCCCCGTGCAGCATTTGGCCATGCACTACCTGCCTGTTCTGCTCTGTGTCCAGCCGCTGGAGGTACTTTAGACTAAAAAAGGTTGAAAACACTTGGCTTAGAGGTTATGGTACTAGTCAAAATGTAGGGTACTTCCTCAGATGGAAGAGTTTCAAACTAACATTGCCTCTTCTTAGGAGAGCACCCTCACCAATAAGCTACAGGTTTTAATTCTGGTTTGAAGATATGATTCGCCATTCTGTTGAAGCTTTTGACTTTGCATAAGAGAACTAAAGAACCAAACATGAGCAGACTCCAAGAGGAAGCATGATGTTATTGCCTAATGTTTAGGGTGCTTTCCAGGGAGGTAGCTGTCAAATAATTTGTCCTTGTAGCAGGAAGTGGAAACAATGTCAGCACCCTCTCTCACGTGAATGTTATAACCAGATTAGAAATTCATCTTACCTCTCATGTTGAACAATCTTATAGCTGGGTGGTTAAGACACTCGCCTGGCAGTATGGGTTTAAATCAGGCAGAGGAAGGAAGAACCTCTCACATCCTAAGTAATTTCTCTAGCAACTGAGCTCCTGGATAAAAACAGCCTCTATGGCCTGTCATTCTTTTCATAAAAAGGGGTGATTCTGGTCTATTTTTTGAAAAAAAGAGCTTAGGAACCTGGACTCAGAAAAGGGTTCTGGGCTGTGAATCCTGCCTATAGAGAGGCACCTCAAAGTACCACCATAACTCCTAAACCTGGAGTGGGTTGAAGACATAATTCTGTCCTCATAATTTTGCTACTGACAACCCACTGAATGTGCTATTTTTTTATGTATCCAATTCTAGATGCTCATTATATATGGAATCTAGATACCTAACTTGGGGTACTGGTTTCCTTTGTGGGTTTGGTCAGAGTCTAGTTTTCCTCTGGATGGTACTTAGCTGACACAGGCACAACACCAGCTACAAAATTAACTTATTTTTCCCTACAGTTCCCTGATTCATTCACTATACATACATAATAAACAGCAACATTAATCTTTTTGACCCAAACTTCCAGGTGCTTTCTTTAAATGCAGAAAGAAAGCCCTGTTTTCTTGAGCACAGGAAGGTCCAAGCAACCAAAGTTTTCCCTGCTCACAGTCCCAAGTCCTTTATCTAGTATCCTACCCTCTGAATTCCACATACCAGTGCTTGTGCAGACTGTGCTAAAATCCCCATGTCCTTTGTTTCTATGTTCTCTCTTTCCTTTGTCTGAGCTGTCTCAAACAAAAACCCAGCCCCAAAAAAATCCTGTCAAGCTCAGATTCCTAAACAACTGTGGATTTACCTTCATTTTTGAGAGGACATATACTTAACTGTCTCTTACAGTTCTACTAAATGAAAATCAGTGGTTAAACAAGGTTTAAACCAAGTGAAACAGGGATGCAGCAGCAGAAGCACAGGCTGGCCCTTCATTAAAAGGAGTAATTCCTGTATGTGGCTAGGAAGCCACATGACAGAACAGGGGTGGGGCCTTTGGGGCCTATAAGGCCAGAGCCTGAGCCAGGGCAAGTAACTTGGCCCTGCAGGTAGCAGGGAAAGGAGCTCCTGCCAAAAGAATCCCCAACAGGGACAAAGAGGCAAGCTCCAGCTGAGAGGGCCATGGCCTGAGCCCTAATTAGAGTGAGATGGGCCAGAGGCCCAAGCAAAATGAGAAAGGCCATGGGCCAGACCAGGCTGAGATTCAGAAGCCGGGCCACAGGAAGTGGGCCAAGGTTGGCAGGGAACAGTGAGAGTAACCAGTGGGCTAAAGCTAGGAGGACTGAAGCCCATACAAGCTGGTGCATGGATCAAGAGTAATGTCTGTGAGGAATGGACCTGGCTGTAGGGGAGGAAGGAGGCCATGAATAGCCCTGAAGGCAACTGGTACCCTGACACACTGACGGAGTCTAGGCACTGGAGAATAGAACTGGGGGCCAGCTGGGTACAGGAGATACTCACTGGCCAAGGCAGGTTATGGCTCATTCAAGGACACTGTAGCAGTTTCCCTTCTACAACAGAAAATAATTCCATCAAGGCATGGCAGGCGAGAGGAAAAGGAAGGGTATCCCAGGTAGATGAGTGAGGCAGGATCCATGTGGCCACCAGGGGGCATCACACCCACCCTTGGTGCACTGTTCTGTAACACCAAGCTATAATAATATTTATGAATATAGCATTTCAAGATAAAATGTCATTCTTTCAAGTAGAGTGTTCCTTTAAGAACTATAACCTCAACTTCTCAACACAAAATGACAGTTAGAAAACAAGACTTATACATAAAAAGAAAAGGAAAGTGCAAAGAAGAGGGAAGTCCACAGGAAAAGGCAAGTAATTTTGATTATTATCACCATGAAAAAGAAAAAAGATAAGATGATTGAAGTGTTACAGTATCTGACTGAATGACTTAAAAGTACTGTCACATTCTCAGCTAATCACACTAGGATCTTAAAATAGTCGCAAAACATAGCAGAACTAAGAGAATGTCCTACTTCAAAAACACACATGGGATTCTGAAACCAATTTGTGTATTTAAGGATCCATTTGCTTGTAAAAAAATTATTATTCTCATATATGTTTCCATTCTACTTGATGCTGTATAAAAATGACACCTTCCTACTCAATACATCTGTTCCTTGTGTGCATCATACCCATGGACTTTAGAGACAAGTTTGGATTGCTTATTTAATTTAAGAAATTTGGGCTCTGTTAATTCTTGCACATACATCCCCAACAAAACGGTTAACCAGACAACCCCTGCTCTGGTCTTATTCATGCAAACTCCTAGTGAAGTCAGCAAGAATTTGTTTGGCTAAGAGCTTAGTAAAGTGTGGGTACATTTCAGGTTTAACATGGTTCTGAGGCACTCATTAAAAGCACAGCAAGTAGAAAAAATACACATGACTTCTTTGGGTTATCAACAGGATCTAAAGCTTGGACTTCTTTATAAACAACACAAACTCCTAGTCCTTGAGTTCATGGAATAACCAGTATCATTATTTTGACTGTTCTCTGTAAATTAAGCTGTAGAGAGATATGCAGCCCTCCCAGATTCACTGGAGTCCAAATTACTTCTGTGGGATGAAAATCAGCAGGAAAATTCTGGAAATCAAAATTCCTGGGGCCTATTACAGGTTCCAGAGGGGACTGTGATCTAAGATAGCACAGGCAAACACAAAGATGCAGCACAGGCAGTATGGCTGGTGAGACTTGATTGTGTCATACTAGAGACCTGGCTTTGACCTCAGCTCTCAGAGAAGTGATGATAGGTGACTTCTTACTTTGTGCCATTTTCAAAATGGTGAGGATGTGGAGGACGGAATATTTGCCTGCTTCTTTAAATAGTATATGAGACCTTGCTCAGTAAGAAGAGCTATGAACTATACCAACTATGTAGTACACTAGTCTGTACACTGTACACTAGTCAAGGTCTCTTGGCTCACAACCCAGCCAGCCTACTTGCCCTTGGGACAAAAGGTTCTGAGAGAGGGGAGGAGTTTGTCCTGTGTGGAGTCTGTCCTGTGAAGCTATAGTCTTCTGCCTACCAAACTGAGACCTGGAAGTATGCTCATGTATTTTTCTTGTACAAATGCCTTGTTACTGGGAAACGCTTAGTGCAGATGGAAAGTTTTGAGAATTTAGTGAACCTTCTGGCATACTCTTTGGCTGCATCTGAATGAGATGCTGACTGTGCAGTTGTTACAGCACAGTCATTTAGTACTTGTCTAAAAAAGTGCTAAATGACTGCGCAGTAGCATCGCCAAATGGCTTTTAGGTGATGCTGACTGCGCAGTAGCTTGTTACTATTGCACAGTAGTGTTACGTCATACATTATGCCACACAACGCTACAGTGCAGTAGTAATGAGCCACTGCATAGTCAGCGTCTCATGTAGAGATAGCCTTTGTCTTATACATCACTTCATGTAATGCATCAAAAAATATCCAAAAGGATATTTATTTCTCTCCAGGTTTAAGGATAGTTCTCACTACATCTTACAGTTACCTTTTGAAGTTAGTTGTCAAGGAAAAAATAAGAAAAGGGAAACAACAGAATTGTAGGAGACCTCCCCACTGGGGAGAAATCTCACGCAGAAGTTGAAAGACAGCAAACAAGGAAGAGTTGGGAAATTATTTTTTAAAAGTTGAGACGAAATACACCAAAAATGGCACCAAAATGGGGAAAGAGAAATTAGTAGAAACAAGATGGTAGGATGAAAAACTAGTAGAAATAAGGTGGTAATGCATAAGATCTAAAAATCCGAGACCAAGGGAAAGAAAAAGATCAAAGTGCATCATTTCAGAATGTATATTTTATGTGATTTTTTTGGAGAGGCAATGTGATTAAAGTTGACTGAGCAAAAACTGAAAGCCAGCAAATCACTGAATTACTTAACTTCTGTGTCTGCTTCCTTCTCTGTCAAGCAGCAGCACTGTAAACATTTTCTACTTCACAAGAGAGTATAAGAAAACTGAACCTGTTGGAAGTGATGTATTGCCATCTCACATCCAAAGGATACTATGTCTAACTAATCCAAGACATTTCTCTTGAGAGCTGTTCCCTCCTGTGACACTGACCTGCCCCTATCATGTGGGTTCTCCCCTCTTTTAAGACCTCCTGTCAGCTTTGCCTCCCAACTCTTTCTTCTGACTTCTCTGGAGTCTTTACCCTACTCAGCTTCCATATGTGGGTCCATCTGTTTCTCCCATTGAAGCATAACGTCTTTCTTCATCAATTCTTATTCCCCTGCCCTTGTTCATCTCTCTTTCTCTCTCTCTTCCCTTCTAACTCTATGTTCTATTCCACACCATCTTCACAAAAATCCTTCACCATCTGAGAAACTGCTTCCCTAGCTAATCAACACCGGAGGATGAATCTGCAGTGACCAGCCACTACATCATGTAATGTTTTAATTTCCTGCCCTGTACACCTGACAGCTGCACCACAACATGGCAGTAACAGCTGGGGGCTGGACATCACACCACTGTAGCAGCAGCTGGGGACAGGCAGACACTGCTGCAGCAGCTGAGTCCCTAGGACAGGTAAAATTTGCTATCCTGCCTCCCTAATCCCATACTCGCTTTTTGACAGTGGTTTGCTAAGGGTGCAAAATGTGTTCATTACTCCTCTGTATCCCATCACTTTTAAAATTAATCTCTGATTCACATACATGCGTGCTAAAAATGTCCAGTGGCACGTAATCAGATATATGTATTCTATTATTGAACAACAGCCCCAAGTATTAAACTTGCAATAGAGTTTTATAGAGATAAGCTTTTATATTTAGCAACAGACAATGCGGTCTTTCTAACCTAATGCAAGGGTTACTACAATGAAATTCCTGGATTCCATTAGGAATTTTTCTAAATGCGTTCCTAATTTAGAATACTAAATTTTTGTAACACTGAATTTTTGATATTGCTTTGACAGTGGGTCTACTCAGGCTAGCTAATGCATGTTTGATAACAGCTAAAATACCAATGAAGACAAGGCAACGTGGGCTTTACCTGAAGTTAGCAGCTCAAGTACAACCCCAGGCAGCTGTAGAGGCTTTTTGCTGAGCTGCAAACCTGAGTTAAAAACTCAAACTGCCTTATCTTCACTACTATTTAATTAACTTGGATTAGTTAAACTGCCCGAAGAGCTCACTTATTTATTTATTTTTTTTGCAGACTAGCCCTCAGTTCAGTTGGTTTTTCCTTGTTGCTCCCTCCTGAGGTTTTTTCTTTTCTTATTTGTTGTTGGTTCTCCATATTTAAAAAAAAATTACTGTGACTGAAATGTGCCCTGCAAAGCAGATTCAACACAGCAGGCTATTCAAAGCACCCAGCCTTGTGCACTAATAGGACTGCTGAACCCTGAAAACCCTAGAAGCCTGCTAACTAATAACCAGTTAATTTTCACTGGTCCAGTGCCAGGAGGGCTGCAGGAGACACTTAGTTACATACACACTCTGACAAAGGATCAATCTCCAGGCATGCAAGTATGTAAAACAAAACAGCAAATAAATTTACAGCTAGCAAAGCAGTTTCCCCATTTCTGTTTTTCTCGCATTAAACAGATTGGCATATGCACTATATTCTTTCTTGAAAAAAGGCATCATCATCTAATATTAAACTTTTAACCCCTTTAATTACTTTTCCT
The DNA here is from genome assembly GCF_052110815.1 of Crocodylus siamensis. Taxonomy (NCBI): domain Eukaryota; kingdom Metazoa; phylum Chordata; order Crocodylia; family Crocodylidae; genus Crocodylus; species Crocodylus siamensis. The sequence goes on along the minus strand of NC_143395.1, from coordinate 85,454,937 downwards.
GAAGCTTCCCAGAAATATTTAACTTGGGCCTAAATTATAACAATAAACAAACAAACAAACACATAAATAACATAAACTTATTTTTAATTTTGGTTTCTTTTCCCTCTTTGGAACATCACATTGAGGTTGTGGGCCAGATTCTGGTTTATTTTAGTATTAAGACAAAGTAATTTTGTCAGCTTTTGTATACAGGGAAATCAGTAGGCTGTAAGTTAACACCTTAACTTACAACCCGGCTGTATGAACAGTCTTAAAGCACATTGGCAACTTGCAGACATTTAAAAAATAAAATAAAATAAATGTACTTTACTAGAAGCAGCAGCATGCTACTTTGACCCAGTGTCTGTATAGATCAGGTGCTTCAACTGGGCTTTTTGGCACTTTTATCTAAAGCTGAGTCAGTTAGATAAAAGCAGCCCGGAGTAGCCCATACTCTCCAGCCACCCTGGACAGGTGCTCTCTCAGGGCTGGAAGGGCCCAATCCTGTGCCCCCAAGGAACAGCAATTCCCACACAGGATCAGGCACCTTAAGCTCTGGGAGTGCCTGCCCAACTTTCTCCATGTACAATGAAGTACCCCTGATCTCCAGGGTGGTGGGGAGGGTGTCTCCATAAGCAGGGAAAGTTGCAGATTCCCTGCTTAGACAGACACACCCTGGAGATTCCCAGGGATGTGGGGAAGGCTAAGCAGGTGTTCCCCGTGCTTGAAGGGTCTGATCCTGGACAAGAATTCCTAGGATGTGCAGAAATGAGCCCTTCAAACCCCAAGAGAATGCATCATTTGTTGTCCTGCAGCATTAATGGCCAGGACAAAAAGTTGATGTGTGTTTCACCCAATGAAGTGGATCAGCTGTACTGGGACAAATCTGGGAAACAGCTGTGTACATTTTCTCCTATGCAATGCTGAAATATAATTATTAAATGGTCATATGTTCAACCAAACAATGTTTTCTTCAAAGCAAGTAAAGCCACTAATTGTGAATAAAGTTACAAATGTCAACTTTGTTACAGGTGGGGATAGAGTTTCTCCTTTTTTAAAACATAAGAAAAAAGTGTTTTTTCCCCCACTTTTCACACTCCCCACCTCAGCAATTCTTAACCAGGCTGCCACAGATTGTCCCTACCTGGTTGAGCTCCCCCTGTCTATTGCCTGGCCCCTTTGAAAGGAGTAAGCACTGTAATATATAAATTAGGGGTGCACTGATAGAGATTTTGGGGGCCAATACCAATAGCTGATTTTTAAGGAGGCATATTGGTAGATACTGATCTGATTTCCAGTACACATGTATCCAGCTGGTAAATCTGTTGTGGTGGAAGGGGAGGGGGAAGGAAGGGGCATGGGCATGCAGGGGGCAGGGGGCAGATCAACCACCCCACAGTGAGGGAAGGAGTAGAGCATGGGATGGAGCTGAGGCATGCCCAACAGTTACGGGGGCGGGGTATGAATGACGCATGCCCCTGGCATGCACCCCCTACGTATTGCCCCTGGGGGGCAATCCTGTCACTGCACACACCCTGGGAGGGCACGGGGCAGGCTGCAGTTGCGGACTGGGACCAGGGCTGCACTGGGCTCTTTTTCTGCCCTGGGGAGCCAGCATTTTATTTTTATTAAGTTTTTTTTTTATTGTTGATTTTGCGGATTTTGCAGACAATCCTGAATTTCAGGGTTTCTGCAAAATCCATGAAACCATGAGTTAAGCAGGGACTCGTTTAAATAAATAAGAACCACTTAGAGCACACAAGAAAGGACCAGTCAATCAAAACTAAAACTTGGCCTAAGCCTAAAAAGTTTCCTGTTCTCACAGAGCAGCAGTAAATTATATTTTATGGCTTGGTCATTTAGGAGAAAAGGCAGAAGGCAAGAGAAACAACTTGTATCAGTACCAATCCTTGAATTTTTCTTTTTTAAAAAAAGAAGGAAATAAACCTTTTAGCTATGTTAGCGACTATGGGAAACTCATCTACTCCCGCTTGAGATGAAAGGCAGGGGATCCTGCCTCCAAATAGCCAGAGGTCATGAAATCTGACTTATTACTTGTGAGGGTGGAAGATAAGTTAGAGAGTTAAGTTCTTCTGTTGGTCCTTTTCTACTTCCAAACTGTACTTGTTTGTGTTAGTACCTGCAGCAAGAGACACATAAAACATACTACCCTGGTAAACTGAATATTCCATTGAATAATTTGGATGCTCAGGTCTAGCTACGAGAGGATACAGCAAGCATATTCGCTCCTTCTCAAAATATTCTTCCCTTGTTCCCTAGTACTGTACTTATCAGCTGGGGAAAGCCATAGGATGCAAGGAGACTCACACAGCACTAGAAGTCATATATTATAGTAGCCACTGAGAAGAAAGATGCCCTCTTGGAATAAAGGACAGCCTTTATGGATGAATATTATGAAACATGTTCGGATCAGTAGAGGCAAAGTTGGAGTAGAAGCAAACAGATATAGCAACAGATGCTTATCTATAGCATGAGTGGATACAGCTCTAGGATCTAGCTTGTAATGGGGTAAAAGGTACTTACAGAACTGTTCTCCACACCTTCAGACATTAAGGCTTTTGGAAGTATGCAGAATTTTTTAATGAAGTGAAAATACAGTATCTGATTATGCATCTAATTAATATTAAGTTTTCAATCTAAGCAACACTAAATAAATATTAACTTCATGTACAGAATGTTACAGATGTACATTCAACAAAACAGGCTCCATACAACCTTTTCAGCATATATTAATCTCTACACTCATCTTAAGGCTGACCTCTGTTTTTAGTCTGTTTTCAAAATAGCTTTATATTACTTCACAGTGCAGTGGGCAAGGCTTTAAAAAAAAAACCAGGGCAGTGAAATATGTGTATAGGTACAGATTACAACATCTAATCAAACTACCTAGCTACAAGCAAACCAAATTTGCACAGAATGATCTCCTTTCCCAAAAAATAAGTACTGATAAAACAATTTTCAGGAAAAACTTACAAAGAGAAAATGGTAAAGGGAACAAAGTGAAATAATTACCTATCTCCCTTTGGTTTTCTTTTTTGTACTGTCTTCCCTTTGGGTCGTCTCTCACTTCCTAAGCAGGGGCTCCCACCTGGGCCCGTTACCCGTATTGATTCAAGGCCTTTGGAAGATTTCTTAAAAGTAAATTCCACTGGTTCTCCTTCTTTTAGGCTTCTAAATCCTTCCATGTAAAGCTTGCTCTGCAAAAAGGAAAAATATTTTTGGTTACCATTGCCTTAAAATTACATTGACAATAAAAACAACCGGAGACCCCTTTTTATGCTGCTTTGCTGATCCTACAGTCTACTGCTTGTGCTGGGGTTTCCTCAACAAGATGAATTAAAAGATGCAACAATTACAGATGTGGATAAAACTTCCTCCAAGCTCATTAAACAATTAGATTATCTTGTTTCAGTGTTGTCAAGATCCAAAAATATTTTCCTTTTTTGTACTGACTGATATGAATACCAGGTTGAAAAGCAAATTCAAAGAGTGGTAATTCTACATAATTCTTTGTAGAAGTTCTCTGAAGCTTCAGGCACTTTCAACAGAAAATGTGAGGAACAGCATGAGCAAATATTGCCTTCTTAGCCAACCTAGATAATAAATTCTAGTTTATGACTAAAGCACAAAAGACAGGAAAAAATAAAAGATCAAATTTCAAACTCATAAAACTAAAGTATAGCAAGCAAAAGAACAAAAATGGAATTACGAAAACAAAATGAATTACAAAGGGTAATTCAGGCATTTACAAGTGAATCTCAGACTTGTGTAGAATACTAGTAAAACATGTCTGGTTAGTATAATTTAACTATGGAATTGTTCTTTCAGCCACAGAAAAGCAAGTCATCACCAAGATATGATAAAGAAAATGGCAATAGTGATGATCTTTTGGTATATATGGAAAGGTTTTGGCACTGATTTCAGTGGAGCCATAATGTTATCCCCCTTCTCAAATCTTCTAAATGCTGCTGAGCAATGGAGGCTACTATCATCCATTGATTGAAACAACCAATCTGTTTTGACTGGATATGAATTCACTCACAGAGGCAGCAGTATCTTTCAGCTTTTTAGCAGATACTCAGAAACACCCTAGTAAGAGTATAGGACGTTTGACCCAAAACACCATTTACACATTTTTCCCAAGTCAAAGGCATAAAGCCAAGTTCCAAATAGGGGAGTTGTTGGAGTACATACTGTATTGTTCACAAAAGACACTAGTCAGGCTGGTGTGCACCTGCCTTTATTTCCTAGTGACTACGGAGATGGGTATGGCGGTATACTTTCTGTGCATTTTTAACAATAAATTCATGCAGTTTTAAAGTAATGCCAGAATCTTAAACATTTTTCAAAGTCTTATATTTTAGGAAGCACATTGTGAGAGGCTGAAAAGTTATATACTGTATCTATTCAAATCCAAGATGAAAGGGTGGGGGGTGGAAGGTAGGGGGAAATGGAAGCAGCTGCTGCAGCTCTGACTAACCCTGACTGGCTTTCCCCACTTCAGTGGCAGGGGAAGGCAAATTTAAGGTGACCCCCCAATAAGTAGATTCTATACATGGAAAATTGTAAGAAATGAGTACATTTTCCATGTATAGCATCTAATTATTGGGGTAACATCTTAAATTCGAAATCATCTTGGATTTAGGTAGATGTGGCATTTCATTTTGCTTTTTTGAAAAAAAGATGTTTTGTTAGAAATATATAACTGTTTTTATTTAGCAAAGAAGCACTGATAGTTTAAATGCATTTTGCATTTCTCCACTTTAACAAGGCTTTTGTTTTCAAATAATACACAAAACCTATTAAGAACATGTATTACATTTAAAAGAGAAAGCCATGGAACAGCTACCACACTTTGATAATCAGCTGTTAAACATGTGTAGTATTTTTTCACACATTCATTGCTTATTGTGTGAAGAGAAAAAAACCCACTTAGCTTCTCATTGTACCCTGCTTTAATACATCTCAACAGCTCCGCAGTAATATAGATGGACATGGAACCAGTCTGATTTATCGTATAAATGCTCATTATGTTGTCAGCCAGGACATAAGATTCTTAGAGGATGCAGCCATGATTCTGAAGAATAGTGAAGGAAAATGGTCTAGAAACAAATAGGAAAGATGAAATGCCAACCATTTAAAATGTTTTTAAGAGATTTGGCTAAAAAATGTAAATTTCCAATATAAGATACATATAATGTCAAGAGTTTCCTTACTAGTTCATTATTTTAAAAGATAAAATCCTGTAATTATACCTGTGAATGTAAGCAAAGCTCTGAACTAAAGGACAATTCTCACTGATATCAGTGGGGCTTTGAATATATTTATCCCCAGTCACAGAAGTAGGGCTTGAGAACCAAATGAAACAACTAACAAACAAACCAAAAAAAACCCCTCCCCGCCATATAAACTCACACATACTGCCTTTTCATTACAAAAATCTTCATTATTGCTATACCAGTTAGCCACTACACACAAGACTATAATTTTTAATCTGACAGTATTCCTTTTACAACACCTATTATTCTTTGGCATTATAGCCTATGCTGTAAAGTCACATACATCTTGAACCCTAACAATGAATCAGCTGCAAAAACTTATGATTTCAAGAGCGTAACAAACAGAAGAAGATTTAATAACAAAGATAACATGTTCTTGAAAAAAAATCTACCATATAAACAAAGAGAGGGAAATATACAACAAACATAGACAAAGTAGAATTATCCTAAAAAAGAATGTTTTCTTGATGGTGTCAGTGGGTGCTGAAAACTCTCACTTAAACCCACAAAAGGGAGGAAATTCTGAGTTAAGGTCCTTTATGAGGATCTATTCTCCTCTTGATATGCGTGCGTAACTCCTATTAACATGGGAGTAGGAAGGGGAGAATAGGCTTCTATAATGAGCCCTAATTCAGAAGTTCCTTTCTTTTGTGGATTTCAAGTCAGAGAAACACCTGCTGATGCAGCCAGGAAATTCTTTGAAAAAATATTCTGTTTAGGGGAAATTCCTCCTAAATAGTTTATATTTTATATATATACTTGTCCCTGTATTAATTGTTCAATACAATGTTCAAGTAAAATCAGTGTGCTCTATAGTTTGCGGAGAGAAAGACACAGTTTCCATCCCAAATTGTTTACCAGACCCAGACACTAACCAAATCAAGTACTGCAGGCTAAAAATGTTAAGGAATTCTCCCGCCATGGATGTAGTACCAGTATAGCTCCAGCCGTGCTAACAATGGTGGGAGCCCATGCAGACTCACAGGACACAGCAAATCTTGGATCTCTACTAGTACTCTCCTACCTGTGCTTAAACCCAAACCAAACTAATTTCCCTTTTTTATAGACAACAGTGTCACTGGAGGTGAAGATATCTGGCATCAGTAGATAAGCTGCAGATAGTCATCCAAGAATTCAGTAGCTGATGTTCTGAAAAGGTCCTGGGGAAAAAGTATTTTGGGTTTTTTGTTTTTTGTTTAGTTTAAATGCTCCACTTAAAATCACCATATGAAACTATACATTTCAGACCCCCCCACAAAAAACAGATACTAAGGACAGTACACCCCTGCACTAGGTTGTGATGGGGAGTAGAGAGTGCAGTAGGCCAAGCCAGGTGTGTGGGGGCTGCAGCAGAGGAGCACAGGCTGCCCATTAGGTAAAGGAGAAACCCCTGTGTATGGCTAGGGAGCCACATGACCAGAAGAGGTGGGACTTAGAGGTATATAAGCCCAGGAGTTGAAGCAAAGGGGGCAATTGGGCCCTGTAGGCTGCAGGGAGAGGAGCTCTTGAGGAAGATAGCTATAGGAGACAGACTGTCAAGTAGCTGAGTTGTCCTACAGAGCTGGAAAGAAGAATTTAAAAGGGAATTACAGCCTGTGGTGAGGCAATGACCCCAGAGCAGGGTGGATTTCAGTTGGGAAGCAGGTTGCTTGCACTTTTGTTGCAATTAAGTTGGATACTGGAGGACCGGACTGTGGCTGTAGGAGAGGAAGAGGCCACTGAGAAGGGTGCCGGGGCACCCCAGGCCCTAAATCCTCCACAAGGTGGAGGGAGCACTGCAATCAACTGAAGGACTGTAGCCTCAGAGAAAAGACTGAGGGCAAAAGTCCAGAGCCCATGAAGGCTTTGGAGTGAGGGGCCTGGACCTGCATTCTGTGAGCTAAGGGGGCAGGGGGGAAGCTCTGATTTTCCATGATAAAAAACCCAAAATCAAATGCCAAGATTTATAGGTATTTAGAACTTATTTGATTATAGTGATTGAGGCACTGGTAGGCTTCCAAATTGCTTTAAACTTGTAAATCTAACAAGAAAACATTGTGTTCAATTGATATAGATATAGTGACCTTTCATTTTAATCACGGATTTGGGGCGTTTAATCTGAGAATTTTCAATTTTTTTTTATCAGGGAAAACCAGGATCCCTGATTTATCAGATTGCAAACCACCCTGTATACCACATAAATAAATGGCCCTAACACTTGACATTAACATATTTGTTTCCATTTATGCCAGCAATGAATCTGTCCTTGATCTATTCTGTATTGACAACAAAGTAAAGAAAGTGGATAGGTGAACAGGGCACTGATACAGAAAACATTAACATGCACATTTAACTGCATTGCAAAGAGGTGTCACCCAGAAATCAATGGAACTATTTGTGGTGCCAATATTATACATGTGCACAAGCCTTTGCGGGATTGGGGTCCTAATCCCATATGTTTATATGGATCTGTGTATTCATATCATGGAATATGAATCCATCCATTACAAAAGAATTATGAAGAACAATTTTCTAGCCCTACACTTGTAAAATAACCTATTCAATAGGACCCAAGAATGAATGGAGTCTGTATTTAAGAGAGCTGGCATACCCAGAAAAACAAAATGACAGCTCTTAGGGGACAGAGAATTACCTCAATATCTTGATATTGTATTACATTTTGACATCAAATAACCACATTTTAAGGCATTGATTCAGCAATATCCAAAAGCATGTGTATGAGTTTCAGTATGTGGTTGACTCTATTAACTTCAGTGAAACTGCTTAGTCTTAAGGTTAGGCATTTTGCTTTATGTGAAATAGGTATTTTGCTAAATTGGGGTCTAAATATAAACACTGCATTTCACTAATGACTATTTTAGTAGAACGGAAAGGATCTCCTGGTTTTAGTCGCATGCTCTTTCAGGAAACATTATCATCTAATCCCATTAAAACATTTATCAAACTCAGTCTTAAAAATAGATACACATTTTACTGCACCATTCCTACTAGAAAGCTGTTTAAGAATCTCAGTTCTTTGACGGTGCTCAGTGAGTGATCACCAACAGCTTGGTGTTTAACTGGGAGGAGGTATGGAGTGGGGCTCCCTAGGAGTCTGTCTTGGGTCTAGTACTGTTTATACTGAATACAAAACAGTCTTGAATTTAAAATGACCATCAACAATTAGATTCTAATCATGGAAAATTTATAAATTGGTTATTATCGGAGGATCATCTTAAATTTGTCCCCACCACTGCATGGGGTGAAGCAGTGGGTGGAGGGTCAGGCCACAAGGAGGCAGGCAATGCGGGGACAGTAAAGGGTCAGGCAGTGAGGAGGCAGGTGGCAGGGCAGGCAATGGGCTGTTGTGGGAACATGCAGCTTACCCCCTGCTGCCTGTCCCTCCCCCTCATTTACCCCACTTTGTACCTGCACCCCATATTGGGCCCCTCCACACTATCCACCATGTCTGAAGGCCAGTCCTATCTTCCAAAGTATCCACCAATCACTTGCTCCTGCTTTCCCCACTACAGTGATGGGGATGAATGTATGAGATATGGGGGAGTGGAAGCTGTGGGAAGGAGATGGAGGAGTGGTTGTGGGGGCCTGATGCTGCAAGGGGATTCAAAACAGGTGGTAGCGCAGGCAGCAATGCCTACCCCGACCCCTGTACTCAATTCCACAACTAGGGACTCTCCTCCCATGTTAAAAAACTTATTCAAGTAAATACAATATATTCATCAATGATTTGGAGGATGAGACTGAGTGCACAATTAGCAAATATGCAGATGACACCAAGCTGGGTGGAGCTATAGGCTGTGTGAAGCTTCGGCCACTGATTCGATTCAGCGGAGATTTGGCCCAATTCAGCAGCGAAATCTCTGAATCTGAATTGAATCAGGAGACCCTTTAATCTCTCTGAATTGAATCAGTCTCTCTGAATTGAATCATTGATGATCATTGAATCATCATAATCTCTCTGAATTGAATTGGAACCCTTCAAATTGATTTGGAGAGATTCAACGATTCGGACATAGATACAGCTTTAAATGTTTTTTTCTACATACCTCAAGGTACCAGGCAGCTCATGAACACTGAGATGGTGGGACAGACGGAGCATGGGGAGTTCCCCGTGGCAGACCTGGAAGTGGACCAGAAGCACTTCCAGTCCACAATCTCTTAAATCCATTGATCTTACTAGCGTTTTTCTGCACTTGTTCTAATTGGAATTCATTTTTCTTGAACATGCATGACCAGAATTGTACTCAGGTCTCCAGATCGGTATTCAGTAGAAGCTTATTATTAATATTTCTGTTTCTAGAGGAAATATATTACTTGGTATGTCCTACAATTGTATTTGCCTTTTTACTGCTTATAGCCACCCTCTGATCAACTAATAAAAGAGCTGGCCACCTACCACCCACAGGCCTGGTCCAGCCCAATGAAGAGATTAGATCCAGCCTGTGGCAGCTCAAGGAATCAGCAACAGGCTCCAGGCACAGTAGTAGAGTAGGTGCTCCCAGGATCCTATTGCCTGATCTCCCATTCAGTGTATTCTTTCTCCTGCAGCAGAGACAGCAACCCTCTCTATTCCCTTTGTAGCATTTGCTGATCTCCAGCAAAGTTTGAAGCCTGCAGTGGGGACTGGGCTGCAAGGAGACGCTCACAGTGGTAAAATGTTACCAACCCGTTGACTGCACCCTGGTCTCTCTCTTCCCCTGTTGTTTCCAGCTGAGTATTCAGCTTGTAACAACAACCTTACAATTTGTGCTGTTAAACTGCATCTCACTTGTATTAGTACACTCTGCAATTTTATCCTCATTTATTCCTATATTTTGATCTTCCTCCACACAGACAATTTCAAGTACTCAGCAGCTTTCACTAGCACCCTCTTGTGTTAATGTTATTAATCAGAATATAAACGTTCTATGAAAAAAGGGTGTCCTCCCTTTTAGCTAGTTTTTTACTCACTATACATTTCTTGTACTAATCTCTGTTTTAACTAATGATTTCATATGTAGCAAGTGCTACAAAATTTTAGAAGACCAGAACTGCTGCATTGCACTTGTCTAAAAAACGGTTTTAAGGCCCACAACTGAGCTGTATATAGTATCCACTTTAATATGACAACTTTATTAAAGATTCTTGTTACCAGATTGGCAGCTTCATGTACCACTTCTTTCATTTTTCTGGGATAGAGATTATTTGATCCCCAAGACCTGAGTGCACAAACTCAAATCTACGGCTTTTACTTTGGATCTGTTAATTTTCATATCTATTACTCCCAGTTCCCGTTACTCTGCCTGCCTGTGTTCCCAGGTGTTATGTCCTTGTCTTTACTGAGAACTGATGTAAAGTATTCATTTGGTTTGGGGGCTATATTTTAGATTATTTTTCATCTACTTACTATGCTTAGTGAACAGGGGTCCCACTTTTTCCCTTTGTAGTGAGGCGAGTTTTCGCAAAATGATCGATTCCTTGTTGTGCATCACAGTGACCCAGGGTCTCCTTATGCTTCAGTCTCCCAGGTACTGATGTTAATATTGCTTTTCTTCAGACTGGCCTTCAAGGTGTCCTTGAATATCTTCTTTTGCCCACCTCTGGAGCAGCGAGCATTGGTGAGTTGGGACTAGAGGACCCAACTAGTTTGGAGCCAGTTGTCGGGCATCCTTATGACATGTCCTGTCCAATGGATCTGGTGCTGTATAAATAGGGCTTCAGTGCTGGTGGTGTTTGCTTGAGTCGGATTGCTCAACTTTGTTCTTCTGTCCTTGCAATTGATATGGTAGATTTTCCAAAGTTATCACTGATGGTAACATTCTAAGGCTTTTAGGTGTTTCTGATATGTTGTCTAAGTTTCACACCCATACAACAGAGTAGAAATGACAACATCCTGGTAGATGAAAAGTCCAAAGGCAGGACTGACAGATTTTATCTGTCAGGTACCTATTCAAGAACAACATAGCCCCTAATCTAATGTTCTTAGATTATGCTTTTCTACTAATATATTCTGAATCACATTGAAAACTGATGATGTAAGTCATGTATAGTGTACGGATAAATTAAAATTGGGACCATGACTATGTATTTACTGTATTTGTATCTCACCCTATCCAAAAAACCAGAGTGGCTTTCAATAAACAGAAAAACAACCCACAGGTAGGAAACAAAATTTCCCATGCAACATCCTCAAAATTTGAGAACTCCAGCTTCACTCCCTCACCCCAAACTACATGATTCTTAATGTAGAAGCAGTGCCTTAATCCAAACTTAAAAAATGCAAGAATTTTGTAGTGACTGTGCTACCACAATGATCAAATTCTGTAAAAACCTCCATATTCTAAGGCACCTAGGTTTGCCACAGAAATTCATACTCATTGAACATGAATTGTTCTACAAAAATTTGGTTGGTGTTTGGCCATCTGACCATCTGTCAGGCTTTGGGGAGGGGTGCGACTTCTGGGGACTTTCAGCAATCAGAGGTGTGGGGACGCCTGCCATGCTCCCCCACAAAAATCTCCTCCTCTGCTTCCCTCTCCCTCCCCACTGTGCTTCAGGACACCAGGGCTTCCTGCCTCTGTTTTCAGCTCCTTGCCCCTTTTGCCTCTGTTTGCTGGCCATTTTCCATCATTTTTGCAGGCACCAAGCTTTTTCACAGGGGTCCTACCAAATTTGCAGTTTCAGCAAAAATCGTGACATTGCAAATGTTGTAGGTTCCTACTTTTATGGTGCATGCCCATCACTGCATCAAGGGTAGCTATATTACACACTGCCAGGGTTGATGTGGGCAAGGGAAGCACCCTTTGCTTCACTGAGGCCTCCTTCCTTTGATAGTTTAGATATATCCCGAAGAGCTAATTTTGATAGTGAATCAGTCTCACTGGGCTTGAACCATTAGTCCTTCTCCCAGATTCCTGGGGGACTTGTGGGATAATACTACTGAGTTGTCTAATTCTGCCTGACTGCAGATCCAGACAGATGTCACTGAATGAATATACTGAGTTTGTGTTTGGAAGTGTATCATTGCAGCTGCAAGTGATAGAAAGATTTTCCCCTCTTAAAATCAAACTGTAGAGTCTGGAGAATAAGAATGTGTCACACAAGCCCCATAAATATATCACACAGCTGACTCTGACGTAGAAACTGTATTCTTGACACCACTGATGAGTACCATGCATTCCAACAGGGCAAAAAAAACAGGTGCATAGGTGGTTTTGCCCTCCTCACTATCAACCATACTCAGATGGACATTTTTTTTCTGAGTAGTCCCATTCAGTCCATTTCTGGTCTAATTAATGCCATCTTATTTCTTACTTCTGTTCACTCTGATGGATCATTTCAATACTACAGTTTACTCTGATATAATTACTCTGGAAGGAAGAAACCAGGAACAGAATAATTCATGAGTAAAGACTTCAGGATCAAGACCCGAATCAAGAAAAAAATCATCAACAAATACATTCACAGGCCCATGTTAACTAGAAGGTTTATTAAAATACAGCATATTTTTAAAACTGAAACCCTGCCTTTTATAATTTATAGTTCCCCACTGGATACCTCAATCCTAAAAATGCTGTAAATAAAAAAAAAGATGGAAACTGCTCAAAAATCATGATGATGATGATGTTGTTGTTGCAGGCTGTATTCCCCCACCCACTTCCCTCAACAAATATGTCACAAGCTCTTTTACATCCAGAAAGGAAAAAAATTCCAAACCCAAAACTCATGGATACATCTGTGAATAGGCGTCAATGTCTGGATTTCTGTCTCTCTTTAAAAAGCCTTCTAACATAAAGATTCAGTACACATTACTTTTGTCTTTAAGAAAGAGTAGTTATTTTCATGCCATTGTCTATAACATGAAAAATAAAGCTGTTATACAAAAATATGAACAATGAGCAATTCTATTGAATCAAAAATATCAGAGTTAGGAATCTCAGGTCTGTAATATGAATTAACTCTTTAATTAAGATTAATAGTGTGTGGCTATCCTTCCATTGATAACAGTTTTAGATAAATGTGACAAATAAATATATGATAATCTGTTTCAGTGGCTTACCATGATCAGGTCCACTCACTTAAAATTAAAGGGATGGGTGACAAAACATATATTTGATATTTTACTTATTTTACTTAGATACAACTATTTTATAAGAACTACAAATACTGGTCAAGCTATTCAGAAATAATGAAAATTACTCTCTAGCTCCAACCCCCACCACAACTGTATGTCCTAAAATTGGACTGCAAACAAAGGTATTTTATATATTAACCCATATCAGTTTTATGGAAATGACAGATCATCTAAACATGTCATGGTCTACGGGTATTAGAGTACAGCTAAGGTAGTAATAAATGACTAATGCTGTCTGGACATAACAGGAAATGAGTGGGTGAGCTGGAATTAATATATTTATATGATTGAAATGGAAAGTAGTAGAAAGACACTGGGCTGATTATTACAACAGAGTTGTACATTTTGCTTTGAATGCTTTAGTTTACCTAACTTGAAATTGGAAAATAATATCCAAAAAACCCCCATTATACTTAAGTTTGCTTAATTTGTAAGCTAATGCTGAAGTGGGTTTACTGGTATGAAATGCAATATTTAAAAGTTGCCTTCAGTATAGATTAAAGCTGTCTGAGGAGTGTTTTTATCAACAAGGGATGAATACGGTTCTGCAGCAAAGGGTACATCAGAAATAAATCCACTGATTTGAACAAAACTACTTCAAATTTAAATGGGTGTAGAATTTTATCCCTAATATTCTGTCATCAGAAATGCAAATTAAATATAAACACACAATTTCAGCACAAGGGCTTGAAATCAAGAAAAAAGAGAGACATTTATTTCAGAAGAGAAGACTCTAAACTAAAAAAGATAAAAGAAAATAAAAATATGTATTACTATTATGTAGTATAAAGGGCATTGTTTACAAAATATTCTAAATACTACCACAGTACCATGAAGCCATAAATATGTTATCTGAGAAGGTTATGGAAGAACTGGAATAAAATTAATACAGTATTTTAATCAAAATACTAATCATATATTGTTGATTTTTATTCATACTACATGTAACACCAACTACATTAAAATAATATTTAGGGTGTTCATACTTGAGTCTCCCATTACTCTGTCCTAATTTTACCATATTAAACCTAAATCCTATACTTGCTTTGAGGCTCCTTGAAAGAGAATCATATCAGCTGCAACACAAAGGCACAAGAGGGTTACTTGAGGACAAAGGGATATATTGTCCTTCCAATGAGTGCACATACCTCCCATTAGTGTTAATGGGAGGAGAAACTATCCAGAAGTGACAGCCTTATTTTTTAATTTCCTTGCTTTTGAGGGTTTAAGTTATGCTCTTAACATAATGGATATGTACTCATAAAAATATACAGCTATTTCTATTGTTGATTAAAGTTAGGCAGACTCCTCATAACTGAAACCCTTTAACTCATTAATATTTCCATCTTACCCATCAAGCTTTACAATTATATGTATGTCATTCAGTTATTATATGGTAGATTTTTTTAAAACTGCTTGAATCATGTATGCTTACATTAGTATTCTCTTTATATAGCAATGTGTTATATAGCAAATATACATATTGTAATATAGCAATATAGGGTACTGTTTATTGGATATGCAAAACATCCAGATTTCAAACACCATCATGGAGACTTTTATCTGTGGCCAAATACTGTCATGGAGATTTTTATTCTACTCTAGTAACAGAATTCTCTTCTATTGACTAGAATTGAATAGTAAACAATTAACTAGAATTGAATATTGAACTATTTTATTGGCAAAAATCTATACCCTATTCTAAAGGGAAAGGGAAAAATGATCAAAGAGGGAGAAGAAATGTGCTTTCTTTTCCAAAAAAGCCTTTCTAGATCAGGGTATTGAAGACCAGGCATACTGGTTCTGCATCAGACTCATTCTGTGCAAAAATGCTTGACTGTGCCTTTTTACACTAAGGAACAGCTCAAGGAAGCTTGCACATATTCAGTAAATCTATAAATCAACACAGTTTTCTATTTAGTGATTCTTTTTTCCTCAGTTCAGGTGGGATACACTTTTTCTAGACTTTTCCCAGAAAAAGATATTGTTATTTTTATTAAAGCAAATCTTTTTCTTATAGTACTTTTTGATTCTTGTTTGGTGTTCTGCTTTCTGCCTGCACTGGTATATTGTTTAGGTCTTGTAGACTTCTTAACATTAATACAAACTCCAGCAATTGTTCTTAAGAAGTTGCCTTCTTCATGAGTTCTGTACATTTTAAAATAGAAATAAATTAAATTCATAAAAATGACTGTGGTAGCTTCCAACAGACCAAGAAGATTAAAATAGACTATAAAAATTAATAAACAGAAAGAAGAAACAATATCAAATAAGACTATGGGAGGAACTGGGAGCTACAAGGAAAAATAATGATAACCAGTTTTTGGCAAATTAGAGCCAAAGGGACCAAAAAAAGCCTAATTCTTAATGTGTATATCATGGGTCAAAGTCTACCACCCCCCTGCAAGGCCCACATGCCCCATCCCAGCCCCCCAATTGCTGCCTCACCTAGCCTCATCCCCCATCAGCTGTTGGAGCCCCCCCAATGCCTGCTCCACCTAGCCCCAGCCCCCACTTCCCCAGACCCTCAATGGCTGCCCCACCCAGCCTCACTCCCCAACTTGAACCCCCAGGCCTCCATGGCTACCCCCACAACCCCAGGCACTGTCACTTTAAAAAAAAAAACCAGGAAAAAAATGGAAAAAAAGCCTCTGCTTACCTTAGAAGCTCTGGGGCCTCCTGGCAGAGCACCCTGGGCAGCACAGGACAGCAGAGGGTAGCAGGGCCTGGGCTGGGGCTGCTGGGGTGTCAGCCTGCCCTGCACTGTGCGGGCAAGGCCCAAGTCAGCCAGATGGCAGGTGAGTGCCGGGGGTTTTTTGTTTTGCTTTTTAAAATTATGGGGGGACTTGGGGTGAGAGGCCAGCCACAGCAGGAGTCAGGGGCTTCAGGGGCGCTGGCAGGGGGGAGGGGCCAGCCACAGCAGGTGTCGGGGGTCTCGGGGGGGGAGGGGCCAACCACAGCAGGGGTCGGGGGGCCTTGGGAGGGCTGGCAGGGGGAGGGGCCAGCCACAGCAGGGGTTGGGGGAGCTACAGGAGTAGATGGGGCTGCCAGGAATCCCCCATGGCCCCCTCTCCCTCCTCCAGCCCTGACTCACCAGCACTGGAGCCTTGGTGCTGAAACATTCAGCCTGGCCGGCTGTGTGTTTTAGCACCAGGGTGAGCGGGGCAACCATAGAGACACTCTGGTAGCCAGAGCATCTTCATGGAGAATCCAGCCTCCCGTTGCCTCAGGGCATGGTGCAGGACTGTACCCTGTTCCACTTTTTTAAACTTCATTTTTTTAGACCCCTGGATATCCCTTGGGTCTAATTAATTTGTTCCTGCACGTGCCTGTTGCCTCACCTCAAAGAGGTTTCAGTCGGGGCAAGAGGCACAAGCTTGCTAGTGTGGACACGCATGCTGTAAGGGGTACATCCCCGTGCCATGTTCATTTTATTTCAACATGTATTATTTCTACACAGAAAGACTTGCCTCAGTGGTTGAGCAACTAATGTAGCACAAGCCCTTTGACTTTATAAACCCAATCTTTCCTTGTAGTGGAAGTTCTCTAAGCTTATCACTAGTGCTAAGAGGAGTTTTGCCTGTGCTACAAATATGGGTGCTATTCAAACAACTGACACCTTACAAAAAAGGGTGTTAACATTTTTTTAAAGCCTATTTACAGAGTCCCCTGTTTCACCTGTTTTGCCTATCATTTTCTGTATGAAAATATGGACATTAATACTATTTTATATGAAGTATCTAAATATAAAGAAATTAAACTGAAACATCAAAATAAATTAACAATCCTTTTAGCTTTATCATATTTTACCACCTCATTAGCTACATTTTACCTTTCCATTACACTTTACCTTTAGTGGCTAATACGAATTGCTTAGAACCCCAACCACCATGAATTAAATGGAAATAAAAAGCATAAAACGTACTAATCTGTGTTTTGCTGCAACAAGCTTCACTCATATTTGTTTCATTCTTTTATACTTTTCTCATACTGTCTGTCTTCAATTCCCTTCCCCTAGGAAATAAGAAAATTATTACATGTACTCTTTGAGTTATTTTCAGATACAAACATTCAAGTCTCTTACAAATATCTGCCAAAAGAAATGTGTTCACATTACAGACTAACTGTTTGTGAAATAAAAAGACTAACCTCTTAATTTAGCATTTTTTTCATAACTTCCACTAAACATTATTTTATATTCTAAAGGATGCCCAGTCTTAAAAAATAAGAATGTATACTACTCTTTCTTTCAGAACTGATTGTTTACTATATCCCAACAAAACCAAATAACATTTTGAGATTACTCAGATTACTTCAATAGTTCAATATCACTCTACATAATGTCTTGTTCAGGAAAGCAAATATATCTAATAACTTAAAAGTTGATAATGTTATACGGTTCAGCAAAATTATTGCTTACAAATTAAGAGTTTCATCACATGAATAAGGAGAGCCCTGGAAGAACTTGGCCCATTATAAGGAAATTAGTATGATTTGCAGATTTTATACTCTTTACATAAATTCTATAAATAACAATTACACTGAGATTATCCTATAATGGGCCGTATAGTTGATATTTTAATATAGCTGATATCCCCTATTCCCTAATGGACAAGAAACACTTGCCAATTAGGGAATAGAATAAGATAGAGTATTTTTCAATCCTTCTCTACACCTCATATGACCTTTTTACCACAGCTGATACTTCCATAGCCAGAGAGAACCATATATTAGTAAATACTAACATGTGAAATTACAGAGTTTATTACTGTTGAAATAAGCAGCAAGTGCTGTTAATTCAGTAACCGGGAACTAGCATTAACTAGGAATGAAAAACATCCTTGAAAAATAACCAGATCAGAATGCTATGCACTGTAGAGGATCTATGCAAATAACTGCCCTGAAGTCCAGAAGACTAATAAAGGAGAAAATAACTGCTATTTCCACATGTTCAATGCAGTATTTTATAATTAATAAAATGTGTTTATTTATCATAGTGGTAAAAAAATTACTTTCAGACATTCTTCTTTTACCGGATCAAAGTTTTGGACAAAGTTTGTCCTCATGCTGACTCGTGGACAGCACCAGTCCACTGAAGTATTTTGAGTACCGCACAACAGGAACTTTTAACAATTGCTGTGGAAATGAGATGGTTGAACAGATCTCTCTCACAAAATGATTCATCAAATGACAGGATTGAAAAAAATACTGTTCTGTATAAGAACAATGACATTAAAATGCTAATGTACTCTCTCTCTCTCTGTCCAGGTGCTATTTATAAAGGAAAGAATAAGTAAGAACATGCTCAACTTAACCCACATCCACTCTCTAAGCTGTACAAAACATGGCCTAGGGAACAACACCATATCTATAGCCCATATAAATAGTGACCTACCTAATTCTCAGGGGCTGCCCCCGCAATTTCACAGTCCGAGGGTGGCACTGGTCATCATTTTTGTATGGCAGAGTGTGGTGGGCCTCCCTCCCCATATCTCTGATTGGCCAAGGGGCCCCAGAAGCCCTGCCCCCCCCGAGCTTGACAGGCTACCATCTATCAATCTCCAGGGAGGGGCAGGACATTGGAGGCCCTTGGCCAACCAGAGATGTGGGGAGGCCACTGTGCTCCACTGCATAAATCTCTGCCTCCCCTGCCCCACGCTTCAGGTTACCAGGGCTTCCTGCCTCTGTTTGCAGCTCCCTTCTTCCCTTTCCCAGCCCCCCCAGCCCCCCTTGTCCCCCCGCTTGCTGGCCATTATCCAGTTTTTTCACAGTCCATGCACTTTTTTGTGGGGACCAGGCTTTTTCATGGGGGACCTACCAAATTCACAGTTTCCACAAAAATCATGAAATCATGAATCTGGTAGGTCCCTACATAGAAGTCATATATGTAAATAAAGATGTTTCAGTTAATGTTAGGCTGAGTTGGATGTGGGATACAACAGTTTGTCCAGTATGTCCCTGCATAAATGCCCTGTGTGGATACACTTATGTATATATATCAGTGCATAGACTGATGCTCTTAATAGTACGTAGGCCTGTTTCTAAGCCCATATTTTGTTCATCTTGAAAAGTGGTTGTGAATTAAGTTGATCATAGAAAAGGAGGACTGAAGGGACCCCACACAGTTATCCTATCCTATCCAGACCCTTCCTCAATGCAGAACCACCCTCATAGTCAGAAAATTCTTCCTAAATTTCCCCTGCTGAAGCTATTGCTCCTAGTTCTTTCTCCTATGGCCAGAGAGAAAAGACCATTTCCATCCTTTTCCGTATCCCTTCAGGTATTTAAAGATTTATCAAATCCCATCTCAGTTGTCTCTTCTCCAGAATAAATAATCCTAATTCTTTCTGGCTCTCCTCACAAGTCATGCCCCTAGTCCCTAATCACTTTTGTTCCTCTGTACTGAACTCTTTCCAAACTTTTCACATTCTTCCTGAAGTGTGGGGCCCAAAACTAGACACAGTCCTTCAGAGAAGGACTCATAAGTGTTGAATAGAGCAGAAGAATAATTTCCTTTGATTTGCAAGTGACGCTTCTGTTAATACAACCCAGTGTAGTGTTGGCTTTTTCGCAACAAGAGCATACTGTTGGCTTATATTCAGCTAATTGTCTACTGTAAGCCCCAGGTCCTCCACAGTACAGCAGCCTGGCCAATCATTTCCTAGTGTGTATTTGTGCATGTAATTATTCCATCCCAGGTGCAGAACTTTGTACTTGTCCTTGCTGCATCTTTTCTAACTGATTGCAGATCATTTGTCCCAGTGTATCCAGATCATTGTAGATCCTAACACTGCCCTCCAGGGTGTCTACAACTCCACCCAATTTGGCATAGCCTACAAATTTGCTAAGTGTGCACTCAATTCCATTGTCCAAATGAAGATATTAAACAATTTTGGACCAAGAACACTCCCCTGGGGAGTCCCACTTGATACCTCCTCCCAGCTAGACACTGAGCCACTGATGATGACTTGCTGTGTATGACCGTCCATCTAGTTACATGCCTTAAAATAGTTTCCCCCAGTCAAGAGGTGTCAAACATATGGGCCCAATGGTTGCATTTAGCCCTTGGAACCATTTTACCCCGCCCACTGGTAGTCTAGTGGGCCACTAATGCCTGCCTTCAGCTCCGTGTTGCCGCATGCTCAGAGCTGGGGGCATGCGGCTATATGAATGTAATTCCATGCAGCTACATGACCCTGGCTTTGTGTTGCTGTGCAGTGGCATAATACTCTGGCTGGTTGGCAGTGTCAGGGGTGTGCGGCAGCAGAGAGCTGAGGGGGTACAGTGGCACAGAGACACATTCAGACAGCATGGAATTGGGGGCATGTATCTGCAAGGGGCATGCAATGGCTTGGAGCTCTGGCTAAATGCTGTACTACATCACTGTGCACCCCCAGCTTGATGCAGCCACTCAGCCAGAACTCTGTGCCACCATGTACCTCTGGCTCCTAGTGGCTGCTTACCTCCAGCTCTGCACAGCTGGATGCCTGGACCTGTGCTGCGGCACAGCCCACACCCACACTGCTGACTTGGGTGAGTTTGACACCCTTAGTCTAGTCTGTATTTCCTTAGCTTGTTAATCAGCATATCACAGCAGACAGTGTCAAAAGTTTGCTGAAGTCAAGATATATTACATTCACACATTCACAGAGCCTGTCACTTTATCATAGAAAGAAGTTGGTCAGGTTGCTCTTGGTGAATCCATATTCTTTCAGTTCTTATACTATGATGATGATCTTCAGCTTCCTCGAACAGGGTGTGTCTACACACATATTAATATGCTGTCGTTACAGCACATTCAGTTTAGTACTTGGATAACCAAGTACTATATTAATGCACAGCAACTTACCCTACTGTGCTGTACCACCGGCACACGGGGGTTTTGGACGCTAAAGGCACAGTAATATTAGCCTGGGTTGTTCCCGTCATGCTACTGTTCGGTGTTATTGGGTTATTGTGCAGTTAGTGTCTCATATAGACTCACCCACAGCAATCTTGACAGTCAAATATCTGTCTACAAACCCAATTTAAATTATTTTACTCTTTTACCTAGACAATGAAGGTGGGCAATTTGTTAGCCTTGATTACAAGATATTAGCAATGATGGCACCTGTTAGGCTTCTGGTCTCATCTTAACTGAGGAATTAAGGTAGTTAGTTGTGCCTAACACAATAAAAATTGTGCTAAGTACATTAGCAATAATCAGTGTATCCACACATGGCATTTGCACAGGCACATACCAGAAATACTGTTGCAATCTAGAGCCACTCTCAATCTAACTTTAACAGATACATCCCCTGAATATGCACCTCAGAGCTCCTATTACTTCTAAAATAAAAGTGGCACATGTTGATAGTTTTTGAATGGCCACTTGTGAAACTTTCTGGTACCTACATTTAAAAAATTCCAACAAATCCTCCCTTGAAAATATTCCATGATTCTTTGGATTCATCCCATAACCCTTGCCTCAATTTAGCAGAGAGCAGAAATTCTTAATATTGTTAAAATATATCTAAAGCAGTGATGATTTTTTGTCTTATTTTTAGCATTTCAGAAATGCCATTTCTCTTCAGGTTTTGTTTTAAGACATATTAGATATTTCTGAGGAGGTTTATTATGAGCTCTAATGCCTCAGTTTAAGACAGTTTAAGACTAAGAGACTTTAATCTGTAGTAAGTTTTCCTTTCTCCAAAAAGTTGATCAATCATTTGTGTTTGATAAGTTTGTATTGTCTTCCAAGATGTGATCTGATAATGTCTGACTAGGAAAGCTAGCTTTTTCTTCCTTTTATAACATCTGTGTTTCTTTTTACCAAATAAGACTATTGTAATGTTGTTTTCTTTTCGTATATAAAGAGCTTATCAAACAATTATTTGTACTAGGGTATTACAAGTAAAACTTGATTAATACAAATCCTGTATGTATAATGATTGCTCCTGCTAAAATGTAACTATGAAGCACAGGTAAGCAGGTATTGGAAGTGTCATCTAGTGGACAAAGCACTGGATTAGCAATCAGAAAAGCTGTTCTTCTACTGACTTGCTCTGTGATCCTGAGTGAATAGCTTCATCTCTTTTCTCTCTCACTCCACCAACATTTGTCCATCTTATCTGTTTGGACTGCAAGCTTGTCAGGGCCAAGCTGTCTCTTACAGTGTGTTTACAAAATGCTTGAACAGCAAAGTCCCAGTCATAGTGGGGGTCTCTATGTACCCCTATAATCTAAATAAACAGTAACTAATACCTGCATTTTAATTAACAATTGACAAATTGGATCTGTAGTCAGAAGTGTTTAAAAATTAACTTCAGTCCTTCCTGTGCATGTAATCTAAAGCTAATCAAAGTATGTATTTCTCTTAATAGCCTTTACTTTTACATCTGTTACACACTGATTGGACTTCAGGAGAATGCAGAAACATATACAGTACCATTAGAAAGCTTGCCAAAGTAAAGTATATTTCTCTCCCATTCCACCTGCAGGCAACCTAACTGATGCCCAGGGGAATTTAAAATTATAAGAGTAAAGAATAAATATAAGAGTAAGCACACGTGTTTAGATCAAGTGTACAAGTCTTAAAACTGAGATGACAGTTATGTATGTTTTTTTGGATTAACACAATAAAGGGTATGAGCTTGTCTCATATATTTGCCTACTAGGGCACTGCTTAAGGCATTAATTCTCAACAAAGATGTAGCAGGGCTATGTGAAGCTTTGGGTGCTGATTTAATTTGGAAGAGATTCAGCCCGATTCGACAGCCAAATCTCCAAATCCGAATTGAATCAGGAGACCAATAAAAAGGTCCAAATCAATTTGAAGCTCTCTGAATTGATTTGGAAAAGTTTCGGAGAGCTTTGGAGGTTCAGCAGTCTGTACTTGCTGCTGCAGGGAGCTGAACTTGGACTCAGGTAGTAGGGGGCGAGGGAGGAGAGCTGAAGGTGGAGGGAGGGACCATGGGGGGTCCCACCAGGCCCCATCTCCTGCCTGCTCTCCCAGCCTGCCCCTGAGCATCCCCCCGGCCCCTGCCTGCTCTCCCAGCACTGTCAGTGGCTGCCCCGCCTGGCCCCAGCATCCTGGCACTTTTTTTTTTTTTTTAAAGCCCTGCACTCACTGGCTGCTGCCAGGCAGGGGGCAATCCCTGATCCCCGCATGGGCCTATTCTAACTGGGGGTGGTTCTGCCATGAGTCACCAACCCCTGCCCACTCTCCCAACCCCACCCCCCATGGCTGCCCCACACAGGCACAGCTAGTTCTTTAAAAAAAAAAAAAAGAAAAAAGCCTGCACTCACTGGTTGCTGCAGCAGCCATTGGGGCATCTGGAGGCTCCTGGCAGAGCCCCCCACTCAGTGTGAGGCAGCAGTGATTGCACCCCTACCTGGCAGGAGCCAGTGAGTGCAGGACTTTTTTTTTCTTTCAGAGCCGGGACACTGGGGCTGGGAGGGGCAGCCACTGACAGGTCCGGAAGGGCAGGCAGGAGATAGGGCCTGTTTGATTCGGAGATTTGGTGGATTCAGTGGCATCCAAATCTCCAAATCACATTCAACCGAATCCATTTGGGACAGTGATTCGAATCATCAGATCGAATCACTGTCCCCTGAATTGGCCAAATACAAATCTGAAACAAATAGTAGCCACTTCACAAAGGCCTAGGATGTAGCAGCACTGGGGCAGAGGGTGGGGGGGATACCTTGATATCCTTTCCAGGCTTTTGTGAGGTGCCACGCAATATTAGCACTGTTAGGTGTACAAACATGATTCAGAAGATAAATTTTCAGAGATTTGAAATTGGAATCTGTAGTGTATAAAACATTCTGACCTGTGAGTTCTTTGCAAGAGAAGAATTGCTTTATCCTTTTTCTGTAGTCAAAAAACAAGTGAAAACTAAGAGCTGGCATTTTCTGAGAGGTGCCTTGAGTCTACTGGGGCATTCCCTGAGTCTAGAACGGTTGAGAACCACTGGCTTAACGTGATGCTAAGTAGCTGCTTATTTAGTAAGATTGCCAGGCAAAAGGACAGTTTCACAACAGAAATATGTTTTTTCTTCTGGTCAAATTAGATGTGTGTCTAAAATAGGTAACCTGTTCTACAGAACGCTAAACCATGATACATGATACTATGTAAGTTAGTATCATTAAGACAAACCTTTAAAATCTTAAAATTACCAACATAATTTAAGGCTAGCCCCAGAAGACAACAGAGATGCATTCTGAATTGAGAGAAATGGAGCAAACACTTAAACTTAAACACACGTCAGTAGGCTTTAACCTTGAGCTTTTTCTTTCAATCAACAAAGGAAAAAAACTTATGTATGAATGATGGGCCAGTAAGTAATGAGCAAGTAATCAGGCTTCCATAAGAACAGGCTAAAATCTTAAACTCAGGCTCTATTTTTCAAGTGTTTGCATCAACAAAGCTCCTCTGAAATTCAGAAAGTTAAAAAAATACATATTTAATTGCCCTACCTGAAATCTGCATGCCTTGCAGGATACTACAGCTGAAAGGATTTTATTTGTGTATTTATTTTGAAAATAAAGATAAGGAAAACGTGGGCAAACTGTGAAGTCTGTTTTAAACTAACCTGGCAATCCCTGAATACTGTATACAGTGCCAATAGGAAATCACAAATCCTAGTTTTAGATTTGTCTTTTAAAAAACAGGTAATCATTTTGCTGCTGCTTTAGGCTTTGCCTTCATTTCTTTCGGACTTTTGCAGTCATGTTTTAATCCAACAGTGGCATTCTCTAACCTTACCAGTGTCCTGTACGGTTAAAGGTTCACAGAGTGGGGTCAAGAGAGAGCACGACCAGAAGACTTGTGAAAAAGGAAAACAAAATGGAGGAGGGGCAAAAGAGAGGGGGCACCCTGAGAAGATGAAGGGAAGCTAAAAGAAATGCCTACAGCATATTTTGTTCAGCTCTAGTGAAGTAGCATTTCCTTATCACTATGGAAGAACAAAAAAGGATTTCATGAGAAGTCTTCTTAGCTCAACCCAGGAAAATTTTAAGGGAGCAATGCTGTAATTATTTATCTACCATAAGTTATAAATTCTCAGTAAACAAAGAACTGATGTTAAAATAATGACCCACAATATGCACAACTCTGGCTTGATAGGAAGAACACTGTCAGAAACTTACGTTCCTTGTTTAAAGAATCAGAACCTATTTATCTGGAGAAAAGCCATGCACAAAAACGTAAATAGCTTAATTCTGAAAAATTAAGTCTTCTGTAATAAATAGTATGATTTCTAAATTGAAAAATATATGAAATGTATATTTATAACTTTTTAAAATACCTAATTTTGTCGCTATTATTGCCTTTGTAAATATTTACCTGAACACAGCCATTAGGTTCAAGACATGAAGTAAGGAAGTACACAATTTTCTATTTAGTTGCACAGTAAATGAGTGGGCAAAACTGATTAGGATGCAAAAAGAACTTACTAGCTTTTAATCTCATCATGCTTACCTATTTATACTCTACTTGGAGTTTGGAGATCAGTGCTGTTATGCTCTGCAAGAGCAACATACCACTGAAGCCAAACTGTAGATAATTCACACAACTCAGTTTTCAATAGATTATATTCCAAAAAATCCCGTTTTTGGTAATATCCCAGAAACTGCAATTGTGGCTACTTCTATTCTGCAGACAAGGGAAGTCAAAATACTTTGTTCAACCTTACACTATAAGTCATCAAGCCTGTGATCTTGCACGCACACATGCACACACACTGGGGGGTTTTGCAGCATGAGTACACAAAGCTAAGAATATGCATAACTCTTTCCAGGAATAAGTCCCACGTCACTTAAATAAATTAAAGTTTTAAACAGTAAATAAATGTAATTAAAAAGATATCAAACTTCACTAGAGTTGGTTTTCCCCTAAAATTATAGCCAGACGCTACTAGAAAAAAAACACAGCTTAACTCTAAACAATCAATAATGTTATGTGTAAGAAAATCATTTCACTTTCAAAGGCTTATTTGAGCATTATTATACATGAAGCTATACTTTGCATAGTATAGTTCCATGCAGGGGTCCTAGTTTGTCTGCATGGAGCAACTCAGGAAATGCTGGCTAAACAGGACATTTAAAAAGAGACTCCATCTATTTGAAAATAATATTGCCAGCTGTATTATTTGTGTTCTCTACAGTTCTACTTAAGACTTCAGATTACTTTAACTGAAATAAATTCAGTTAAAAACTCTACATGCTTTTTTGCTTTGTTCGTTTTGGCTGCTGACAGACATGAAAAAAATGCACTTTACCAGAAGAAGCTGTATGTTAGTTCAGCCCAGCTCTGCAGTGCCTGTATAGATTGGGCGCTTCAGCTAAGCTTTTTGGCACTTGTATCCAAAGCTGATTCAATCAGCTATTAGACAAAAGCACCAAAAAAGCCTTGCTGAAGTGCCTGATCTATGCAGATATTAGGTGAGCTGAGTCCAACTAACACAATACCTCTGCTGGGCATGTGCAAGGCTTAGCACGGAGGGGCAATGAGGTTAAAGCACTGTTTTGGGGGGCGGTTACGTCTGTAAGCAGCCTTTGTGTACTTCGTCAGCACTTTGCATATCAGCTTTATGCTTCCACTGTTTAGTCAATCAGTTCCTTCCTTCTTTAAAAGTAGCTTAAAAGACAAGAGCAATTTGCTCCATCAAAATTAAATAATATTAATTCACCTACAGTGCTGTTCCTCTAGTAGTAGTAATCTAAGGAAGTTGGAAGTTATAGTGTAAACAAGACTCAGTGCCATACTATAGGGTAGTGTCCGCAGGACAAAGAGCATGTTCTATTATCCCTTTTCATTAAACAATATTTTACTGACCTCCATGTTGGTATCTGCTTAAACATGAGAACAGTATCAGGCCCCAACATTCAAACATGATGGAACAAATCTACCTTGAGTAACATTTATGCAACCCTGCTATTTGCAATGGCATTCCTCTAGAGGATAACATTTGTTCCTGAAACCACTTCTGAAAACAAATTAACAGTTCACTCATGCAACAAACTTCATAAAAAGGAAGTCTGTATAGACTTCACTGAAGGATCAGTATTTGGAGTAATCTTTACTTATTCTAGTCCCCTGAAGTCAAAAGGGCTACTCAAAGTTTTCAGGATAAAACATACACTATTTAATAATTTGCATTTGTGTATATATGTATAAAATAAAAGACATTTTTATAATGTCTCAGTTAGTCTAAAATTCTACCAACATTAAATATTTTTATAATTCATTTAAAATATTCCAATTTCTCAAAATCACGCTGCAAAAAGATTATTTCTCAATACTTTTTTCTAACAGTATCTTTGAAAAATTTAAGTTTCCTGCTGTCTTGTATTCTACATACATGCTAATTTCACCACTGTAATTCAGTATGTGTGCAGTTCCATAAGTTTGCTAAGGGCTCTGGTTCCCTTATTGGTTGAACTCAACAGGTGATGAGAATTACAGCTCCAGAAATCATTTCTCTTGTGTTTAACCCAGTGGTTCTCAACCTTTCTGGACTCCAAAAAGGATACCTTTGGATACCTTTCGCTGGACTCAAAATACTCTTACATAACTTTTATGAATTGAGTGGCATCGATTTCAAACACTAATTATGTATTACAGTGCTTACCCCATTGCAGAGGGGCCAAAGAGTGAAAGTAAATGATAATCTAGGCAGGAACAAGATTAAGCCTGCCCTTATCTGCTTCTTTTTTTCAGACCTCACTAATCTCCCCACAACTTATAGTACCCTTCAAAGGATCTGGTGGCACCCTAGGTTCCCCATCACCCTGGCTGAAAATCACTGGTCTATGCTCTGCTTTGGAGCAACTTAGGGCTCATTGATAAAGCGCACTACCTTGGCCCTTGAAGCACAAGTCAGAACATGCACTGAACTGCTCTAATTTAAGTTACTGGTTTAAAGCTTCTTCAGAAACTTTATGTGAGTGATGAATCCTTACACAAAGTCCTACTCTGCTACTTCCCCAGGATAAGAAGGAATAATGGGAAAGGAGCCAGTTCTGTTACCTCTGCTAGTCTTAGACCAGCAATGAGCTCCCAAATGGATTTTGCTACTGATGCACAGAAAAACACTCCAAATTATTTTTCTAAATTAATTAAAAATAAAAAGCTATGTCAGTATAATTATTTTTAAAAGTACTCTGTTAGAAATGAGTAATTTAAGGCAATTGGTTTTTAAAAAATTAGCTGATACTGATTTCTTTAAAAAATAATTTTTGAAATATGACTAAAAACAATGTGTTAACATTTTAATAAAACAAAAAAGTTTATAACACCACTGATGCACTTGATTCTACAAACTCTTGCTTATGTATTTCACTCCTTGTTCATGTACACTGACCAGCAGACTTCAATAAATTTGTGTAGAAAGAACAGTTCAAAGGTCTGCAGGACTGGGTCCTTAATTCAAAGTACATACTTGCCTGATTTTCAACTAATGTTGATTTAATTTATTCTAGCCAAGTCTCATGCCTATAAAATTTTAAAACTTGGGAGCCTTATCACACCAGCAGTACAAAATTCCATCTGAGATTACTAGGAGTTTTGCTTCAAAATTAATGGTACACTACAGCCTTGGACTACTTAAAAAATAAATACATTGATTCAAATTTGAATTTGAATCTATTCATGTTGATTTAAAATATGTAAACAAAAATATCATTAAACATTCTGATAAGCAGATCAAGACTGAACAACTATGGTTTTAACAATATCTCTACGGTTTAGAGATTTTAAAGGCAATCTTAAATATTAAATGTTAAAAAAACCCCACAAAGATTATGAAGAATGATGAAGGCTAGACACTCAATGTAAACAGACACAACTGCATTAAAGCCAGTAGAGCTCTGCTGTCTTACACCAAATGAGAATCTGTCCCAGAATGATTAATCATAATTGCTGCTTTTTGAGTTGTAACAGCACACTTGAAAATGCACAAAAGCACATATATATATACACACCAACCTTTATTTTTTGTCCTGCTAAGAAATTCTAGAAACTCTGAATGTACTTTTTAATGTTAAAATAGTTATACCATCAATTCTATATCAGGATCTGCTGATGCAAGCCCCTTGCACACCACAAAAATAAAAAAATAAAAAATCAATGAATGAAGGTCCAGACTTCTTAATGATACTTCCTTTGTAACAGACTTTTCTGGAAGAGCATTTTTAAAAGACAAAACAATGATTCGATGTCTCCCTTCTTTTAATTCATATGGTTTTTAAATGGGTAAGCACTTAGAATTTAAAACTTTAGTTGTTACATAGAAAAGCTACCACTGAACCCAAAGGGGATTTTGCCTACAAGGGACTATAGCAGCAGACCCCATGACCAATAATTATTTAGCTCTAAAATTAAATTACATATTCATTCACCTAATCGGAACCCCTTATTTACACAAGTAATTCTAACTTGTAAGAGCAAAAGTTTGCTAGATTTGGTCCTACAATCGTGAATCTACTTAAACCTCTTTTTTGAATCCAGGACTTTATTTTTCAAAATAAACAACCAAATAATGCTGCAAGTACCTGGCAAAGGCTTCTTGCTAATCTTATGTTAGAATTCCAGAAAGGAACTAGCAAATTATTTTATGAAAGAAGTATAGGATACATGGGTGAAAGAAAGCACAAGACTGTCATAATGATATATAAAATAAAACATCTTACAAAATGTATTTTGTTGCTCCAAAAAGCTAATGCTTTAAGTTTAATGAGTAAAGCCTACTTAAAAAAATACAAAAATAGAAAAGTTAAAATATGTTTCTTTAGCAGAATGCATTTGAATTATGAGAAAAATCTGATTATATAGGTAAGAATGAAGGAAATCCTAGCATTTCTAACTTTTGACCACAACCACACACATTTTGCCAGAAAAGTGTAGTTATTTTTTCTTAGGAGCAGAAGAAAAATAAGTAAGAGTGATCAATTAATTTTAAGATAAGTGCTTTTTTTTAATCATATGTATGTTTTAAGTGTAAACAGAAAAACAGAAATGGAGCACTACAATACTGCTGTTAAATGTGTTTATCATTTCTCTTTGACATGAAAACGGTTCCCAACCCCCACACAGATGCTAGGTGGGTGGGTACCCCTCCCCCACCTCAGTTACCATGTGCGTTTGGAGAAAATGTGGTAACATTCAGTAACCTCAAAAGGTAACCGAGAAGATGGGATAGGAAATATTTTTCCTAAGCTCAGCACAAGTCTGCAATGCAAACTTAGAAAGACACAAAGGATATTTAGAACTGCTTTTTTTTTGCATTACTACCTTGTGTTACACATCTGAAACCTTACTAAAATAAAAAGCAAGGTTTTAAACAGGGTACAGTCTTTTTAAGATAAGCATCAGTTGTTGTAAGCATGCATCCTGTTATTAATTCCACATGAGGCACTGCGACCAAATTTGATAGAAATGTTAAAATTGGATTTCTACTGTCTGATTCATTCTCTGATTCACCTTCAACCCTATCCGTGACTCACTAAAAGGGAAGTCACATGACTAAAGCAGTGAAAGAGAAAGAAATGTTTTCTTTCCTTTCTGATGGAGGAGGAAAAAAAACCTTTCTGCAAGAGAAACAAAAGCTTGGTATTAGCTGTCCGGGCTCTTTTATGGGTGGGGCCTGCATGCCAAAAAGCAGTAATGGGCTGAGGTTAATCTTAATGGGGGCCCACTTTAACCTTCTGAATGCACCAAAAATGTGAAAACGGAATCCTCCCCCCCCAGGTCTACTGAAATTGCATGTACATGAAAACAACAGGCATTTTATACAGGGCTGAACTACAATGGGAACAATTCTACTGGGGCATCATTCACAATTCAGAAACAATGGGGGCTCTTTGTTTTTGAGAATCACCTCACAGGGCTGCCATCTTTATTTTTAAAAAACACCATCCCCCACTCAGCACTATATACACTTCAGGAGCTTCTTGAATAAATAGGAGTATCCGATGACCAGGATGATGGGTGGTCCTAAAGTCCTGAACTCAGGCTGTATACTTTATTTGGGATACAGAGATAAGAACAAAGTGTTGGGTGTTTGTTTTAACCTGGGTTCAGTTTAAAAATGTTTATATCTTTAATAGTATTTCATATAAACATATGCTACTATTGTTCTAAACATCAGCATAAATATAACCAAATCCTCGAAACAAATCCTGGCATTTTTGTTAATTCTCTAATCCATATTTACAGCAGACTAGATCCCACGTTTGTTCACAATGAGTTTTTACAATGGAAAAACAAGATAGTGCTCATTGTCACTGCATGGGTAGGTTGATAACATTTCCCTTCAAATCAAAAGGAAAAATATAATCACCACTTTACAA
The DNA here is from genome assembly GCF_052110815.1 of Crocodylus siamensis. NCBI lineage: Eukaryota > Metazoa > Chordata > Crocodylia > Crocodylidae > Crocodylus > Crocodylus siamensis. The sequence continues at coordinate 85,423,212 of NC_143395.1, read as the reverse complement.
AATAAAATGCATGGGGTTAAATTTAGTTAACTTAAAAATATTGAATTTAAGCACGTAAGATCCTCAGATAACCTCTGCATTTGATGTATCATGTTTTGAATTCTCACTGTTACTATGAAGTAAGTAGTTTCAGTATTGTATTATGTGTTAAAATTAGCATGCCTTTTAAAACAGTTTAAACCACATTAAAAAACAAATAAAAAGAAATTTAAAAAAAAATCTTCTACATCAATCACGAGCACTATTAACTACAGGCAGAAGACTAGGTTATAAATGGCCCAAGGAAGTGATAAGCAATGAATAGCCCTGACCTGATTCCCTGGTTTGATCAAGAGGGCCTGCAACCTGAGCCAAAAGGGTGCAAATTCCTCACCATTCAGAATTCTTCAATGGAGTTGCCAGTGGGGGAAGGGAGGGAGGGTTGTTAAGGGGGCATGCACACAAATCCATCTGCATGGCATGCAATTCTGTTTTCAGCTCAAAGTCCGAATTAGGTTGTTCTTAAATAAAATAATCCAACTGATCATACTTAGGATACTAAGTATTTTTGGTATATTCTCTGTTTAAGAACAACAAAAGGCTTACAGTTGTCTTTAAAAAAAAAAGCAGCAGAAATTGGCCCACAGTACATAAAAAGCCTTTATATTTAAATGCTTCATTTTAAAAAATCCTACTGAGACCCCAGTTTTTCCCCTTATTTGCCACTGAGTCCAAAAGAAGCAGGACTGGACCCATTATGTCTTTGTATGAACCACACCGTTTTACCTAATTTTTGTATTAAACACTGAACAACTGGAGAGGATTTCAGGTATCCTGTTCATTATGTGCCTGCATTCTACAGCAATCTACTATTCTTTACAGTTTGAAGTGATGTTTTTAGAGAAAAATATGTGAAAGCAAAGATGCCTTTGAAGTTATTCATTCATACATCACTTTGAACCACTGGCATTACTAACAGCATTTAACCTACTTGGAATACGGAGTGCAGCACCTTCTTTGTAAAGGAAGGTGGAAACTAAACAAGTTTTACATTATCTGCATCAGTGTCTAGGACTCGAATATGAACCTTGCATAATCAATGAGGAACAAACAAAACATTTAGATGGAGGAAAGGGTAGACAGATCTCTGCAAGAGGCCAGAGGGTGAAAGCTGAGGAGAGGGCCTAATACTCCACACCAGCAGAGAAGTAATTCCACTGCAGTCTGTACTGCTAGGCTGGTGTGAAAATACCGTGTAAGTGAGCAGAGAATCATTCCCAGAATGTTTACACCCAAGAATGGGCCAAAGGTTATTATACCGCTTTGGAAAAGAAATGGTCATGAGGAGCACTGACCAATATAATATCCATCAGAAAATAAGTGTGGTCTCTTCAATTACTTTACACAGAACGTAGCATGATTAAAATTTATAAATAGCTAAGATAGTTAAACATGTTTGCCCAGGGAGAGTGAAAGTGACAAAGATTCAAAATGTTCTTTTAAAACCAAACATATATAAAAAAATAATTGTAAATGGAGCAGTTCAGCTCAATGAAAATATTTAAACTGGTTAAGTACGTCATTTTGGCTAGCACTTGGATTTATCGTGCTAACTTTGTCTCTTGAAACTCAAGTGTGCCTTTTCAAAGCTAACAAATATATAACTACAGTATGGCTAGAAAGCTATGGAAACCCTTCTACTAATATTTGTTACTCTTAGCCATTAAAAAATTGATATGCAAATTACACACATTTTTGACAAAGAATATATATTTTTTATAAAATATGACCAAACTCATTTACTGTATTAATATTTGGTCATTTTTACGCAACAAATTAAACCACAATTTGGGAAGAAAAATGTCTTATCTTTCACAGCATATCTTCTTCTGTGATATGCAGTCATGTACTTGTATAACTTGACAGTCTTTAATAACAGGAAAGCTACTGCTGTTTGTCAAGTTTCTACAGTTTGGGTGGGACATAAACAAGCATATAAGAACAGCCTAATAGCCATTCATTCTAAAATAAATGCATCTTGTTTGACAAAGTAATGCAGACCAATAAAAATACTAGAATATTAATAGATATTTTCTCTGAAAAATAATTCTATAAATGTATATTCTGCTATAGATTATTTTTAAGAAGGTTGGCTTATTTAGCAAATATTTATTTACTTTCAGCAACTCTAAGTGTTTCAAACTTATCTACAAAAGGTGAAGCTATATTCAAACTATTTATTTAGGAACTGGGTGAAAATGAACAAAGGAAGACAACGTAATTTCTCTCCTCATCCTACCTTCTCTCAGAAGATGCGAACATGAAAAGATTACAGTTAAATGCATTACCCATGTATATCAACATATACACAAAAATTATTTCATGTGAATGGAATTCATTTCCATATCTTTGTGCTAGTAAAAGAGCCTGAAGTATTTCTACTAAGCTCACATTATAAAGAGGGTCATCCTATGTACTTAGAAACTTAAATGCTTATTTGATTGGAAACCTGAGTTTTAAAGGTCTGATCTCTTTCATCGAAGTCACTACAAAAATTCACTGAAATCCTGTGCCTCTGAGTACTCCGTCATTGATTTCTCCCATTTTGATTTCTAATTGGGTCCTAAAAAAAGCTGACTACATGTACTAGACATTTTACTACAAACCTTTAATAAAAAAACCCCCCATAAAAGTCAATTTTATATATTTTAGAAATATTTATCATATTGTAATAATTTATAATTGGACTATATTAATCTATCTAGAAATAAAGATACCAGGATAAGCCAGAATGCAATCATTCCACGTCAATTAGTTCAATATTTCTCAAGTGAATATAATATACCATAGCTGAGCTTCATGACAGACACACTGAACTCAACACTATGTTCCCTCTTATTCCTACTGAACATACATACCAACAATACACCAAATTAAATAGATAATAGAACAACTCAAATGCACAAGCATTTCTTCCTTGAGTACAGTTAAGTATTTAATGTCTTTGATTGACATCAGTACTCATTTCTAAGCAAGATAAGACAGATTAATCTGTCCGCAATTTAAAATATTAGGCATAGTGCTGAAAAGTCAAAGTTTCTATTAAAATTTGTTTTTTGCTTTTCCAAAGGGATATTGCTTAAATTCATATCAGAGCCTGGTCTTGGAAACATTGGAGCAGTCATGAAGGAATGAACTACTCAAGTGAGCAAGAATAGCTAAGACCCTTCAAATGCAAGCATGACAAAATTAAATGGCAAGACCTGTTTCTATTTAAAAGTAGTAGTTTTTAAATAGTTTTTTCTCTAGATGTTATTTTTTAAATTTAGAACTAAAAAGTAAACTACTAAAATAACAAAAATCATCCCTTAAAAACAATATGCAATTTCTAGACATATTTTTTTAGAGGAAAATACACCAATGAAGACTCATTTTTCCTGAAGAATTTTCACTTTGGTGAAAAACAGGGTACCAATTAATGCAATTTTCAGATGAACTGCAAAACAACCAGTGATTTTCCTTTTCCTCATTAAAGCTCATTCTGCAGAAATAACTTCCATTTGGAAAATAACTTGTGTTACTTACTAAGAAACAGATATCCATACAGATAAGTGTGTACACATCTATTTCTAAAAATAAGTTACTGATACTAAATCACACTATTTTGTGTACAATTGTGTTATATTTCAATTCAAGTGGAAGAAGATGCATGCATAGATTAGATTTAAAGGAACATTGTCAACATGAGCTTTTTGAATTTGACTTATTTCAAACATGCCCATTTTTGGAAAAGCATATTTTATATAATATGTATCATAATTGCTTTTTATTCCCTATAAATATAAGCAGGAATTACAGAGCCCAATTTTGCTGATGCTTATTAAAATCTTATGAGCACTCCTGACTATATGGGAAAAGATTCTGGGATGATCTGTGTGCCATGTCTTGCAAAAGCAAAATTTAAAACAACTAAAAATAAGTTAGTCTAAGTTATTATCTACAAATAAAACAGATATAATATTTTCAGACCAAATATGATTTCATCTTGACAATATTCTTGTAAAATCTTCTCTCCATATGTTACCTAGAACACATTAAACCTTTACCCCCATGCCTATAGTCTCACTGAAGTCAATGGAGAAGCAACATTGTGTATGCTCAGGACTTGAACTATGAATGTTATTTGTTGTACAACAGTTTAAATTTCAATGTCAGAGGATTTTTAATCATTATTACAAGCAGTCAAAAAATTTTAAACTAAATTATTTTTAAAAATGAATCATGTGAGTCTTTGTTTTTAGATTGTATTGGCATTCCATCTTCTAAAACAAAATCACACACAATGAACACACTGCACTGTTGAACTTCCTGTTAGTTAAAATTCATGTGCACCCTACAGGCACAAGGACCTAGATTCAAAAAACAACAATACATTCAAGGACCCTACCTGTCTATTGTTAACAAGTATTTGCCAAATGTTACTTGTAAACATTCAAAATACATAGGTTTAATATAAGCAAAACTATTTATTAAAAAGCCTCACCTGAAGTAAGGCTCTTTTAAGCAAGAAAAGGAAAATAAAATATCAATTTAATTGCAACTACCAAACTGCAGGCTACTTAAAGAAGATACTCAGCATGCAAACTATGAAATTGCAACTCCTTGGCTACCTATATTTGGAGGATATTTCTGGACCAGGTTTGCCGTCCCATTCTGCATGTACATTTCCTTTTCTGCATGATCAGAATACTCAAGACACCTCTGGGTCAATGATTCCCACCTCAGACTGGGGCTGGGTTAGGGCTCTGCCTATAGTCTAGATTAGTAGTTTTCAACATTTTTGTACCAGGATCCATTTGTAAACATCACTGGCCAGTCCTAGCCCAATGCTCCTCACTCTTGACCTGCTGCCCCCTGCCCCCGCAGCGTGTGGCATAGGGAGTGGGGGTAGAGCAAGCGGAGGCAGACAAGCAGCCCCTTGTAGCTTTAACTCTGCCAGCCTGCAAGGAAAAATCACGGTTCCCCACATTTTTCTTCTTTAAAGGAGAATCCATTTTTAAAGTTTGTTGATCCGTTTTTAAAGTTTGTTTGTAGCCCTTTCATATAATCTTGTGACCCACTTTTAGGTCATGACCCATAGGTTGAGACACACTGATCTAGGTCTTGGTTGGGGGTTACTAGAGATGACTTGTCATTGAATCATTCCTAATGGTGCCATGATACTATGCCAAGGCATCATTTTGAAAAAAACTCACTTTGCTATGGAGGCAGATACATAAGACAAAAGGAAAGAGCTGTGACCTGACATCAGCAGAACCTACTCCTTTCTCCCACAACTATTTGCCATGTCTGCAGTTGAGCAGACGGATTTCAAATCAGCCCTCCTCAGTCATCTACAGGCTCGCCAATAACTGCCCTATCTACGGGAGGACTATTATCCTCATATAAAGGGACTGCCAATGACAGTGAAGGTTGAGGGAAGAGGAAAACGGCAGGAAATAAAACACTGAGGATTGTCAACCTTTCTTCCCCAGCTGCATACAGACAAAACTGCTATACAAATTTTTTTGGCATAGTTTCCCATACTTACCAGATCCAATTAGTCCTGGGGCCAGGCACTGCCAAACCTCACAGCTGGTTTACCACGTAAATGCATAGGGTCTCCATATACTGTATTTACTCAAGTCCAAGATGAGGTTTCCCCCCCAGTTAACATGGAGAAGGCTCCTCATTTTGGATTCAAGTACAAGTGCATCATGGGGTGGGGAGATTACAGCAGGCTGTTGTGGCTCTAACTCTGGGCCTGACTTAAGAGTCAGAGCTGGAGCTGCCAACACTGCCCATTCCCAGCCCCACCACATGTGCCCCCTCTGCAACTGCTGCCCTGTGCCTGGGCTGGGCTGGGGCCAGAGCAACCATGTGTTCTGGGCTGGAGTGGGGCTGGTGCGGGGATGGAGCAAGAAGATATATGACAGAGGGGGGAGGCAGAAGTGGTGGCCGGGGAGAACTGGGGTGTGTGGGGGAGAGACAGTCAGGAGCAGGTGAAGCAATGGGAGCAGACACTGTGAAAGCAAGTGCCAGAGGGTACAGGTTACAGATGCACCGATACATCAGTCCGATATTGGATTGGCACTGATATAAAGAAAATTGATCGTATTGGAAATTGGCCTAATGTGGCTGATGATTTGGCCAATAAATGCCCGTGTGTGTGTGCAGCCGCAGCACAGCATGTAGGCAGTGAGGAGCACAGCCCAGCAGCATGGAGAGCTGCATGCAGCTGGTAAGTCTGGTGTGGTGGACAGGGAGCGGGGAGGAAGGGACGTGGGGGGTGCAGATCAAGGCCACTGCAGTGAGGGAGGAGTGGAGCTGGGGCTGAGGCTGGGACAGGGGCTGGGGCAACCATTGCCTAGCTGGGGTGGAGTAGATGCTGGATGGAGCTGTAGCTCTTGTTGCTGCGTGCCACTTGTCTGGGAGCTGCTGCTCTGGTACTCATCCAGTGGCTCCTGCTGCTGCTCCCACAGCTCATCCAGAAGGGGAGGGGGGCATGTGCCCCCGGATCTGCATGGGGTGGGGTGGGGTGAACTGGGAACAGCCCTGTGCAACCCTGTCCTCAGCCCAGTCTGTCCTGTGCAGATCCAGGGGCACACACTCTCCCCATGTCCTCCAGACAAGCGGCAGGAGCCACTGGGTGAGCGGGAAAGCATCATATGAGCTGCTCAACCAGTGGCTCCCACACGAGTGGCATGCAGCTACAGGAATCGCCCTGTACCCCCTGAACGAGCTGTGGCTCCATCCCGTGCCTGCCCCACCCTGACTGGGCAGTACTTTCCCCATCCCCCACCCCTTCCACCACACCAGACTAACTAGCTGCATGCAGCTGTCCAAGCTGCTGGGATGGTATCAGAAATTGGATCGGTATCAACCCCAAAAATCTCTATTGGTGCAACCCTAGTGCAAGCACCATGGGAGGGGGAGGGAGCAGGTGCCAAGGTTATGGGGGGCAACGTGCAAGGGTCAGGACAATTAAATCCTCCATTGCCTCACCTGCTACTTGCCCAACCTGCCTACCCTGCCACTGCTTGTCTTGATACACAGTGGGGGAATGAATTTAAGACAATCCTCCAAAAATTAGATTATATAAATGGAAAAATGATAAGAATATTATAAAATCTCCATGTATTCCATCTAATAATTGGGAGGCAGTGTCTTAAATTCAGAGTTGTCTTGTATTTGGGTAAATATGGTATATGACCCTGCCTTTCCATGGATTACAGGATGTTTGCATAGATTTCTTGCACCATTCTTTCCTCCTTTGGGAGGGGATGATCTGCAACTGAGTAATTTTCAGCAGGAAAATCTAAAAATGCCTTATCAGCAGGAGAGCTTTACTTTAAAGCAGATTGGCAGATTAGTGGTCTACTGACAAGGTTGTTGTATGAGACACTAAATACTATACATTTACAGTAACAGAAAGTGATCTATAGTAAACAGGATATTAAGTTACACATTAAGTCTTGTTCATGCATGTACATCATTTTAAATATCATTTTAAGGATTTACGTATAAATTTTTAATTAAAAGACAGTGAACCATATTTAAAGCTAATTTATATTCTCTGCAACTACAAGGAATAAAGTTGGGCAAAATACCACCCATTAGTTTTAAAAACACAAAAAAGTTATGCTTAAATAACAAGGGGTTTGAACTAAATTCATAGCACCAAGAAAATTCAGATGATAGGCTTAAAAAAACCTCTGGCAATCAACTACTCTAGGCCTACGTACTGACAGGGCGTCAGAAAGTTAACTGGACTAATCTTAGGACCATAGGACAGTAAGGTTAGAAGGGACTTCACAAAGTTGTCTAGTCTTGCCCGGGTTCAAAACAGGAACTTTCCTGACTAAATCTCTTAGACAAGAGTCTGTCTGACCTGCTCTTGAACATTTCCAAGAATGGAGATTCCACAATTCCTTTAGGTAGCGTGTTCCAGTGCTTGACCACCCCCCCGGTCAAAAACTTGCTTCTAATTTCCAACCTAAATTTCCTCTGCTACAGCTTGATGCCTTGCTCTTAGTCCTGTCTCCTAGAGTCACAGAGAAAAGCCCACCTCCATCCTCTCTATAATCAACACAGTACTTCAAGTGAGGCCTCACCAGTGTTGAACCGAGTGGAAGAATCACTTAATTTGCAAGAGAAACTCCTGTTGATCCAACCCAGTACACTGTTGGCTTTTTTTCTACTAGAGCACACTGTTGGCTTATACTCAGCTTGTAAGCCAGATTTAGCTTACTATAACTCCCAAGGTCCTTCTCTGCTGTATTACAGTTTAGCCAATAATTTCCCAGTCTGTATTTGTCCATGCAATTATTCTGTCCCCAGTGCAGGACTTCGTTGAATCTCATCTGATTGATTGAAGACCATCTGCAGGTCATTCTGGTCACTCCACTCAACTTGGTGTCATCCACAGATTTCCTAAGCCATCATCCAAGTCATTAATAACCACCCGAGAAAGATAAACAGAATATGATTCATCAGCAATGCACTATTTAAAAAAAGAACCAATGTAGAATGGCTTTAAGTACACCAGGCCCAAAATTCTGCTTCTGGTTCAAATCAATCCTTTAAATATACATCCATGCTATATACTATTTTGCTTAAAGGAGCTTAAAAATAGAAATAAAGAGTAGTGTACCAATAATTAATGCGCTCTTTTCTGCTCAAATTTTATATGAATTGGTGTTAACTCTTCCAATACTCAAGTTGTGTGTTTTACACCAGACAGCTAACTATATGTATATCAATATATCCTGAAATATGAAAAGCTGGGAATGTACAGGCCTGATCCAAAGTCTATCAAAGTAATTGAGGAACTTTCCATTTATTTAAGTGGGCTTCTGATCAAAAGTAATACTAATACTATGCTATATAGTTAGCGAAGACTTTTTGGTTAATTCCTTGCAAAATGTTGTTGTAAAGCTATTGCATGAGTATGAAGGCCAGAAACTTTAAGAACTCCTATACTTGAAAAACAGCTATGTTCATACTTATTGTACTCAGTTAAAATGTGTATGAGAGTTCATTTTAATGCTACATTTCAGTCCAAGGATAATTTTCTTACGTGAATTTGTGTACCCATAAACAATAGGAAGTCATAATAGAAAACTTGAAGTGGCCTCAAATTAAGACCCTTATTGAAAACCTGTTGTAGACAACACTCAGAACCATGTACTTATATAAATTATTGTGACTAATCAGAAGAACACCTACTGGGAGAAAGTTTCTTTGATGGGAAAATGCACTGTCAGTTTCATGTAGGAAAAGTACATGCTCATGAGTATAATTATAAATCTTACAACAATACCAAGAGTTTTCTAATAAAGCTTTACAAATTCTGTAATAATCATGAAAGCATTCTCAGGTATGTTTAAGCCAATTCCATATACTCCAAATTGAATGTGGATTATGTCTTTTCACAAGTTTCTTCCACGAGGCAAATATCTTTAGTACTGGATCTATATATTATGTTTAATATACTTATTTGTACTGTACACAGCAGCTTGTGAGGAGTTATTAAGTGTGATAATTATTTGTGAAAATATCCCAGGCAGTAAAAAGAACTGCTCATGTGTGTATGGTCAACAGGATTTGGCTCAAGGTATCATACCCACCCCTGCAACAAAGGGTATTTACAGTACTAAAGGAAAAAACTAAATACCTGAAATTACTCTAACATTAAGTAATTCTATTCAAAAACTTTAAAATGAATCAATCTCACTTTATTTACAGATCACACAATTATTTAGAGAACATATTAACTCAATTTTCACTCCTGGCCAGTTTGTATTTAATAGTAAAAGAAACCTACAAATTTATTTATGTTCATCATATTAGGAACTACTGAGGAATATTTTCTTTCAAAGAATACTAGAGACAGGATAATTCTGACAACACCTCAATAAAAAAAATAGTTGGAATATGTTCTAACAAATAGGTGAAACACAGATATTTCTAAAATAGAAGATTCTAAGCTCAAAGGAAAACTCTATACAAAAGTTAATAAAAAGAAAAATTCATAAAAATACAAGTTTTATGACAACAAACTATCACACTAATAGTTACTAGGAAAAAAAATCTAAAAACAGTTATTTCACTAAGCCATCTATAGATCACTATAAATGGGGGAGAGGAAGGAGAATAAAAATCTATATATATATTGTTAATAAGTTTCTTAACTTTCTATTCTTTACTGATTCTAATATACTGATAGTAGAAATAAAATTCCTGATAAGTTACTACATACAGAAATGCACTCAAATATTAACTACAGTTATGTTCTTCATACTAATCAACCTAAATATTCCACAATGAATTTAAAGCATCTATGTATTAATAGTTAAACAAATACTGAATATACAGGAATTATTAGGACACTGTATGTTATAAATAGCCTTATTTCTATTTGGAAAAAACTAGAAACTCATGTTATTGCAATAATCCAATCCTAAATATATTTAAAATCAAAAGCAAATTATTATTTTTATTACGACTACAACAAAAAATATTACAACTCCATAGCTTAAATAGCACAAATATTATAGCCAATAGCAGATATGTCAGATTTAGGATGGATTAACTCTTCTTCCAATATCCCTGACAGACAGAATTTGATTTTGAGGTCCAAGAAACTCTGTGAAGCTAATCTTGCAAAATTTCCTGAAAGTCTTCCCTTTTGGTGAAAAGAACTTGACAGAGATCAGAAAGCAGCCTCCCCTAGACTGTACTGATGTCCACCATCCAGAGGGCAGGGAACCTTCATTCATAGAAAATGGAGCTTTTGAGTGGGAGAGAAGAAAAGGAAAGGCAGATGGTGTGGCCCTGGGACCAGAGAGAAGTGCTTGCCAGTACAGTATGGATGTACTGACAGTCCCTCTAGAAGAGACGCAGCATATTTTGGCAAAAGTTCTTTCACCAAAAATAACTAATAGCAGTTGCCCAAAAGAAAAAAGGCATACAGCACAAGTCATTTTTTGCGAGCTTAGCTGAATCTATACTAGATATACCAGATATTTTTGCTGGCCTATGAGCATGCACACACACACACACACACATACACTCTCTCTCTTTCTTTCGCTCACTCTCCTGGTCTCTGACAGTAGCCTCTAAGCACCACTTTAGGACAACAACAGTGGGTGATGGCTGATGACTTTTCAGATGAGATGCACACATTGTTCCTCATGTTCTGGAGAATGATCTGCAAGTTCACGTTCTCCTCTGCTTTTGGAAGGGGTATGTGGTTACAAGCAGTCATCTATTATAGGTGCCCTCCCATACAATGTGTGCATACTTGAAAACATTTATTAGGAGCACTTGTTGAGCAAGACAGACACTGTGCCAACACCAGCTGGCTTCAGTGGCTGTCTTTTCCCCGACTTCAATATTGCATGCATGTTGTTCTATAAGTTAAAAATGTGCTCCAATGTAGGTTTTAAATGTAAATAGATTCTGTTCAAAAGGCATCTATAACAGATGAGAGCTCCATAACTTAAAATTCCAGAAGATAAGTTGGTTCAGCTAATTACCTTAAACTTACAAATCCTTGTAAAAATCTGTTGCATATTTACCACACCATAGTTAGGACTTGAAAGGTAAATTTTATAACAGTTGCCCAAGAACTCTGATAGTACAGAATTTTTGTTCTGGGTCTTCTCCACCAAAAATTGAACATTCTCTGCAATTTGAGCAGTTTCCAAAACACCCAACCCTTGTGCTCCTGATTCCGCTAGATGCGAGCTGTCTCAGAATGCTGAATACAGTGAACAGCCTACTAGCCTGTTGTGGCATTCTCCCATGCTACCAGTTCATGAGTGTGCTAGGCTCAGACTGCCCATGCAGGTGACAGCCCAAAGTACCAGTGACTTAACCTTGAGCAAGTCCGAACACAACATGCTGATTTTTAGTACAGGTCTGATCTCCTGTCACTTCCTCTCTGACACCCTTGCTCCACACTTGCTCACTGGCAGGCTCTCCCCCTCCCCCACCTCCCTTTGGCTTCTCAGCTTTCCTTCTTGAAATCCCTGCAATCCATTTTCTTTCACATTGGAACTGGACTTGTGTGGAACCTAGCACAAACTAAGGGATGCAGGTTAGGAGGGGTGAGCTGCACAATGGAAAGTACTATACTTAAAAAGGACACAGCAAAGCACAGGCTGATATTCATCCCACTTATTCAATATTTCCAGTGCGTACATTTTTCAAACCCTATTTTAAATCAGATATACTGTTGAGTCTCTGATTTCCTATGCCAACAACATTTCAGTTTCCTTAGTTAACATCAATAGGATACAGGATTAAGTACTTAATTTAAGGAGAAATTTAATGATTAAAAAAAAACAGATTAATAGTCTGTTATTGTATCTGCCTTAAATTCTCCAGTGAAATGTTTGTTTTTACACTCACATCCCTTATTATTTCAGTGTTTCTGCTCTTGCAATTAAACCCATTTTAAGGACCAACTAAAATAGGGACAAATGTGAAATTAATAATATATAGAGTGCTGTGAAATGTGATGGAGGGGAACCCTGTCACTTCTTCCAGCTACATTAGTCTCAAGTGTAACCTACAATAATATTAGAAAAAATTACACTTTAAAAATAGGGTTTTTTTTAAATAGTGCTCAATAATAACCAGAACATCAATAAATATTCTGTTCTAAATACTGATTCAAAACATTTTATTTTATGCATATGTATACACATGTATATATACACACACATACATATATACACACACAGAGTTAAGAAAATGAGAATTTTGGATTGCAAGGCCAGGCCCTAAAAGAAAATAATGTATCTAAGCTTGTCCTTAAAATTCAGAGACAGAATTATTTTATGCAGCTGTCATGTATATAAACACCTATTAATTGTACCTGTATTAACTGTACCTATTTACACTTAAAACCAATATGCTTTTTTGCAGCCACATGGGCTATCAGGCAAACTATACAATTTAAACATTTTTCCAGCATAAACTAAAGTAATTTGTATCTACCCAGCAGCTTCTAGAAATTATGTTCAAGCACATATGCATAGAAACTTACTAAAAAGAAAATCTTTTTGCTCTGATCTTGGGACTCAACCACCACATAAAACCCTTATTTTATAAAACTATGAACTTTTTAAACAGCTTCACTTAAACATATGCAATGTCACAAGAAGGTTATGTCATTGCACTTTCACTATATCCAATTTTGTCCTTTGAGAAGGCATATGCAGCTCCTACTAAAGGTTAATAGGGACTGGTCATTCAAAAATCTGTGGAAGAACTCATAGCAAGGGAGAGATATTCTATTATGACTTCCACATCAGTTGATATAAACTGTGGATTGGTAGTTCTCAATCTTCTGAGATTCAAGGCACCCCTTAAAAATGCCAGCTCTTAGTTTTCACTTGTTTTTTCACCTCAGAAAAATAGAGCAATCTTCCTGTTGTAAAGAACTCAGAAAGACAAGAGTATTTTTAATACTGTGGATTCCTATTGGGAATCTCTGGGTATATATTGTGAATTGTGTTTGCACACCCAACTGTGCCAACATTGCTTGGCACTCCTTGGCACCCTTGAAAGAATCTCAAACCATCTCAGGGTGCTGTGGCACCCTGGTTGAGAATCACTGGTGTAGATGCTAATATTAACCAAATCCACTTACCTACAACTTAACTGAAGTCAACAAAGTTCCGCCAGCCTGAATTTGGCTCACTATGTTTCTTGTACAAAAAAAATAAATAGATTCATGAAATATAGTTGAGATCAAATTTAAAAGAAGAGAAGTAGTTAGCCTTTTACCTTTTCCAGACAAGAATGAAAAACATGGTCATTAAACTTTGAGATGTTAGCTGTATAGCCAGAAAGATGCAAGCAAAAATGGAAAAGGACTTAAATGTAAATGTTTATAAACATACCCTATTTGCATTACACACACACAAATCACTAAGACTTGTCTCCACCCAGGTACCACATTTCAGAAAGATAGGAACAAACTGAAGGTATTTCACACAAGATCAATCACAGTGATTAGAATCCTGAAATGAAAGACTTAGAAGAAAAGGTTAAAAGCTCACTACTTCAAGTACTCTATGCACAGAATCTCCACTGACTAAAATAGACGTGCGCACAAAAGTACTGGACTGTAAATTAAAATTTTAAATATAAACAGCTTAGCGGAGCAGTGACTGAACACAGAGGACAGCTGTAGTCCACAAATAATTGAGGGGTGTTAAGATCAGAAGATAAATTATTATTACAAGTAAATAAAACTTGGTATAATGAATACAATTAGTAAAAAGAACTATGACTAAGTAGAAGAAAAGTCTTTTCAGTGACTTCCTAGGCTTGAAATAAATAAAGCAAACAGGATAGAATTCTTAATCATTTAGAAAGTTGATATTTTGAGCAGACCAGACCCTACAAATGGTTTTGTGGAAAGCAAGCCTGCACTGGTAGGGCCTAAATGACATGTATTTTTTCACATCCTTAATATGTACAATTCAACAATATACACTAGCAAAAAGGTTGCAGGGTAGCTGTTTGCCCACATGCCACTGTATGTGTGCATGCTGCATTAGAAGACATGCTAGTTATGAAATAGGATACGCTATTTTTTATGACAGATTCATAACATGATTTCAAACCTTTTCTCACATGAGCAATCCTTCTGACTTCATGGGGTTACTCACATGATTAATAAATAACTGAATGAGCAGAACTTTAGAAAATGAAGCTCACTGATACTAGACACTATTGTAAAAGTATTAAATGTATTCTCACATAATATTTCTGTTTTAAGCTTTGTGACTGCCTTAGTCACTTTCCTATAACTTAGCCAGGTATCATAATGTATTCTGTATTAAACTATAATAAGATAGTGCTTTCTTCTGATTATATTAAACCTTTTTGAGCAGAAAATGTTACTGTTCACCAAATGAAGGGAGAAAGCATGAAAACACTATGCTCGCAAGATTTCACAAGGGAGAAAGAAAAAGTAAATGAAAGATAGAAAACTAATTTATTTATTGTCTTAAGGGTGATGCCATGTGAATCACTGATAAATTAGTGCCTTAAGATATTTATCTGAGAAATATCCAAAATAACTGAAGTTCAGAGTTTAACACTGTGAGACACAAGCTTTTGTGCACTGCATATCAGCAGACATCTTAAAATCTATAAAAAAGTGATGGCATGTATATTAATACAGCATCTGCAAATATTTACATTTCAAATGCTTCCCTCCTTGCAGACACCAACCAACTCGTTTTAGCTTATTGAATGTTCACATCTTGTAAGTGACACAAAAGACAAATTGACTTCCAAATTTCCCACAAATGTATTAGATTATCTTTTGCTCTTCTATGAATATTTTCCATTATGTAAATAAATAAACATGGTTTATTTTACTAGCTAATTCCTCCCCATAGTGATAGTTTAACACTTTCTGCAGTTACTCAAGTATAAGTATACCCCTGTTTTCAAGTAGATTTATTTTATTAATAAAATTGCTGTCCTTTGGACGTTTGGTTTTCCATGTCAGAAATGAAAAGAGAAAGTGTAAGAAAAGTATGATTAGAAGTTGTTTCTTCCCTTCATTTATAAGGTAAAGTTATGGGATTGTAAAGAGCAATTTCATGACTTATGGTTCAAAGACAGGGGTAGAGGGCAAAGAGACTGATTGCAATCAGATTTGATAAGGATTTCAATAATTCAAACTCAGAAAAAAATAGCAGCAAGGAAGGAGCAGCTTCACTTTCAGCACAAAGCAGGAAATGTAAGAAATTAAAACCATGTAGTCTTTCTTTTATATTAACAATAACACCTCTATTTGATTTCACAGTTTATACCTCATTCCACATGTAAACAGATAATACTGATGACTAGGCTCTGGAGGCAGCGGTGGAAATAGCACAACAAGGTCAAAAATCTACTCAAACACCACCACAAGGGGCAAGGCAACGTGCCAGCAAGGCATTGTTCCCTAGGTTTCAGTTACCGCTTATCAGCTTCATCATAAGTATATTCCTTGAATGTGAATCGTGAAATTAGCCAAAATGTACAACTAGATGTGAACAAAACTAGGCCATCCAGACAGAAACAGAAGAACAATAAAGCCTTGTATAATCATCAAACAAAACCTCCCCTCGTTTCTCTGAAAATGTCATATAAAATGGACATGAAAATGCCTTTATCTTTCCTGACATGGCCAGAGCTGAACCCCAAAAGGGTCTCTGTTACTTTGTAAATCTTCCTCTTGAGTTCTTTGAACAACAGCTCAACACTTTTGAGTAGATTAGTGAAACTCAAGACACTTGCAGTTTTTGATTAATACAAGCATGGGGAAGGTCCACACACTCTTTTCTCACAAACCCTGGGGAAAGTCCTCTGACCCTCCTGATGAACATTCATTGCACCTGAAACACCTTCCAAGAAAGGCAGGAGAGTTTCCAGGCTCAAAAATAAGCATGTAAACAACAGTCAGGTGTTTAAAGATATAAACAATGACCACATGCTTTTGGAATAGTGGCCTTAAAGAGATAGCACCTTTTGTGCTCTCTCTCTCCTGCCCACATTTTCCAGAAGAAAAAAATTAAAAACAAAACAAGAAAACCCAATACCCAGTGTTGAGTCAGATCTTAATTACCCTATACTTGTTTTCACATGTACACGATACAACTCTTAATCAAATGTTATTTGCACCAAAATAATCTGAGACAAACAAGAGAAAAAAAATAAAATAAAATATCTCAAATGAATTGTAAAGGAAGAAGGCTGCTACAATGATTTCGAATCTGATGTCCTAAGGGATTTATGTATCCTATCGAATCGGGATTTATGTATCTTATTCTATGTCTGTTTTCTTCTTTGGCTTTTGCAGGAAAAGGACCTAGGAAGCTCCCGAGCAGATGATAAAGCTAAACACTATTAAAATGGGACATGTGATTAGAAAGAGAAAGAGAAGCAGCAGCCAAAGCGAAGAGGGCTCCAGCCGAGGAGTAAACTGTTAAGAGCCACAATGTGCTTCAGCAAAACCCACCAGCCAGAGGAGGCAGGTCGTCACCCGCCCGCCACAGATGCTCAAATCCTCTGAAGTTTTGAACGGGGACGTGCAATCGGCAGCTCGGATCGGGCGAGCTGTAATGCCCGCATCTATTTATTGGTAACAATGACCTCTGTAGCACAATCTCTCTAGCAGGAGAGCTCGTCTCCCTCCGCCCCGGGAAGCCAGAGGGCCGCGAACAACGGAGCCCGAGGTGCGGGGGGACCGGGTAGAAGCTGGGAGACAACAGTGAGCCTTACTTGGTGTACAAAGACGTCCACCGGGGACTCCAAGGGGCTGCCCTCCCGACTTATCATGGAGATGAACCCGAATCCCATGCGCACGTTGAACCATTTGCAATGGCCTGTCCCACGCCAAACCTGGGAGTCCTCCTCCTCTTCTTGCTCCGGCAGCTTCCCGGGCTCGTCTCCACCTTTACTCGCCCCTGCTGAGGAGGAAAACAAAGAAACAGGGGGGGAAAAATCAGAACAGGAGGTGCCCGGCAAAGAGCGCCCGTCCCGGTGCGGGTGCTGCGCACTCGGCGACCACTGCCTTTCCACCGGGGCAGCAAACCCCAAACCCTGCGGGACAACAGGGGGAAAGGCAGCCTTCTGATCTTGCTCTCTCCCTCTTCCCTCTCTCTGCCGCACGGAGAAATCCAAGTTTCTCAACAGAGGTTGTTTTTTTTTATTTCACTCCCATCTTCCAGCCACCCACGATACTTTACTTGAATATTGCTGGTTTAAAACCGATCCCATTTCCCAAGAGGACTCGCAGCCAAATTGCTCTCTCCTTGCAAGGCGAGGGGCCGGGGGGGGGGGAGAGGGGGGAAGAGAAGAGAAGGAGCACACAAAAAAAAAAATGGGTCGAGATTGCACAACTTGTTATTGCATATGCAGCGGGAGCTCCGCTGCTGTTTGCCAGCGTGCATCCATCCCTGCCCGGAATAAAGTTTCGATTAAAGTTGGGGGGACAGGTGTACAGACGGTCCCTCATCCCGCCGCTGAAACTTGCGCTTAATCAAACAGGAACAATTCAAACAATAGCCCCCTGAACGCTTTTCAAGTCGTGAATCGGGGTGGGCGGTGCGGAACAGTTTTGGAGAGCCGTAACAATAGGGTTGCAGAAAGCCCCCTTGAGCGAGCTGATCAAAAAGGGTAATGCATAGTTGGGTTAAGAAAAAAAAAGTGGGGGGGGGCCAGGAGGGAGCGAGCAAGCGAGAGAGAAAATCATAGTAAAACAATAGAAAAAGAAAATTAACCTTCGGCCATGTTGCTCCACGGGCCCTCGGCTCCAAACTCGTGAGATGCAAACTTTCCCTTTGGATCGAAGTGGTCTCCTGCATCAGTCTAACATCCTGATGTTGAACGATCACAAATTTAGCTCGCATGGTCTAATGTGCTTTCCCTCTTTTGATTTTTCCCCTTCTCGCTCCCTCTGTTCCTGGCCCCCTGCGCACACGTGACTTGGTCAATTACATGCTCGCTCGCTACTAATTTCACATCGGCTCCTTAAGGGGTTGGCAAGAGGCAGGAGTAGCCAATCGCCATTTCAACCAGGCTGACACACCGCAATAATTTATGAATGAACAAGAAATGGCAAACGCGGTGGCTATCAGCTCATTTGCACACTTCTTTTACGGGAAATCAAGATGACGTGGGTTGAGGGGTTTCGCGGCGCGGGGGAATGGACAGATCTGCAGAGAGATCCGTGCACTTCCTATCACCCAAGTGCTATGTAACTCCTTGTACACCTCTCGAGAGTTGTACACGTGTCCGCACAACCAGGCGGCTGAGGTTATTACCATACATGTACAGGGGGGAGGATCCGCGAACGTACGATCAGGATCAAGCATGCTCATGTGCACGCAGTGTCAGGCATGGAGCATGTATGTACACATGGCCACCTAACTGCACGTTACCTTGTACACACAATATTCACAACGCCAATGCCGCTCCTTCCTTAACAAAGGCAGCTGAGCACATTTCAATAGCTAAGCACATTTCCATCATAACCGGCCTTTTGTTTTTCGTCTATTCTATTGATTTTTTCATACCGCTGGCCAAAATTTGACTTGTTCTCAGTGTTTCAGAGGGTAGTCACCTTTTTATGTTAACTTCCACCAAAATAACTTTCCCAGGGAAACTTTAGATTCAGTGTCTCTCTACACACTCGATCTAAGCACGCACGTAGATGATCGCTGGGGTTTCTTCCTTTGTTTCACATGACTTAATTCCATATTCAAATTAAAAGCATGCCGGAAACGCGATCTCACCTTAATATGGTTCACAATGTGTTGAGGGTTTAGCATTTCAAAACATTTCTATGGGGGATGGGGTAAGGGATTGTACTTCACAGGTTTCTCCGCCATCTCTTTCCGGGGGAGGGGATGTGATTAATGACTTCCTAAATAAGAGCCCAGTTTCCAAGTCTAACATTAGAGTGAACCTCAATCAGCAGCGATTGTTACGCAGGAGCATGGTGGAGGAGGAAGGACTAAAAGAGAAAAGGAGAAGGAAGGGAGGAGGAAGACGAGAAGAGAGGGAACTGGAGAAAGAAGACAAAGGGAAGAGGAGTAGTGCTGGCCTGGGGGATGCAATTTTAAATCTAGTGGGTGTGGGAGTCCAACACACAAGCGTCCCCGGATATACATATATATACATATATATATATGTACACGCACACACATATATGACCGTGTGTGTGTGTGTGTGTGTGTGTGTGTGTGTGTGTGTGTAGGACTCCCACACCTACTCCCACGCCCTTATGTGTGTGTGTATGTATGCACGTGTGTGTGTATATGATGGGCTGGATAGCTTATACATCCCTTCATGAATTTCCTAGGGAGTCAGGCACATTAGCATACACACGTACACATCAGTCATCAGTTCCACTGCTCCACTACCCAATTAATACGTTTTAATAGGCTGGGGGAGGGGAGGAATAGCTTAAAAGTGCCTATTTTCTTCTTTTTCCTTTGGCATGAAGGACGTGGACAAAATACCTGTTTTGGGTGGCTATGAACATGGGTCGTTTTCTCCACGCCGCCCCCTCCCTCCCCTCCACCAGACAGCCAATTGACAGAAACTGCATACGGGAAATATCCTCTGCCCATTCAAAATTTAGCTTAGCTTAGATCAGTTTAGCCTTAGTTAAAATCTTCCGGCACTGCTATAAATTATTTTCTTATTGAAGTCGCTTTACCCCTCCCCTCCGAGCCCATCCACGCCGAAAATACACACATGGAAAAAAAAATCCCCCAAAAAACAACTGACTGTGTGATCCACGCAGATCTTGGTGAAATGGGTTTTTATGGCATTGCAAGGCACTTGCTGTTGTTTTGGAATTGGCGTCAATCAGTCTGCCCGATTGAGAAAGCCCCCTTTGCTCTGATGGGCCTGTTTACGCCTTTTGTTGCTCCCTCCCCACCCCCCCGGAAAGTGCACGAATCGCTTTCAATCGTGTTTCATTTCTGCTGGAAATACCAAGGTGTTCTGAACATTTGGTAGAAAGGAGCGGGGGGTGGGCAGAAGTGTAAAAATACAAGCAATCTGGCAAGTGGAGCAGAAGCTCTAAATCCTGAAATTCCTTTGCAGTCTTCAACCGTAAATTTCCTATAGGTTATTTCAACAGTGGAGGTCGACTTCCTACATTGACCTGCCTTACACATTCATACAATAGACCACCACTTTTTTTCCCCTTTCCCCTCTGTTATCACTGCGATTTTTTGTTCTAGGCGAAATCAGTAGCCACATCACTTTATGTACCTGCAAGATTATAAAGGAGATTTTTCATATATGAAGAATATATATTTAATCCAACTATAAACATCATAATAATAATAGTAGTACTGGTGGTAGTAGTAACAGTAATGATCACATTTGAAGAATATATATTTAATCCCACTATAAACGTAGTAATAGTAGTAGTAATAATGATTATATATGAGGAATATATATTGAATCCCACTATAAACATAATAGTAGTAATAGTTGTAGAGATGATGATAACCACAGCAATAATGCTATTACTAATTAGAATCATCATCTTCAGGGCGGCTGAAGAGGAGAATATTAGGTTTTTGAAAACCAAATTAATTTGGCGTAACAAAATATGGATATACAAATATCCCGTGCCTCAAATGTGAAAACTTTATGAAAATTTAAGACATCTATACAGAGAACTATTTTATTTATTTTTAACCAATATCTGACTCGGGGGCTTTATTTTCGTCAGACTGGATTCCTGTACCGAAATGCAGCTGAAAAATACCTTGCAGATCTTGCTCGCAAACAAGTAATTTTTTTCTTGGATACAGTGTCCTTTGTTTCCAGCAAGTTTGACTTTTTTTTTTTTTTTGAAATTCAATATTGAATTGAGGTTTGTATGAGAACAGAGGGAGGAGAGTGTAAGTAGCAAAAGAAAAGGAGGGGGGAAAAGCTGAATGCAGATACCAGAGAGCTGTAAGCGATTTCCTGCACTACAAAATAAATGCGGGTTGTGTTAAGGTACGTGCGCGGGGGGAGGGGAGCTTGCAAGCGGGCCTTGCTGAAATTTGCAGGCCTCCAGTATTAGTGGAATTAAGGTTGGGGTCACTGGACTGGTCACTGGTGTCAGATGTTATCGACTCATTCATTTCCTGCAAGGGACATCAGCCTTTCAAGTCCTGGGGAAGGCAGAGCTGTTGCCAGCTGGAACTTCAACCTCCCCCCACCCAAAAAAAACACCCCAAACCCCAAAACCCGACCTTCCAAAATTAATTCAAAAAGAATCAGTCACAAATACGGGGAGGGGAAGAAATTAAAAAAAAAAGGTGGGGGGAAATAGAAGAACCAGGGCGGAGAAATGTGAGTATCACGATTATATTTTATGTATGAAAAGAGATGCTGTTGCTCTGAGATGTATGCCCCCCCCAACACACAGCCTACAGTAGGGTGCGTGTGTGTGAGGGGGAGTTAATTATAGGACAGGAGCAGCAGTCTTGGTGAAGCCGATGGTACAAACAGCGCCTCGCTCTCTGCTTTTCCAGTCCTCACCTTCCCCCCTCCCCCCAAAGCTTCCCGCGTTATAAATCTTCCCCTCACCCTATTTTCCCGATTTTCCTTTTAAAAAAAAACATCTCCCCGCAGCTCCCGCTGCGGCAATGCTGTACGTGCGGAGGCAGCCGCAGCCTGTGCGCTCTGCGGCGGGGCGGGAGCAGCAGGAGCGCGGGCGCCCGGCCCGGCTGAGGATGCGCTGGGGTGGGGGGGAGGGGTCCTATAGAAAGGTCGCGCTGGCGCGGGGGCTCGCGGGGCTCGGCGTTGCTAGTGGGATTTCTGACCACCCGGCACCGCCGCGGCGTTTAGGGCACTGACACCAGAGGCGATTGCCTCAGTTCTTCTGCAAGATATATGTGGGGGGTGGGGAGTGCTGCCGCCCCTGGCCAAATCCACCCACCCACGCACCCACTCTCCTGCCCCCGGGGCCGCGCTAGGCACCCACCCTACCCACTCCGGACCGGCGAGACGCGCCAGCGCCCTGACCCCAGCCCCGGCTCGCCGACCTCGGACGCGGCCCACGCGAGCGCCGCAGCGCTGGGCTGAGGGGGACGCCCCGCTCCTCCTCCACAAGGCGCTCTCACGCGTGGAGTTGCGGCCCCGCCAAGGAGCCCCACCCCAGCCCCGACAGCACCTCCCAGCTGCAAAGCGCCCCCCTCCCCCCCGAGGGCGGCTGCTCCTTCCTCCGCCTCAGCCGGAAGGGGTGGGGGGCAGATCCCGCTGGCACAGGCCGAGGTGTCCCCTCGCCTCGGGGCAGCGCTAGGGAAGGGGAGAGCAGACCAGCAGGGCACGAGACACAAGTGCGCTCTTGAAGCCGAGGCTGTTCCCGCCAAAACGGGCTCGAGGCCAGCCCAGCACAAGCGCCGTGTCAGTGGCTCAGGTGCCGCGTGTCCCCGCACCTGGGGCAGGGCTGCCCGCCTTCGCCCCCGTCTCCGCCTCCGGCGGCGCCCGGGCGGCTCCTCGCTCGCAGCACGGCTACTCCCCGGCCTGCCCACAAGCGTGCCGCTGCTGGCTGCTTCTTCTTTTTTTTTTTTTTTCATTCATCACCAACTGAGGCAGGAGTTTATTTTAGTTTGCAGATTAACCCAGCCCGCGCGCGGCTCGTCTCCTCGCGCACATCAAAGGCGGCGATGTTTCGGTGATAAACGTTAAGACCTACTTCGGCAGTTTTCTGCTCGCTTGCTTGTTTGCTTTGCTTGCTTTCTTTCTTGTCTGTCTCTGTCTTTCTGACTTCCTCTTCCTTTGCTTCTTGAACCCCATACTCCGTATAACGTGGGTATGATCTTTTTAACACTTTTAAATAAAATAATCGAGAAGCAAGCAAACCCTCGCTGGGATCCAAGTGAACTCGACATTAAAAACTCACTACAATGCGACACTTTGCAGACATACTGCTGTATTGGTGCGGACTAGAGCAATACTTTCACTCCTTGCCCGTTCTGCCCTTGCCTATTTTTTGTGCAGTCAAAGGGAAATGTGTGTGTATATAAATATGTATGCATGTATGGCGTGTGTGGAGGTATGCATCTCCCCACCCCCCGCAGGAACTAGGGATTTCAGTGAAAGGAGCGTGTGTGTGTCTGCAATGTATACATACATTGCATATGCACGTGTATATCGGTATTTCCCGCAGTGCCGGGAAGGCGGCTGTGAGTGAGGGGAGGCAGCGGTGGTGACCCGCGGGCAGCTGAAGGGCAGCGCTCAGCAGCCTCCTTCCGGCCCCGTTTGGTTCCCGGCCAGGCTCGGGGGCCCTGCCCTCCTCCCACAGCCCGCTTTAAAGCAGCCCCGGGAGCAAGCGGGTCTGCAGGGGGGTGAAGCGGGGCCGGGCGCGCTAACCCGCCGGGAGCCGCTAGATGCGGCAGGTTCCCGGCGGCCCCAGCCCGCCTTGAGCGCGCGCGGCCCGGATGAAGCTCCCCGTGCCGCCAGCCCGCTCCCGCGGCGGGGTGCGGGTGCGGGTGTGCAGGGCCAGCTACACTCTGGGGTGTGATGCCCAGCAAATGCAGGAGCCAAGAGGTCTCCAGAGCTCCCCGATAGCCGCATCTTGCCCCGAACACGGCATGCAGCTGCCCCTTAGCCGTGCGTGGGGAAGTCCTAGCCCAGCCTCCTGCATAAACCTCACTCCCTGCCAAGATGCTTCCATAGGATTTCATCCAGAAGCAAGTCTGGAAGGGACCTCTGGAGATCACCAGGTGCAGTGGGTTCTCAACCTTTTTTTGTGTGTCAGGACCCATTTGTAAACATCCCCGGCCAGTCCCCACCCAGTGCCCCTCACTCCACCCCTTGGCCCCAGCCCCCCAGTGTGTTGGGTTATGGGGACTCAAGCAGCCCCTTGGAGGCTGGAGCTCTGCCAGCTTGCAAGGGAAAATCCAGTTTCCCCACGTTTTTCTCGTTTAAAAGAGAATCTATTTTTAAAGTTTGTTGATCCATTTTTAAAGTCTGTCTGCAACTGTTTCATATACTCTTGCAACCGACTTTTGGGTCCTGACCCACAGGTTGAGAAATACTGAGGTAGCACAACCCAGGATGGAACCTGCCTCTTGGCATTATTAGAATCAGGCTCTAACTGGGTGCCAGGGAGGGGGGCACCAAAGGAAATCTCTTTTTCACATGCTAGCCTGAGTGACATCAGGTACAACTTCCAGATCTCCACCAGGCATGCCCCCTATACAAGTTAGCAACTGGAATGTGGCCTGGACACAACTTCAGTGGGCATCTAGCACTGCAGAGATCCAGAGGCACTGGCATCATGCATCACATCCTCTCCAGGACACCCAGACAGCAGGCGGTGTAAGAAGCCATGCAGTAAGCTGAGGACTGCAAAAAATGGGGACATTGGTTGTGGCTGTTGGCATTGATCAGGGAATTTTCCCTGGTGACTATTTGCAAAGTGAAATACAGGATTTGTTAGTGCAGCTTCCAGGGAATAAAATCAATAGCTACTGCTTTAAAAAAATCCTGACAAAGATTGGTGTATTTTAATGATTTTTTTTTCTCCTTCCAGTTTAAGGTGCCAATAGACTAAGATGGCAGGCTAAGGTGCCAAGAGGCAGGAGATAGTACTTGGATTCCAAAAGAGACAAGGAAAGTATCCTGTGAATGTGAGAATGGTGCAGAGTAAAGAATTTGAATTTCAGATGTATAAAAACAAATTCAGTATCTCTAAAATGGTAACTGGTCGTCTTCAGTGCCCATAAGTTAGTTCTATTTAAAAGTAATGTGTTTCAGCCATTGATTACTTGGCCTGTTCAAAAACCTACAGTATGGCAAGGCAATGAATGAGATACTAATGACCAGGTCAAAAGTGTACTTCTGTAATAATAGTTCAAGATTTCTTTAAGTACATTTTTAGGCATAGGGAGTGACATTTAATGCAGGAGTTTTTGAGAATAAACTTTTTCTATGACTGTGTATGGGTGTGTTTGTTTTTACGGTGGAAGTAAACCTCTACTTAGGGACTGGCTGATCAGCCAAGAAATCTAAAGTCAAGCCTTGGAAAAAGCATTGAAAAATCTTCCCCCAAGTATAAATTGTAGGTTTCCATGGGGAGAATAGTTTACCCTGGGGCTTTCAGTTGATATGGGAAGGGAGAATCCTAAAGCGCTTGTGAAATACCAATTCCTCGGTCATATAAGAAGAGTCAGCCATGTAAGACATTATAAAAAAGACTGACCTGGGCCTGAGGAGACTTTCTTGAATGACCTCATCGTCTTCTGAGAAACCTAAAATCAGAGAGCTGGAGTCAGTACTATGTAAATTGTACCAGAGTACCGTATTTAATTACCTCTTCTCCAGTTTAACGGCTCATTAGAAGCCCATAAAATGCCAGGGCTTTGACTCTGTGAAGTGACCTGTAAACTTATTAACTGTCTGAGACTTACCTAGCTCAGAACCAAAATGATAGCCAAGAAGTGTAACCACCAGCCTGCTACATAATGGACACCTCCCTTGTTCTTTAAAGGCACTGCCCCCTTAACTGCTCCCTCATAAAAGTTATACAGTTAATGATGATGTAGGCAAAGGACACAGATTTGTTGGGTACTGAAAGGTGTTCTTTTCCCTTATCAATATTTAATTACAATAGGTAATTTAAGAACGGGTGATTGTTGGCTTTCTTATGGTTTAATTGTACAGAGCAAGTCAATTGGTTTGTTACTTCACATATGGAAAATATTAAAAATGACGCATATTGGAGTACAATTTTGTCAAACTACTGTATACTAAACAGTGTAATCATAGTATCAGTGGGCAAATACCTTCCTTTTTATTACTGTTAAAACCTTGGTTCATTATCTGCATTTAAAACTAATTTTCATAGTTTCAAATTAGCAAAATAACAGAGACAATGGCAGGAATATGACTTTGGAAGTAGGTGAGAAATGCATGTATGCTCTATCTTCTGTTGATCACATGATGTAGCAAAATGCCAAGAGGAATGCCATGCAGTTACAAAATACAGTGGAGGGAAAGATGCACTCAAGGAAAGCCACTACATTTAGAGTAATCCAGGCTGTGCAGACTGCTTAAAGCATGGGAGATGAATAGATCTGAACATTCACAAACTCACCTTGCAATAGCTTAGGTTCTTCTATTTCCCTGTACTTGATTTGTGCACCCTACTTTAACTAAAACCCATCTAAAAGAAATAAGTCACTGTCTTCTCATTCCTTTTGTGTGTGAACCTAATTCTCTTTTCCTTTAAAGAAAATTGAAATTTTTCCAATTTCAGAATATGTCCTGATTGGTGGGGCGAATCCTTTCCTATACATGGGGATACTCTACACAGTAAGTATTTAGACTGAGCAAAGTGAGAAAGTGAAGAGCCAGTCAAGGGAGAATGAAATCTCACTAACTTCTTATCCTCTACTTATGTGCAGTCTATTACAACATCAGCAGCTGGACAGGATGATAGCCAGGCTGTCTCTCCTTGCAGTGGAAAAATATCACCAAGTGGCCTCCAGATTTTCTGTCATTTTGTAATCATTTAATTCAAGTTTTCTTTTCCAGTAGGACAGTGTGTATATTTGTCTAACATTAAACCTAGCCCTCATTTTACATCTTCAATATTGCAGGCAATCTCTGTGTTTCCTTTTCTGTTCTACCAACCTGTGGCTGTGTGGCTTTTGTCTCTTTTGGATTTACCTACATTATTTATGCAGCATAATGAAATATGCAAACATAGAGTAAGAGATCTGTTCCTGGCTTTCAAATGTGATGTGCTTCAGTGTATGGAAGGATTAAAAATAAAGTACTTGGGAGGAAAAAGTCTTAAGAATTGCAGTAATCAGAGAACTGCACAATTTACAAGTTAGATTATTTTCAAGCTTCTAGGTTATACCACTTTATTTGTAAATATCATATATTATACTGACAGTAAATGGGATGTAATTGTTCTAAAAGACTTGGTAACATTGATTTTTTTTAATAGGATAAAGTAACTTGGCATAGGAATGCGTATTTTAAGAAATACTTCCATACAAAATACTACCTTCCAAACCCTAGAACATCTTTATCATGTGAAATGATTAAAACTGTACATTTAAAATAAGGAAATAATTGTTATGCATTTTAATGCATTTTACTGAATATAAGAAATTAGTCATTGACTGAGAAGAGCTCAGATATACTTCCTTCTGCAACATTAGCAACAGACTAAGTATATTGTAAATTGCATAGTTTTGAAGTTGCAATCATCTTTAAAAAGGGTTATATCATTGTTAATATACTTTATCAAATTTTATTGAAGGATAACATGTTAGTTAATTTCGGTAGGAGGTTTGTGGAGAAATCAGTTACTCTTTACTTTAACAACAATAATGTTTTTAAACACGTATAATATGTAAGAATGAAAACTAATTGTAGGCATAAAAGCAAGACATTTTAAGTCACCTGGAATTATCATAAAATAGACAATCAAATACAAAGAGAATTCAAGTGGAAAGGAACCTGTCAATTATACATCAGATAGCTTTGTAACAGGAAATATATTTTAAAAACTTAGCTGAGGTGTGTGGGTTTCATGAACAAGCTAGGCTAGGCTGTTTGTTTACTTCTGTGATTTATTCATATTAGGTAGTGAACAGCATAGGGTGCTTCTAGTCACTCTTGTTTTTCAAAGTTCTAAGTGATCTGAAAAATCTTACAAAGTTCTGAGTCACAAATAATGCCATTTAAAAATAATGTGCACGTGTATTAGGGTAGAGGTTTTAGACCCCTAAAAATGAATATTAAAACACTATTTTAAGCAAGCAAATTATAGTTATGGAAAAACCACACCTTCAAATTGAGAGAACAGTCAGAACTAAAATTTTAAGATAATATGCCTACTGGAGTGAAGTCAATTGTAATTTGGACACTGGTTTTAATTAGGAGTAGGAGTAGGCCAAATATTTATTTATTTGTAACATAATATTGCTCAAAATAAAACATATAACCCAGCCAACACCAGAATGATAAATAAAATATACACCAAGATGTCTACTCATTAACTTGTAACAAATATATTTAATAATGGTACAAAAAGCTGAAAAAATTATCTTAAGAATTTAATGTGAGATGTTTAAGGATCTAATATGGACCAGTGACATTCATAAATATATGCATGAATAAATAATATCTAAATGCTACAAATCCTCCTCTTTTTAGGGGACAAAGTGAAAATTAAAACAAAATGTTCTGACAGATGTTAATAGCAACTTTGTCTAAAAAGATCATGACAATTCGTATTAGAATATATACAGTTACCTTTTACCTTACACTCAGTCCTTAAATAATGTAAATGAGCTAATTTGTCAATTGTTTATAGTTATCGTCAAATTCTGAGTGTGTACACTAGCACAATGCTGCAACACTGGCTGTGAAGCTGCAGAAGATCATTATTGACCCAAACAAATTACTGGACACTTGTTTATTTCTACATATTTTTCAGTGTTTTTTAAAATCCTTCATGAAAGTTCTCAACATCATGAAATGTTTCTTTAAAATATATCTGGTATTGTAACTGCTACTTTATTTTCTATTCCACAAATGCAGAAATTGGTTTTAAAATATAGGAAATAAAAGTCAAATTACATTCTAAAACACCAAGAAGGGCACACTTGAATTAATTCACATCACTAGATCAATGGCTTCATTATTTAGTACTAACTATACAGTTTGCTAAGGATCCAAATGATACTTTTGAATTACTATCTGTTGAAATTGCATACCCAGGTTTAATCTTCCTGAGTAATTATACAAACTGTCTTACATTTGCTCAGTTTCCTTCCAGTTCAGATATTGTGAATGTTGCAATGATGTTTCAGAAAGGTTCTGATGTAAAAAGTAACTTTTTTTACAATTCACCTTGAAGCACTCTTGAGTATATGGTTCAGCTCTTTAAAAAAGCCTATTTGTGTGGGATTTTATTTAAAAGATTGGCCAAGGTTTACTCCTCCTTTACTGCATTGACTATTTTTATATCTGTGATTTGTATGATTGAATCCTGGCTAACAAATAGATTAGCAATACTGTCTAGCTATATAACTATTATATATTAAAGGAACATGGGGGATTACTTTGTAAACAATGCTGTAGGAATTTCTGAAAACCAGCAGGATTGATTCTGCTATTTTTAAACCAGTTACAAGATTCCCACTTGAGTCAGTGCAAACAAGAGCTCATAAAAGCAAAATCTATTCCTGCTCACGTCAAGAATCCAATCTTGTTCTAGCCATATGAAGTGTATATGATGTAAGATCAGAATTGAAGCAAATGGGAAACTGAGAGTCACATGAATAGGGCTGTTTGAATTTTAAAGTAAAATATTGTTTTTTTTAATTTCGTTGACATAATGTAAATTGGCTCCAAGATCATTCAAGCTACCTGTTTAAAAGATATGCACTAAAGGTTCACTTTTATTTAAAAAGAAAGAGCTTGGGATTCATGCTATAAGTAAGACATAACTTGCTTAGATCATCTGTTTTTTCCCCATCAGTGTTTTTAATTTTTTAAAGTCCATATGACCTATTTTCAGGCACTGTCCAATTAGAAGAATACACAAGATGCTTTAAGTTGAAACATTCTGCAACTATTAAAAAAACCCTTTATCAATGTCCCTACTTCTGTATGATTTAAGGTAATTTAATTTTTGTGGGGTTAAACCCCTAATACTTCTAAAAATATTTTGAGAGAAGTTATTACCTCTCCTTTTTAGTTATCTTATTTTCAGCATTTTATTTCCAATTTACAACCAGCATATAACAACATTTTTGTCAACACTATAGGTTTTTTAATTTTCTTGACAAATAAGGAAAGTACATTTTTTTAACTGGAATGAATTAGCTTTTAAACTGATTTTCAATTGAATTTGTTAATATCATTCCTTTTTCTTAATAATTTGAATGCCTTCATGACTCAAAGACACTAACTGAACTGTTAACACTATTTTGCATAGCTTAATCATAGATTTACTTCATGTTCAAGTTACTTTTGTAATTTTTTTCAATACAGCATAAATAAAATTAACCCACAAATTCTAAACATACTATTAAGAATAGCATTCATTTACAAATGAAATGCTGAATAAATCCTGAAACACAGTTTTTCAAAGCCAAAGTTAAAAATAACTTCTGGCAGTATATTGAGTATTATTCAGGCTTTAGTTTGGGGAAAAAAAATATAACCCTTCCATTCCATGTATTTACAGTACCAATAAAGTATAGCAGTCTTTTTTTATCATTCAGATCATCTATAGCCTTTCCTTAACTGAGCAAAGCCTCAGTTTAGATACAATTATGAAGCCAAGATTAGTATATTGTTCTATAAATAAAAAGGTAATCATAGACTGCATTATGTGTAATTTGCAGTTAGGTAATAAAAGCACCTGGACAACTTGCACATAGTGACTGTATGTTAAAACCACTTCAGTAGGTGACTTTTCTATGTCTTTTATATAATTTTAATTTTTTCTTGAAAAACATTCTATGCATTTGGAAATGATTTCATCAGCTTCTGTAAGAGTTTTAACTGTTTGGCAGTAGACACAAAACAAGCATTGCTAAGAATTAGTTTGATGTACTTGAGATAATTTTAATATTTACTCTTCATGGAATGTATATTTCATTTCCATTACTACATACTGTCCAGGAAATATTTCTTCTTCCTGAAAGGGCCAGTTACCTGTAGAACACTAATCTTCTCCTGTTTTATGGTTATATTCAGTGAATTGCAGGTTAACATTTTCACAATCTTAATTTCAGTTCCTTATACAATGCATGTGGAACTTTTTCTAGAAATGACATGCTCCTCAAGAATTGGTATAGGCATTAAGAATTACTGGGAAAACACAATCAAGCTGGAGAAAACACACAGCAAGTAAAGTGGCACAATTTCTAATTAGCTTACAACACAAATATTAATCTAACATTGACATTTTATTTTAAGGTAAGCATGGGTAATGTAGCATAACAATGGGGAACATGTAAAAATTTGCCTATTTACTTGTAATAGAAAATATTTCTATATGATAAACCTTCCAGGTGAGTACTTGTTTGAAATAAATCAGAGAGTAAAATAAAATGACGCAATGGTAGTTCTGATCAATTTTAGCTGAGTTTATTAATTTAAAATAGAAATAACCAAAGAACAATTTCAGTGAAAAACAACTAAAACAATTTCTAATTTCTAAAAATAAACAATGATTTAACGTTCCTCTTACAAGAATGAACACACACAAGTACTTATTTTGAAGATAACACAGTAACTAACATTTTATAAAGCATTACACATTCAGTTTCAGTGTTAGTTTTAAAATTATTGTTGAGTGTATAATTAATTACCAGTTAGCAAACTACCTATGGGTTATTTAAAAAAAATTATACGCTGCAATAATGTCTGTGATTCAGATATAAAAAGTATATATATATATAATGTGAATTCATTGCAAAAAAAACCTGTCCTAAATTGTGGACATGTTATATGTTAAAATGCACATTAGACTGAATATTTTAAAATGTAAAATATAAAAACCCTGAAAGATAATAAGCTATTAGAACATGTCATTGTAATAAACAGCACAAGATAAAAGTTTTTTTTAATTAAATAAAATAAAATACGCCATTTTAGAAGCAGTTTCATGATTACTAACTAGGAAGAAACAAAGTGCTATGTATTCTTGGTAGTTTGCTTTTTTGAGAGGGTTTTGTTTTGTTTTGTTTTGTTTTGAGGAGGTGGGTGTTTATTCCTAAAATAAATATATGCATGCACCACTGTCAAAATGCATGGTCCTAAATTTTATTTTTCTGAAGATAATATATACCTCTGGATGAACTTTTTTTGCAACCTAACACCTCTATTATAGAGTAGTTAGAAAATATGAATGCACTATATCCTATGAATTCCCCCACCACACATACAATTAGAATGTATGTTATTTAGAGATGCTAGATTAGGGAAGGAAATTTAGTTTTTAGCTTAAACAACTACATACTTATTTGAATAAAAAGCCAGCATAAATACAATATTAAAAGCCAGAATTAAAAACATAAATTAATTGGTAGACTGTGTTGAACTACTTCTAAATCTTTGTTAAAAATTGACCAGTTAAATATTACAGGCCTGTCTTTTCTGTATAATTAAGCTTTTGTTCAGCCATGAAAAAAATAGAAACTGATTGCTTGAAAATGAGCTGCATGACCTTTGTCCTGGTTTGTCACCTTTGACCTTTAATTTGAAGATCCTGCATATCAATTCATTCTATTTTTAGAAGCAGGATGTCAAAAGTCCTATGTTTAAGTTTTTACCCTTATATATCAAGAAAGTAGCAAATTCCTTTTAAATTGTATTTTGTTATACAACCATGTTTGAAATAACACACACACACACACACACACACACACTGTATTCCACAAAAATGTCCTCTGGTCCATAAATAAAAAAATAGATTGGAACATGTTAAATTCAATGTAGAAATTTCCCATAGTTTGCTCTTCCAAATTTTAGCTATTTTACTTTTTAAACCATGCTCTTGTTCATATTCCTTGTTACTATTAATAGGCACAAGCTTTACCTGGACCTTGTCCATGCTATCATTGATTGATGTTTTTTTCATTGATCACATGCTTTGATGTTAGCTTTCAAAACCTCCTTTTATAATGTGACCCTCTGATTAAGAGCAAGTTGTTGTTGATGTTATTTTTTGTAGGCTTCATTATGTTATATGTTGACTTAAAATTTTGTTTGTGGTTGGAAGTGACTATTTACAAAACATGGGAGCCCCACAGTATTGTTGTAATTGATTTTACTATCATCATTCAATACCAAATTAATATAATACACTGGATAAAGTTTCTTTGTAAAACCTCTACCTACCTAAAACACTTCATGAATGTTGCAGATATTAAGGAATATAAATATTTAAAAAACAACTTACTATAATTATTCTGGTACTTGAACCTCCACAAAAGTTCGGTATATGTTTTCAGCTGGATTTAGTAATGATCAATATGTCTGTCTTGATTCAGCACTTCGGTCAGCGACATCATACAATGTCTTGTCATAGGAGGGACTCCTCCATAAATGTATGCACCCTAATATTTTCAGTACACATGTAGCTTGATAAAAACACATCTGACTAGATACAAACAAACTGAACTTTCATTACCCTTGAGAAGTGGAATCTTATTATTATGTTTAACAAGTCATCAGCTCTGCCTTATAATATATGGTTTTTAGATTCCTGGTTAAGGAAAAATGGTTCCTTTAGAGGCTATCTTCTATCCAAACATAGAGAAATAGGAATATTATCTGAATCTTTCCTCCCTTCTCCAAGTTCACACTACAAATCACATTCATTAACTGCGACGTAAGCAAAATAATATTTCAAATGAAAAAAGAAGAAATCCTTTTAACTGTTTAAGCCTTAAAATTCATCTTTCTTTTTGATGGTCTAAAACACAGCTTATGGCTTCTTGTTGTATCTTTGGAATGGTTTAGATAGCGAAGAGTAATGGAGATTTGGGCCTAGAGATGAGATTTCTCATTTCTTCCCTACCTCCTAATATTTCTAATAAATATCAGCTGATGTCTCAACTTCAGTTTTGCCTCTATTTTTTAATGAGGCATGAATGTTCTGAGTGACACACGTTTATTTTATATACATGAAGTGTGATGGCTTCTTTCTTCATGAACTCTTGCTTATCTTTTCTGCTACAGCTGTCTTTTTATATGTAAACAATGTGGGCATTGGAAGTAGCCTTTACAATACCTAATACTATATTGTTTTCTCAGGGAAAAAGAAACCTGGATTTTCGGTGTATTTATTAAATTCAAGATGGTACAATTTTTCCCAATCTGTGTTCTATTTACTGTATAACAAGCAGTTAACTACTGTGAGACTAATTATTTCAGAAGACTACAAATATAATTGCATGTACTGCAAATCATTTTTTTCTGAATAAACACAACAGTCATCCTCTCCTCCCAAATAAAGATCATCTACAGCTTTTATTGCATTTAAAGATAAAATATCCTTAACTGGAATACTTCCTTGTACAATGCTGTATATAGGTTGTCTTGCATTTCAATATAAATGATAGTATTTGATGGAAGGTGCATTTAATTAAAATGCTGCAGAAACCCATTTAGACAGCTGTAATTAAAAGTATGAAAATACAAACCTTTACTATTAGTTAATATGGATGACAATAGCATAGGTTTGCTGTAGATGTGGTTATTGATACTGATGGAGCACGCACATAATGTGAAGTTCCCAGCAAGAATATTTATTAGTCACTCAGTGGCCTGCTTTCCTTTAATGTTGCTTGCAAAATAAAATGAAGTCCAAATCCCTTTACCAGCGAGCAGAGCGTACTACCACTTCATTCTTATTTCTGTATCAATCAATTAAAACTACACTGACTACAATCAAGAAGAGACCAACAAATTACAGAACTCCCTCTTTTCATGCAGTGCCCCGAAGGTGTCAACTGGTTAAAATGGATCACATGCATTTAACATGCATGTGTTAAAGGAAAGAGGCTTAAAGTTAGTCCACGACTGACACGGCTATTTATTTTAAAGATCCCTACTTCCCGAGAGCTGGGGCACAACGGTGAACTCAAAACAATCCTCCCATCAATCCTGCGCTCATTCGGAAAATTTTTCTGCTCAAAGGGATTTTACTGCCGCCTCGTCCTGTCAGGTGTGGAAATGACCGTGTGCTTAGTTCTCAGGTCGGTTAAAAACACAGCCTGCAAACCCAGTGAAACAGCAACTACTCCCTCGCCCAGGATAAAAGCCAGGCTCGCATCGCCACACCGCTAGCAGCAGCAGCCTGCTGCTGAAACGGGTCCAAAAACCAGCGCTTCGCATCCCTGCGCATACGCCCAGCGGGCTGCGCCGTGGCCCCGCCGGGCTTTGAAGGCAGACAAAAGAAACTCCGTCCTTTTGCAAGGCACTTCTGGACTTTATTTGCTTCCCCGTCCACGCCATGGCCCCCAGCACCCACAAATGCCCAGCAACACCCTGTGCAGCACTTGGCGGGGCAGTCACCCACCCACCCTGGAGCCATCTCTCGAGACCCCTGGGGGCGGGAGGGAGGCAGGGACGGATGGGGAGGGGGGAATGCAAGGAAACACAGGGACCGACCTCAGATTTCCTTGTGTGTGGCAGGAAACCATTCAAAATGGCGGCCTGACTATTACTTACATTTAACCCCCCTCCCCCCAGCCCGGAGCCCCCCCAGCCCGCAGCCCCCTCCCCTCCCCTCCCCCCGCGACCCGAAAGAGCGCTAACGGCCGGGAATAGTTACCCAGGTGCAGTTAAAAACCACTCCCCGGGGGGCACAAATCCGGGCCGGGCAGCTGCATCCTCCGCTCCCCGGGCAGGTGGAGGGAGGCGCGCGCCGCGGGAGCGGAGGCTCCATGCGCTCGGTCCCGCCGCCACCGGCTCCGGCGCCGGGCTCGTCCTCATGGCCGGACGGCCGGGGGTGCCCCCGCCCCGGCGCCCCCCATGGGTCACACGGGTCCCCTGGGCGCCTCACCGGCATCGCCCGCCCCGAGCCCGCGCGGGCGGCGACACCGGGCGGCGAGGGGAGGAAGCAGGAGCCAAGCCCGGCCCCCTGCGGGAAGCCGCAACTTTCCCGGGGGAGCCGCGGCGCTCCGCTGGGGGAAGCCAGCACCCGCCCCTGCTGTGCATGCGCGCAGCTGTGGAGCCGGCGGCCTCCCGCGCCATGCTGGCTGCGGGGCAGGGAGCGGCCCCGGCGGGGATGGCACCTCCTCTGCCCGCGCCGCCTCCTCGGCCGCCCCGGGGACCTGGCAGCCGAGCAGCAGAGGGAGCCACTCGCTCCCTTCCTGCCCCGAGCCCCGCGGCTTTCTGTTCCCCCTCCTGGGTTCAGACTCGGGGGTCCCCCTTCATCCTTCCCGTGCCACAAGTCGCCTCAGGAGAGGTCAAACACCAGCTCCACCCCTCGCCCAGATCTGCTGCTGGGCCTCAGGTGCCAAGTGTCTGGTGGCCTGAGGGCCACGCTTTCTGGCAGGCTGCTTCCTCCTCTTCCTCTGCCCATGCTGCTGCTCTGCTTTCTGCTCCCTGCATGGCCCGGCTGCCTGCCTGTGCCACTTGTGGCATGTACGTCGCAGGGTGCCCCCCTCTCCAGGTCCGGTAATGCAAGTCAGAAATTATCCTTCTGCTAAGGACCTCAGAGGTCCCCTTCCTGGGAGCCAAAATAGGTCCCCGTTCCTCCCTCTGAACATGCCTGGCGTTGTCACAGAGCCTGCCTGCCCCCCTGCACACAGTCTGCACTGCTGCGCTGTCCCACCGTCTTGGGACCATACTGTCCATCTGGAGCTGTGTCCAACCAAAAGGTTCCTTTGCGATAGGAATGCCCAGCATATGGCGCACGGTCCAGATCCAGCCCATGAAGACACTGTCCAACCTGCTGGGCTACTGATGAGC
Organism: Crocodylus siamensis; assembly: GCF_052110815.1. Taxonomy (NCBI): domain Eukaryota; kingdom Metazoa; phylum Chordata; order Crocodylia; family Crocodylidae; genus Crocodylus; species Crocodylus siamensis. The sequence continues at coordinate 85,386,189 of NC_143395.1, read as the reverse complement.
CACCAGACGTTTGGGGTATGGCAGGGGGTGGGGCGGGTAGGAATGGCCTGCTGCAGCATCCAGGACCTTCCAGCCCTAGCAGACATGGGGATCAGCTGCAAGAGAGAAAATGAGGGCTGAGAGAGCCCCAAACACCCTCAGGCTGTGTCATTTGTCATCACTGCCCTGGCCCAGGCCCTACTGCTCCAGCTGCTGGCTTGCTTCATGCCCCATTGTGGAGCTGCTGCTGTGGCATAGGGCACATGCCAGTGGCAGCTCCAGTACAGGCCACACAGTGCGGGCTGTTGCCCCCATGCTCTCTGGATTGGAGCCAGAGCTCCCACTGCAACCACTTTCTCATGGCTTGGGGACCCCCATGGTCAGAATCTGGCCCAGGGCACAAGGTGAGTTTAGCACCACCGCTGTACAAGTTCTAAGCAATTTCTGCATGGTCGCATGATTCCATGGCTTTGATTTGTCTTGTCTTCATCAGTGTTAGTATTTTATTCACTAACTTTTAGTCCACTTGCATTCCTGAACCTGAAAAGTGTGTTTCTTACAGGGCTCTAATCTTTATGCAAATATGCAGTATCAGGCTACCAGTTCTCTCTCAAGGCTCTCCATTTCCCCAAAACATTACAGGATTCTAGATCCAGAATTTAATCTAATTTTTTTTCTTGAGTCACCAGTAATCCCATCCATCTTCAGGAAACCTCTCTGGAGTCTCTGTAAAAGCTGTCTGGTTACAATTCTGTTACTCCATATTGCTGTGCACATTACAAGAACAGTCATGGTTTCCAGCATTTACTACGCATAGTTTTAAATTCCTGATAAATGTTTAGCACAAGGTGCCGATGCATGATGATCTCTGACTGGGGCACAGCAAACCATAGCATTTTCAAGCATTCAAACATTTGTCCATTCAGCTGCATTCCTAGCTTCCTGTGGATAGGGTCCTAATCCCAGGGCTCAGCTTGCTATTGAAGGAGTTACCAGATTACACATTCCAATTTAGTTTTACAAATTATTTTCCTTTCTATACAAGAAACGTGTATCCTATGAAGAAATGTCCTGTTTTGTTGTTAGTTTTGGGATGCAGTTCCTTTTTAGGAAAACTGTTCTAAGAGTTTGTTCTCTGCCTCAATCTATCCTCAGCTGATATTTAGGCTAAGATTTCTGAAAGAGAAGCTTATCTGCATACCACTTTGACCCCCTCGGTTCAAGGACTGGTGTAAATAAAGCAAGTTACAAGAAAATGCACAGGCTCAGTATAACTGATTTGTCTTCTAGCAGGTAGCTGAATGTGAAAGCACTGATACCTGCAAATCTTTGGTACAGGGTGAAAATATGTTGTGTAGTTATTCCCATTCCCTAGCATTGGCCCTCTGTGGATTTCATTCTTAAGAACCATTGATCAATGTTGCTACTCTTTTTGCTATATTTTCCACTAACATTAGTTAGATGATAGAGTAATAACATTCTGATAATATATGTTGTGCAGCTATCAAATCCAAAAGAAAATGAGAATTTTCTTTTTCAAATCATTTGAATGCAACAATTTCTTAAATTTCTGAAGCATTTGCAATCTGGTAAAAAAAAAAAAGTGGAACCTACAAAAAAGGGTCTTATTTAATATTTTCTAATGGTCTCTCCTGTGAAGCAAAACATGTTATTACACAAACTGCATACCCTTGACAATGAAGATGAAAAACTTAAGTTTTCTAGATATTGTGGACTGAATTTCTCAGGTTGTACCTTTAAGTAAGATGCCTTTTAGGGAACCATCTGAACTAGATACTAGGACTACATATGGGATTTTATATGTATTTATTAGGAATATTTAAATTGTTATTTATTATAGAAGGAAATGGTTGCCCCACCCATTATTAAAATTGTTTAATAATTCTCATTATAAGACAACGTTTGCAATTGCTTTTAACTTCGGCAAAATTTAACTATTTGGACTGATTTTTTATTTCTTGTTATGATGGAAAAAGTTAGCAATTTCAAAAAATGAAAAAGTTAAAAAAATTGGAGTAGAAAAAGTAAATTGTTTTGCTCATCCTAAAAATTATTGAGACCATCTTTTAATGAACTAATGCCTCTATCTTTTGGAGGAAGGATTTGCAATTGGTCAGGAGATAGTTTTTTTGACAAGGATGTACCCTTTTTGTCCTTGTGAAAATTTGCTCAACTATGGTCAAGTCTTTTTAAAAGTTTGTACTTGCTTAGAGACTTGCTAGAGTTTAGCAGCTAAAATCTCCAAAGAGTATGTGCTCAGTGAATATGCACAAACCTATCCCAGCTTTTAACATTGAAAATGTTGAAAATGTTCGATTCTCTAGAGCAACTGAATACGTTTCAGCTGTTTACAGCAAACTAGATGGAGGAAACAAATCCCCAAAGAGTGACTGAACATGTCTCTGCTCATGGCTATAGAGTACTTTTTTCTGATTGTTGTTCTGAGCTGCTCCATCCCTCAGTGGAGCAAGATATTGGAATGGAAGGGAAGAAGTCTGACTCCTATGTTCTCAATTACCCTCCTTGTTGGTGTCCACATGGCATGGGGAGAAAACTGTCTGATTCACATGCAGAAGGGGAAAAAAAGACTAGGGGGGAAGGAAAAGAATGGAGTCAGGCAGAACAAGGGAAAAGAAATCTAGTGAGAGTGAGACTGGAGGAGGGGAGGAAAACTAACTGGGAGTTGGAAGGTGAGACTCAGGTTTGTTAGGCAGGGGGACAGGCACTTAGGCCACGTCTCCACGAGTAGAAATGTGCAGTTCGTGGTGCCTCAAAGCCTTTTGAAGCTTTGCAACATGTATGCAGCACATGCTGTGCTATACAGTTGCAGTACTGTGGCAAAATTAGATACTGGGAAATCCTTTTATCTAACAAAACCACAAAAAAAGCAGCACAGCACATGTGGCTGTAGCTTGTGGCACCAGAAACAGAAGCCTGGCTGGCAAGAGCCAAACTCCATCTGCTAGCCAAGCTCTGAGTGGCTGGATCGCTGCTGCTGCAGCCTTGGGAGACCCCCAGGACCCCAAGTAAGGCTGCTGAGCCAGCCTAGGTGCTGGCCCCAGCCTCCCCTGCCTCATCTAGGGCAATTTACTCTGCACCAGAGCACACATGTGCATGTACTGCTGCTATTTGTCCCTGGGGAAATGCATGTTCCTGCTCATCGGGACATGCACTTGGAATCTGTGTGGGGGAGATTGACTGGGAGTAAGCAGACAGACTGCAGAATTTGGGAGTCATTTGGGTAATACTGAAACTGTTCGTGGGAGACGGTAAGATCTGGAGATGGTAAAAGGAATTAGGCACTAATTCCATGGTTGGAGGTCATGAGATGAGAACGATTTATACAGGAGCTGAGGTGGGAGGAGTACTGAGACTGGATGGGCAAAAAGAGTGGTGTAAGGAGCTGCCAATGCATGGATAATGAACCTAGAGAGCCAGATTAAGACAAGCTAGTGGAGAGAGAAAAGACAGATCAATTACAAAGACAGGAAACAGACTAGTTGGGAAAAAAGATGAGACTAGGTGTTGGAATAGGAGGAATGGACTGTGAACTGGAAAGGGAGGGGGCTAGAGACTCAACCAGTGAGCCTGGAAGTAGACTCGGAATGGGATGGCAAGAAAATTGAGACCAGAATAGAAACTACGGGTCAGTAGGCAAGGAGAATGGGAATGGGACAAAGAGCCAGAGATGGAGAAGAGACAGGGCTGAGATGGGGACTGGTTGTTAGGGACAGAGCAAAAGGGGTAAAACTTAGCAGGGACAGGCAGAAGAGTGTGTGTACTCTGTAGCCTGCTCCCTTTCAGAGACTAAAGATTATTCATCATTTTTCTGTTGTCAGCAAATATTGGAAAATCCACATGGGGTGTGTCACATTCCCTCTTAGTGCTGGTCCCACAGAGGATGACAATATATTATATCAGGTACTCCATACACTTTAGTGGTGTCAGTCTGTGCCATGTATTGAAAGGTTCCAACCTTGTTGATGAACCATGCGGGTGTTAATATGATGCCCCATGGTGGATTTGGGGATTTTTTTCTCCAGTTAGCTCTTTTAAAACCTAGTAAATGACACATATACATGCATGTGTGCACACACAAACTAAAGTGACATTATTGAGGTTGGAAAGTAAAGTGCTCTGAAGTATTTGCTACATGCTGGCAGAAATGCTGACATAAAATGCTTTGTGAGCGTAGTGAGGACCACCTTCTTCATTTCTAGTTTGTCTTTACCAATCATGTTTCAAGAATATCACCATTCTTTCCTATTTCTTGGCCAGCGATGGCTGAATGCAGTTGTGGACCCTCTCTGCTAGTGAAACTCATCAGTCTGTTTTTATGATCCAATGAAAGAATGAAGTTGCTACTAAATTGGCAATCGAAGTATATTTCTGTTCTGTTTTCAGTTTACTTTGTCAGAGATGGGTCAGGCAGGAAAATGAGAGATTTAAAAAAAATAGTATGGAATGACTATGTAAATATATGTAATTGTATTCCATTCTGTGACCTTAAGAAATATAATACATATTATTTAATGCAGATTTTTATTCCAGTATAACATTTTCAAAGCATTCCAGCTCTAAATGCCAAGCAGCTATGTACATGAGCATTTGGTATGTCAATAAAAGCAAAACATCTTACAATACCAGCCTTTCTAGATGATTCATTTTATGGTTTGAAGTGAGATCCTTTTATTACAAACAAACTGAAAGCTCTTCTGTGCTGACACAAGGAATGGTCCACTCCCCCAAATCTTTGTTAGTCAACACTCATCCCTCTTGTAGGATTATGTTTGCAAGGCTAATTGTTCTTTCTTTTAAACTAGAAATTATTTCTGTCCTCAGTGACGAAGATATGTTAACATTAATGGAACCTGAGCATACGCCTGCTGTTTAAACTGGTACAGAAACTAGGTAAATGGATGTCTGGGAGATTTGCTGTGGTGCCAGCTGATAATCAGAGAAAGAGAAAATTAAAAAGAAATCCTTAACTTCACTGAATCTGTGAAGATTCCACCTGCAAGCCTGAAAGGCTTTGGTATGCTGATTAGTTTAAACAGCCTGGCCCATCATCTGATGCTGAGGCCATATGTAACAATTAATGGAATAACTTCCTTGGTAGCATGCATTCTTATTTCTGTGTATGTGTGTATGTGTCTTTGTTTAAAATTGGAAGGGAGTGGGTACCTTATTTAGTTGTTTGCTGCCAGTGTAATTTTTGCAGTCCTTAGCACCTGCCATTATATCAGCCACTCTAAGGCAAATGTGCAAGGGTAGATCAGGAATGCTGAATAAACATATGAGGCTGGAAGTTGAGTTTTGAAATAATAAAAGAGTTATTTCACCAAATGTTGTTAGTTTTACATTTAGAACAAGTCATAACCACCCTGCTCAGCTGACTGCAGTAAAAAGAATAGTGATAGACTTTTTGCCAGAGTCATGGCTTTGGCCACTGGCAAATTAAAAGTAGTGATCAGTGCTCAAACTCTCCTGGGAGAAAGAGCCCTCCGGAAGTGTAGGTTGGTCTCACATGGATACAGGAGTTGTTGTGGGGCAGAAAGGGCATTTTTACATATGCTCTGGGGGTGGGGGGAGCACTTTAATTAGAGCAGTTCTGAGAGCCACTAATTAAAGCACCCGGAGCATCTTGTGTATTAAGGGTCCCACACTTCAAAATGGCAGTGGGGGCGCTTTAACTAAAGCTTGAGCTTTAGTTAGAGCATCGCCACTGCCATTTTGGTTCAGGGATACTGATATAGAAGATATGGAGGTTGCTAGAGCACACCAATTACCATGCTCTAGCAGACTTCATAGAATCATAGAATCATAGAAGTAGGATCAGAAGGAACCTTGTAGATCTTCAAGTCCGACACCCTGCCTGGGCAGGAGAAAAAACTGGACTCAAATGATCCCAGCTAGGTAGGCATCAAGCCTCCTCTTAAAGACCCCCAGGGTAGGAGCCAGCACCACTTCTCTTGGAAGTTGGTTCCAGACTTGATTCATTGTGTCTGCTCTGATGCACTGCAATTACAGTGTGTCTTAGCAGCCTCCCAGCATGTGTACAAGCACCCAAAACTTCTGGGGGTAGAGGATTCTTTGGCAGGGAACTCCTTAGAGAGGGGCATTGGTACTCCTGGACAGGATTCCTGGGAATAGAACATGCCAGCTGGCTGACATTGGGAATCTGGAGCATGTATGGTGCCCCTCACAATCACTTTGTGTTGCTGTCCATGCCCCTGCACCTTTAACTGCTATTTCATTGGCAGCAGTCCCTTGATACAAGGATGACAATCTTCCAGTAAAAAGGGAGGTGATTGGTGAGTCCATAGATGACCCAGGAAACCAATCTTCATGTTCAACTGCAAATGTGGAAAATAGTTCTGGGAAGGAGGAGAAGATCCTAGTGATGACAGGTCACAGCTCTTTCCCTTTGTCTTTTCCCTTTGTCTCTCATCTCATTTCTGCTGTGTAAACAAAAGAAATCTCATGAAGTTCAGTAAGGACAAGTGCAAAATCCTGCACTTAGGCTGGAACAGTCCCATGCACTGGTCCAGCCTGGGGACCAATAAGCTAAGCAACAACGCTGCACAGAAGGACCTGGGGGTTACAGTGGAAAATAAACTGAATATGAGCCAACAGTGTGTCCTTGTTGCCCAGAAGGCTAAAAGCATGCTGGGTTGCAATAGTAGGATCACCCTATTTGGCACTGGTGAAGCCACATCTGAAGTACTGTGTCCAGTTTTGGGCCCCCCACTACAAAAAGGGTGTGGACAAATTGGAGAGTCCAATGGAGGGTAACACAAATGGTTAAGGGGCTCAGGCATAGGACTTATGAGGAGATGTTGAGGGAACTGGGTTTATTTAGTCTGGAGAAGAGAAGACTGAGAGGGGATTTAATAGCAGCCTTCAACTACCTAAAGGGTGGTTCCAAAGAGGATGGAGCTAGACTGTTCTTAGTAGTGGCAAATGACAAAACAAGGAACAATGGTCTGAAGTTGCAGCAAGGGACATTAGATATTAGGAAAAACTTTCTTACTAGGAGGGTAATAAAGCACTGGAACAGGTTACCAAGAGAGGTTGTAGAACCTTGATCCTTGGAGGTTTTTAAGAGCCAGCTAAACAAAGCCTTGGCTGGGATGATCTAGCTAGGGATGGTCCTGCTTTGAGCAGGGGGTTGGACTAGATGGCTTCCTAGTATACTTTCAAACCTGAATTTTCTATGAGTCTACAATTCTATGATATATCTGCTTCCATAGTTAGGTGAGTTTGCTCGAAGTGATCAATCCCTTGTCGTACATGACAATACCACTGGGTTTCAGTGTTTGAGTGACCCAGGTGTTGATATTAATATTGCACTTCTTCAAATTGGCCTTCAGGGTGTCCTTGAATCTCTTCTTTGCCCATGTCTAAACTGGTGACCATTTGTGAGTTAGGAATATGGGACCTGTTTCAGGAGCTGATTTTCAGGCATCCGTATAACATCCTGTCCAATGGAGCTGGTGCCGTATAAACCTGGCTTCAATGCTGCTGGTATTTGCTTCAGCCTTCATCTGCCTTTTGTAGCCATTGTGAAGGATTGTTTCTTCATCCACCTGCTCTGCCATTGAGGACTTTTATTTTTATTTTTTGATTGTTATTAGTCTGGAAACTGCACTTTTGACTTTGCTGCCATGGATGACCCTATCAAGAGTACAAAGCTCCAAGCATTGCTCTTGAGGCTGTTGGTAGCACACAAGTCCCTCCATGATAGCAAGTTTGCAATCAGGAGGGTGGGGGGTACTATTCCACACCTTTATGAAAAGTGGGAGGAGTGCAAGGAAATGCCTGGTCAGATGTATGACTGAGCAGTTCTGTGTCCAGGACTGCAGTGGCATGTGAAACAATGGCCAGAACAGGCATTAACAGAGTGAGCTGTTGCTACTGGGGTTAATGCAGAAGCCACTGCCAAAATGTGTGTAATGTGATGATTGAAAGCCTAAAAAAGATTTCTGCATTAAAAAGATAGTGAGAACACCCCTCCAAGGAGTCAGCCTCTGATCAGTGCCCACTCCATGGCTGCTACTCTGTCCTTCCTGCCTCTCGTTTTCAGTGCCACATTTGCCTGCCAGAGCCACTGCATGGGAGGTACAGGAGGCAGGGGATTTAGGACCATGAGGCCCCCCTTTGGTTCCATTCTGGTGCCCTCCTTTTAGGCAGCACTTGGAGTTCATACCCGTCATCCGTGCATAGTTATATTACTGTGCCTGTCAAGTGCTCTGATGGCTTTTCCCATCCAGATTCTGAGGTGGACAATATGCATTCAAACCAATACAAGTTTTAAACTTGGCAATACTATGGTTTGGTGGGAATTGGGTGAGGCTCTGTTCCCCTGGGCACCACTGGGGATTACTAGGAATAATGGCTACAAATTGTTAGAGAGAAGGTTCAGGCTGGACTTCAGGAGATATTATTTTACAGTTAGGGCTATCAGGCTCTGAAATGGTCTCCCATGGTACTCTCTCCTACCTTGGGGATCTTCAAGAGGAGGCTGGACAGATATTTGGCATGGGTGTTAAGACCCTGGCACCCATTCCTGCCCAGGGCAGGGGGTCAGAGCTGATGTTCTGCTTAGGTCCCTTCCGACCCTAAGCACTATGAAACATATTAATGGTGAGTGACCAGTGAGTTTTCACTGGCAGGCACAGTTTATCAGATGTGGGCAAGGAGGCAATAGGGCTGGCCCTGATAGATGGCTAAACTAAAACCTTGAGAGCTCAAAGGTGCAATAAAGCATTACACTTCCTTCTATTCCGTTTCTGCTCTAGGTGTTCTGGGCTTCTGCTTCACAGCAATTCATTAAAATGATAAATGTTTTTACTGGTATGATGTAAGACTAAAGTGCCCCAAAAGGAACCAACCATTTTTTATTTGTTTGTTTGTTTTTAAATTTGTGGAAGATTCAAGACAACAGTAGCTTTTCCCTTCAGAGATTTTAAGAGCAAGAGGAAATTCTGCAACATGAATACATCTCTCCAGGTTAGACCTTTCATATCTTCTCAGCTGAAGGAAATTTGTGGTGAAAAGTCATTTATACAATTATTTCTTATTCTACAGTTGCAAACAGGAAATTTGATTCAATTTGCATATTAAAAATCAGACTCCTAAATATTGTTGACCTTCTTACATGTAACGATATATGAAAATGTGAGAATAGTAAAAAGAGTTATTTTTAAAATGTGTATATGTATTATCTTTCCCTCCATTCCTCCAGCCCCTTCAAAGAATAGTTTAAATTGTATTATTTTCACAGTAAATGCTGTCTTGTGATAGGGGAAGCAACTCTGTACGTTGCTTTGTCTGAAAGCAAAGCATGTGCTAGTGTATAGATTGGCCATAAGGCATCCTCTTTCCTAGAACACATAATCTTATAGGAGAATTTCCTCAGTGCACTGATCAACTTTAACAGCAAAAAAAGAGACTTTTCACTTGTATTACAAAGATGTAGGAGAATTGCTTGTAAATAGTTTAACAAATGCAGGACAAGCAGTACAATTGAACTGACTATCTTGTAATTCAGCAGTACACTTAAAATTATTTCTAGTGCATAACATACAAAGAACAGAGAGTCTGTAGCAATAACTCAGTAGTCAGTGTGGTAGAGGTGATATCTTTTATCAGCTGCAAAAAAAATCTTTATTTGCAAGCTTTCAGACACACATGCCCTTCCTCAGGCATAGGAGAATGTAAAGACTATAAACTTTTGCCCAGGTAAGAAATGAAAATTCATATTGCACAGGAAAGCTGGAGGGTAGTAAGTTCTCCTGGCTGGAAAAGTTCATTTTATGCAACATAGGCTCTAAAAGTTGGAGCAGTCTATCTCAAAGGTGTCTGATGGCAAGCAGGATGTTGAATTATGCTTCTTCCTTGATAAGATGTTTCATATTTCACAGGAGGACTGGTGATGGAAAGGTTCTGGGCAAGGAATTTCAGTTGTGCTGAGGTTGCTCTGCAAGTATGAAAATTTGGCTCGAAACAAAAGGATGGAACAGGAGTGTTAGCATGGATGACTTGTGCCTCAAGAGTCTAGAGGGGCACCAGATCGCCAAAGGGGTGGAGGTAGTGGCAGTCAGTTACGAGCCCAGAATCACCAGCAGAGAAACCGATGAAACCGGAAGTACACTTCTGCCGGCACTTCCAGTTTCATGGCTGACACTTCCAGGGGGTACATGGCCAATCTCACAGGGTGCATGTGCACCTGTGTGCACTCCCTATGCATTGCCAGTGGGTGTTAGCTTCCAGGTCCCAAAGTGCTGAATTTTGCTTCCTTCTAAAATTATGAAGTGATTTTTAAAACTAAGGTTTCTACATCAGTTAGCTTTAGATCAAGTTTTCTATGAACACTGATGAAAGATTGTATTGAGATGTTCCTATAAAGAAACATTATGTAATGTACTAGCAAATTGCCTGTCAAGAATGACGAGTGGGGGGAACAGGCAGGGATGGAGCCCTGTGTCTGCCCCTCCCCCTTGTCTGGGCCCGCTCCCCTCTTTTCTCCCCTTCACTCCCACCGCTTTGGGGTCCAACCTTGCTCTCCCTCCCCACGCTGCATCAGGCCCGGGCCCACTCCTCCCCTACTCCCTGGCCAGCACGGCAGCTGTTGCCACAGCGTCAGACCTGCTCCTCCCCTCCCCCACTGCTGCTGCCGGCCCGCTCCTTCACCCCCGCCAGTGCCGCCACAGTGTCAGGCCTGCTGCCTCCCTCCTCGCTGGCAGCCCACTCCTCCCCTCCCTCCCCCTCGCTGCTGCCACCACATCAGGCCTTCTCCTTGCCTCCCCCTCACCACTGCCGCATCAGGCCTGGGTCTGCTCCTCCCTTCCCCTCCCCCATCACATTAGGCCCAGGGCCTGGGGCCACTTCCCCCTCCCCTCTACTGCTTGGGGTCTCAGCCCATCACTGCCACCTCCAAGGAGCAGGGGGGTGGAGGCAAGGCCAGCAGTGCTGGCTCCACTCCCCCTACTCTGTCCCCTCTGTTATGGTGGTGCTCTGCTGCATTGCCACTGCCTGCTGTCCATCACACTTTATTCGCATTCTGATTGGCTGCTAGACAACCGATCATAGTGTGAATAAAGCGTTATGGACAGACAGACTAAGGCTTTTATATATATAAAATTCTACTGAGACCTGAGAAACCCGCTTTAAATGTGCATAGGGTTACCAAACATTCAGGTTTTCCTAGACATGTCCTCTTTTTTGGCTCCCTGTCTTCGTGTGTGGGCAGGTTTTTAAAATGCAAGCAAATGTCCAGGTTTTTGCTTTGCCTCTGCTTTCCTGGGCTGGCTTCTTGGGGTTGGGAACAGTGGGCAAGGTGATTGGTTTTGGGGGTCATGTGGTCTGTGTGCAGGCCCTGGAAAACTGCTACCAGGTAAGAGACCCAGATTGTGTGTGTGTCTGTTCCCTCATGTGCATGCTGCATAGACAGCAGGGCTGGGGGGAAGGGGCTGCAGGTCAGGAATAAGGGACACCGGCAGGGCTGGGGTGGGGCAGGGAGCTGTGGGTCAGGAGTGAGGGGCACTGGCAGGCCTTGGGGGGCAGGGAGCTGTGGGTTGGGAGTGTGGGACACCAGCTGTACTGGGGGAGCAGGGGCTTGGGAGTGAGAGGCAGAGGCAGGGCTTGGACTCTGTATCAAATACCCCTCTCCCCAGAAGTACCAGCTTCTCAGGAGCATCTGCACGCTGCAATCCACTGCCCAAGGACACTGCTGGGAGCTGTATGCCATCACCGCCAGCTGGGACCAGAGCTGCTGGAGCTTCTGTGCATGCTAGCTCCACCACCGTAGTTACCAGAGCTACCATGCATGTCAGTTCTACCTACATGGTAAGCCCCACACTGGGAGGAAGTGGTAGGGGTAATGTCCTCCTTGACTGCGAGGGGCAGGGACTTGTAGCATAGCCACAGGTAGCTCTCCAGGCACCAGCAGAGGTTGCAGGGCAGCCCAGGCTTGCTCCCCACACTGTCAAAGCTCAGTAGCAGGTGTGCAGGTTCACCCGGGGCACCATGGCAATCAGCAGCAGTAGGGCATAATGGGTTGGGCACCTTTCAAGCTGTGAAAACAGCTTCTCATGCAGAGCCTGGGACACAAGCAGCAGGGGCATGTTTGGGGCACAGAGTCAGTGTGGGGGAAGGCTGGCCCCAGGGTGCCTCCATGGAGAAGCCCCCTGCAAGGAGAGTGGGGGCATGGGCAGGTCTTTGTTGCAGTTATCAGGGAGCCTCATGTCCCCCAAACCCAGGTGCCTTGGGCTTGATGGCAGCACAAGAGAGCAGTTGGCCTGCAGGAGGAGAAAGGGCAGCAGCAGGGTCTGGAGTCCCAGCAGCAGGTGCTGCTAGAAGCCTGGCCTGCCCTGGCCTGGGAACAGGGAAGGGGAGGTAGGGTGTCTGCAGCTAGCAACCGGCAAGCCCCAGAGGAGTGAGTGGGGATATGGGGCTTGGCTAGTGGCCTCCAGAGCCCAGGCCTGCCTGCCCAACTTATCATGGTCCCTGGGCACCCATGCACGCCCAACCCCTGATCTGACGTGAGGCAGCACACGGTCCCCTGGTACGGAGCATTTTATCTCAGAAATGTTGCACTCTCACAAACAGTTTCTTTTTCTAATGGCTCTGCAGGCCCTGCAGCTGCACTATGGGGAGAGGCCTCATTTGGCAGCCAGGATGCAGGCTCTGGGTCACCACTGCCTATGCCCAGGGCCCTGCGGATGCACCAGCTCTTCAGGAGGAAGACTCAGGACTGTATCCTACTCCTGGACTGGCTCACGATGGCTGGGGAGGACTGTCTGGTGGACACGTGGGCCTGGTGAGCAGAGGACATTACCTGAAAGGATGCATGGGACTGGGTGGACCAAGAATTCTAAGCGCACCTCCTGGACCTCAAGCATGAGCATGTGAAGGCCCTGTGGGAGCAGAGCATGCTCATGAACAAGCCTATGGAGGCCAGAGAGGCCAGAGCCACTGAGTGCTGGACACCATCTTAGCCCTGGAAGTCGCCTTCATGCCACATGCTGACCTCCTCCCAACCATAGCCCTACCTGGCCCCTGGCAACTGCCTGTTTCCCACAGCAGGCCCCCTTGTGGGCATTGGTGGAGGTCCAGCACCATGTCTCTGGGGTAGGAGGACCTGCCCTGGCTTCTTCCCCAGATGCTCCACCACCCAGCCCCCCTGGCTGAGCACAGGTCACCACTCACCCCAGCTCCATGCAGTTGTCCAGAGCTGCCTGCAATGGGCCAAGAACGATGTACCAGCCGTGCTGGCCTTGGACACTGGCTGATACACCAGGGGACCAGTGGCCACTGCTGCCCCGGTGAGCTTGCTGCCCACTGGGCTCATTGTGGCATGTGCATCAACAGGGGAATGGCCAGAGGCCAGGGTTCTGGATGCCTGTTCCTGGGCTTCCCCTCTAGGTTATGCCACCCCATGGCTACCTACTGCTAGAGGGCACCCACACAAACCACTACATCATAAATAGTTTGCATGGGGAACAGGTTGCTTTATTGTTGGTGGGTGTGGTGTGTGGTGGAGAGGCTCTTGTTGGGGGGGTCTATTTTTTGGCAAGGAAGGGGAGAATGGGGTCTGTTTGATACAAGAGAAATAAAAGTTGTTATTCTGAGATGTGTATGCAATGAGTGTGATGCTAGGTGTGGGCAGGGGGTCCATGGGTAGCTGTCCAGGTGGGCTAGAGTGGGGAGTGCAGGAAGAGGTGGTCAGCCAGTGCCTCCTGCACCCAGTGCTCTGGTCCCTGCTGGCAGGTGTGCAACTTGTCTGGGGGCACTGGGGATATGGGGCACTGCTGTCATTGCCACTGCAACTGGTGCTCCCGCTGCTAGGTGTCCTTTACCTGCCATGCCTCCTGTGCCTAAGCCTCCTGAAACAGCTCCTCTTGGCCTCACAGATGTTAAGCAGCATTTAGGCTGTGACAATGATCTGGGGGATGTCCTTGGTGAACGAGAGTCAGGTGGTGAGGGTGTGCCGGCATCTCTTGAGGTGGCAGAAGGCAGACTCAACCAGGGGATGAGTCTGGCCCGGGAACTGGTTGAAGTGTGCCTGGTGGGGATCCAGCTGGCTGGTTTAGAGCCACATGAGCTAGGGCAGGAGCAGGTAGGCAGAGTCCCTGATGAGAAGGAGTGGGACGACCATGGCACCCAGCTGCAGGTCTGCCACTTCTGGCGGGAAGCGGCTGCTCTGCATCAGGCCTAGCAGGGCAGAATTCCAAAACACAGAGGTTTCATGGGCACTGTCCACCCAGCTAGCAGTCACATTGATGAAGGCTACATGGTGGTTAAGAATGGCCTGGAGCACAACAGAGTCAAAGCCCCTCTGACTGTAGTAGGGGCGGTCACTGTGGGGTGGGCAGGTGATGGGGATGTGCGTCAGTGATGCACGGGGGGAATCCCAGGGCTCAGAACCCCACTATCACTGCCAGGGTGTTATGTATCTGGAGCTCTGTGTGCCTTAGTGCACACTGGAGTGCGCAGCACACCACAAGGACAGTCTCCCTGACAGTGGTCTTGTCCATGCCAAAGAGATGGCCCACATAGCAGAGGCTGGTGGGTGGAGCCAGCTTCAGCAAGCCAAGGGCCAGCTGGCTGTCTGCAGAGAGGGGCTGCCACATGGCGGTGTCCTGCCACTCCAGGTGTAGGCAGAGCTGCTCCAGCAGGTCCAGGAAGGTGGTCTGGGTTATTCTGAATGCCTCTAGCCACTGCTCATTGTCTCAGGTCTGCTGGACAACGTGCAGCCACAAGTTCTGGCTGGCCCAGTAGGCCCAGAGGCAGTGGGATTGGAGGCCCAGGAGCGTGAGGGTGGCCCCAGCAGTGGCATCTAGCAGCACATCATTGGCTTCCCAGCTGGGGTCCAGCCAGCAGGACAGGGTCCAGGTAGCAGCTGCATGATGGTGATCACCCCAGGATGGCATGGTATGGCTGGGCACGTGGTCTTTGCATGTGGGGGAGTCAATAGGGCCCAGATGGCCATGGGTCAGCTGACAGTTGGCTCAGTAGGTCAGCAGGGCTGGTGTGGTGGCCAGCAGGAGCCCGGGGTGGTGGGTGCTGGTTAGAAAATGGTATTTAGAGGTTTGCTTTTGGGAATTGGCTTATAGGTAAAGTGGATATTGCTTTAGAACAATAAGCCAGGGAAATGGCAAGGGTTAGCTGTTTTCTAAAAGCCTGTTTGACCCCAGGGAGATGGGAGTTCGAGAAGAGTGGTTGCTCCTCAAGGAAGCGATCCTCAATGCACAAGCTAAATCTATTCCAACACGGAGGAAAGGCAGCAAGAAGGCACAGCAGCCCTCCTGGCTCTCCAGGGACATAGCGGACCCCTGCTAAACCAGATGGGGCAACTGACAACTGACGCCCAGGAAAAAGCCAACCTATTAAATAGGTACTTTGCATCAGTCTTTCATCAGTCCCATGGGACGCCCATGCCTGCTATGGGACAGGGAGATCCGGGTGATGGGGATCCCCTACCCTCCATAAATGCTGACCTCGTGAAGGAACATCTTGAGAAGCTGGATACCTTCAAGTCAGCCAGCCCTGATAATCTGCACCCCAGGGTACTCAAGGAGCTGGCGAGCCTCATAGCCCAGCCCCTGGCACGGATCTTTGAAAACTCCTGGCGGTCTGGTGTAGTGCCTGAAGACTGGAAGAAGGCCAATGTGGTGCCAATCTTCAAGAAAGGGAGGAGAGTGGATCTGGCTAACTACAGGCCCATTAGCCTGACTTCTATCCTGGGGAAGATCCTAGAAAAGTTTATTAAGGAGGCCATCCTTGAGAGACTGGCCCAGGCTAACATTCTAAGGGATAGCCAGCATGGGTTTGTTGCGGGTAGGTCTTGTTTGACCAATCTCATTTCCTTCTATGACCAGGTGACCTGTCACCTGGACAAGGGAGAAGAGATTGATGTCATATATCTTGACTTCAAAAAAGCTTTTGATCTGGTATCCCATGATCACCTCTTGGCCAAACTGGCCAGTTGTGGCTTTGGCTCCACCATGATCCACTGGCTGGGAAATTGGCTCCGTGGTCGGACCCAGAGGGTTGTGATTGATGGCAGTCACTCATTGTGGTGCCCTATGACCACTGGGGTCCCTCAAGGCTCTATCCTGGGACCCATACTGTTCAACATCTTCGTTAACCATGTGGACACTGGAGTCAGGAGTGGACTGGCCAAGTCCGCCGATGACACCAAACTTTGGGGCAAAGCATCCACGCCAGAGGACAGGCGGGTGATCCAGGCTGACATGGACAAGCTCAACAAATGGGCAGACGAGAACCTGATGGTGTTTAACACCGAAAAATGCAAGGTTCTCCACCTTGGGAGGAAAAACCTGCAGCATCCTTATAGGCTCGGCAGTGCTACGTTGGATAGCACTACAGAAGAAAGAGACTTGGGGGTCATCATTAACCACAAGATAAACATGAGCCTGCAATGCGATGCTGCGGCTAATAAAGTGACCAAAACGTTGGCTTGCATCCATAGATGCTTCTTGAGCAAATCCCGGGACGTCATTCTCCCCTTGTACTCGGCCTTGGTGAGGCCGCAGCTGGAGTACTGCGTCGTTTTGGGCTCCACAATTCAAAAAGGATGTGGAGAAGCTTGAGAGAGTCCAGAGGAGAGCCACGTGCATGATCAGAGGTCAGGAAAACAGATCTTACGATGATAGGCTGAGAGACATGGGACTCTTTAGCCTGGAAAAGCGTAGGCTCAGGGGTGAACTGATGGCCACCTATAAGTTTATCAAGGATGACCACCAGGATCTGGGGGAACGTTTGTTCACTAGAGTGCCCCAAGGGATGACGAGTTCGAACGGTCACAAACTCCTGCAAGACCGTTTCAGGCTGGACATAAGGAAGAATTTCTTTACTGTCCGAGCCCCCAAGGTCTGGAACAGTCTGCCAGCGGAGGTGGTTCAAGCACCTACATTGAACACCTTCAAGAGTAAATTGGATGCTTATCTTGCTGGGATACTATGACCCAGCTGACTTCCTGCCCTTTGGGCAGGGGGCTGGACTCGATGATCTCCCGAGGTCCCTTCCAGCCCTGATGTCTATGAAATCTATGAAAAGTCCACTGTCTGACACAGGCAAGCAGCAAGCAAACACACAGGCCAGGGAATTGAAGACATATACCACACTGTTCCATAACATGAGATAAGGGAATCTGCCATGTTGGCCAGGTCATATTGCCCAGTTGCAGAGCCCTTGGGATTTCTAGTTTTGGGGAGCAGAACAAATTAGGAGGCTTGGTAAAAGCCCAAATTAGGATGTGTGCATATAATGGGTTTGTAAAATAAAGGAATATGCTGACAGAATAAAATGTGGAGGGTATGATGACCAGAGAGAGACCAATCAATGATGCCCAAAGATGAAGAGAATTGGAGGGGGAAAAAAAGAAGGGATTTCAGAGCAGCAAATGGTCCCTGAGTGAGGAACCCAATGCCACTATGGACAGAGGGCATACCACCAGCCTGTCTCGTGCACCACACTGGATGAGGGTGGACCTCATCCTCCAACCTCCAGGTTGCTGACATATAACATTCAAGAGAGAATCTTGGGAGTGAAACACATGTATGAGCCAGATGCACCTTGACTCTGAATCCTGGGACTGGTAGATATAAAATTGGTTGCATTATTCTTATCTGCTATTAGTGCGTATCAATAAAATTCACCTATTATTGAATGGAGAGGTCATGGTCAGTCTAAGGGTTTGGGTCCATCCAGAACAAGGTATCTGAGTCATAAATCCAGTGTCAAAACTGGGCATTGCTGGGGCACAGGCTGGAGCAGCCTTGGTACAGGGAGCCAGAGGTAGCATGAAGACAGCTGCTGTATGCTGCCCCTGCACTATGCATGCTGTTCCTGGTCATGGAAGTGGCTGGCCAGGGATCAGGGAGCATAGGGTTACCATATTTCCAGGTCCAAAAGAAAGGACACCTGTCATGGCGGGGTGAGGAATATGATGCGGGGGCAGCAGTGCCCTGCCCATTCCGTTGCCCCTCACTGACAAGCCACACACCCCACCCAGCCCTGCTGCTGCCCCTCACTCTGGACCTACTGACCCCATTCCTGCCAATGCCCCTCCCAAACAACAGTACCCTGCCCCCCACCCCTTGCTGGTTCCCCTCACTCTCAACCTGCATCCCCCTGGTACTGCCAGTGCCCTGTACACCCAACCCACAGTCACCCATCCCATTCTTTGCCCCTCACTCCTTATCTGCAACCCCCTGCTTCCCTCCCAGTCCTGGCGGTGCCCCTCACTCCCAACCCACAGCTCCATGGTGCTGCCAGTGCCCTGCACACCCAACCCATAGTCACCCGTTCTGTCCCCTGTGCCCTTCACTCCCAACCCACAGCCTCCTGCTCCCCTGCCAGTGCCCCTCACTCCTGACTTGCAGCTCCCTATCCTTCCCTGCACCTCACCCCTGCCAGTGTCCTGCACTCTGGACCCGCAGCCTCTGCCCCCACAGCCCTGCTTCTCTCTCTCTCGCTTTCCCTCTCTCTCTCTCTTTCTGTCTCTCTGTTGCCTGAGCCTGCACAGGGAGCACGTCATTCCCAACAACCAACCACTTTGCCCACTGCTCCAAGCCCAAAGTAGCCAGTCTGAGACAGCAGAAAACCTGGATATTAGCTGTTTAAAAAAAAAAAACCCATCCAGATGCAGCACAGAGGTCCAAAAAAGAGGATATGTCCAGGAAAACCTGGAGGTATGGTAACTTTAACAGAGCAGGGCTGGCTTTTTGAGAAGGCTGGCAGCTACTGGCAGCTGCAGCCAGAGCCTTGAGCTCCCCCTGGTGATGGCAGGGACCCATTGCAGGGCCACAGGCCGTGGAAGCAGTTTGCTGCTAGGAGCACCAAATCTGTTTCCATGTCCCTGCATGTGTAGACGCCTGCCCTGGAGCATTTACTCACAAGTAGTTAACTTTCAAGTAAACTGATCCCAGATCAAATGCATGTGTAGATATGGTGCCAGTATCTGTGCATTTATTTTGTAAACAAGAAGATAAGCATCTGAACATAGTAACAACAAAAAGTATATAATTTAATTTTTGCTTTTATGAATTAGTTTTGCCCTGAATGATCATTTATGTATCAGATAAGAATGAGCAAATCAGCATTTTTTAACATGAAAAATAGGTCTGAGAGTAAAAAAACAAAATGGAAGTAAGTTGGTAAGGAAAATACTTCAGTTCTGGAGGGTCAGGAAAGAGGAAATTATATGCATTTGAAAGGAAAACTGCGATCAGAAGGCTAGCCACTGCTGGTACAGGGATGACAGGAAGAGTTTTGTTTGAAGCAGTGTTTTTGCTACAAAATCCATACACAAAGGGGAAGTGTGGGTGAAAAATGGAGTTGTGCTGCAGACCAAGGCATCAATAACAACATGGCCACAGATAAATTGTTGCCAAAAAAAGACTGTTTCTTATACTGCTAGCTTAATAAAGGAGGCACACCTTACTCCGGAATTAGAAAGGGAGAATGATGAACAGCTAATGAATTGGTAGGCTACCAGGAAATGCTGTCGGAGAATATGTTTATGGCGGAAATGTGGATCTGAATTCCTGTAGTCTGAGAGTACATTTCACACGTCTTCCATTCCATGTAGTCTTGTCTACATGCAATACGATTCACCAAATTAAGTAAATTTGTTTACTTACATCTAATTGGTTTAACTCCTCTTCATGTGGTCAAAGTTTGCCAGTACACATTCATTTTTCCACTCTAAAAATATTGCATGTAAACAAGCATATTTCCTTGAAGAAAGAGAGCATTGTCATTTTCACAAGTTTAAAATAGCAAGGTGTGATTCTTAGCTGGATTATACTTGTTTTGACCCCGATTTGAGAAACTGGACAATCAGCCCCTCAGAGTATCTGTGTGGTCACCATACCATACCATAGTGGCCAAATATTACAACCTTTAATGTATTTGTCATTATCACACCCTTGTGAAATACAGTAATACTATTTTTTCATTTTGCTGATGGGAAAATTAACCATAAAAGCTAAATAATTTGCATCCTTCCTTCCCCGCTGCCTCTTCCTTTACTAGGTGTGTGTGTTATGTGGAGGGGTTTTTCCAAGAGGGAAACTCTTGGACAATTATGTCCATTTAACCCATGAGCAACTATGTGCCAAAATTTGAAAGTAAGTGCCAAGCAGAGCACCAACAGGAAAATTTAAATTAAAACAAATGATCATACTTTTAGCTGTTTTGCACAACACCTGCATTTCCCACATGTCATTTAGCAGAAAATGAAAAGTAGAGTATTCTTGGACCAAGATTTACCAAGGGATTTAGCCACTATTTTTCAATTCCATTAATTATTTCCAAATGAGAAATACTATCATTGTCTTAATGCCCAGTGGCCCAATGGAAGGTGTTTAGAATCTTCACTACAACAAAATGTATCAGTGATTGAGAGTATTAAGCACTTTTATGGATTGGGTCCCTAGTGAAAAAGAAATATCTTCTGATGTGATTGACTCAAGTATAGACATGCAATTCAAACTAATGTATGAATTGATATGTTTTGTACATCTTATAGAGTATTGTATATTATATTGGGGTGAAAATTTATGAATTGATGCATCATTTAAAGCTAACATATAAATAGTCTAAAATAATTCTTTGTCATTCAGTAATTTCTAAATCATATAGTTTCCATTTACAAGTAAAAAGTTTTCTAACCAGCAAGTATCCATCCAAACCTAACCTGTAGTCTGAAGGTAAGTTTGGCTTCCTACTTTCTAGTGGATGTTCACAATTCTGTAGTTTCAAAGTATGCCTTCAGTAACAGCTGTTGAAACCTCATTGCCCTTATTTGGTTAACATAGTGCTGACACTGAAATCTAATCTATTTTGTTTGCATAAAATACAGATTCCCTTCTTTTGGCTCTGATGTCACTACAGTTCCAAAGGAAAATAAGTTAAAAAGCCTCCTCAGTTTTTAAATCAATTACCATGCTTCATGGTTACACAGGAAGCAAATCCCTTTGGAGAGAAGGTGTTATTTTTACATTGTTGTTGGTTGTATCTGTGTTGGTCTAAGGACATAGGCAGATAAGGTTTTCTTGGGTAGATGTGATATCTTGTATTAGACCAACTAAATAGTTGGAAGAGCCTGCAAAGAACTTTTTTTTCTAACTGTTTAGTCTAACACCTACCCAAAGAACTTTGCCTGATTTTTACATAGTCACTTGAAAAAATTGCACTTAGGGCTTGATTCTGCATCCTCTAAAGTCACTGGCAAAGCTCCTATTGACTTTAAGCCCTTAATACAAGGCTTAACTGGCAGAGAGTTTTCCCTCTTAAATAACTGTTTTGCAAGGTAGTCTTTGAATACTTTCTGAATTTGAATGACATATAGTGTAAAATTAGTACATCTGAAGTCAACATGAATACCCTTTGAATAACCATTAGAGAATGTTAGTTTAACATTAGGAATATATTTTATTTGGTTCTGATTTAGATTGATTTGTGACTTTTATTGCATTACAGAGTGTGCAGCTTTCATCAACACCAATTCTGTGGCTTCATACAGAAGGCTGCTTTCAGGACTCTGATCTGGGTCTCTTGGGGAATTGCAAGGCTCAAAAAACAGAATTGCTAGCTGGCAGGAAAAAAATTGCAGAACAGTTTTCAAAGTATACAGTGGAAGGGACGGGATTACATGTGGTTGGCTGGGTGGAGTGGGAGAGAAGGAGGAGAAGTAGTTCATAGGTTTTGCTAAAACAATACCATACAATGAACAATAAAAATTATATATCTATATAGATATGTATCATATTAATGTTTATATAATTTATAATTTTTGCTAAAAACATACAGTAAGATTGCATAGTCTACTAGTTTAAACAAAATTAAAAGAGAACATAGTATATAATGATACAAAAGTAGATAAAATTAAGCAGTAGACAATAAAGTAAAAGAGGAGAATTTATTCTGGCCCTGATTCTTTGAGCAAGTAACTCAAAAATACTAAGTAACACAAATACAGCACTGACCTAACATTCCCTGATATTTAAAATAAGACATAAATTTAAGAATTAAAGATGCCAGCATGTGGACAGATGTGTTGGCAGTGAGATTTTCTTGAACTTCCCTTTTTTTGAGATTAATAAAACACTTTTTTGGCTTAGAATAGGAGAGAAAGTATCTTCCTAAAAGCTTGTGGGTGATATGCCATGGCTGGTTGATACATTTGCTTGGTTTTTTTCACCCAAGTCATTTGCTGGAGTCACAAGAACTAATTACACTCATTTAGGTCAGCATTTCTAGTCTCTATAGAAGAGCATAATAAACTGACAAGATTTAGAGGTCTTCAGTGTGCCCTTGCAGGACTGGAAAATCTTATCATTGGAATAATCATTTAAAAAGGATTGCAAATTAATATCACTTTTTATTGTTAATGATGAACCTAAGAGGAAGACCATTTAATGAGTAGATCTTCAAGCACTGCAAAAATATTTTCCCAATAAATACCTGATTTGCCGTAGGTCTTCCAGAACCTCTTTAGTTATAGTTAATCAAAATTCAATTTTAAATTAAGGGCAAAGATAAATTATTTTGCCAGACAGTGGATAGACTCCAATTTGAGCTATGTGAAATCCTGGTACTGTTGATGATCTCACTACGTATTTTTCCATACAATTTTAATTAAGAAAGAAAAATGGCAGCTGAAGCACAGTATTTTATTTGGCATTGCCTGAAAATTTTCCAAGTCTTTACAAGTGACTTTTATCTAAAGTAGCCTTGCTATACATTCTACGCCATTAATTTCCAACAGAAGTGAAAAGGGTAGAGTCCAATATTAAGTGTTAAGGAAATAAAAAAACATAAAAAAAGAGGGAAGAAGGGGATGGCAATCTTAATCTGATCCTAATATTTTGACCTTTTAAGAATGAGTATAGAAAGTCAAGGTAACAATCACCAGAATTGAAAAATAAAGACCGAGGGGAGAAGAAATGAGTCCCACTGGCCTGAAGAAGAGCTCTGCTGGAGGAAAAAAAAAGTATGAACTGACAGTAAAAGTGTCATTGTTATGGTACTTTTTTCACAGAAGATCTGGAAGATAATAGAGATGAAATGAGAGCCAATTATTTAAATAAGTGGTTTTCAACCTGTGGTCCACAGACCCCCAGGGATCAGTAGACTATGTCTAAGGGGTCTGCAAAAGATGGCTATGATCAGTCAAAAGTATGTGAATACCCATACTTACAATTCAAAGGGGTCTGCACCTCCATTCAAAAATTTTAGGGGTCTGCAAATGAAAAAAATGAAAACCACTGCTCTGTTATAGAATGGATAGTGATTTATGTGTAGAACAAAAGCTGAGCAAAGGTTGTAAATGTGGATCAGATCCAAATTCTTGTAAGTACTTAAATAGAACTTAAGAGAAATTTAAGGATAGAATTGTATCACCCTTTGTGCCCCTGCATGAGTAAGACACAAGGGTCAGTAGTGTTTCCTGCAGGGGCCCAAAAGTATTTAGTTTGAGTTGGGGATGGGCAGGCACTAAGACCCATCTGCAGCTGTTGCTTTTCCCCACTGCCTAGTTGCAGTGCAGCATGGTTAAAGCTCCCCTTTGCTGAAGCCTGTGCACTTAACTATGGCATTGCATGGACAGTGTTCCACCTCCACCAGAGCTCTAGGTGCCCAAATGCAGCATGGTGGAGGGAGACACCACCCACTCACTGCTGAATGCTACCGAAGCCATGGTTCCAGTCTGAAGAGGTAGGTTAGATTTAGTTTGTGGGCTGAAGGTTGCTGCACCCCAGGCATCAGGAGTGTTTTTGGCACTTACGCACAATTTCCAACTCTGTAACCTATGCAAGGTGGACATGTAAGTACATGCATGTATACTGAGCATGTACTGGTCAATACATCGGTTGGGCAGCTATGTGGCTGTATTTCTCTTACTTGGCTGCCTAGATCAGCTTCAAAAGGAGAACTGGAGAAACTCATCAACAATGCCCAACCTGTGGCAGAGTGATTAGTTCACTGTGCTTGGAAGTCAGAAAGACACAGGTTTAAACATCCTCTGGATAAGGGAACACAGAACCAAAGTGGCCTGCTATTTGGGAGATTATCTTAGCCACTGTGCTCCTCTGAAGGCCTCCATCTAACCCTTCTGTGCTAGGGACAGACATTCAAAAAGCCTAAGCCTAAATCGATTCAACCTTTGCAGGTTAGTCTAATTTGGCTAGGTTGAATTGGTTTGTAACTGGACATTCTCTCTGGACTGATGAAATTCAGGCAAATGCCTGCAGAGGCTCTGGCTAGAAGCTGGGAAGTGCTAGAGCAGCCCTCCCTTCCCTTATACACTGCTGAGCTGAAGGGGGTGTGGCCAGGCCCTGGCAGGACACTCTCATTAGGGAGGTCTGCCTGCATCATCCCAGGCTTTTCCCCACTTGCTGCTCAAGGGGCAAGAGTGTTGCTAGCCCCCAGCCAGCACTCTGAGGCAAGGTGGGGGGAGGACAGGGGAACGCAGTGCATTCATCTGTTGATGATACATAGCTTTTAAATCTCTCCCCCTGCTTCTTTATACTGTCTGCAGCAAACTGACAGGCAAGCAAGCCAGCAGGGGGCTGATAAGAGTGTTTATCAGTCCATCAGCAAAACAATAGCCTATCTCCATTAGTTCAAACTTTTCTTAAACAGCTTATCAACTGACCCATTGATTAGCTCCAAAAAGCCCTAAGCGCTCACTGGTCTGTCTGCCTGTCCCAGTGATATTGGAGACACACACACAGAGACACCTCTCAGTAATAGCTAGCATACCACGTGCCTAGGGTCCATGGGGCTGGTGTCTGCGCTGTGGGAGATGGGAGGGAGGAAGAATGGGATTCCTGCTTGAGCAGCAAGCAGCAGGACAGGGTAGGGCAGGGGGAAGCCAAGCATACCCTGCTGTACCTGCAGTCTCTACTGGAGCTCCAGCCAGGGAGCAGAGGGGAGAAGCCACCTCTGCTGTGGAGCAGATTGCTTCACCCAGCCCAGAGAGCAAGCTGTGATGCTTGGGAAGTCTGGTTTATCTTAAACCAGCAAGGGGTCTGGAACAGACATTACATAAACTGGTTTGACCAAAAACAGTTAAGTCTGACTCCACATTCAACCAGGTTTATCTCAAACTGGTTTCACCATTTTTAAACTGGTTTATGTACACTGAACATCTGATCTGTTACAGGCTTAAACCAATTTTTGATCACTTAAATCAGTTTGTGTGTAATGTCTGTCCCTAGCCTTAGGGGTTTTGTCCACTACATTTTTGTGATGTACACGAGTATACTGTGCACATATATGTAGTGTTACACATTCTCAGTTTTTATTTAAAAAAAAAAATCTGGGAATTTTTCAGGGTTTGTCTTTGAAACACAAAAACCAGGATGAAATTAGGATAAAAGGAAGCAAAGGAAAAAATCAGTTTATATTGGGGAAAAATCAGCTGTGCAGGAGGGAGGGACTAAGGCTGAGACTAGGAAACGGGCAGCAGAAGGGGTGCGGTGCAGCCCATCAGCTGCTTCCAGGGCTGCAGCAGGCAGCAAAGCATGCATTTGCAGTGGGTGCGGGGCATAGCTCTTGGTGCTACGCACCTCCCTAGAAGGGCTATGGGCTGGGGGTGCCAGAGCCAGGCTCTTCTCAGGGGGCACATGTCCTCAGATTAGTGGCAGGAAGCACATGGCGCTGTGCCCTGCCTTTCTTTCCTGGCTGCATTCACGCCCCTACCCCTTGCTGCAGCTGCCTGTTGCTGGGCTGTCCTGGTGTTTGGGGTGAGGGGGAGTGCCAGTTAACAGGGATTTGAACTGAAAAGTGGATGTAATTCAGTAAAAACTCAATTAAAAAAAATAAGAGAATTTTATCAGTGAATATTGGTAAAAACTAAGAATGAGGAACACTACATATATGTAACCACATACCTGCCTGTGCATAGGCTACTGTGCATGGTCAGCATGCCTGCATGATTACATATCTACATTGCCTGGATAATAGAATCATAAACCATATGTGTGCATCCACACATGCAGGCATGTGTGCTTGCAGCAGCTCAAATCGTAGCAGCACAAATTTTTGCTAGAGATTTGTGTCTCAGCATACGTGCCTGAATATGCACTTTGGTATGGGGCAAATTGTGCCACTTAGGGCCAATTGACCCTGCCCAGCTCCTCCCGGATCTTCATCCAGAAGGAGTTAGAGCCTGGGGCACCTGTGCTGGTTCCAGCAGTATAAAAATTGGGGGCCCTGCCTGGGTGCCCACATGCCGCACCCTGCCACATGAGGACACTGCTGGAAGCCACATGCTGTCATCACCAGCCAAGGCCAACCCAAGCTACGGTCCATGCCAGCCCCAGCCATGTGGTAAGCCCCACACTGGCGTGGAGGGCCCTCCCATCTTTGCCCGCTACCCCTGCCCCGCTCCCTGGCCAGCCTGGCTGCACTCCTGTAACCCCACGTCCCTCCCCACAGCATGCAGGGAGGCAGGAGACAGTGCAAAGCTTTATTGAGTAGCCTGTGTGCTGAGGAATGTGTTGATGACAGCAGCAATGTCCTCCTCAGCAGCGGGAGACAGGGACATGCAGCACAGCCACAGGTAGCCCTCCAGGTGGCAATAGAGGTTGCGGGGCAGCCCAGACTTGCCCCCCATGGCATTGAAGCTCAGGGTCCTGTGCCAGATCTGTAGGTACACCTGGGGCAACTTCGGTCAAGACTCACTGTTTGCCCCAGTTCCATATGGGTGCAGAACTGAAGCTGCCTGCAGCAGAGCCAGAACTGCATGCTGGCCTTCTCAGACCTGGACACTGGCTACCAGAGAGGGAGCCACCCATGCTGGGGGACCACTGGCTGCCATCAACCCTGAGTGATCCCCCTGCCCACCAGACTTTCTGTGATGTCTGCACCTGGGGGGGAACAGCCAGAGGCTGGGGTGTTGACCA
Source organism: Crocodylus siamensis (assembly GCF_052110815.1). NCBI lineage: Eukaryota > Metazoa > Chordata > Crocodylia > Crocodylidae > Crocodylus > Crocodylus siamensis. The sequence goes on along the minus strand of NC_143395.1, from coordinate 85,359,244 downwards.
ACTGTTCCAGGCTATGCCCCTTAGGTACCCCAATCCCACAGCCCCCCATGCTGGAAATGTACACAAAGCACAGTGTAAATAGCTTGCACAGGTAAGAAGGTGTGTCCCAGCCACCAGCGGAGGGTTCAGGATTGATTGAGAGTATGGTCAGGGGATAGAAAGGTAAGAAAGGTTTATTGACTTAACTAAAACACGACTACGCATAGTATACAAGACAGATAATGACAGATAATAATAATTCACATCAGCAACTTATCGGCAGCCCCTCTAATGCCTAATGTACAACAAGTTTCTCTTCTTCAAAGCTCAGTGAAGTCAGGCGCCCTGATCAGCACTGTCCAAGGGGTACTGGGAAGGACCCTGGTATTCAGTCCTTGGGCTCCTCGAGGTCCACGGGCCGACTGATCCAGGCCAGCAGCTAATCTTAAATCAGTACTTCTTTCACAGAGCTAGTTCTTCTTTCTGAATGATTTCCATGTGCCAGCCAATTTATAACTTCTGAACTGTGCTGATAACTTACAGCCATTCAGATTCTTTTTATTTCAACTGTCTTTAGATTGACAAAGTTAATTTTAACTACATCACAGGGCTATACTACTTCAAAGCTTTGCTAAGATTACTAGGCTTTACTTTATACAAGGCCTTACTACATTTTAAACTTTAATTAGGCTCTTAGCAACAACATATAGCTTAATATTTGAACAAATGACAGAAAAACACTTGGTCTAATCTTCATAGAGCCTTCAGCAAGCACGTTTATCACACAGACATAGTTTTCAGCTGTCACAAAGGTGTTTTATTGTTGGTGGGTAGTGGAAGGGCTCTGTTTAGTGGACAGGGAGTTATCTTTGTTGGGGAGGAAAGGGAGAGGGGGTCTGTTTGATGTGAGGGGAATAAAAACTTGTTCTTGTGAGATGCATCTACAGCGAGCATAGTGCTGGGGGAGGAGGTGTGTCTGTGGGCAGCAGTCTAAGTGGGCTAGAGTGGGGAGTGCATGAGGAGGGGGTCAGCCAGTGTTTCCCCCACCCAGTGCCCTGGCCAACACTGGTGGGTGCGCAGCTCTCCTGAGGCCTTGGCAGGGAGTGGCTATGTCTGTTGCTGCCACCACATGTGGTGCTCCTGCTGCCAGACACCCTCCGCCTGCTATCCCTCCTGTGCCCAGGTCTCACAGAAGAGCTGCCCCTAGGTCTTTCAGATGTTATGCAGCATACAGGCTGCAATGATGAGCCAGGGGAGTCTGTCCTCCGTGAACTTGAGGCAGGCAGTGAGGGTGCACCAGTGTTCCTTGAGGCAACAAAGGCATGCTCCACCAGGTTGCAGGTCCAGTCCAGGCACCAGTTAAAGTGGGCCTGACAGGGGTCCAGCTGGCCAGTGTAGGGCCGCATGAGCTGGGCAGGAGTGGGTGGGGTCTCCAATGAGGAGGGGCGGGACCACCATGGAACCCAGCTGGAGGTCTAGCACCTCCAGTGAGAAGCAGCCACTCTGCGCCATGGCTGGTAAGGTGGAGTTGCTGAAGATGTGGGAACTGTGGGTGCTACCCATTCAGCTTGCACTCACATGTGTGAAGGCACCATGGTGGTCCATGACAGCATGGAGCACCATGGAGTGAAAGCCTCTCTAGCTGTAGTAGGGGTGGTCACTGTGGGGTGGGCAGGTGATAGGGATTGGGTCCTGTCCAGGGCCCCAATGCACCGGGGGAATCTCAGGGCCCAGAATCCCACCACCATCACCAGGGGCTCATGCACACAGAGGACTGTGTCCCCCAGCTTGTCCTGGAGGGTACCACATACCTTAAGGACAGCCTCCTCAGCCTTGCCCTTGCCAAAGAGTTGGCCCACAAACCACAGGCTGGTGGGTGTGGCCAGCTTCAGCAGGGCGAGGGCCAGCTGGGTGTCTCTGGGGAGGGGCATCCACATACTGGTGTCCTGCTGCTCCAAGTGTTGCTGAAGCTGCTCCAAGAGAACCTGAAAGGTGGCCCGGGTCATCCAGAATGCCTCCAGTCACTGCTCATTGTTCCAGGCATCACTGCCAGAGTCTGGCCAGCTGGACAGGGTCCAAGAGGCTGCTGCATGGTGGCTGCAGCCCTCAGATGGCATGCAGTAGACAGGCAAGCAGTCACTGCACATAGGAAAGCTGCGAGGGCCCAGATGGCCATGGGCCAGATGGTGGTCACTGTAGTGGGCCAGCAGGGGTGCTGATCATTGCTGCCAGAGGCAGGGGCTGGAGCAGCCTTGGCACAGGGAGGCACAGGCAGTGAGGAGAGCACTGCTGTGTGCTGACCTTGTGCTGCTCACGCTGCTCCTGACCAGAGAACTGGCTGGCCAGGGAGCAGAGAGCAAGGCTGGCTTTCAAAGATGACTGCTAGCTGCTGACAGCTGCAGCTGGAGCCTCAAGCTTCTCCCAGTAGTGGCAGGGGCCTGTTACAGGGCAGCGGGAGGGGGCAGCAGTTTGGTACTAAGAGAAGCAAATCTGCTGCCACATCTCTGCATGTGTAGACACCTGCCTGGGACTGTTTACTTGCGAGCAGTTTACTTAAAAGTAAACTGGTCCCCCGTCAAATGCACTAGCTATGTCAGAAAAGGCAATTCAGATCAAACTCATTACACTGTCCACAAAACCACACAGGTACATCCTTTGTGGCCTGAAAAGTTTCCTAGTCACTTTACACTTCAGCTTCTAGGTGGGCATGTCTATATGAGACGTTTACTGTACAGTTGACTAATTAACTGTGCAATAAATGTGCACTTCTATTCAGCTAGGGTAAACTAATTTACTCCACAGCAGGATAGTACTTGTATTTATGGAGTTTTTACTCTGCAGCAGTGCATATGTAGATGCTGCCCCAGCTGGCTGGGACATGAAGTGTGGGAGCTGCCTGCCAGCTAGCCCTGCACTGAAGCCCCTTTGTGTCCCGGCCAGTCCCTCCACAGAACATTGAGTGGGGAGGAGGCTGCGGGGGAGCAGTCCCAGGCTGGCAGGCTGATCTCTACGGCCCACTGCCAGCCAGGGTTGCTCTGACCCAGCTCCACATGCTGCACATGAATAAACTGAGGAGCTTATTGCCCCAGAGTTAATTGCTGCTGGGTGCATGTTCTAATGGCATGCCTGGGAGCAATTAACTCTGGAGCAATAAGCTGCAAAGTCTGTTCAGGCACTGTAATTGCACATGTATGTACACCCAGTGAGTAGATCTTTTCTTCATAAGTAGGCCTCTGAATAAGTGTGGATCAATTCTATCCTTGTTGACTTGTATCAGTACTACTACCCTTTTTCTCTTATGGCAAAATTGTTTGAAATTAAGACATTCAGAACTGTGTGCTGATTGAACATTTTGATGAATGAAAATAAAGCTAGTGTCATGTTTTCCTGTTGTAGTCATTTGAATTCCAAAGTGTTATTCAACATACATACACACAGGCAACTAAAAATCTCCTTTCCCAACATTATTCTAAAATCTGTACTTCATATAATCCCAGAATGTCTTGCTTCTGGACTAGATTGTGCAAAGTCCTAAGTCTGATTTAAAGTGGTGAAATTTGTGTTCCAGTCCCTGCAACAAGGACTATTTATGTAGTGTTTTACAGTAATCATTCATAAAAAAAGAAACTTGGCGGAAAAAAGGGATTGAAATCTTGGTTTCACTTTTTGTAGGGGAATGTTTTCATCACTGAGTTACAGTCAGGTTTTCTCTTTATTGTTGTCTATTGTGGCTTCAGGACTGCTGTACTCTTGGCTATGTAGTGGCCCAACATCAAAGGAACCGTGCAGGTTATTCAAGAAAACCACCCAGAATATACTTAGCCTGGTGGTTATGGTATGTGCCTGAGACATGGGATATGTGCGTTTGATGCCCTTCAGGCTGAGAAGTGTCTATAACACAGATCTCCCTGTTCTTTGGCAAGTACTGTAATCAATGATATATTATACAGAAGGGAGGCACTCCGGGGTGGGCAGGGGCCATTTTAATTAGAGTGTTTCCCTGACAGCTGCTCTAATTAAAATAGCTCACTGTCATGTGTATTAAGTCCCATCCCATTTTAAAATGGCCATGGGGGCACTTTAACTAAAGCTCATTCAAAGAGCTTTAGTTAAAGCACCCCGTAGGCATTTTAAAAGCAGGAGGAGGAGGGGGAGCTTAATACACATGACAGTGAGGTGACTCATTTCTAATTAGAATGCAGAGCAGATTCAATTAATCAAGTCTGCTCATTCACATTCTGATTAGAACGTGAATGAGCACGTTTATAGGCTGCCTATGAGAACATCAACCAGCAGCTGTGGGTGCTGTACTTTGAGTTCACTACAATGCTGAGAAGGCCAGTCATGTTCTGTGGATGCTAATGGATCAGGAACTTAAGTACCTACCTAAAGGCACTTAATCTCTGTTGTGATCTAGACTATAACAGATTGTAGGCACAAAGTGTTTGATTTGGATCATTTCTGAAGATGCAGGGCGCATCTATATGTGTGACAAGCTCATGCCTGGTGCTGCTGCCCCAGTGTCATGGTCATGCCCTGTGACCTTTTTGCCCACCATAACTTCATGTTCCAAGATCATCCTGTGCTTGCTTGAAGGTGATCCACTGGTTCTCTGCAGGTCACATGTGACCATAGAGGTGCTTTGGCTCCTCTTCTCCTACACCCTGCCCTTTTCTGCTTGGGTATAATTGCCATTCATTGGGGTGTGATAGGTGTTTTCCATGTGGGCTGCCCCACTGTGTTAGGTTCTTGCTTGGATCCTTAGGGGTGTCCTCTGCCTGTGTTAATGTAGGAATTAAAGAATGACAACTAAACAGGTAAGGTAAACTCAAAATGGCTCGGCTTGGCAGCCAGGCAAGGCACTGGTGGTTCACTGTCCCAAGCTTTCCCCCCCTTTTGGGGTGTGAGTTACTTGAGGCCTTATGCCCCCTCTCATCTTCTTATGGGGCCTCTGGTGCCCCTTGGGTATGTGCCCTCTCTGAGCAGACCCTTCCTGTTTTGGTGCCAGGCAGGTCTGGCTTCACCTCAGGGTGACCACTCCTGTGCCCCCATGAGGTCAGTGCTCCCTCCCAGCCAGCTGCTGGAGAGTCCCCAGGCTGTGGGTGTCACCAGTGGGCACATGCAGTTTGGCACTGCTTCAAGGAACTCTTCCCTGGTTACTTGTTGTGGGCAGCCCCTGGGTGCCTCTTTCCAGTTCCACTGGGCTAGGGTCTTCAGGTGAGGGTCTCCAGGCACATGCTCGGCCCCTGGTGTGCCATGGGTAGGGCCCAGCTCAATGTCTCCTGCCAAGGAGCCTGTCAGCAGCATTTCTCTGGTGCACCCAGTGGGCACCATACTCACTGTGGCACCATGATGTTTCCTCTGGGTGAGATGCAGCTGGCTCCTCAACTGCCATGTGGGATGTGGCCAGCTGTCTAACCCCTGTAGGGCACACAGTGTTGGAGCCAAACTTGTTCTGAGTCCATAGTGTTATCACCTAACCCCTATATGGCATCATACACATGTATATCTTGAGTAGGTCAGAAGATGAATCTTCTTTGACCTCTAGACTAAGAGCATGTGCAGTAGTATCTGGAAGTCACTGAAAAATGGTACCCAGTGCAAACCTCAAGGCAGTGTGCAGAGCCCTAGTGTGCCCTGTGCACCACACTTATAAAGGCTTTTGGGTTTTTTTTCTGAGAGAGAGAGAGAGAAGAGGTGTGTGAGTGAGTGTGTCTGTGTGTCGTAGTGATGTGCTAGGAGTGTGTAGTAGAGAGAGGAATAGTGATTGCTTGAGGGTAGAAGAGAAGGAAAAGGTGTGGAGTTTGTGCATGGAAGTGGTAGAAGTCATGGTGCAGTGGTGTGCCTTGTGATTGTCTGGTGTTGCTTGGCCTACAGTATGTTCTGCGGGACCCAACCAGCGATAGAGAGCACCTCAGCGGAGGCTGTTGAACTGGATAATCCAATGGAGGTCCACACCAGTATTTAACTCCAGTATAACTCCATCGTCTACCTCTGATGATCGCCAGCTGAAGGTTGTTTGAGTCAGCTCCCCAGACTTCTTTCCCTGCCTGTGTCTTGCATAGGAGTAGCAGCTCACAACACACCTGTGTAAGTATTACCCCTCTTCTCGGGGCATGATAGGGAACCCAGTTCCTTTAGTGTCAGGTGCAATGCGCCTAGGTCACTTCTTCCATGCACACATTCATGTATTCATTAGGATTGTTAAGGTTGGTATTAGGAATATGTTGTTGTTAGGAAGTCCATAAGACTGTTAGGATTAGTAGGTTAAGAGCTGTTTGCTTGTGTTTCCTTTCTTCTCCCCTGTCATTGCTGTTGGCATTTATCTGTGTTTTAATAAACCATTTATTCATTTCAGTTAATTTCCCCTTGTTTGTAAGTTTTATTAATTAGCTATAGCACAGGCCAAGTCACTGGGCTACTAAGGCAGTGATAGATATGTCTAGCTAGCTAGCTAGTTTGCCAAATGCAGGAGAGGCCAAAAAAAAAATCACTCCCATTGGACTGGGCTATTAGGACAGCTACTGACTACTCCATTTTAATCAGATACTAATCCAGTTCAACAATGGCTCATGCTCCCTTTGCTTCCTCTGCAGTGGAGAGTGTGTCTCATGCTCTGGGGGGGGTGAGAACAGCTGGACTAATTTCTGGTCCCTTGGCTGTCATTTCCCCCTGCCCCTGTTTCCAGTATGCTTTTGTCCCATTGTCTGGGGGCTCCAGGCCAGTTGGGAGCACACTTTTAGTCAGCGTGGTGCTGGCCCTCCCATGCGTGCTTTGAGGACCTATGCCACTGCAAGAAGGTGAGTCAGGCAGGGAACTGTCACATGTATATATTAATGCAATGCAAAAAACTCCAGTCCTTATTGCACTGGAGTTTATTGCTCTGGGCATGCTGTTTGCATGTGTGTCTGGGATCACAGCACATTAAGCTAGGTCAGAGCAGCCCCAGCTGGCAAGGGGTCCCTGAGGTCAGCCTGCCAGCCTTAGATTGCTTCCCCTGGCTCAGTGTGCTATGGAGGGGCTGGCTGGGGCATAAAGGTGCATCAGCATGGGGCTAGCTAGCAGGCAGCCCCTGCACTGAAGCACCCTCATGCCCCAACCAGCTGGGGCAGTGTCTACATGTGTGCTACCATGGAGTAAAAAACTCCGTGAATGCAAGTACTATCCTGCTGCAGAGTAAATTAGTTTACTCTAACTTAATATGAGTGTATGTATAGGTGTGCAATGTTTACTGCATGGCTAATTAGTCAACCATGCAGTAAGTGTTTCATGTAGACATACCTAACGAGTAATGGTGATAAAATAATTTAAATTAAGAGTCCATTTCTAAGAAAAAACACATTCATAGTTCACTTTTTATGTCATTCCTGTGGTATTTATTGGCAGTGTCAGTTTATGACCCCAATTAAACTAATAGTTACAGGTGACCCAATATTAACAAACATTTCCTGTGGCCCAGTTTCATGAATGCATTATCTTCATTTAAACATGGATTTCTACACTGGGAAGAATAACATACTAATCTGTCTAATGGAATCGGCTTAAATTGTCATGACCTATGGTCTACTCAACCTTTTGCTTCCATTGTTAATTATACATGCATTGCAGTTTACAGGAGATTATTTGATTCCTGTTAAAAATATATAAAGCCTGCTTTCTTAGGAAGAAATGGAATTACAGCAATGCGTAGAAAAAACACTGATAAACAATAAAAGCCTGGAGAAAAGACATAACAGTGATAAAGCTAGTTAAAACTGACCAACATACAGCTTAAAATAATAAAGAGATAAGAACCAAGTAGCTACTAGGATCATAAGGAACATAAAAGGAAGTAAAAGATATTCTCCAACTTTTATTTTTTAAGTAGGCAAATTGAATGTTAGTGAAAGATGCCAACTGACAGCCACTGTAACCAAAACCTAGTGTAAGTTTAGAACAGTTGCAAGTCTTTGCAGACATCAACATGCCTTAAAGTAGACATGATGGAAAGTTTTTCAGGAGTAGAAATGTGGGCATTGGAGAAAGTATGACATGGATAGGAAGCAGGACTGGAAGGCTGATCCTGGTTTTACTCTCAGGTATGACCTGCTTTGTGACTTTGGGCAAGTCTGTTTCCTCTCCTCCTCCTCCTCCTGTCCATTTGACCAAAATACTTCACATTGCAGGGACATCTTACTTTATGTTTGTGCAATGGAAATGGAGATGTCTAAGCACTATTTAATACATATAACATTTTGTTGTTTCTAAGAAGTTTCCATCTGACTTCTTTATAGCTATTGCCACAAATCTTTTGGTGTCAATATGGGGCATTGAGTTTTAGTACGTACTTTGCCTGTCCACATGTACAGTGCCTTCCTAAACAGGACCTCAGTGTGTTTAAAGGTAGTCCTTCAGGGCAACAAATGGACAGGAACATTTTTTTTAATCTTGACATTTTGTGAGATAAGAAAACTGTATCTTACTCAGATATATTCAGTAGCATCATTATAATATCAAAATATAATACATCATATTGATGAAGATCCTAATATGCCATCTAAAAGACTCACACCACATTATTAGCACAGAGTGGTAAATTTATACTGGGATTTATATGACTCTCAAAGTAGCTGAATATCTCAGTTGAAAAAGGCAGCCAAGGCAGTTACGACAGGATTTTTATTATGGCAACATCCATATGAAATTACAAGTATTTTCCCTGTTTAAAAGCTAGGAACATAAGGAACAGGATAGGTAATATATATATACATATATAGCTATGGATGTACATGAAGTATGTGGCTGACCTGGTGTGACAGGGCCTACCGCAGAGGCTAGTTGCGGCACCCCCTGAAATTAATCTTACACCTACTTACTCTTACCCAGTCTCACCAGATCACCTCCTGATACTGCCTGCTATGCTTTGCTGGAATATTAATCTAAAATCAGGGAGGCTGCCCTCAGACTAAAGCCTCATTCCATCCTGCTCATTATGGGATGGCTTCACTCTAGCCTGATCTCTACTTCTTTACGCTGAGCTGGATGTCTGTCCCTCAAATTAGTTTCAGCCAATACCCTGTGTCTCTCCCTCTCCCTGTTCTGGGCCCCCAGGACCTATCTCAGTGTTCCAGGTCCCCAAATCCTCCCTCAATGCTCTGGGTCGCTCAGTCTTACTTTGTGACATCTTGCTCTATACTACCAAAATATGAGATGTCTTCCCAGCATCTCTGTAGCCAATTTATGTTTAATCATTTTTCCTTTGAGATGACATTCACGTGATGTACTACGAACGTACTATGTTCTGGAGCTTTGGGATTCTAGATAGGGTAGATGGAATCAGTTGTTAGCTGATTTCACAGGAGCAAGACTACAATAAACTGTAACATTCTGCAGGGTATTGAAGAATACCCCAGTATACCCCAGTATACCTGGGAGGAGGCGGCTGTGTGGAGCCGGGCCGGGTCAAGCCCCTGCCCAGGCCCCTACTTGGCCCAGCCCCCCAGGGAGAGAGAAGAGAAGGAGTGGGGTACTCACCAGTCCCCCTCCTGTAGGGCAGGGCCCCCCAAATCCCAGGCAGGGTCCCCCCTGGCCTGAGAAACCAGCTTTCCCTGATGGCAGGCCCACTGCGCATGTGCGCAGTTTAAAAGGGCCCGCCAAACAGGGAAAAAAAGCTCAGTTAGGCTCCGGAGCGGTGAGAGACACGCGGGTGAAGCCCGCTGTGCCCCTGCTCCCCCAAAGCCCCCCAGATACCCCCTCAGCAGCCGCAGAGCTCCCTGCCGACCCCTAGCACAGCCGGAGGTAAGCGGGCTCATGGTGGGAAAGGGTTAACTCCTCGCTCCCTGGGAGGAGGCAGCTGCGTGGAGCCGGGCCGGGTCAAGCCCCCGCCCAGGCCCCTACTTGACCCAGCCCCCCAGGGAACCACGCGACCGGAGCCGCACAAACAGGCTGCATAAACAGGCGCTCGAGTTAGCACAGGAGAGGGCATGGGAGGGCATGGGACCCTGCCTGCGAACCCCCCAGAGTAGTCAGTCCCAGCCGTAGCCAGCCTATCAGAGGCATGACACGGATGGGCAGGCGCCGCACCCTGAGGGTCCCCTTGGGCTCTGGGGCCCCCCCATCGCACCTCTTGCAGCCCCAGCAGAGCCTGCTCAGTTGCCAGCTCCCACAGGCAACCCAGGCTCAACCACAGCTACTGGCCCCGCTCTCCCTAAGACAAAACAAAAAGGTGTTTGTTGTGGGAGACTCCATCCTGTGGGGCACTGAGGGAGCAATATGCTGCCCTGACCCCTTAGCCCGGGAAGTCTGCTGCTTCCCGGGGGCCTGCATCTGAGACATTGCGGAGAGGATCCCAGAGCTCCTCCGGCTCACAGACCACTACCCCATGCTCCTTATTCACGTGGGCACCAATGACACGGCTCGGAGCACCCCCAGCCAGGTCATGAGGCGCTACAGGGATTTGGGAGTGGGGCTTAGGGGTCTGGGAGCTCAGGTGGTGTTTTTGATGATCCTCCCAGTCTTGGGCTATGGGCTGAGGAGGGAGAGGAGGATCCACACGGTGAACCAAAGACTGCGGAGCTGGTGTCATCGGGAAGTCTTTGGCTTCCATGACCACAGCCCGCTCTTTGGCGAGAGAGGCAACAAGCTGCTGGGAAGAGATGGCCTCCACCTCTGCCCCCTGGGGAGGAGGCTCTTCTCAGCCAGGCTGGCTGACCTGCTCCACCGGGCTTTAAACTAAGGGGTGGGGGGGCCACTGCTGGCCCGCTGAGCAACCCTTGCAAAGCCAGCAGACCAAGGCACTTAAGGGAGCCCATCCCTGCCCCAGCCCTGGCACAATCTGTGGGCAAGGCAAAGGGACACTTGCCTGCCTGTACACTAATGCCAGGAGCCTGGGCAACAAGCAGGAGGAGCTCATCCTCCTGCTCAGTGCAAAGAATTATGACGTCATTGGGATAACGGAGACCTGGTGGGACTCCACCCATGACTGGACCACGGGTATAGAGGGCTATACCCTGTACAGGAGGGATCGTGTTGACAAAAGGGGCGGGGGTGTAGCTCTCTATGTGAAGGAAAGCTACATGTCCCTGCAAGCTGATGTTGGCAACCAGCATGGACAGCTAGAGACCCTCTGGGTAAAAATTCATGGGGAACACGGCACAGGGGACACAACGGTGGGAGTCTACTACGGACCCCCCACTCAAAGTCCTGAGCTTGACCAGGAGTTCGCCCGGGAACTGACTGAGGCCGCTTGCTCCAGGACCTTGGTTGTCATGGGTGACTTCAATTACCCGGACATCTCGTGGGAAGATCACTCAGCAAAATCCGAGCGGTCGCAAAGCTTTCTCTCGTGCGTGGATGACCGCTACCTGACTCAAGAAGTCTATGGGTCAATGAGAGGCAAAGCGCTGCTTGACTTGGTACTGGCTATGGGGGATGACCTAATCGGCGACCTAGTGATCGATGGGAAACTGGGTGACAGTGACCACGAGCTGATCACCTTCAACATCCGCCGTAAAGCTGGCAAGTCAGTCAGCAACACAGAAGTCCTTGACTTCAGAAAAGCCGACTTTGACAAGCTCAAGAGGCTTGTCAGTCAGGCCCTTAGGGACCATGACCCCAGGGAGATGGGAGTTCAAGAAGAGTGGTTGCTTCTCAAGGAAGTGATCCTCAATGCACAAGCTAAATCTATTCCAACACGAAGGAAAGGCAGCAAGAAGGCACAGCAGCCCTCCTGGCTCTCCAGGGACCTAGCGGACCTCCTGTGGCTAAAAAGGAAAGCCTACGAAGGATAGAGGATGGGATTCACCTCCAAGGAGGATTATTCTGCGCTGGTCCGGTCCTGCAGGGAGCAAACCAGGAAAGGCAAGGCTGCAACTGAACTCCAACTAGCTTCAAGCATCAAGGACAACAAAAAGTCCTTTTTCAGATATGTGGGGAGCCAGAGGAAAAGCAAGGGCAACGTTGGACCCCTGCTAAACCAGATGGGGCAACTGACAACTGACGCCCAGGAAAAAGCCAACCTATTAAATAGGTACTTTGCGTCAGTCTTTCATCAGTCCCATGGGACGCCCATGCATTCTATGGGACAGGGAGATCCAGGAGATGGGGATCCCCTACCCTCCATAAATGCTGACCTCATGAAGGAACATCTTGAGAAGCTGGATACCTTCAAGTCAGCCCGCCCTGATAATCTGCACCCCAGGGTACTCAAGGAGCTGGCGAGCGTCATAGCCCAGCCCCTGGCATGGATCTTTGAAAACTCCTGGCGGTCTGGTGTAGTGCCCAAAGACTGGAAGAAGGCCAATGTGGTGCCGATCTTCAAGAAAGGGAGGAGAGTGGATCCGGCTAACTACAGGCCCATTAGCCTGACTTCTATCCTCGGGAAGATCTTAGAAAAGTTTATTAAGGAGGCCATCCCTGAGGGACTGGCCCAGGCTAACATCCTAAGGGACAGCCAGCACGGGTTTGTTGCGGGTAGGTCTTGTTTGACCAATCTCATTTCCTTCTATGACCAGGTGACCTATCACCTGGACCAGGGAGAAGAGATTGATGTCATATATCTTGACTTCAAAAAAGCTTTTGATCTGGTATCCCATGATCACCTCTTGGCCAAACCGGCCAGTTGTGGTCTTGGCTCCACCACGATCCGCTGGCTGGGAAATTGGCTCCGTGGTCGGACCCAGAGGGTTGTAATTGATGGCAGTCACTCATCGTGGTGCCCTGTGACCAGTGGGGTCCCTCAAGGTTCTGTCCTTGGACCCATACTGTTCAACATCTTCATTAATGATGTGGACATTGGAGTCAGGAGTGGACTGGCCAAGTTCGCCGATGACACCAAACTTTGGGGCAAAGCATCCACGCCAGAAGATAGGCGGGTGATCCAGGGTGACCTGGACAAGCTCAGGAAATGGGCAGACGAGAACCTCATGGTGTTTAACACCGAAAAATGCAAGGTTCTCCACCTTGGGAGGAAAAACCTGCAGCACCCTTATAGGCTCAGCAGTGCTACGTTGGATAGCACTACAGAAGAAAGAGATTTGGGGTCATCACTGACCACAAGATGAACATGAGCCTGCAATGCGATGCTGCGGCTAATAAAGTAACCAAAACGCTGGCTTGCATCCATAGATGCTTCTTGAGCAAATCCCAGGACATCATTCTCCCCTTGTACTCGGCCTTGGTGAGGCCGCAGCTGGAGTACTGCGTCCAGTTTTGGGCTCCACAATTCAAAAAGGATGTGGAGAAGCTTGAGAGAGTCCAGAGGAGAGCTACGCGCATGATCAGAGGTCAGGAAAACAGATCTTACGATGATAGGCTGAGAGACATGGGACTCTTTAGCCTGGAAAAGCGTAGGCTCAGGGGTGATCTGATGGCCACCTATAAGTTTATCAGGGGTGACCACCAGGATCTGGGGGAACGTTTGTTCACCAGAGCGCCCCAAGGGATGACGAGGTCAAACGGTCACAAACTCCTGCAAGACCGTTTCAGGCTGGACATAAGGAAGAATTTCTTTACTGTCCGAGCCCCCAAGGTCTGGAACAGTCTGCCAGCGGAGGTGGTTCAAGCACCTACATTGAACACTTTCAAGAGTAAATTGGATGCTTATCTTGCTGGGATCCTATAACCCAGCTGACTTCCTGCCCTTTGGGCAGGGGGCTGGACTCGATGATCTCCTGAGGTCCCTTCCAGGCCTGATGTCTATGAAATCTATGAAAAAAACCTGTAAACTGAACAGGAACAGATCTCAGATTAGTTTACATAAAACATATATTCAATGCCAAGAGACTTTGGTCAGTCTCAAGAAAGGTGAAGGCAACTGTATAAATAGAAAGACTTCCAAACAAGAAGGCTGTACAGAGATAAGCGGGTAAGTAAACATATCACAGCAAATTCATACTGAATTTATTACATGTATTCCATTTGGCATGCAAGATGAGATGGTTATTTCTAAGGGATACCAAATGGATGAACTGCTATTTTCACACATACCAATCCATAATAATAATACTTTTCACTATTATAAATTACTTTTTGTCCTTCCTATATTACTGTCATTCCCATTTTATAGATGGAGAAATCAATGCATGGAGATGAAAAATTACCCAACCAGTGTCACTCAGAAAAGTAAGTGTTAATACTAAGTATAAGAAGTCTGAAATTTTGACACCTGATCCTGCCCTACAGCCTCCTGCTCAGACTCTCTAACACCTTTTTCTATAGTGTCAGCATCAAAGAATACTTTGTTAATAAAAGAGCTGAGAACTAGGAAGCTTTTGCAAAGTCCCTTAGCATCTCACCACTTATTACCTTCCTGTAAAATAGTCAACTTTCAGTCTGTTGGGGACAAGTCCAGAAGAGAGTACAGCGGGAAAGTCCAGAAGAGAGTACAGGACCCCTTTATGTGCAATTTCTCTTCTTTAAATGAGAACTCTTCATAGATGGTAGGGCATACTTTCCAGTTAACAGTTTAGAATGGATTTCCTTATAGGACAACAAAATGAAAACCAGACATTCAGATATCAGCAAAATGAGCCTCTTCTACTTAGTAGAAAATAAAACACTTCCTATCTTCATCATAATCCATTCCAGTCCCTTGTATCTAATTAAATTTATAAATCCCTTTGTCATTCAACCATAAACTGGAACTCAATAAAAGAAGACCAGTCACAGAATTTGGCAAAGCCACCCCATTCTATTATTTGAAACTTGGGGGCCTTTAAGTAACGGATAATGTTCTGATGAGAAAAGGCCTTTTATCTCGTCTTTTTCCAACTAATTAGTCTCTCACAGTTGAAGTAGGACTTATTGTTGTTATTATTACTGACAGTGATACTACCAGCATCATAATATGCTCCTATGTGCCCAAGTTACATATCAGATACTCTTGCATTAGGCACTGTGCAAACAGCGAACCAAAAGCTAGTCTTTGTCCTAAAGAGCTTAGAGCAGGGTGGCCCAACTTGCAGCCTGTAGGTCACACGTGTGGTCCTTGGGCCCTCCTCCCCCTATCATTCTGGGTGCTTGTGAAGCTGCAGTCTCTAGACTTCTCTTTCTGCCCTCCTTCCCTCAGCTCTCGCTTCCTTCTCCCACCCCAGGTGGGTGTCGCAGTGCAGTCTGGGACTCTGCAGTGCAGTCTAGCAAGAGAGCCAAGGTAGACCATGGTGCACTGCACATGGTACAGTGATGAAGGGGGGGGGAAAGAGGGGTTCCCTGCATGTGCAGTGCAGCAGGGGGCAAGGGGATACAGCTCAGAGGCCCAAGGCTTGTACTAGTCCAGCTCCCAGGGCATGTGGCCCTTGCTGGTGTGGCCTCCACGGTGCATGGCCCCAGGCCACTTAGAAGTTGGACATCCTTGATTTGGAGTATAAGAAAAGAAAGAAATAATGAGATGATTTTGGACTCAGCAGAAAACCAGCATGTCTGTTTCCCAGTTTTCTAGAGATAACATAAGAGGGGATTTTAAGGATGGATCAGGGAGATGAGGCACCCCTGCTTATGGAGCAACCTACAGGCTGCCAGTTAGACTACCCTGCTCTAAGCACTTTAGAACAGGGACCAGCCTTTGGTTCCCTATTTGCACAGTGCCTCATCCAAACATGAAGGCAGCAAGCACAGACTTGGTTGAATATTCCACATATGGGTAATAGAAACTGCCATCATGAAGCTGCTCAAAAATGGGCACTGAAATCTTGACATCTCTCTCTCAAGCTGTCTTAATTGGGAAAGCTCCCATGAAAACCTCAGTCACAGAATTTAAAGATGCCTTCTCTCAACAGCAGTAGTGCTGTTACCTGCTCTCCCAGCTACATGAATGCCCCCTCTTGGATTCCTGCTCGTAAATGTTACCTCTGGACTTCAGAAAGCAAAATCAAGCTCTCTGAAGAGAGACTTTCCTCCATCCACACAAGGCTCTAGAGACCTCCTCAAAATACTGTGAAATGCTCTGAAAGTAGTCAGAGATTACTTCACTTCCCTCCAGGAATTAAATCAGATTTAATTATTTTGTCTTCCATTAGTTTTACCTAGAGATTTCAAAGCAAAGGGTGTTTATACACATGTGGGAGGTGGTGGGGGGGCACCCTTTAATTAGAGTGACTCTGAAAGCTGCTTTAATTAAAGTGCCCGGAGCATCAGATGTATCAGCATCTCTGTGCTGAAAAATGGTAGTGGGGTTGCTTTAACTAAAGCTCATTGAATTAGCTCTAGTTAAAGCATTCCCACCACCATTTTTCAGCATGGGAATGCTGATACACATCAATAGACTTGATTAATCGAGTCTGCTCCAATGTGTTGTAATTACAGTATATTGGAGCAGCCTTAATGTATATGTATATAGGTACCCTAAGTATCTAGAGAGCTGAGCAGCTAAGCAATGTTTTACTTGTCTATTCATATTCTCTATCCCTGTGTGAAATACATCTTCTTCTAAACAACTTCCTCCCATAGTAACTTGCTTATTAGTTGGTGATTCTTTGAAAAAAAACCTGACTAGCACTAGCACAAACACCATATAAATAAGTAAGCATGGTCTACCAGTTAATTTTGGTCCAAAGAAGTCTATTATTCAAAAAGAGGACCAGAAAGCACATCCATTCTTTTGCTTCCATTGAAACTTGGATAAAAGCTGAAGGGAAGTGGGACATGAGACAACTTTGTGTCCAGCTTTGCTTTCAGATACATGGGGTAGAACCTTGGTTGGTATAAACAATCATTGTTCATTGGCTTTCAAAACAATTAATGCTTAACACACTTACCTCAAAGCTTAGATTCTGATCTGTGAACCATTACAAGAGATTCAGTCCTCTGAGATAAGGGAAAGCTGAAGATAAAGCTTGTGACAAAGCATTCATCCAGAAAAGATAAGAAGAATCCAAAACCTGACAATGTTTAGGAAATGCTGACAAATCTTCTTTGAGAAAAGCTTTTTACTTTATGTGATACTGACAGTTTTAATCTCCTCCTGTTATTTCAAACACCCTCTCAATCCTCTCTCAACAAAAGCCAAACCAAACCAACCAACCAAAACAACCCCAGAACAACACAAAAACCCCCCAAACTCCACCAATCCCAAGCAATTTTTCTGAACCATAAAAGAAAGATTCATTTGACTCTGTGTACAAATCTCTGTGAAAAAAAACGTGTTTTATAGTCATGCTTAGTGTTGGCTGCATTTAAATTAACTTTATAGTGGGTCTCCATTATTGAACACATGCTGCTTTTGGCAGCAATTTAATGCTAGTCAATGTAGTTAACGAGATTTCTTTGTATGCAAATGTAAGACAAGGGGCTTTCCCCCATGTTTATTTGGGGGGGGAACCTCACCTTATGTTCAAGTAAATATGGTAATATGATCACATATAATTAAATATCTGTTGCCAAAAAAAAAAAAATGTTTTAACCTCTCTTTTCATTTTATGTGTTTATTATTTATAAAAACTTAGTAATTTGAAATGGTTTGGGGTCCTTAATGGAAATGATCCATGTTCTAGTTTGAATATGCTTAAATGCATGGAAGCACTGAAGTCACTGAAGTTTTACCTATATATAAACTGTAAATTTGGCCAAATGGAGTAGAGAAACCATGTCTTCCTTCAGTGAATGATATGCAAAAGATGTGAGAGGACTAAAAGTATGCCATGAAGTAAAAGTATAACTAAAAGTGAGTACAAGCATTCAAAAGATTGGAGAGAATTCTGGCAGTTTCATTCTCCGAGTAGACAAAACTTACTGGGGAGCACTGTACAAATGCTACAGGATCTGGCGAGTGCTCTACAGATAGCCTGTGTTGCATTGCCACTCAGCCAGACGGCCCACACATCTCATCATACTTCACAGCAATGGTAGGCAACCCCTGGCATGCACGCCAGAGCATGGCACATGAAGGCATTTGACTTGGCATGTGTGCCTCGGGGTGGACAGTGAGGGAGCTGTGAGGGGTCCAATCCTTGTGGCCGTGCAGCTCTGACCCCTTCCCCGTTGTCCATCCTGAGACGCAGGTGCACCAGCTGCAAGCAATGAACTGAACAAGGGCTCCATATACCCTGGTGCAGCTGCTTGTAGCCTCCCTGCTGCAAGCAGCCTGGGCTCTGTGGCAGGCAGCAGGGGCCTTCCCAGAGCCCAGTCAAGCTGTTGCAGACAGTTGACATGCTGCAAATGGCTGCACCAGGGTCCATGGAGCCCCAGTCTGGCTCATTGCTGGCAGCAGGTACAGGTGCGCCTTGGGGTGGGTGGCGAGGAAGGGAACAGGGCTGAACGGTCACAGCAAAGATCAGGCCCTTTACAGCTTCCTCGCCATCCACCCCTGGCACACCAATATCTTACAAGTTAAGGTTGTGGAGTTTTTTGGCACTTTGCCCAAAAACTTTGCTAACCTGCTTTACAGGCTCCCTGGCTACCGGAAACACAAGTCTGCACGGACTGGCTAAGTGACTACCCACAACACTCCCTCCTTCCTTCCTTCATAGATTCCAGGGTTAGAGAGGACCTCAGTGGGCCATCTAGTCTGACCCCCTGCTCCTGGCAGGCAAGAAAAGGGTCACCAAACCTGGGATCATGTGATCCCAGCCAGGTGCTTGTCCAGTCTCCTCTTGAAGACCCCCAAGGATAGGGCGAGAACCACCTCCCTTGGAAGCCCGTTCCAGATCCTGGAAACCCTGACCATGAAGAGCTTTTTTCTAGTATCCAGTCTAAATCTACTCTCCAGTAGCTTATGGAGATTGTTCTTTGTTGTTCCAGGGGGTGCCCTGGTAAACAGATCATCGCCTACTTTGTGTTGCTCTCCCCTTATGAATTTGTATGCTGCCACAAGGTCCTCTCTCAGCCTTCTCTTGGAGAGGCTGAAGAGGTTAAGGTCCCTGCCCATCTGAAGTCTGAGATGGGACGGACTTGCCACCCCTACCCCTGAATGAGATGCCTGGGCTCAGAGAAAGGGGGTTCAGATATATCCCTCTCCTATTGGCTCCTTCTAGGCACCTGCCTACCGAGCACCTTGGCACACTGGCTCATCTTTAGAGGCAGCCAGCTTTCCCCATGATTGTATAGAGATCTTAAGCACCCGATTCCTTTTTATGAAAAGCAAAATCTCTTTTAATTGTCTTAGTAGAAGTCATATTGGCCATGTAAAGTTACACAAGGGTGCAAGAGTATTAGGTTTTTTAAATCCTGAGATGGTGTCCACAAGGGGTCTACTGTGTGGAGTATTTCATGGATTATGTGAATTCTATTACATGATGATTCCATGATAGCTCTTCCAGTGTAGTCAAATTCTTTATTTTAACTGAATTTAGCTGAAAGTGTTGGAAAAATATTCACAGAATTAATTGATTGGTCTGGAAAGGTTGTTTTTCAGGATGCTTGGATTTTTTTTTCAAAGTTGGATATATTTTTTAGATAGACTTGCTGAAGTCACTGTTTGATATTATTTTGTTAGCTCTACAATTCTTGCCTTGCCTTCTATTCTGAATTTGTACAGTGGTAATCACTTAAAAATCTGACAAGTGCTGATGAATTGAAGACATGTTAACATGACGGTCTAAGTACAAAATGGTACATACCATGGGACTGTTGTAGTGCTTTCTATGCATAAATGCTGTCTAGAGAAGAAACCACAGAAGCAGCTGACCTTGTGCCAAGGAGCTCGCACACTACAGATAAACTGACAAGTAGACAAACAAATGCGAAACAAAAGCTGTTAAACGTCTTCTTTTACCTTCAAATGATCATTTCCTTCTCATAAAAGATGCTGTCTCAGTGCAGGGTCCACTGAGACAAAGGCCTGAATGCGCCAAAACTTCTCTCCATCCCAAATTTTGGATACCCTAGTGTGACAGGAGTATCACTATCACAGCCTTTCCGGGAGTGGCTCCACCCTCCTGTAATGGGCCAACCGCCTGCTTACTTGCCTGCCACACCTTGATCTTACTTGATTAGTAGGTTGTTGTAATCAGCAGGAGGCTGCCCATTTTTCACGCCCTGGTGACAGGGGGAGCTGCAGGTAGCACAGCCCAAGCCTTGCAGATGGTGTTGATGTAGTTTGACCTGGGCCATGTTATATCTTGCCCCTCCTCTTTACTCCTGGGGCTCCTCGCTGCCCCCCTCTCGCTCTGGGGCTGGGGCCAATGCACCCCGCAAATGCTGCACCCTCTCTGGCACCAGGAACCCCCACACTACTGGGGAGTCCCTATGAGGCCTCCTCCAACCCCTAATGGCCTCACCCGGTCCTCTGGTCAAAACGGTGAACAAAAAAGACACAAAGCCCCTGGGCTACAACATAAAAACTAGACCGTCCGGTCAAACCAGATTCACTCCCTACTAGAGAGTGAGGGAGAGTGGGAGGGAGGGCTTCCCAACCCCAGCAGTGACCGGGGGTTGTTCACACCACCAGAGTTCTTTCCTCTGTCTGTCCTAGCTGAGTTCCTACTCCCAAGGCCGCTGGAGAGGAACTGCTCTCCTGGCCTCCTACCTGGGCTTAAGAAGGGCTAAGCCCTGCCCCTTCCTGTCAGCTGGTTTTACTGGTTGCCCCTGGCAACCAGCACCTGCACAGCCCTGGAGACTGGCAGCTGAGCCTCCCACTTCCTGCCACCAGGGATCTCTCCCGAGCTGTCTCCACTTTCAGGCGCAGGGTACCTGAGTGCACTGCGACACCTACCTTGACAAGACTTGCTGTCCCTGAAAAAAATTTTATTCAGTAAAGACAAAACTTGACCCACTGCATTTCTCAGACCATGCTAGCGCTGGTGGAACCTGATTCACCTCAGCAGGCACAAGGCCATGACAGGATTTGCACAAAAACCAGCAGGAACATCTATACCAGCCAACTTTCTCAATGGGTTCTACCCAGGGAAATAGATTTAGTCTCCGTGTGATTACATAACAGCATGTCTACTGAGTGCTCTGGTTTCACAGATGTCTTGGCTATCTCTACCCATTGCATGAGCACCATTAGCCAGCTGCCCTACTGTGCCTGGCTTCGTGTAGACTTCCTGTCTCTAAGACCAACAACTCAGACTGTAGTCTGTCCTTTTATCTGTAGAATGGAATTATTTACACACTCAGTTTGCTTACTTCACATAGAAAGATGCCCTATAAAAATTTTTTTTAAAAAGTGCTCATTACTAGCTGAATGGCACATAAGCTGGTGAGTACAGGGTTGGCCTCAGTAAAAGATCTGTAGTTTTTCAAGTGGACACAAAAGTTTATAGTGGCTTCAATTCAACCTGATCAGATATATACTGTGTAGTTAGTATATTTTCTGTATTTGTTTATGACCAACTAGGCAGAATACATTTTAGAGCACCTTTGCCATATAAATATAATATGTAGCATGGCATATACTATCTTCCCGTTTTCCTCTTTAGTTTTTAGTAAGCACAAGTCAATCAGAATAACTTACTGTAATTCATTAATGATGACACCTTGTGGTTTTTACAGGCAATCTCCAAATTATTTTTCTGATACAACACTGAAATTATCATTTGACTTAAGAGGCCACTGCATTGTTATAAAAACTGCATGTTGTAAAATTCTTGCTTATATATGTAATTGACAGTGTATTGATCCCAATGATTTAAAAATCTGTTTAATATATCTCCAATTTGAGCTGTATCAAAAGGGAGCTGAGAAGAAAACTTTAACTCAGTTTCAATACTCATTTATATTTTTCTTCAAAGCTCTATTTGCTTTCCAAACTGGAACATCTGCTCATTCTTACTATTTCAAATAATTAGCTCTGTAACAATGTTTTAGATGTAGATATGTATCCACTTAAATATGTTAAAAAATATTATTTTAAAGGGATCCAAAACAAACTGTAATAGTATACTGCCTGCTCCTTTACACTATGTCTTTACATACTTTGTGAACTTTCCAGTGATACTGTGTCCAATAAGAGCAGCAGCAGGTAGGAAACTAGGCCTCCCATGTTTGGATTTTTTTAGTATATACAGTTATTTGAGACCCAGCTGTGGCTCCTAGGTTTCTTTGTATTCTTTGCTGGTGTTTAAAGAGTACAACTTATAACAAACCACTAATGTTTGCAAAATGGGATCTATTTCAGAGCATGGAATACTATCTTAGAACAAACTGAACAGAAATTGTTACACATTTTCTAATCCCAGGGCTGGTTTAATGCAATGGAGTTATATCTTTACACTTTGCTGAAGCCTGATGGAGCAAATTTCCTCTCCTTGACAGTAATATAGTCATTAGATGTAGCTATATACCTTGACTGGATACCACTCTCAAGGCTTGTATTCACCTTCTAGTAATACTATTAGTCACTTCAGTTTCTGGAGAAATATCTAATAGCAGGATTAGGAGAGCAGAGGGAGTCCATTTGGAAGGTAGCACTGATTAGTGCCAGAAGAATACAGTAAATAAAGTATACTATTTTCAGCTAATATTCTCTAGGCCAGGGGTCAGCAACCCCTGGCACACATGCCAGCATGGCACACGAGGCCATTTTGCTTGGCACACCACCGCCAGCCCAGGCTCTAAGTAGCTGCTGCCAGCCATGGAGCCCAGGGTGCTCCCAGCAGGCAGCTGGGAGGCTGCAAGTCCTTCTGCAAACAGACTGGGCTCCGTGGGCCAGCTGTAGTCAGGAGGCTGCAAACAGCTGCTCCAGGCTCCAGCATGTTGGCACTCCAGCACCTTCCAAGGTAGACGTAGTTTTTTTGGCACTCCAGCCAAAAAACATTGGCTTCCCCTGCTCTAGGTAGAGATTGAGTCAATATTTTGGGACACATTTTAATTTATAAAATGGTGATTGCCTTTTTGGTAGCACTCATTCAATTAGAGAATCCTCCTTATCCTATCATTAGCCCAATTTCAATCCATTTTCAAAGAGGGAAATTAGTAACTCAGTAATGAAGGACTGAATTCTGCTCAAGATTTCAAAATAAAAATTATGTATGGAATGACAAAGCCCTAGCAGCCCAAATCTGTTATTTTAATAAATTAATTAGCCCTAAAATAGGGGTTTGTAATTAAAAATTAAAATAATAATTTTACGAACACCGTTCCATTGAGACTTTAAAGTATTTAGGTTGTTCTCTAAAATTGAAAATAAAGTTAATACTTGTGCCTTATTCATTTTGCAGTTTTCCCGATTGCCACCTCTGTGGAAGTGCAATGATAGTGAATTACAAGGCTAAACAATACCTATTTTATGCAGGCGTCTAAACAAGACGTTTACTGCACAGTAGACTAATTAGATAGTAAATGTCTTGGCATCTACATGTGTGCCCCTATTAGGCTGGAGTAAACCAATTCACTCTGCAGTAGGATTGTACTTGTATGTACAAGTACTATCCTGCTGTAGAGTAAAAAAACCCCAAACAAACAGATGCTACCCTGGCTGGCTGGGGCATGAGGGGGCTTTAGTGCAGGGGCTGCCAGCTGCTTAGCCCAGGGATGGGCAATTTTGGGCGGAGGGCTGCTTACTGAGTTTTGGCAAGCCATCAAGGGCCGCATGACAGGCAGCCGGGGCAGATAAATATTAATTTTCTGTTCTAAATTTGTTAGGGGCCCCGCAGACCAGATAGAATGGCCTGGTGGGCTGCATTCAGCCTGTGGCCCACATTTTGCCCACCCCTTTGGCTAGCCCCATGCTGAAGCACCCTCATACCCCAGCCAAGCCTGCCACCGTACATTGAGCCAGGTGGGGAGCAACCTTGGGCTGGCAGGCTGATCCTTTGGACCCCCTGCCAGCTGGGGCTGCTCTAACCCGACTTACGTTAAAATGGTATGCCTGGGAGCAATAAACTAACCTATTCCTGTAGTAGGTTATATTTAGGTCTATATTGAGCAGATTCTTTTTGGTATTGGGTGGTGGAACCGGAGCGTGCTCCATCCACTCCATGCATTGACCTGGTATTGCAATGCTTCCAGGACCGGTGCAAAAAAACCCAGAAAAACTCCCAGTGTAATAAACGCCAGAGTTTGCTTTGCATTAATTGCACATGTAGATGTGCCCTGTATCTCTGATTTAGTTGATAAGGTGCAAATCTACTTTGCCTTATGGCTAAATATGCTAAAGTAAATACAATTTAAGTATGCTTAACACCACAGCTGAGTCAGAACATATAGTACACAGCAATTGCCAAAATGAACTTGGAAACACCTGAGACTACTGTATTTCTATGGACACTGGGGAAAAAAGTGAAAACTAAATTAACCAAAGAAAGAGGTGGGGAAAGATGATAACTAGTATTAGATTATAAATTAGTGAAAACAGAATTATCATAATCACCATCACTATTATTATAGCCAAAGTCACTAGGGGGAGAACCACTATGTGCATCAGATTGCCAAACTGAAAATTTTATTTAGTACTTGGCAGTAAAATAATTTCTAATTGAGCAAACAAGCTAGATAGTTTAGTTAATCTCTATATACTCTAAATCTGATTTTGCAAAGATAGGTAGTGGCATCTGTTCTTACCATGTCATAATATATGAACAAGGGGACACATAGCAGAATCCAATTTCACTTTGTGTTCAAATGGCACTTAGCCATGTAACTGCTATTTTTGGCACTTACACATAGTTTTCCATCTTATTACACATACAGCATGGACATGCAAGTGTTTACATGGCTACTAAGTATGTGTAGTAGGCCTAGCACTAGTGGGACAACTACTGGGCAGTTCTGTACATGTGTACCTGGAGGACTGCAAGTCCCCAAAATGTAGCCAAGCAAAAAACCAAGATGGGCAGAAGAGGACTTTCTTGTATTTTAGGCTAGGAGCCTGGTGGTTGGGGCACTTGTGCAGGAAAGAGAAAACTCGGGTTCTAGACCCGCTCTTACACCCATGTGGGGTGTTAACATTCATTTCTCTGACCTCCCAGTGCAGTGCTTCATTGCCAGGCTACAGATTAGGCATTATCCAGATGGTCACTTGGAGCTGCCCCCATTAGGCAGTCTCAACAAAAAGATATGTGGGACCAGGAAGAAGACAGCAAGTTCAAGGTATGTGGCTCAATGGGATGGTTGCTGGCTTAAAAGATGGGGCCTAAGGGAGCTGTGCTCAGATACGGGGTTTCAACCTCTTTCCCGGCTCAACACTGTCTGGTTCCTTGTCTCAAGTATCTTTCTCAGCCTTTCCTCTTACATTTTCCTTCCTACTTTTTTGTAAAAAGCCTTTTATAGTAAGTTGCCAAAAAAAAAAAAAAAGATTGCCTAAAAATTGAATCCACTAAAATTTCTCAGGATATTTTCATAGCTCTTCACTTTTGTTTCCTACATGAAATTTATTTCCTGCGCAGAGCATGAGGTTTTGAATGGGGAAATACAGGAGATGTGTTATCTACCTCCTCATCTTTGAGTAGAGATATTCTGCAGCCTTTGCCTGCCAAACCCCTACATTCTTCTCTGTACTAGTCTATGTGGTGCTGTCCTTGTAGTATTCAGTTTGTGAGACTTTTGTTTGTTTTTTTAAATTTGTACCCAGGGTCAAATTAGCCAAAACTAATTCCAAATGCAATAGTGCAGAACCTTAAGTGGCCCTACTACTGGCAAACATCCTCCACCCACACCTGGAGTTTCAGATATTTCCAAATCCTTTGGCAGGCAGCCTACTTGCAGGCCCAGAGGCTTGGGGTTCATATGCCCCAGAGTTTTGCTTGCCCTTAGCCATAAGGCCCTTGGAGCAAGCTGGAATGGAGACTTCCATTTCCATAAAGTTGGCTTAAAGCTGTTACACCTTAGCGGGTACTGAACCATGCCAGAAGAAGAGCAGTTCTTCTGGGGTACGCTTCTGAAAAACTGCCTTCATGGACACAGATACACAGTATTTCCCCTGCCAAGTTAAGAAACCACTACGCTTGTCCTGAGCCGAAAAGTAGTTTGTGAGACTTCCTCTTGTATTAGTTCAAAACCACTCACGCACAGTTGCTGAAATCCTAGCAATTCTATTGTCCTGAGGGCACTAGCTAATCCCAAACTTGGAGTGAAGTTCAGTCCTTTTAATTGAAATCAAATCCCAATAGGTGTACTTTGCTTCCAACTAGACTTTAATACTAATGTAGTTACTAGATTTGTCCATTTAGCAGAGGGCACTAAAACCAGCTTATGAAATCAAATTTGTACAAGATACAAAAATTACACTTTTCAGATACCATTTTCCTCAGCAACATGGCCAGAGATATAAATACTAGGGGTGTGAGAAATGGGCCGTATTCAGTTAGGATTCAGCCTGAATCGGGGGGGCAGTGACTCGATTAGTGGATTTGGATCACTGTCCCTGATTCAATTCAGCCAAATCCAAATCTGAAGATTTGATGCCAATTTGGAGAATCAGTGATTTGGCCATAGACACAGCTTTAAACATTTTTTCTACATGCCTCAAGGTACCAAGCATGGCTCATGAAGGCTGTGATGGAGGGGTGGATGCTGCAGGAGTGTGGGGAGGACAGGGGGCCCTGCGTGCTTGGCAGCGAACCCAGAAGTGGACCAGAAATACTTCCAGTCCACTTCTGAGTCCACTGGGGAGCATGCGGGGGCCCCCCTGCCTCAGCAATAGGCCATGGGGGGACCCCAGGTTCCCCCCAGACCCAAGAGGCACCAATTGATGAGCCGGGGCACACGGGGGGCACTCCCCCTGCAGTCCCTGGTGGACCTGGAAGTGGACCGGAAGTGCTTCTGGTCCACTTTTGGGTCTGTTGCTGAGTGCACTAGGGACCTCTCCCTCCCCCCCACCCATGCTCCTGTGGGATGCTCTATCTGCCCCACCATCACAGCATTCATGAGCTGCCTGCTACCTTGAGGTATGTAGAAAAATCATTTAAAGCTGTCTATCTGAATTACTGAGTCTTTTTTAATCGATTTGGAGGGTTCTGATTTGATTCGGAGAGATTAACAGGTCTTCCGATTCCATTCAGATTCGGAGATTCAGTCACTGAATTGGGCCGAATCTCTGCCAAACTGGATTAGGGACCAAAGCTTCACACAGCCCTAATAAATACATTGTCTATTGTTAGATAGTAGCAACACATAATAACACTGGCATTTATATCACAAATACAGTAATAAGAACAAGAGCTTAAGTCTAAGAATAGATCAGATTTCTCTTAACAATATAACTGAACAAGGGCATACATAGCTCATATTAATAGTTAATTTTGTTAAATATGTCCCACTGACAATAGAGTAAGATTTCATTGATTTTATTTAAGATGGATATGTAAATTAAGTAACTGATTCTTAGTCAGAATCACAGAGAACACTGAAACAGCTGAATGCTGCATTTTCATGTCATCAATATTATTTACAGCAAGATTAAAGGTAGATTTGGGAACAGAATGAAAAGCATCTGGAATAACAAGGAATTGTACATGTAAGTCAATTTATCAAGTTGTTATAATAACCAAGCAGTATAATTTGAGAAGGTTACCGTATAGTGAACAGTGGTAATGTTTTACACTGCCAGATGCACTGAAGTATGACAACATGAATATGTGCATTGTATACATACACAAATTTATTACAGTGTTGAACTTCCCAATAATATACATATGGTCATCATTATTCTTTTCATTGGGATTAGGCATGGTTCTCTTTCTGGAAAGATTTGATCACGTTTCCTCAATTCCAAGAAAAATCTAGCCAGTGAAACAAATATGTAGTATCTTAATAGCCAAAGGGACAAAAGCTACTGACTGAGTTCTGTTTGGTCTTATTCTTTGTTAGTGTATCAATGTGTTTGACTAGTAGAAACCGTGAGACATCCCTCACTTGAAATAGGTATCTGGCAAACCATCTCTTTCAGAGCTGTCCTAAGCAATGAATAGACTTATCTGATACCCAACGGGCATGTCAACACGTGCCATTAATGAGAAGCAATAAACTCTGGAGTTAAATGCCATTTGAACATGTGCCCAGGAATGCAGCATGTTGAGCTAGGTTAGAGCAGCCCTGGCTGGCAGGGGTACAGGGAGGTCAACCTGCTAGCATGGGACTGCTCCCCTGACTCAGTGTGTAGTGGATGGGCTGGCTGGGGCACGAGGGTGCTTCACTGAAGGGGCTGCCTGTTGGCTAAGCCTATAATGAAGCACTGTTGTGCCTCAGCCAGTATCTACACATGCACTGCTGTATTATTTTTTCCTCTGCAACAGGTTAGTACTTGTATTTGCTAGTACTATCCTGCTGTGGAGTAAGTTAGTTAACTCCAGCCTAAGAGGGACACGTGTAGATGCCGAGATGTTTAATGCACAGCTTATTAGTCTATTGTGCAGTACATGTCTCACATAAACGCACCCAATACAATTTAATTAAAAACTCTTCTAGTATATAAGCAAGACTGAGTCTTGAGTGTCACAGAGCTGGCTGACAGGGTAAACAGAGGTATGGAATTCATTAACAGGACCCAGAATAAGCCAATACAGTCTGCAGCATAGATGCAGTTGGTTGTAGAAGTGGATTTGGCACATCCAGACAACATACTACATCCAAATTTATTGGCTAGACCCTATCCAACCCAGAGATACAAAAAAGCTTCAATGCAGTGACAGACAGCTGTTTGGAAAAAGAATGTCTCTGTTGGAAGAGTGGTGTCCATTGGCATAAAGGGGTTTAAGTGGCACATGTACACCCTGGGCCTGGGGAGGTAAATGAACTCTGATAGAATTGGTTCAATTAATCTAATTCCGGTAACTCATAAAAATTCCAGTAATGAAAACTTCAGATTTCTCAACCTTTTTAGACAGCAGGCACCCCTGAATAGACATGAGGCACTGCTGGATATCCTGGAGGCATCCCTCAAAATGCCAGCTCTTAGTTTTACAAAAAAATAGAGTTCTTGGTTCCAAAATAATACCTTTTAATAGACCAGCTGGAAAATGGCAAGAAAACTGTCTTTTTCTGCAAGCTTTTGAGATCAAAGTTCTTTCATCAGCCTCTGGGAAAAGTTTTAGTTTTTGCTTTTTTTGGCTACAGAAAAATAGAGCAGTTTCTTTGTTGCAAAGAGCTCAGAAAGACCACAACAATGGATTTCCATTTGATATCTCTGGGTTTATCTTATCAGTCATGTTTGCAAACCTAACCATGTTAACATTGTTAAGAGCACCCTTGAAAGGATCTTAATATACCTCTGGGTGTTGTGGCACCCTGGCTGAGAATCACCACTGTAGATCTTGAAGAGACACTGGCAACCTTCTTTCTTCTCTCAGTATAAATGGCAGACCAAAAAAGAGAGCTATCCTATTTTACCCATTTCAAAACTCTCAATGATATTTCTGTCATCCAAGGAGACTTGATTTTTCTTTCCTTTCAAAGAAGACTCCTTCCTGTTTTATTGTCTGTCAGTGCTTGGATACAGGTTACTGCTCTGAGCCAGAAACTTGGAAGATATTTCCAAATAACAGAAACTAACCTGCTGATAATCTGTAACATTTCTTATAGTCAATCCTTGGTTCAATTACTGCTTTTTGTTTTAATGAGCCATTCCAACTTCTTCATGAAACGTATGTCTCTAAAAGGTATATATCAGGTAGGAGTTGAAAAAAAAATATTTCCGACACATTAAATTTGTTACTGTGTTTATATTACTGAAGTATCCAAAGGCCTCAATTAGAATTGGCACCCTTTGCATGAAGCACTGTATAAACATGACCCCTGCCTGAAGAGCTAACAATCTAATAAAAGACAAGATGAAATGACAGTCTGATATAAAGCCCACAGAAGTCTTCCTGTCCATATGGCCCCCATCACATAAATATCTGTGCACCTCCTATTTAAAAACAGAAATAACAATATCAATTTCTTTCCTTCTTCCTTCCCTGTCTGTAGGATAAATGTCTTAATGAGTTTATAATTTTGTCTGCCTGTTTTAGGAAGGCACTGAGAAAAAGCTAAGTCAAAGTGCTAGGGTTTATGAATTTTTTAAAATTCCCTCTCTGACAACAAGCTGTCTTTCAAACCTGTCTGAAATAATACCAATGATTATTTCAATTTTTCTTTAAAAAATTATCTCTGAAATAAAGGTTGAAACAAAAAGTTCAACAAGCTCCTTTGTTATAATTGTCCTGATACTATCTTTCAGCAGATAGATGTAATCCCCTCTCCAGTTATATGGAAGGTCATAGGCAATGAACTTACTGGAAAAATCTAAGAACAATATTTCTTTCACACTAAAAACCAACTTGACTTCATTTATTATGAAAGACTAACTTCAACCAGTCCTTTTGTGCTTGGATATGACATCTTCAGTTATCATGGTAGGTTGCATAGATATAACATCTGTGTAGCTCAGTGTTGAACTCCTCAATTGCATTCAAAAAGAGTAAAATACATAAGAGCTTTTGATAAGCTGGGAATCAGTAGCATAAATGTGGGCTTGGCAAATGGGCCACTGGCCCTGGGTGCTGTCTTACAGGCACCAGAATGGCGGCTCCCCTGGGGAGTTGACATTATGGCAACAGCAGCAGCCCCACGCTACTCCTGTTGCAACAGCAACCAGATACATGGACACCATGCTGCTGCTGTAGCTGCCGCAACTAGAGTGGGCAGACCATGTGGCAAAAGCATCTGGGGACTTGAACTTCCAGACTCTCAGCAGCCCCTCCCCTCTACCTAGTGGCACCTCACCTCCTGTTTTTTTTCCCCCTCCACTAACTCTCCAGCAGTGTTTGCCCAAGGCACAAACCTTATAGAATCACAGAATCATAGAAGTAGGGTCGGAAGGACCTTGTAGATCTTCAAGTCCAGCCTGGGCGGGAGAAAAAACTGGACTCAACTGAGTCCAGCCAGGTAGTCATCAAGCCTCTTCTTAAAGACCCCCAGGGTAGAAGCCAGCACCACTTCCCTAGGAAGTTGGTTCCAGCTCCTAGCCGCCCTAACTGTGAAGTAGTTCTTGCAGATGTCTAATCTAAACCTACTCTCCAATAATTTGTGTCCATTGTTCCTTGTCATGCCAGGGGGCGCTCGGGGAAACAGTGTCTCCCCCAAACCCTTCTGGTCCCCCCTAGTGAGTTTATAGACAGTCACCAGGTCCTTTGGTGACCTTGCTAGTTTATGCTTCTGCCAGGAATCTTGATCTTTCATTGATACAACATCTTTTCACTCTAACACTTGGGAAGTTTATGAAATTCTGAAACAGTATTAATAAACTTTGCATTTGATGTTTATCATTTGTATTCTGCAGAAAGACGTACACAGTTCAGCCTGTCAGCAGCCTAATCCAATCTAATTTTTGTATTTGGGTCTTAACAAAAAAGAGTTTAACATAATGTTCAATTAATATTCCGTTCTTCCTCCTTAGAAGGGTGATTTAGAGGTCATCTTATTCTTATATTGAGTGTACATCAAATACAAGTGACTATTCATGCAATGTTCTATGGCTCATTGAAACCCTCATTTTAGACATATTAACATTAACATCAGGATAAAGTTGGCGAGTTCAGGCTATGCCATGCTCTTCCTCTTCTGATGCACCTTGATCAGCAAGGGTTCTTGCAGATTACTGGTTGCAAGTGGCTTATTGCAGCAGTGACATAGACCCCGTTAAAGTGGAAGAGCTCTCACACCAGGTGGGCACAAGACTAATCAGCCATGAGCAACTCTATGTATGCACCTTGGCATAAATTCTTTGTAAGTATACATGTGGTCAGAGACTTCTGCCATGAAACTGAGGGGTGCATGCGGTATCTTGCATGGTTTCCTGAGGTTATTTTATTAATATGGCATATAGGCAGTGTCAGGTTGTGTTCAGTCTTATTGTTCTTGGACACTTTTACATGTGCTCCAGAGGTGGGGCAGGTAGTGCTTTAATTAGAGTGGTTTCAAATGCTGCTTTAATTAAAGTGCTTTTGTGTCTTGTGTGTATTAGCATCCCCATGCTTATAAATGGCAGCAGAGGTGCTTGAACTAAAGCTCATTTGACAAGCTTTAGTTCAAGAGACCCCACTGCCATTTTTAAGTGTGGGGATACTGATACACAAGACACAGGAGGCTCTGCTCCAATGCACTGTAGTTACAGGGCATTGGAACAGCCTTTGTGCTTGTGTACAAGCACCCTGTAACAGGGTGCCATCCCCAGGGTGGTCAAGAACCCCTGGAGGTGCCCCAGAGTCCCCTTGATTTCAATCCACTTCTGGGAACAGTTTCCTCTTCACTCACCTTCCATGTCTTGATGTTTCTTTTTGTTTCACAAAGGGGAGGCTACCCCAGGGCTTCCCAGATTGGGTCTTCACTCCTGCAGGTGAGGGGCTCCTTTCTTTAGGGCTAATCACACAGTTCCATACCATCCTTACACTGTGCCCCATGCCTTGCAGATGTTACTCAACTGTTGTCACCTCTGTTGGGGCCTCAGCCTATTTGGCCACTGGCCCTTTAATGTGGCTAGGACTTCTAGCCTAGGTCTACTGTGTTGGACCTGGTTTTGAGGTGCTAGCTCTGGCAGGGCTCAAGGCAGTTATGTACCTCTGGGCAATAATGAGGCCTCCAAACCTCCCCCTCAAACCTCATCCCAAACCTCTGGTTTAAAGTACAACATAAACACTAGGCCACTGGGCTATAACAAAGAAAAATAATAGAGGTTACCCCATGGCTCCTTGTTCCCAGGTCACTCTGTCCTGTACTTGCAGAGCTGTTTTCTTCCAGTCTCCTGGCCACTCACAAGCTCACACTCTGCCCCCACCTGGGCTGGCTGCTCACATTGGATCCACCCAGGGTTTATATAGCTCTAGCTTGAGCTCTCTCCTGGTCATGTGACATCCCCCCAGTCAGCTGACTGGCCTGCAGGGCAACCCTTTAACCCCTGCTCTGCTGGCAGACTGTACCCTGAAGACTCAGTCCTTAAAGGGGCCACCCCGCTTTCTAGTAACAGGATTAGGGTTCCCTGTTATACACCCCTTATGCCCCTTATTTGATATCAATATAATTTAGATATATCTTGATATTACAGCCAAAAGTGCTTTAGTGGGGCAGTGATTAACTTAAGTGGTCCTTACCTATTCATGTTCAAAAGAAGCAATTCCTTAAAATCAGCATTTGACAGGAGTCAGTTACTCACGCGTCATCTCCCTTGTGGATGGGCTGTGATGGACAGGATCCAGGCCCTTACACACAATGGTGAATTTACATTCTAAAAGAAGGGGTTGTAAGACTAACACCTGACCATTCAGACTACTGGGGGAAGAGAGACAGTATATTGGATTAGTATTTCACATCTCTGAAAGGATGCCCACATTCTCCCAGTCAGGAGAAAACTTCCCTTATATCAGGAAAAAACTTTTAGTCTGGTAAATACCTGCACCCTTTGTAGGGGCAGAAAGTAATATGCATGGATTCCTTAGAATCTAGTGGGGAGGTATGTTAATGGCCAGATAAGAAACTATATTTCAGCTTTACCTTGAGAGCAGGGTATTGTCTCTAGTCTTCTTGGGTATGTTGGCCTTCAGCCAGGGGCTGAGTAAAGCAAGCTGCCAGGAGAGGCTGGGGCTGCTTTCTAATATGTTGAGCTGGGTAAGAACAGCAGTCCTGGATTGAAGTTGCAGGGTAAGAACAGGGTATTGTTCTGATATTTTCTTTGTTTATTCTTATACCTCTTGTATATTCTTACACCATTTCAACATATGGTTGTGATTGCTTCTGCTTGTTCTTATTTTTATAATAAATCACTTTGTCACCTTTCATAACCACTTAGTGTCAGTGATCATTGTGATTACAGAGCATTTGACCAGATGGACAAGCCTCTTCTAAGGAAGGGAGGGGGAGTGGTCTATTTTTTCTGAACACAGGGCCAGACAAGGATGTGATTCTTCTAGCTGGAAAAATCTCCTTTACTAGGAGCTGACAGGTCCTGGGTGAGATGGTATAACAGAGAGCCTGGGGCTCTCTGTTCATTTAAGGCAGAAACAGGGCAGCCATGGAGCTCTGCAGGCCAGCAGGGTGCAGGTCACCATGGCAACAGGGCAATTAGGCCAATTAGTAGGCACTGCAGGCAGTCCAGGGAATCTGCTGACCCGAAGGGGGTGGACCCTGGGAGGATATAAGCCGGAGGCTCAGGCTAGCAAGCTAGTCTGTCCCTAGCAGCCACAGGGTGAAGAGCTCCTGGAGGGACTGTGGTGCTGGTTATAAATCCCTGGGGAAGCTAGGGGAGCTCACTCTGATGTAGCCCAGGGCTGGGAGGTTCTGCTAGCTGAGCAGTGTGGGACAGTTTTCTGTCTTAAAGGGGAAGAGGGCTGCTTTCTCTTCTCTTGTTTATGTTATAGCCTGGGGGCTTATGGCTTATGTTGCAGTTTATGCTGGCGGTTTGGGTTGGGACTGTAGGGGTAGTATATGGAGGTCCCATTAGTGCCTGTGGGGCATGTGACTGTTTGCCTTGAGCGACTGTTGAACCTAGAGAGAGGCAGAGTGCAAGGCTACAGGGCCACCCAGGGAACCAGTGCCTGAGAGGGGCATGACCAGATGGGGCCGGGGGCCTGGCACCCAAGAGGGCCAAACCAGAGCTAGTGCTTCAAAGCCAGGTCTGGCACAGTGGGGCCTAGCCAGAGTAAAGGGGTGGAGGCCAAGGAGGATGAAGCCTCAACAGGAGAGAACAATACTACAGTAACGCCTGTGAGGCTTGGGGTATGGTGCAGGGAAGGAATGGAGCCCTGCAATTAGCCCTTAAGGCTGTAGGTGCACCACACTGGCACTGTCTAGTGAGGCCGAGCAAGCCACCTGGGATCAGTAGCGGCCAGTAGGGTGCCAAGGAACCCTAGTGAGGTGTTCTTCTAGGCAGGGGCTCATGCCAAGGCTTGTGCGTAGCCTCCCTGTTAATAATCTTCTTATCCCATCAAGGCAGGGTGGGTGAGAAGGGAAGGCACTCTAGGGGCAGAGCGGTGCATGGTTGTGGAGCTACCAGGGGGTGTCACGGCTGCCCCAGGTCCCCATTGTGCTGAGGATGGGTAAAGCTGAAGTTCCACAGACCTGGGAGTTGGCCCCTGGCACATTTCATCCCTTTCTCAGGGCTCAAGCAGCAGACAGGAGAGTGGGGTTTGAGGCAGAAGGGCAACCCTGAAGGTGTGAAAACACCCTGGCAGTGTGTCAGAGGTGTACCTGGCCACATCTGGGGTCAGGGCATGTGACCACTTCTTTGCTATCTTGTTCTGTTTTAATGTATTTAAAAATATGTAGACTGTCAAGGAAAGCTTTATACAGTAGGACTAACATTACTGCTAATTCTAAAAAAAAAAATCACTTGAAAGTAAACCTCATGAAATGTCATCAGTTTGAGTAAGCTTTGGTGCCAATCATAAGCAGCCAAACTCAGATTATTTCTCCTTAGGTCCTTATGTTGAGGGGATCCTTTCCATAACTGCCCTATGCCCACATGATAAGGGAAACAGGAAAAGCTATCTCCCTGCAGCAACATTTTCCCCCTTCCCAACTCCAGCACAGTGCTCACTGATAACTGCAGAAGGTGAATGGGTGGGATAACTGGACTGGGGAAAATTCATATTACACACAATCTATTCATGAGATACTGAGTTTTGTGCAATGGATTCTTACATTAAGGCAGTGGTTCTCAACTTCGATAGATTCAAGACAACCCTTAGGAGCTGCCAGCTCTTAGCTTTCAGCTAGCTAGGTCAAGCTGACTGGCAGTCGGGTGGAGTTGCAGTGGCCAAAGAGCTTATCTTGGGAAATGCAGGTGTCCAGTTCATCCCTATGATGCAGTATTTTCTGAGACAATTTTAGAACTATAGAACTGTCATAGATCCTTATAATACCATTGTCTGACACAATTATATTGTCAGGGATTCATTGTTAAAGGATATTGTACACCAGCAGTGATGAACATAGTTCAACAGCATATTTTAGTTGCCAGATTCCATACTTCAAACTGAAAAAATATGCACTAATTTATCTTCAGAAGCTTCTTAAGTCAGGGCTGATTAACTTCCTAAGCAAAATATTTACCTCTAGTGGAGTGAATCTGTGGAAATCATGTCAAATTAATGTTCTGGGAAGAGCCAAGTAAATCTTAAATTAAACCCAAACAAATTGCTCCATGCCACTCTTCTGCAAAGCTCTGGCAGTTAATCAACATCCTAGCTGTGTTTGTAATACTGCAGTGAGAGTGAACAAGCTGTTTTGTTATTTTTCCACTGACTCCTCTACCTCCAGTGACCTTTCTGCCTGACTGACTGCAGGTCACAGTGCACCTATGATTGAATGTAAAACATCCTCCATTTAAAATGAAGTTAACTAAGGATTTTATATCATTGCTGTGATAATGCTAGAATTCTAAATGCATCTTAAATGTTACATTCATTTAAAAACATGTCCTCCTCTACTTTTGAAAGGTTTATACCTTTGGTATGGTATTATCTCAAGTTGAATATTTAAGAGCTTTCAGCAAAATGCAGGATAAAAAAAATTACTTACCCACATGATTTAAAAAAAATTGAAATATTTAGACTTCCATAGAAGAGTTGAATCAATTCCACCCCAGATTTTCATTTTGTTTTGCTTTCAAAAGATTGCACTTCCTAAGAGGACCACTTCTGGCAGTGTGCCCAGGGATGAAAGCCTTTCAAAATGCATTAATTTTGCTCCTCTCTTCTGTAATGATTATTATGAAAAATGGAAATCAAGAGTTCTGCTGCTTATGCATGTTGTAGTTCCTGCGTATACATGTTGTCTCCAACCTTCCCTTGTTAGCATGGTCATCAAGAAGTTGGCAATGAACAAGCAGAAGTAGTTCTCACAACCCTTACTGTTCTTGACCCTTCAAACTGAGTTTTAGATCAGGGAATAAAATAAAAACAGCACTGGAGTGCTGGTGAATCACCTCTGTTTTGTAGATTCCTAATACTATTTAATTTTAAGAGCAGCAGCAGAGTTGAACATCAGGTACTACTGACATTTCTATAAGCCCAGTTTAGGGTGGGTGGAGTTGTACTGCATTGCTTATTTTTCTTTAGAAGAAGTTGGAGGATTGAGATACTTTATTTTTCTAAAGAGTTGTCTGTCCTGCAGGGCTTATTCCTTCCTTTTTTTAATTTAATCTGTCTCTTAGACCATTAAGGCAGATTGTGATAGTCTTCAATTCCAAGAATAGAACGATGATACTCAGATTCATACTGGGTGCCATACTAATTCTTTACAAAGTGGTTGCAGACAATGTCATTTCCTATTCAGAACCTAGGGAAAAAACAAAAAGCAATTGGCTAAAGCTAAGCTGAGGTAAGATATGGATGCTAAAGATTAATATTGCTCCTGAACACCATCATAACAGTATACCCAGAAATGCCTCTTCCCATTTCAGCTGACAAAACGATTGCACCATTTTCTTTGGTATGTGACATTGTCTCAGGTAATAGTGTTTGCTGCATATTTTGACGCTTACTATGAACAAGAGACCATAATCATATGGAAGGAGAGTGGGGGCTGGCAAATATGATAAAGTTCAGATGAATGAATCAGATGGATGAGCAAAGGTGTTGCTGCTATATTTACTGTATTTCTAAGGAAGGGGACTTGTGGCCTCCTAGGAGACTGCACAGACATCCATATAGATCCAGACTT
Source organism: Crocodylus siamensis (assembly GCF_052110815.1). Classification (NCBI taxonomy): domain Eukaryota; kingdom Metazoa; phylum Chordata; order Crocodylia; family Crocodylidae; genus Crocodylus; species Crocodylus siamensis. The sequence goes on along the minus strand of NC_143395.1, from coordinate 85,321,780 downwards.
GAGCACCTAGACAAGCCTTTTAGCTTCATTTCCAGTTGTCGTCCTCCTGAGTTTCATTGGTTGCCATCTTCTGCCTTCAAGGTTCTGAGGTCACAGTGGCTATGATACATTTTTCTTCTTCTTTTTTGCATGTTGCTGGAGACTTGGTATTGTCCACAATTTGCTTTGATTCTATGGATGGCCAAGTGTTGAGACTCTTCTCAAACTCACTGTAAAAAGTACAAGTTTTTCTCCTGGCTCCTTAGTTAATTGTTTAAGCCTCAGGATTTTATGTAGTACATGTACAAGCCTTAGATATTTTCTCCTGAGCTGTATCACAGAGTGCATCATAGTTATCTGTGCCAGATGCTCAGACATTGAGTCATAGACAAGGCTATTTCTTATCTGGATCTGCTTCTGGTCTGAATCTTTTTGTCACCCAGAAACTGTCCTCTAGCTCTGACCAGCTTTTTTTGAGGAGTGATAAAGCATGAATGAAAAAGCTTGCAATGGAAAATGAGAACACAAAGATGGCCATGTGGAGCCCACTTTGCATATGTGAGGAACTTTCTGAAAACCTGAATATTGTATTTTCTCACATACAATGTGCCCTCCCAAATAGGATATTCATCTTGTTTTTGAAAGGCCGAATGAAAGACAGACAGGTAAATGTTTAAGCTACAGGCTGCTGTTACTGTATTTTAGGAAAAAGTTGCATGTTGTTCGCAAGAAAATATGGTATTAGGCATTAAGGTCCATGAGTGTAAGGTGAAGTGCCACCTAAGTGAAGTTTGGGGTACTGTGGGACATCCATTTGAACTGATGCAACTGCTATGCCAGTTCCAGTACTTCATATCTACGCAAGCAGTGAGGTATAGATGACACTCAGAGCAAGTGCTGCTGTAACAGTGCTATGAATGCCTGTGTTCTACTGCAACCACTTTTGTGTGGCTACATTTTGTTATAATGCTTGAGAGTTGCTGCGGTATTGAAAATAACAAAGTTCTCTAGTAAAAAATAATTCTCTGGGTGCTTTGGCTTGACAGATATCTAACAACACCACTTGATAAATCTTGCTGCTTTTCACTGAGTTAGACAATCCTTTCAGCATTGTGACATTCATTAATTGAATTCAAGTAAAAAATAAACAGTAAGACTTGGTGCAATTAAAGTTCCTTCTCTTTTTTTGTTTAAAATATTCAGGCTTTCAAGAGATACTCATTTCACTTAAGAGCTTCAAAATATCTAATTCTGGTTTTGAATTCCTGTCATTTGGATAACTCTAGAATAAAGTGTAAATTTAAACTTCAAATTCAGCCCAAGAAATCTAAAATATTAAAGTACTTAGAGTGGATAAAACACCTGAGCCTCTGTCTGTTATTGCAATATATTCTATATTGATTTTAATATATTTATATTATGCAGTTGGTCAAATATTTGTAAGCATTCTGTATGATTGCTCAAATGAAATACAACTAATAGTATCTGTTGAATGTATAACAATAGAGCAGTATTATTTTTAATTGCTGATTTTTTAGTTGTTTTCAAAGGAATCCTAAAAGTCATAGAGCTATTTGCCCCTCAGGTGGAATAAATTATCCTTATTTACACAGTTTTTGAGCATCCTTAGTGTATGTAGCCTGACAGTCCTCCCAGATAGAGGTGAAGAACTGAGGTATAAAGGGGACTTGCCCAAGGACAGCCAGGACGTCTCGGATGCAACATGTATTGAATCAGAATTGAATCATTCTGTCCCAAATTTCATAGATTTCATAGATTTCATAGACATTAGGGCTGGAAGGGACCTCAGGAGATCATCGAGTCCAGCCCCCTGCCCAAAGGGCAGGAAGTCAGCTGGGGTCATAGGATCCCAGCAAGATAAGCATCCAATTTACTCTTGAAGGTGGTCAATGTAGGTGCTTGAACCACCTCCACTGGCAGACTGTTCCAGACCTTGGGGGCTCGGACAGTAAAGAAATTCTTCCTTATGTCCAGCCTGAAACGGTCTTGCAGGAGTTTGTGACCGTTCGACCTCGTCATCCCTTGGGGCGCTCTGGTGAACAGACGTTCCCCCAGATCCTGGTGGTCACCCCTGATAAACTTATAGGTGGCCATCAGATCACCCCTGAGCCTGCACTTTTCCAGGCTAAAGAGTCCCATGGCTCTCAGCCTGTCATCGTAAAATCTGTTTTCCTGACCTCTGATCAGCCTGTCATCGTAAGATCTGTTTTCCTGACCTCTGACAGGCTAGTACTCTACAACAGCTCTGCTGAAATCATGACTCTTAATTTCAGGGATGGATTTGGCACAACGTATAAATAGGTCTATGTTGCTCAATGCACAGAATATATAGCTGTACTATAGCTCTTCAGCTCTGGAGGTCCTCTTGAGGCCTACCAGAGCCCAAGCCTGGATATCTTTTGGAAGCGACATTAGACCTTCTTCTCCGGGCAAGCATTAAGCAAACAAAACTAAGCTAAAATATTGTTTGGGGGGGCTCAGCTCCATGTGGATATTCTAGTTTCCATGTTGTTTTGTTTTCTTGTCGTATTTCTGTTTTATGAGTTATTCTGTCCTCCTCTTGAAAGTTATTTTATCCTCTTACTGTACTAAGCCTTTGTTGGGAATGGTGACATATAAATCAAATGAATAGGAAAATAAATAACTGGACAAGAGAATATAGAAACCACACATTGCTTACAAAGGTAACATTTCCATAAGTTTCTCAAGAGAAACAAGTAAGCATATATCTGTGTTTGCCAGATTAGAGACTGAAAGAGGACACCCTTAACTGAACATTTTAGTGTACAAAAATACCAACTTTTCATGTCTGAGGGAACATGCCCTCATCTATTAAATGAGAAATAAAACTAAATCAAACACTCCTATTGCCTATCAGGCAAATGAGAAAATGGAGGGTGTATGTACCATGCCTTGAATATCAAGATTCAGGCTGTCATTCCAATTAGGATAGTGAATTTTAGTGCTGAAAATCTTCCACTGTGCACACCACAATCATTATAATTAAGGGACTTTCAGATGACATATGTCAATGACTGTCCGGTGGGAAGAGAGACTGTCTCCAAGGTAGATAGAAGCTTTTTGAGGATTAGGAAGTATTATTGTATTTTTAGGTATGTTGGCAAGTTTGCTTTCCTTTTCAGCAACTCTGATCCTTCATCTGATTTCTACTGTTTTTCTCTTGTGGAAGGCAGTCTTCAGAATTTAAACAACTAATCTATTTTTTATCTATTATCTGTAAACCAAGACTGAGCTCTAGGAAGTGCAAACTTCCCTTATTCATCATCTATGGGGTATTAAGTGTAAAGTCCTGCCTGCACAATCAACATCTCAATTACCTTTTAAAAACACTGTGAAAAAATAAATTTGATACTAGAACTGGAAGCTATCTGATAATTTCTAAGAGTAGACTGGAGTCTGGCCACCATATCAGTAACAGGTATTCACTTGAGACAGGATCTGATTGATACAGGATACCGTAATCTTTCCTTTTATTCAGGCTGATCAAAAATGTAAACTTAATTTAAGCAGATTTTAAAATTGGCCTCACAAACAGTTCTGGAGGGACAGCTGATTACTCCTAACTTATTAAAATATTCACTGTAAACATTCTAATTAGCTATATACATCTAGCTAAGAAGCTGATATTCTATCTGTGTGATAACTAATTTTCCTGAGTCAACTGTGATTATGCCTTGTTCACAGCTATTACATTTATATCCATAATTATCTGGCTACATCTATTATTAAGTTTAACATTTTCAAAATAGCTTATGTACAACTAATTGACTACAAATGTATTATATACTTTTTTACAAAGCCGTGAATTTTTGATTTATTGATAAACAGAAGGGGTTTTTTTTCCATTGCCATTACAACTTATTTTTTTGAAAAATGACATCATATGTGCTTAACTACCATATGACAACATGTGTATTCCCTCATTACTTCTATAATTCTTAAATACATTTTCCTCAGATCTTTAGATTCTTTTTTTGGTTTGCATCCACTGACTGCTTTACAGCTGCTTGAAATCTCTAGCAGATATTGTCATAAATAAGTCATACATATTTATAGTTTTCAAAGTAGAGCTATCTTCATCTGTTTGGCTTTCATGTTTACTATTGGTAGACCCTGCTGGTTTAATAACCACAACACCTGCTAAGCCATCCCTTTCCTTTCTACAGTACAACTACTTGTCAAGTCAGGCAAAATGTAGGGCAGAGTGACCTTTTGGATGACTGTCAAATCAGGATAGGATGATTATCCAACCATTTTTAGATGATCATCATTTACTTTTTTCTCTTTAAGCTCCTTAATTTTTGGCATTAAAGCTTTTCACCTGTTTGTGAAGATTTACCTCTCTCAACATTTGGGGGATACCTTCAGGTCTAGGCCAGAACTACAGGCCCAAGGCTGCAGACCTGCATGTGTTAAAACCAGGAGTTTTTACCCATCTGGCCCCCTGGGCCAGAACCAGATTGTGGGGCTCTTTGCACACTGGATTCAGATGCAGCAGCGCCTGCAAGATGGGCAACAGCAGGTGCCACAGAACTACAGGATTTAATGCAGCAATCACAGCCTTCCCACACCTGCCCTTGGCTCCATTCTCTGCATTTTGGTGTTGGGTCCTGCCCACACTAACCCCACCCCTTGGATGCCTGGTTCCTCCTGGAATGCTGCAGGCTGAAAGAAACACCTGTTTTAAAACTTTACAAGCTGATATATCCCCATATTTCCTTAGCACAAAACTCAAACTCTGAGCTGCCATTCAGCCACTACTCAAATCCTTGGGTCAGCTATGCAGATCTGCTTTAAAAAAAGGGCAGGAGATTTTGCAAATAGATTCAATGTTTGAAGTGGTTTTATCCCACAGATTTCAACACAGAATCTTTCTGGTTTGATTTTGGCACTCAAGCTGTGAGGCCCGAGGGAAGGTTTATTATTATATGAATCTTTTAGTGATCTACTGTCATGTTCCCTCTACTTTTGTTTTGTTTCCTTGGCTTCCCTCCCCTTATATTTTCCCATGGAAAACAGGGAAGAAATTGCGGGGTGCGAGGGAGGAGGGAGAAGAATGAGGCCAGGAAAAAGAAGTGTGTTGGGGGGAAGAATATAGATTTGGGGTTTCATTAAAAGAAATAACCTCAGGAATCAAACTGGTTTATTGTTTCTGTGGTTCCCTCCCCGAAGGTCAAGCCTGGACACGCCAGATTGGGAGGCTCCACATCCTTCCTTCCTCCTGCTGCACCTGGAGGGCCCCTGTCCTGTGGCCCTTTGCTGGCTGCCCTATCCTGTCCACCTTGAGCTTCCTGTCCTGTCACCCAACTGCCCAATTCCGGGCCCTTCTGCTCAGGAAAGCTGAGGCCTTTTCGAATTAGTTATCCTAGATGGGGCAAAAGTTATAGCTGTGTTGGTCTAAAAGTACAAGCAGTCAGTGTGATAGAGGTGAGATCTTTTATTAGACCAACTAGATAATTGCAAAAAAAAAAAAAATCTTTTATTTGCAAGCTTCCAGGCACATAGGCCCTTCCTTAGGCATTGGAGAAATTTTAAAAATTGTAAATTGTAAAATTTCTCCCAGACAGAAGTGAAAATGTGTATTGCATATAAGTGCTGGAGGGCAGTATGAGTTTTCCTGGTTGGGAAAGTCCTTTGCCTTCTCCTATGTCCCAGAAAGGCCACGTGTGCCCGAAACCATGCAAATAAAGATTTTTTTTGGTTGCAGCTGTCTAGTTTGTCTAATAATATGGTGCTATCTTTTAATAATGGGCTCAAGGGGATATCTTTTAACAAAATCTAAATCATGATACTGCACTAGAAGTATCAATTCAAGACAAGGTCTTATTATATTTGAGTCCAGGACCATTTTCTAGTTCACAGCCAGACTAGGAATGTAAAAGTGTAGAGAGCTGAACCAAAAGTTATTTTAATCTTATCATTAGAATCTTATGGAATGAAAGTGCCTGCTGACTGCTTGGTCTAGAAGGTGCATCTACTCTGCATCCTGCCTGGCTTCAGCCCCAGAGGGCTGCCTACCCATCAGCCACCCCCACTCCCTGCACCCAGCACAGCCCCAGGGGAAGCAGAACCCCCCGCCCCCAACATCCAGCCTCATCAGGCCCCGCCCCCAACACTGAGGGCAAAGCGGGCTGGCGGCGGCGCCGTGTCCCTGTGGTGAGCATGCGCCCCGGGTGGCGCATGCGCGCCACGCGTCCTCCAGCATGGGCGCAGGCGGGGCAGCGGGGTGAGGCCGGGTGCGGGGTCTGCTCCGCCGCCGTCGCCGCCATGGGCTGAGGGGCCGCGGCGCGGGGGGGCGCGGGGCGAGCGCCCCTAGGATGGAGAGAGCCATGGAGCAGCTGAACCGGCTCACGAGGTCTCTGCGCCGCGCCCGCACCGTGGAGCTGCCCGACGGTAGGAGCCGCCGGCGCCGGGACGGGGGTCCCCGCGTCGGGTCAGCCCGGAGGGCGGCACGTGCACGTGTGTGGGGCCGGGGCTTGTGCACGTGTGCGGGGGTGAAACAATGCAGGGTAATAATCACAGTAATGCAAAACGCTTAAGTCATACAAGGAAGTCGCACTTTTGAATGTCAGCGGCTAGTTCAGTCCAGGACCCATGTGTCTGTCTGTCTTCCAGCCGCCCTGCGGGACTCGGTCACTAAGGGCTGTCTGTTTGCTTGTGCCTTCCTCTCCCCCAAGCCCCCTTTTTTTAAAAAAAAAAAAAGAAGAGAGGTAGGTGTGTTAGGGAAGAAGGCGGAATAAGTTGTTTCGTGGGGTAACTCAGTGCACGCACGCAGTTAGTGGGGTAACTCAGTGAGACCAAGGCCACGGTGAGCTAATGTTGCATGTGGCAGAGAGGAAAGCATGCACAGAGCTGCTGTCTGGGTAGGGAAACGTACCCAGAGCGGCTGTGCAGGCATGCAGGTGGCAAGGCCCTGCAGAGTGGGGAGGTGACTGTGCAGCTATGGGAGGGCCTGGTGTGCACCTCTTGGCGTGCTCTGGAGGCTCCGTTAGTCTTGCTGGTGACAGATGGCGGCAGTGCATAGGGCAGCCCTGATTGGCTGACCCAGACTGCCTGAGGTCAGCATGGGTTTCCTTGCAGTGCAGTGAGGGGATGGCAAAGGGGAGTCCTCTGGAGCAGTAGAGTCCAGCAAGTAACACTCTCCTGGGGGCAGGGAGAAGGGGAAAGGCTGGGGGGACTGTTCTCCTTTGACAGAAGTCACAGAATGGGCAGATGTTTGCTGTCCCAGCAGAAGTTCCCCCAGGAGAGCTTTAAGTCTGGTTGTGGCCGGGTTATTTTTCTTCCTTTTTGACTCTGGGAGAAAAAGTCTGAACATGTGTATACTTGTGGTTTCTCCTGAGAGAGCAGTTACTTTCCCAGGAGACATTGAATGTCTGTACAAAGCCAAAAAGAGAGAGTACAGACTTTGGTGAGGTTAAAATTCACTTCATTGGGTGCATCGCCCAAACCTGCTTCTCCACTCGAGTTCATTTGATGAGATGCGTTTGATGTAGTGAACTCGAGTTCACAAAAGCTTGTGTGCGTGCTCTCACGCTCTTATATATAGATAGGTGTATGTGAGTCATATCATCTACCAGATGCCATGACTCCGCACTCTGTAACCAGCTCATGAAGTGGCTCTTCTATTCAATGAGCTCTGCATGGGTCAGGTGAGTTTGACACCCCATAGATTGAAGCTGCTGGTGAGGAAGGGGAGCCGTTCGTCATGATGCTTTGCAGTCGAGGGATATGCATCACCGGTTTCGTGCTCTTTCCTGTCCCTGTCAAGTTCTGTAGGCAAATATATCTGTGTAGAGATACCTATATAAAGATACATGCACACAAATCAATAGATATAGGTATAAAGATAGAGAAAATGTGTGTGTGTATATATGTAACTGTAACTGCATGTGTATTACAGGGCAGTGTGCATGTCTGCCTATATTGGGGAAACTGGATCAAGAACTGTGGGTATAGCTAAGTGTTAACTGTTGAGCCAAGTTTAAATATTTGCTGAAAAGCATTGGTACTGGTCTGTTTCATGCTTTTTCCTCACTCCCTTTTTTTCTGCTTGTTATTCCTGGGTTCTTTTACAGGGAGCTGTTGTGAAGATGCTTAAAATTTGTCTTGGAGACTTAACTTATACTCCAGTTTTTCCCCCAGCTTTTCAAAGGCTTTACTCTTCTCTGCTTACCAGGAGGGAAGAGCAAGAAACAGAATCTTTTTTCCAGCTCTTTACACTCTTATATTGCTAGTCTGGCTTTAAATTAGAAAATGGTCCGGGACTCATTTTTTTCAAAAATGATAAGAACTTTTCTTGAATTGATACTTCTAGTTTAGTATCATGATTTGAATTCTGTTTTCAGCATTTTGATTCCATCTTCAAGGTATGCAAGAAGTTAGTGATCAGTCAGTGCATGCTGAGGTTTGCCTTGAAGAACCAGTAGAAAGCCAGCAAGCTTTGAAAAATCTGATTTTGTTTTGCATGTGCTGGTGGCTAAAGATTCACTGTAGTTTTGAATTGAGCAAAGTCATTCTTCACTGCCCTCTGAGATGCTTCTAATTCCTCCGCCCCTCCACATACTAATGTTGTAAGCCACAACTTTGAGTCATCTACTTTATAATGTTCTAAAAGTGATGTTTATTTATGTTCATATTTGCAAGATCCTGCATTTCAGAATTCTGGTGCATGTAGAAGCAGAAAATGGATTATGAAACGATGTAAAAAGCACAATTGAGTAGTGTGGTTGTAGTGCAATTTAGATTTATATTTTTCTTTTCTATTCATAACTTTTATGTAATTGCTTGCCCAAGACTGTAGTGCATCTGTTTGTATGCTTTAGTTGAAGTGCAGTGCACATGCACAAGAATATTCAGAATAAGAAACATTAACTTCCACTTGTTCTGAAGGTGTTAATTCTGATTACTTCATATCTTGTAATAACCAATTAAATTGATTGATTTAAAAAAAATGAAGATCAGCCACTTCTGCTCTCCCTCTCCCCTCTGTGTTTCTTCATGTCTAGATTTATGGTTTCCTCTCTCTTACATGATAAGTATATATTGCCACTGTCTATATGATATTCATCCCTGATCTAACATCTGGCAGTTGGTTAGACTGAGCATATAAGGAAGTTCTGCAGTCAGGCACCTGAGAGATCTTTTGATATTCTTAGGAATACCAGTGCAACCAAATACTTTAGAAAAAGGTGAAAAACAACCCCCCAAAGGCAAATGATATCCTTGGGGAGGGGAAAGAATTATTTGGGCCCCTAACAGGCTACTAGCAGATGCTCTGAAGCCTGAGATAATTCAATTTTAGGAGCATTAGACATCTGCACTTGTCAGTATTGAAACGCATCCTTTTTTTGTTAGCCCACCCCTGTAACCTATCCAGGTTTTGCTGCAGTCTTTCCCTCCCTACTAGTGTGCTTACCTCACCCCAAATTTTGGTATCATCAGTGAATTTAAACAGGTTGCTTTTCACCTCGTCATCCAAATCGCTGATAAAGAAATTGAACAGCGTGGGCCCAAGGACCGAGCCCTGGGGGACTCCACTGCCCACTTCCCCCCAGGTCAAATATGACCTATCCACCACCACCCTCTGAGTACAACCCTTCAGCCAATCTGCAACTCATCTGACTGTGTAGGCATCAATGCCACAGTCACCTAGTTTTTTAATGAGGATGGGGTGGGAGACGGTGTCAAAGGCCAGGCTGAAGTCCAGAAAGACTACGTCCCCAGTGACACCAGCATTAAATGCTTTTGTGACCTGATTATAAAAGGCAATCGGGTTGGTCTGACGTGATCTGCCCCTAATGAAACCATGCTGTTTGCCGTTGAGCATCATCCCTGAAGCCGGCCCATCTCAGATGTGCTCCTTGAGGATCTTCTCAAAGAGTTTCCCTAGGATTGAGGTAAGACTGACGGGCCTATAGTTGCCCATGTCCTCTCTCCTCCCTTTTTTAAAGATGGGGACCACATTGGCAGAATGGACAGTAAAGAAATTCTTCCTCGTGTCCAGCCTGAAATGGTCTTGTAGTAGTTTATAACCGTTAGACCTTGTCATCCCTTGGGGTGCTCTGGTGAACAAACATCCCCCCAGATACTGGTGGTCACCCCTGATAAACTTATAGGTGGCCATCAGATCACCCCTGAGCCTGCGCTTTTCCAGGCTAAAGAGCCCCATGGCTCTCAGGCTATCATCATAAGTTCTGTTTTCTTGACCTCTGATCACGTGCGTGGCTGATCTGTGGACTCTCAAGCTTCTCCATATCCTTTTTGAATTGTGGAGCCCAAAACTGGACGCAGTACTCCAGCTGCGGCCTCACCAAGGCTGAGTACAAGGGGAGAATTACGTCCCGGGATTTGCTTGAGAAGCATCTATGGATGCAGGGTTTTGGTTGCTTTACTAGCTGCTGCATTGCATTGCAGGCTCACGTTCATCTTGTAATCAATGATGACCCCTAAGTCTCTTTCTTCCGTAGTGCTAACTATCGTAGTACTGCCGAGCCTATAAGGATGCTGCAGGTTTTTCCTCCCAAGGTGGAGAACCTTGCATTTTTTGGTGTTAAATACCATGAGGTTCTCGTCCACGCATTTGCTGAGCCTGTCCAGGTCAGCCTGGACCACCTGCCTGTCTTCTGGCATGGATGCTTTGCCCCAAAGTTAGGTGTCATCGGTGAGCTTGACCAGTCCACTCCTGACTCCAGTGTCCACATCATCTTCATTAATGTTGAACAATATGGGTCTAAGGACAGAGCCTTGGGGGACCCGCTGGTCACAGGGCACCATGATGATTGACTTCCATCAATTACCACCCTCTGGGTCCGACCATGGAGCCAGTTTCCCAGCCAGTGGATTGTGGTGGACCCAAGGCCACAATTGGCCAGTTTTGCCAAGAGGTGATCATGGGTTACCAGATCGAAGGCTTTTTTGAAGTGAAGATATAGGACATCAATCTCTTCTCCCTTGCCCAGGTGATAGGACACCTGGTTGTAGAAGGAAATGAGATTGGTCAAGCAAGACCTACCTGCAGCAAACCTGTGCTAGCTATCCCTTAGCCAGCATGAGTTGGCTAGTCCATTAAGGATGGCCTCTTTAAACTTTTCTAAGATCTTCCCCGGGATAGAAGTCATAGGCTGATGGGCCTATAGTTAGCTGGATCCACCCTCCTCCCTTTCTTGAAGACAGGCACCACATTGGCCTTCTTCCAGTCTTTGGGCACTACACCAGAGCACCAGGAGATTTCAAAGATCCATGCCAGAGGCTGGGCTATGATGCTCGCCAGCTCCTTGAGTACCCTGGGGTGTAGATTGTCAGAACCGGCTGACTTGAAGGTATCCAGCTTCTCAAGAAGTTCTTTCACGAGGTCAGCATTGATGGAGGGCAGGGGATCTCCCTCACCCAGACCTCCCTGTCCCGTAGCAGGCATGGGCGTCCCATGGGACTGATGAAAGACCGATGCAAAGTACCCATTTAATAGGTTGGCTTTTTCCTGGGGGTCAGTTGTCAGTTACCCAGTCTGGTTCAGCAGGGGTCCAGTGTTGCCCTTGCTTTTCCTCCAGCTGCCCACATATCTGAAAAAGGACTTTTTATTGTCCTTGATGCTTGAAGCTAGTTGGACTGCCAGGTACATGGAGTTCAGTTGCAGCCTTGGCTTTCCTGGTTTGCTCCCTACAGGACTGGACCAGTGTGGAATATTCCTCCTTGGAGGTGAATCCCATCCTCCATCCTTTGTAGGCCTTTCTTTTTAGCTTCAGGAGGTCTGCTAGATTCCTGGAGAGCCAGGGGAGCTGCTGTGCCCTCTTCCTGCCTTTCCTCCGAGATGGAATAGAATTAGCTTGTGCACTGAGGATTGCTCCCTTGAGGAGCAACCACTCTTCCTGAACTCCCCTCCTCCTGAGGTCGTGGTCCCTTAGGGTCTCACTGACAAGCCTCCTGAGCTTGTCAGAGTTGGCTTTCCTGAGGTCAAGGACTTCCGTGTTGCTGACTGACTTGCTAGCTTTATGGCTGATGGTGAAGGAGATCAGCTCGTGGTTGCTGTCACCCAGCTTCCCATCGATCACTAGGTTGCCGATTAGGTCATCTCCAGTAGCAGGTCATTTCGTTGGCCTATAGACTTGTTGAGTTAGGTATAGGTCAACCACACACGAGAGAAATCTTTGTGACCTCTCTCTCGGATTTTGGTGAGTGATCCTTCCACAATATTTCCGGGTAATTGAAGTCACCCATGACAACCATGGTCCTGGAGCAATGCGGCCTCAGGCAGTTCCTGGGCGAACTCTTGGTCATAAGATTGCTTCTCTATTTCACTGATTTTTTTTAAACGGCTCTCCTTTGTACCATTCTAGTTTAAATTCATTATTTCTATTAGCCCCCAATTGCTACACCGTATCCCTTTTAAACGTATCTTCACATTAACAGTAGTAACTTTCCCCCTTGAATTTAATTTAAACTCTTAGATAAGAGCAGGAGTATCAAGAATACAGGCCATATCCAGGCTGTGGAGTCACTATTTTTGGCTTGCCAGGCTACTGGGACACCAGAAATTGGGGTTGTGGCCTGGTATAGAATCTGGGATCCTTGGACTCCCAGGTACATGGTGATTGTCAGGAGGAGGGCAAGGAAGGGCTGTTACAGCCCTGGTCACCCTCTAACTGCTTCACCCTTTGCCAGTGCTGCAGTCCCATGTCTTTGGTTGCTGTTCTGTTGCCACTCCATGCTGGAGCCACTGCTGCTATTGCTGTGTGTCCTGTGCAGGAGCTAGAGGTGCCATGGCACAATGATGCATGTGGCAGCCACAGCAGCTTTAGCTCCAGTATTGGGTATGTAGAGGGAGCCAGAGCTGCTCCCGCTGTGTGCCCTGGCCTGAATGTACCCCCAAAGGACCTCTGTGGTCCAGATCCAGTTTGGGGCACAAAGTGTTTGACATCCCTGAATTAGACAATTTGTGTGGTTTTTTTTCCAGCATAGGAACTTTAAAAATCGAGTACTTACTAATGGATAAACCTAATGCATGAAGAAGTTTTTATAGTGACTAGCTCATTTTAATTTCTACACAGATAATGAAACTGCTGTCTACACCTTAATGCCAATGGTTATGGCTGACCAGCACAGGTGAGCCTTCTGCAAGTTTGTGTAAGGTACAGTGGTGTACTGATGGAGGGGAGGGGGCCATGGCCCCTAGGTGCTAGCCTGGGGGTGGGGGGCACTAGCTAGAGAGACCACAGTGCTTCCTGCATTTGATGTATGGTCCACGCACCTGCCTGGCGGGCTTTAAATTTTTTTACGTGTTCTGGCCATAATTCTGGCCACCACCCCTCCCCTGGTGTCTGGTGTGCTGTGATCTTAATTTTCCCGTGGGAGAGGGGGACAGCGCACCCTGCTCGGCTCATCCCCAGGGGTGCAAATTTAGGCATTGACTCCTGGGCACCGGAGACCCACAGTATGCCACTGGGAAGGTACTTCTTAAATTTCCTTATGTGTAAGGTTGCAATCTCTAATATGTTGTATAAACATTAAAGTGTTAAGTTTGTACTGCAAGCACTCCACATAGCACATTCTACAACTTTCTTGGTTTAAGGATATAGGCAGCAGTGTGTCTTGTAGGGTGTAATTAATTATCTGTCAGAGGTTCTGTTGCTACCATGCAGGGTCATAGAGTTTATTTTAGGTTGGCACCATTTCTGTGGGCTGGCCCATCTTAATATATCGAAGTAGCATTATAGAATTCAGGCTTATGTGTGGTCTATGTACATACATAAGACCAGAATCTGCTGAGGGAAAGGAGGCTAGTATGCCATTTGTTCTTGGCAGAGTAATGGTATGGCATTCTGTCTCTGTTGAGATACATATATATGAGAGAGAGAGACCATGCCATTTACTCTGCCCAGCACAAATGACAATAGTATATATAAATATAGATGTATAAATATGAGAGGGGGAATAGATTAGGGGCAGGCAATTATTTTGGGCGGAGGGCCGTTTACTGAGTCTTGGCAAGCCATTGAGGGCCACATGACAGGCAGTCAGGGGCAGATTAATATTAATTTTCTAAATTTTTAGGGGCCCCATGGGCCGGATGGAATGTCCTGGCAGGCCACATTTTGCCCACCCCTGGAATAAGTGCTTGAGTAGTCTCCCCTAATGCATGTTGGCTAAGAGTTGGGCAACAAGATTGATGCTTTAGGATTCTGTAGATCAGGAGTGTTAATGATGTGGCCTGCAGGCCATATTTGGACTGAGGAACCATGCCATCTGGCCCATAGGGCTGAGAATTTGGTGGCAGGATGAACAGTGGCCCACACCAATTACTACTACTGCCACTTGCCTTATCACCAAATTTCCATCCCCCAGCGAGCCCTTCATGGGTTAGATGAGTTTGATACCCCTGTCATATATGACAGCTGTTGGTGAGAAAGCAGAGCTGTTCATTCTGATGCTTTGGGATTAATATGAGGGATGCACATAACCAGTTTCATGCCTCTTCTCTGTCCCTGTTGAGTTTTGAAGGTAATTGAGAAGCATCTTCTTACCATGTTCAAATTTTTTGATTTGTTACTTGAATAGATGTGTGTCCTTCTGTACAATATCTTTTTTTGGTGGGGTTTTGTCTGATATTACATATGAAACTCAGTTTGAACAGTTGTATCTGAATTAATTCCATGATCTGTCAAGGACTGTAGGATCCTAGTGAAGTTTCACGTATTATTGATGCTTCATATGTCTTGCATTAAAATTGCAATTCAGAAATTCAGAAAAATGTTCCTCCCTAATTTTGTTCCATTAGCACTTTCTCTAAATTTGGCATATGTTTAAGAAATTTGCCAGATATATGAATAGAAGTGTGAGAAAAGGAGGAATTGGTTTAGATGAAACTTACAGTTGTCTAAAGAAAGCCATTATAATGGTTGCCTTAGTTTGCAGTAAGGAAATGCTTTGGATGTCTTGTCCTCATTCTCCTCAGTTACTTATGTACAAAACAACCACGCAGTATGGTATGTTTGTCCATGCCATATTGAACTCAGAAGTGGAAGAGAAAGGCAGGCATCCTAGTTAGTAGCTGTGAAATCCTGCCTCTTATAACCAGTAAGGGAAAAAGGGTGGTCTGTTTTGATGATGATAAAATAGATATATACCTGATCACAAAATAGCATGTATTGTAATGTGTGTGAAAGTTGACAAAATTCTTTTTTGACTTTCTTTCCTCGTTTCTGTTTAAGGTCTGTTTCAGAGCTGCTGTCAAATTCAAAATTCGATGTTAATTATGCTTTTGGAAGGGTGAAGAGGAGCTTGCTTCATATTGCAGCAAAGTAAGATTTAATGTGGTGTTTGTCTAAGAGATGACATTTGGAAAAAAATATACCTGTTTTCTAGACTTATCCTTCCTTAGTTTCAATGTATTTTACTGTTAGATGTTTCTTCTAAAGTTTTTTCTTAAACAATTTACTGGTATAATTAAAGTTGATTGTAACATAGAACTGGCCAGACTAAATGCACAATTTTAGTGTAGTGTCTGTCTTCCATATCCTAATGAAAGGAAATGTTGGCTGCTGTTTATTGCTTTGTACTTTCTCAGAAATGGGAATATTGGGTGAGAAATAAAGCCTGTATGGAGTTAGGTGAGTCATGTAACTATTCCTTTTTTTGGCTTTGCTTAATTTCGTGTGCTTACGTTTGTTGGGAAAACGAAACCTCTTAAACTTTTTATAAAAATAATATTATAATAAAAATGGTTTGGATGTCTGCTGCCAAGTCTGATGCTGTGAAAGGGCAAGTTGGATGGGGGGAAAATAAGCATAATGTCAAGGAAGAGCAAATTAAACAGTTTGATACTTCTCTGTACTTAACCAAAACTATTGTATTTACTTAAGCAGAAGATGACTTTAATTATGAGATGACCTCCCCATTATTAGATTCTATATATGAAAATGTATACATTTTCATATACCTTTCCACGTATCAAATCTAATTATTGGAGGTATTGAATTTGTCCCCCTTCAGTGCTATAGCAGGGAAAATAAATCTGGAGGGGTCAAATAGCCCCTTGCTCTCTGCTTCCCCCCATCTTTTTCCCTTAGCAGCCCCTTCCCCCTCTTTACTGTCAGACCGTGCTGCGCCTTAGCACATGGATACAAGGCTCAAATTTGAAAAGAATAACCTTAAAATTAAACACGGCTGTAGCAATTCGATGCACATAGTATCCCTGCACTTGTTTTTTCTTTAAGGTAATATCAGTTCTGGATAAACTAACTGATGCATGTTCTATCACATAAACATGCTTCTGATCTACTGATATGTAGCATAAGTTCCAAACAATATTAATCCAAAGCCAAAGACTTGTGATTTATTGCATAGTGTATTGGGCTGGGCCCCAGCAGAGTGAACAGCATTTCAAGCCATGGTGACCCCACAGGTCAGCACTGCTTGGTATGTGCATGTGCTCCAGATTACCCTCCACACACCTCAAAGGATCCATATGTTAATTAGCCTCCACTCAAGACTGGAACTGGGTGTTCTTGTCACAAGTGCTGGGATTGTCCAAATATATATATGCAGATGAAGGTCAGGGTAACCTGGTCCAGCTTTATCTGATGGAGGGTGGGACCACAACTAATCATATGTACCTGGTTGGGAGGAGGGGTAATAGAGGGATTCAGGGTGAACTGTTTGGGGTCCTGTTAGTATTTAATACTGGTAAAAAACTGGAATAATTGGAAAAGTGGAAGAAAGGCACAGCTCAGCTGTGGAAACAAAGAGGAAGTAAAAATATATGCGGTGTTGTGGCTCACCAGGATTTGAAAATGAGTTGGCACTGAGGGCAACTGTGCTTAGAGGGTACTATCGTATGTCTTATTCAAATGGGCTATGCCAGTCTATTCTTGTGGTAAGTTCAGTTTTTCCCTAGCTTGCTTTTGTGGCCATATGGTTGAGGGCAAGGAAAGCTCAGGGGCATCTGAACCCCAAGTCTCTGGGCTTGGGCCTGCACTTAGGATGCCTGCTAAAGGATATGGATGTATCTGAAGCCCCAGGCTGGGGTGGAAGATACTTGCTGGTAGCAGGGCTACATATGGTTCTTGGATGATTCAAATGGATTTAGATCTGATCTGGTTAATTTGACCTGGGACACAAAAACATTTCTTTAAAATAAATAAAAAAAATGTAGGTTTCAATTATGGACCAATGTGGGCCAAGTGTTTTACAGTCATGCTCAGTGTTGGCTACATTTCATCAACTTTGTAGTTGTTTTCCGTTGCTGAGCACATGCTGCTTTTGACAGCAGTTTAATCGTAGACAATGTATTTAGTAAGATTTCCTTGTATGCAGTTACAAGAAGAGGGGCTTTTCCTCCCATGACAATTGAGGGGGGAGGGAGAACCTAGTCTTGTATCTGAGTAAATATGATACTTGCATTTGAAAGGCCCCAACAGTTGTATTTAAGCTTAGTAAGTCTTCTGTAAATTTAATGAAAACACTTCAGTGCAATGTCTTTTTTTTGTTTTTTTGTCTTTGTTTTAAATCAAGGGAAAAAAAAGATATAAATTCTGCATTTTGTGGTGCCTTTAATTTATGGAAATGAGTGAAGTTGCATGCAAATGTGTATCAGTGCTAGTTTGTCTTTTAAGCCTCTTGTCTGCTTGCTATGACTCAACTGTAAATTCATTTGATTGAGATTATTTGTGCGTGTATTGTATGTATGTATATAACTTTTTTTCTTTCTGTCTTTCTTTTCTCTTTCTCTTATCAGCTGTGGATCAGTTGAATGTCTAGTTCTGTTGTTGAAGAAAGGGGCAAATCCCAACTATCAAGATATCTCTGGATGCACACCACTTCATTTAGCTGCAAGAAATGGGTAAGGAAAATAATTACCTTCTGAAAGGCATCCCAGACTTAGTTAATACTATTATTTTTTTCATGCAAGTTAAATTGTGGTTTTTTTTCTTTTCATTTTCAAAGCAAAACCATAGAAAGTGTATTTACCTTGAGTTTGTGTGTATAAATTTTTATTTGAAAGAAGATAACATTAAATATTAATTGCTATGTAAATATAAGTAATATATGTGAATTGCTATAACCATTTAAGCACTTTTTTTTCTAATTACCAGTTTAACAGTTGAAGAAATTGTCAACAGTTCTTGCAAAGAATCACAGGTGTTCAATACTGTAATCATTTGTGATACTCTTAATAAACCAGGTTAATGAACTGAAGGAGTAAAGTGTGAACTGGTTTATTCAGGATCTGGAAAAGGAAGTTGAAGTGGTTTCACATTTGACATAACTTCTTGTTACCTGAGTAGCAAATTGTGTTCTCCATAGGAATTGTCTGTTAGGAAGACTAATATTACATGCGTGTGTGCATGCATATGCATATAAGTGTGCACTAATAGGATAAAACAAGGCTTAGGCTTATTGCTGCTCTTAATATCTGGTTTTGGACTTCTCTGGTAATTCTGTTAATGGTTAAAAGTGTATATATGGCCTGCTTGGGAGCAGTAGAGCTCTAGAATGTTGACTTGTACCTTTCCACTTGATCCTTTTACCCTCTCTATACATGCTGCTTTAGTGCCTCTTCTGTGTCACTTTTTTTTTTTTTTTCTGGCTCTCGTGACTGATGGATTTAATTGCGAAAGGAAGAATATGCATGAGGTCTCTACAGCAGTTGTTCTCAACCTTTTTGGATTCAGGGCATCCCTTGGAACATGCCAGCTCTTAGCTTTCACCCATTTTTTTGACCCTGGTAAAATAATAGAGTAATTTTTCTGCTGCAAAGAACTCAGACTACCACAGGTCAGAATGTTTTTGATACCAGGGATTCGTCTTTGACAGCTTTCAGTATCTTGTGACTCATATATGGGTGTTTGCTCATCCAAAAGTGGTAATATTGCGTAGCACCCCTTGGCATCCATAAAAGGGTATCATAGCACCCCAGGGTACTGTGTCATCCTGATTTGAGCATAATTGCCCTAAAACAGTGGCTGTTAGTAATATGCAAGTGCATATTACAGTTGATCAGCAGAGAAGTGAGACTGAATATACATAATATGAACAGAAAGAAATCTGGAGGGGTCTGTTGTAATAACTGTATTATTTTCATATGGGAATGTGACTTTTTTTTTCAGGTTGTGTCTTTAAACAGCTGTAATATTAGCAGCAATCCTAGAGTTGGGTTCTATTTTAAAATGTGTTATGGTTGTTAATTATGACACTATTACTAAAATTCCCATGAAATTATCTGATGTGTCTGACTTCTCTTTCTCAATCCTGTCCCCATCCCTCTTTTGTCTTTGTATGGTGTAAGTTGTACAGGAAGTGGATCGTGCATGTCCGTATGGGGTGGATTTGATTTAAATCAAATTGATTAAATCATGGTTTAAATAACAATTTAAATCACTGGTCAGGAAGCTTTGATTTAATCATTGTTTTCTACAAAAAGTCCATTCTTGCTGTTTGATATCTTTTATTCATTCAACTTCTTGAAACTTTGCACCTTTTACAGACTAAAGGCTTGACTGTGTGTACACAGACTTGCAGAGAGACAATAGGGCTGATGGGTGGGTAATCAGGTCTATTATCTCTTATTTCCATATACTGCCCTTAACAAGATTGTTATGTCTGGAGACAACAGACTCTCCCTATGCCTGAAGAAGGGTGTTTGTGCCTGAAAGCTTGCAAAGAACCCATTTTCAAACTATTTAGTTGGTCTAATAAAAGAGATCATATTTACGCCAAAGAACTTTGTCTGCCTATGATATCTCTGGAGACACAAATCCACAGTTTAAGAACTGAAATGAAGCATCACAGAGATAGTTTCATAGTTGGTACGGTCAGAAGGGACCTGAGCAGATCATCGAGTCTGACCCCCTGCCGTGGCAGGAAAGAGTAGATGCTTAATGGGATCTTCTAAACTGAGCACTGAGTCCCATTGGGTAGAGTGGTTTTCTTTAATCTTTACTAACCCATAGAGGAGCCTCTAGGAGGCCCAGCAATTTGGGCCCCTAATATAGTCCATGGCCTGTTGTGACCTATTTATAAAACTTTTAAAAAGCTTACATGAATATAGTGTCTCAAATAGTCTATAACTGGAAGTTTATAATCTTTGTTCCTAGATGATATATTTGAGCTTTAACATATTTTAAATTAAAACCATCTTTATATAAGTTTATTTTTTATAGCATCTTAAAGACTAAAAATATTTTAATCGGCTTTTTTATGTAATTACAAAAAAAAATCCATTTTTATATTTTTTTTTTAAATCGTTGATTTTATCCATCCTGGTCCCTATTCTGTGTATTGCATCTTGGATGCTATTCCTTATACAAATCGTAGCAGTGAGTGCATTACCAAAAAGCTTTCAAGTGCTGGGGGTCTTGTAAGCTGTCAATCTCTAGTTCCAGTTAACACTTATAAAATTCTTTACTGGAAAAGGAGAAAAAAGGAAGTCCTAATTTTTTATTACCCCTAGATTTTTCTAGTTAAAAATACAATGGCATTGTCACTTGAGGGACCATAAGTATTGTCAAATGGAAATTTAAATGTCCAGTTAGCAGTATGTTTAAAATGGCAGTTTAGCTTCCCCAGGTGAGTTGACATTAAATTAAACACATGGATTAACCTATCAAATGTGCAGAGCCATGTTGCAGTCACACCATCCTCATTGACACTGCACTCGCCTGCCTGCATTTCATGTCTTTGGGGAAATATACAAGGGCTCATGTGCAGCAGCAGATTGAGCTATTCTCATCCTTTCCCAGTGACTTGTGAATGAACATTTTTGAGTGCACTGGAGGAATTGAAGGAATGCACAAGAAATCTCTTGAATTTCAGGTGGTTTGGCTTGCTTCAGTCTCTGATGAAAGGAGGTAACTTAAATCTCCCTTAACACCCCAGGGTATTGAGGGAATTGGCAGGGGGTTATCGTGGGGGGCCCCTGGCATGGCTTTACAGGCACTTACGGTGATCTGGCCAGGTGCTGGACGACTGGAAGAGGGCAAATGTGGTCCCCATCTTTAAAAAAGGGAAGTGGAAGGAACCAGGCAACTGTAGCCCCGTTAGTCTTACATCAATCCTGGGGAAGCTCTTTGAGAAGATTATCAAGGAGCAAATCTGTGATGGGCCAACAATGGGGATGATGCTCAAGGACAACCAGCATGGTTTAATTAGGGGCAGGTCCTGTCAGACCAACCTGATTGCCTTCGATCAGGTCACAAAATCACTGAACACTGGTGTCGCGATGGAAGTAGTCTTTCTGGACTTCAGGAAGGCTTTTGACACTGTCTCCCACCCCATTCTCATTAAAAAGTTAGGTGACCGTGGCATTGATGCCTATACAGTTGGATGGATTGCAAATTGGCTGAGGGGTTGTGCTCAGAGAGTGGTGGCGGACAAGTCATTTTCGACTTGGAGGGAAGTAGGCAGTGGGGTCCCCCAGGGCTTGGTTCTTGGGCCCGCACTGTTCAATTTCTTTATTAGCAACTTGGATGAATGGGGTGAAGAGCAGCGTGTTTAAATTCGCAGACACCAAGATTTGGGATGAGGTGGGTAGGCTAGAAGGGAAGGACAGATTACAGCAGGATCTGGACAGGTTACAGGGGTGGGCAAATGAAAATAGGATGGGATTCAGTACTGACAAGTGCAGGGTGCTCCACTTAGGCAGTAGGAACCAGCAGCATACCTACAGGCTGGGGAATTCCCTTCTCGAAAGCATGGTGGCAGAAAAATCTTGGAGTCATTATTGACTCCAAGATGAACATGGAGGGACAATGCAAGAACAGAGTCAGTAGGGCTAACCGTACCTTGTCCTGCATCCACAGATGCATCTCAGGCAGGTCCAAGGAGGTGATCCTTCCCCTCTATGGGACACTGGTCAGGCTGCAGCTGGAGTACTGCGTCCAGTACTGGGCGCCACACTTCAGGAGGGATGTAGACAACATTGAGAGGGTCCAGAGGAGGGCCACTTGCATGATCTGGGACAGCAGGGCAGACCCTATGAGGAGAGGCTACGGGACCTTAACTTGTTCAGCCTTTGCAAGAGAAGGCTGAGAAGGGACCTGGTGGTAGTCTATAAACTTACTAGGGGGGACCACCGGGGTTTGGAAGAGACCTTGTTCCCCCCCAGTGCCTCTCGGAGTAACAAAGAATAACAGCCATAAGTTGCTAGAGACTAGGTTTAGACTAGACATCAAGAGGCACTACTTCACAGTCAGGGCAACTAGGATCCAGAACCAACTTCCAAGGGAAGTGGTGATGGCTCCTACCCTGGGGGTCTTTAAGAGGGGGGCTTGACATTTACCTGGCTAGGGTCATTTGAGCCCAGATTTCTCTCCTGTCTAGGGCAGGGGGTCGGACTAGAAGATCTATTTAGGTCCCTTCCGACCCTGAATCTATGAAATCTGATTAAACTCAAACTCCCGGTTTGATCACTTTAACTACATCAATAAAAAGTGTCTTTTTTTAGTTTTACCAAGCTGCTACATTAAAAACATCAGTGTCTCCTCCTCCTGCCTTGTGTGAACGTCAGCAAAGCTGTTCTTTGGTAACATGCGTTTCTTTTTTGGCAAGGTTTGGCAGCATTGTGTGCAAGGAAAGAGAACTGGTCATAATGCTGGGTTTTTTTGGTTTTTGTGGTGTTTCAAGGATAGAAGTTTGTGAAAAGTACTGGGGAAGAGGTAAAGGTAGCTTAATTGCCTCTAGGATCATTTGCTGCTTCACATGACAGGAAACAGGAGACGCTGGACAAACAAGCTAAATGGAAAAGAAGTGTGATTTATCCTTTTTTATGAACAGCAAAATGCTTGCAGTATTAAAAGTTACTTAAAGAGTCTTTAAAAAGTTTTTCTAGTACTTTTTAATGAAATAATTGCTGTGTTTGCCATATAGTTATGTGATTGCAAAAGTAAATGGTGTTTTAAACAACGGATGAGTAGTGTAAGCTGATATACCTCTATTGAAACCACTGGAGCTTTATCAGTTTACATCAATTGAAGAGCTGGCCAGTTCTCTTAGATATAGTCCATGCTGTCATGTTAACTATATATAAGACTAAGACACTTAAGTACTGTGATACCTGTAACACAGAAACCTGTCTGTACAATCCGTCATTTTCCCTCTCTGTGCCCTAAGATAAACCTCTAAGCTGTATAAGTTTTCTATCCTGTTGGTTACCATTTGCTTTTTAAAAAATATATCAGGGTTACTTTGTAATGAATCAAGTTTACTTGCTGTAGTTTATACATGTTATTAAATACTCTGTACAAGTGGCCGGAGCAAGCTATTTGCAGGTCCTCTCTCATTTTGCATGGCTGGAATTTAATATGTTCTTCCCTTTACAGTCAGAAGAAATGTATGAGCAAGCTGTTAGAATACAGTGCAGATGTCAACATTTGTAATAATGAAGGTCTGACTGCAGTAAGTGCTATAAATTTCAGTGCTGTTCTTGAAATGAATTATTTAATGACATGCTGAATTTAGTAGAAGTGACAATCAGTTTTGCCTACAGAGTACTTGGCCAGCCTGCCATTGGCAAAACTATCATAATTTTGAAGTTTATTTAAAAAAAAAAAAATAAAAAAAATTCATTTCAGTGACAAAACCAATTTCTATTTTTTTTAAAGCAGTAAAATCTGTAATTCAAATAACATATTGTTTCAGAAACTGCTTTCCATTCTCAAAGTGACTTTTTTTATTTGCCTTGACAGTCTGACAGATTTTCATGTTTTGAAGTCGAATTTTGATTTACTTCCCTATGGTCTGCATAGTTCTGTCAAACTGCATTGACCTCAAATCAGCGAGAGTACATTTGTGGCATTAAATGATAGTATATTTGTGACTGATATCTATATAGGCCGGAGCTGAGTGAGATAGGGCTCTCACGAATCCGATTTTTCTTGTACGCTTGTTGGAGCACCAAGTCCTTTTCTACGTGTCTGTCCCCTGGTTGCTGCCTCTATCACTGAGGTATTTAGGAAATCTCTACTTACTGTGTTTTTTGGCAGATACAAAGAGATGGAAGGTATTTTTCTTAACCCATCTACCAGAGATCAAAGGGAGTTGTTCTGCACTCAGTGTCTTTGAATATTAGGCCATGTTATCTAGTTGTCTAAATGTGCACTTAAGTCCAGTTTTGTGCTTCTGTTCATAAAATTTTTGGTTGTACACCTTCAGGCTTTTATATTTGTTTATGAAATACTAATATTTTTCATAGTCATTGTGATATATAATTGTATGTCTTTTTATTTAGATTCACTGGCTTGCTGTCAATGGGAGAACAGAATTGCTTCATGATCTTGTACAACATGTCAGTAATGTAGACGTTGAAGATGCCATGGGACAGACAGCACTTCATGTGGCATGCCAAAATGGCCACAAGACTGTAAGTTCTTAAAACTAATTTGAATTTATTGTAATTAAAAAGTTGGCAAAACTCTTTAGTGTTTCAGAAAATGTACCCTTCCAAAAAGCAGTTCAGGCTAGTCATGCACTTTTACAAAGGTTAGGAATGCTAAGAATCTATCATTTATCTTAGTAAATGATCTCAACTGGATATACTTGTATGGGAATAAGTGGTTTATTCCTGTGGGGATGATTGATCTTGCAGTTTTCTGGAGGGGTTTAAATGATTTAATGTATGCCCTGCAGCTGTTTCTGTAGTTGATTAATGTGTATTGTTATTACATAGTTGATTGCAGGTTTTGATGTCATGTTTTAATGTTTTTTCATCCATTACTCATTATAACGTGTTTGGATTCACATTTATAACTTTTTAACAATATTTTCTTATTGTGATGTGTTTGAAATAAAATCTAAATTGGTAAATTCTTAATAATTCAAAAAATCAAATGAGCCTGTGGACTGTGCCAGTGCACAACATAGTTACTTAAATTAGGAAGTCTAGAAGCATGATTGGTTTTTATTAGATATAGTCGTGTGTGCACAGTCTTTGAAACCGAGCTTGCATTAAAAGTAAGCATGCTGCTTTGGAAAAACATGAACAATTATAAATTCTTTGTTTGAATTGCATTTGGATAGATTTATGTGATTCAGTTAGAGTTATAGTGACCACTTTGAATATGTAATGGTTCTCATGTACAGTCTGCTGGTATAAGTCCATTCTCCTGGTGGTAAAGAATGAACCACCCGGAAGGGTTCTGAAGTTACAAGAAACAGGTTTCAAGATAGCAACAAGCCGTGTGACTGATTATTATAGTCTCAGCTGTCTCAGATGAATGGGATAGTGTGGGACTCTGATTCCCTTTTTTTAATGCCAAATATTCAGAGAGGTTGTTAGCTATGTTAGTTTGAAGTTGGCAGAAGGTAAGGCAGGGTGGCATTAGAGACTAGCTGATTCAGAGAAGCATGAGCTTTCCTAGGCAACAGCCTACTTCATCTGATGCTACGGCCTGACAAAATAGATTGTTTCCTTTTGAAAGCTCATGTCCCTTGAAACCAGTAGTTTTTGACTTTACATATACACAAAAGAACACATTAAGAATGAAAATATAATTAAAACTTCAGAATGTGTTAACCTCAAGTTACTGACAAATATGTACAGCTTTAACTTTGTTATAAGTTTATCTAGGATCTGATTTCAGGGGTCTTACCAAATGACTAATGTCCTATAAAAGGCCTTTGTATTAAAACACTAACTCTTGAGAAATTGAGCATGTGAAAGCTTTATGAGGTATAACAATTACAGTCACTTTCCAAGTGCTTAGGAATTTTGTTTTTGAGATTCACTACTGGAAATGAAATCCTTTTGCATGACTAAACAGATGGATAAACTAAACAGTTTCAAGCTTAGAGACATTTTGACTTCTTTCATAGCTGACTTATTTTTTTTCTCTCTTCCCAAAAGACGGTACAATGTTTGCTAGACAGTGGTGCGGATATTAACAGGCCCAATGTGTCGGGAGCAACTCCACTCTATTTTGCGTGCAGGTATGGCATATTTGACTTCCAAATGCTAAATAAAAAATAATTTATAAGCACACAACTACAGGAATCCAGTGCATAGCAAAGTACTTACATTGGGAAGTATGAAACCTTACTTTGCATTTAATCTTTCTCTTGAATGTGATATTAGCGGTGTATGCATGTGGTTTTTCCCTGTCTGAGTAATACATACTATATACAAGTCGCATACTGCAAACTAATATGTACCTGTGATTCTATTAATATGTGAGGCATAACTTGAAAACTGCTGAATTGAAAACTAATTAAATGTCTTAAATTATGGCTTGATTTTTTTGGTCAAAGCAAGAAATATGAAACTGGCCCAGATTTGACTAAATTTATCTTTTGTTCTATGAGTGTTTTAAACCAGATGATTAAAGTAAGCATTTAACCAACTGTTTGCGAGTTCAGTTTTCTTTGTATACAGCTGTCCATAACCAATACTAAGGACAAAGAAATGTTAAAACCATCTGAAGGTAATAGTCTGCCAGGAATATAGGCAGGTTATATTCTTTCCAAGTTTTGATATCACTAATCTTGTTCTACTTTTTTAAATCTTTTAATTTTTCTTGCAAAAAGGTTGAGAGTGTAATGGAAATATTTTGTGAACCATAACTATGAGGGGTGCTAGCATATAATGTGGTCAAACACTAAATCATGCACTTCTATAAGTTGGCAAATGTAACGTAGATTGGTTTTAAGTAATCAATCATGTAAGATGTACATGCAGGACCTAAAGACTTAATATTGGAATGAAATTAAGTTGTTTAGTCGATTTTGTTTTATTTATTGTTTGTTTTTATTTCTAAATTAATCACATATGATGAATAACTTTTTATTTTTATTTAGAGTGTTTCAGCTATTTGTTAGAACATTTATAATAGTATAATGCCGGTGTTTTGGTTACAGGTTAAATGGTTCATCTGTGATTAAAATGTTAATGTAAACAAAGGGAGAATGGGCTAACTTGGTGGCCTGATGTAGGAGACAAAGTCTGTTTGAGCTTAAATACTTTGACTGGACAGTTGAGTAGAGAATAATAGATAGCTACTAGTTAATTGAACATGTCTTGACACTTAGTTTAGGCACTGGCATTGGCACTACCTTTAGAAGAAGTAGCTTGCTCCAGATTGGAGCCAGGTTTTTAGAAAAGAAAATAATGCACAGGGGGCAGAATGGTAATTTCTTGAAATGAACAGTTCTTGTTTGGGACTCAGAAAGGCAAGGAGAGAACCCTAGGTGCTAATTCTAGAAACCAGTTGTATATTAGTGTTCATCTTCCCAAGATAGCCATGAAATAAGATTTTCATTGTTTTTAGATTTATAGGGCTTAACAAAAGTATATTATTTCAATGAAATTCATATAATGTACATAAATCAGATTACCTGGGGTTTTGTGTCAGATCAGAGCATGGTAACGCAGCATATGTTTTGTATTGCTGGAGTTGTAGCAGCAGCCCTAGTGTCATGGAAATTGGATCTGGGTAGTGGGCTGTCCAGTAATTCCTGCCCTGTGTGCCTGCTCTGTTTGTAGAGGAGAAAATACAATTGCTGTTTAATTGGTGTAGAAACCTTTGTGTCAGTCCTTCAAGAGCTAATTTTCCTTTCTTCTGTCTTGCAAGTTAGGGTATGTGCAGATAAGCAATATTTGTAAAATACTAGTGTGAATATGTGTACACCCCCCCAAAGCAGTATATGTATTCTAGTGAGTATAGGCCTCAAACTGCATGGTTGATAGAAGCATGCCTGTCTATTTTTTGCCTTTTTTAATTTTAAAAAATTGGGTTGCTAAAGTGGTTGTTGGGATTTGTGGCATATTATTGGTATTTCACTTTTTGGTTTCATTTTGTTTCAGCTAGTGGTGACCCATTAAAGTAGCTAACTGTACATTGCATGAAGCAGTTATATTTGACAGTTAGTTTGGGGGAGAGCTGCTGCATTAGGGGCCCTAAGATTTTCACTCTGCACATTTAAATCCTAGATTAGACAAATCAGAAAAACTTACTGTACAAAAATATATTGCCGGAGTAATATGCTGAATGACAGAATTCTTTTTTTTATCTATGCAACCTCAGTAATACAGAAATAGTGTATATGACATGAATTTATTAATGACCATTTCTGTTTCCTTATCCTTTTAAATCTATTGCAAACCCATCCACATAAGTTATG
Source organism: Crocodylus siamensis (assembly GCF_052110815.1). NCBI lineage: Eukaryota > Metazoa > Chordata > Crocodylia > Crocodylidae > Crocodylus > Crocodylus siamensis. The sequence continues at coordinate 85,293,658 of NC_143395.1, read as the reverse complement.
GATAGCTAGAACATTAAATAAGAATGCATGATGACAGGTAATCGGGGTAGCTTCTAGGCACTGAAAGCAACCATAATTTCTCATTCAACAAGTATATTTTTTGTCCCGTGAAAGTTACTGTGGAGTAATCCATGGTGTAAATTTATAATGCACTAATCACTCTGCACTAATTCCTTGCAGTAAGTGCAAAGTATGTTACTCTGCTTCCAGTTTCATAGCATACCCTCCTTTGCTGGGTAGACTCAAAATTACATGGAAGAATGTCTGTAGTCCATTAGAGAAGTACTATGAAGATCCTATTTATACTTCCAAGGTCAGTGTTTCTTGGAAACTATTTTTCATGGCCAGCCATACGGCACTTTGGGCTGGAGCCACACCTCCCTGCCTGGCTGGAGCCATGCTCCCTGTCTCTCTGTGTCCACAGCAGCAGCAGGCAGGGGCTTGGCTCCAGCCAGGCAGGGGGTGTGGCTTCAGGCCCAAATGCTGTGGCACACCTGGATGTATCTGACAGCACACTGGTTGGGAAACACTGATCTGGGCCAGTCATTTTAGTTCACCTCTTGTTATTTCAAGCTTATTCCAATAGGTGTGGAATGCAGATTCTCAGTAGTGTCAAAAGAACAAGAAATGGAGCTCTCTTCTAACCTTTCTTCCTCTTTAAAGGTTTTTATGGGATCTTGCTGTTGAAATCAGTTTGGGAAGAATACGTGCTGCTCTGCTGATTAGCTGTTTCATCTAAACTGTTTGTTTGTAACTCTCATGAACAAAATGTTTGTAAAGTGTTTTTTTTTTTTTTTTTTTTTTTTTCCCCTTTATGCTCTGTACAGCCATGGTCAGAGAGACACTGCACAAATCCTTTTGATGAGAGGAGCCAAATATTTACCAGACAAAAATGGAGTTACCCCACTGGATCTCTGTGTCCAGGTATACATTTTATTTATGTTAAATTAAAATAGCCTACAATAATTTGAAATGAATTGTATTGTCTTTGATTGCTTTTACTGTTTGAAAACCATGACTTTATTCCTAGGAGTGAGAGAACTGTGAACTAATTTTTAGGGGGTTCAAGGAAGCAGTTTTTTCTTATTCTTTTAGCTTCTTGTCCTTTTAAATATTATATAAGTCCATCCACATGGGTTTTATTTCTTGAAGTAGTTCAGTTTAGCACAGCTTTCCCTATTTTTGTTTAGTATGTATTTAGAATAATTTCTGCTCTCCTCCCCTCCTCCCCCCATAATTACAACAATGGATAGCAGCCAAGGCGTTCTTCTTAACGTGAATGCCTACCAAAGATTGAAGCTTCTTCTAAAAACAAAATAACTGTTTGAAAGATTATGGTTGCTCTGTTTTTTCCAAGACCCTAAGTGCCCTTTTTGAAGGCCACATTTATTCATACAATGGCTTACATTGTCTAGTTATAACAAATTCTCTCAGGCATTTGTGTGAAACTGCTAAAACAGTAAAGACGTAAGGGCCTCTAGATAAGAGTAATTCATTTTTTCCTTTACTTTAGACTAATATGCTTTCCCTGATGGAATGTTTTCAAGAGAACTTTATCAGCTGCTGATCCTTTTACTGTATGGTACCTCTGAAACATTAACTTTCAGGCCACTCTTTTTAATGCAGTGGGGGCTAACCTTTTGGGTAGGTGTGCCACAAATTAAACCTCACATCCTTTCCACAGGCCCTGCAGATCTGTTGCTCTGCTTTCTACCCTATTTGTTACTGTGTTCTGAGCTTCTTTGATCTGTTGTGTGTCACTAATGCAACACATTCTGCGAGTTGGCCATTCCTGTTTTAAAGGCCCTGAGCCTTTGTTGGAAAGGGTGCTACATAAATTAATAACTGTTTTAAAATGCTTTCTTACAGGGTGGGTATGGAGAGACTTGTGAAGTTTTAATACAGCATCATCCTAGACTTTTTCAGACAATTATTCAGATGACACAGAATGAAGATCTACGGGAAAACATGGTATTATAGATTTTTGCCAAATGTCCCTGATATTTTAGGATCTGTACTCTGATTTGATTACATCAATGAACATTGTATCCCAATGAGTATATTCTGATTAGTATAAAATGTAGCATAGGGTAGCACAATCATTATTAAATATGAACCAGTTTCTACCATGGAGAGATGGTGTAAAATTAGATGTGGAGGCATCATTAAATGGTTTGAGTTCTAGCTCATACCCTGTTAATATTGTCAGAACTTAGCAATTTTGGCAGATAGGTCTGAGCATCATGAGAGCTGAAAGAACAAATTGTTGCAAGCTTTTAACAAAATCACTTCAAAGTACTGAAAACATATAGTTGCATTACAGAAAAAAGGCTATTCTGCTTCAGTATTGGCTTCTGCAGATATCCGCTGTAGGCAGTGTCTGCTAGGAACCTTGACTTCCTCGGAAGACAGTTACTTGCATGATGCCTTCATGCATTTTTCCCTCTATAATTCACATTTTGTATTACAATGTAGAGACCACAGCTACCTGTATTCTATTTCTTCAAGTTGTCATGGGTCTTGAAATTCTATCCAGCCCATTCACTTGTCAGTGATTAGCATTTTCCTTGTTTCCTTTGACGTTTAACTAGTTTAATGTAGTTTTTCTTTCAAAAAGGTTTTGCCATCTCATTTATACAATGAGATGTCCATCCACATTTGTCTTGATCATGATTTAATCATTAGGTAGTAGCTGTAAATCTTCCTGAGATTCTGGATTTTAAGACAAAAAGTCTACAAAAAGCACATGTAATGTTGCAATATGTGGGTGCAACTTCACTGAGTCTGGCTTATTAAATATGAAATGGTTAATTTGAATGGGAGGTGCAGTTAACTAGACAGAGGAAACAAGTTTGAGGACTTGTAGATCTGCATACGGTAGTAGTCATAATACTGGGAAAGGAAGAGGTTTTGTAAGTACAAAGATTGAGAAAGCTACTTAATAGAAGGATAAGGAGCTACTTTAGGGGAGTTTAGCTAGTAGAAGGGGAAAAACAAGAGAACCCAATTGTGGAAGCCAAGACGGAGTGAAAAAAAGCATATGACCAACTTAAATAGTTGGAAAAAAATTTTAAGCAAGCTTTGGGTTTTTTTCAACTTTTTAAGTTGATCTAATAAAAGATGCTAGATTCTCCCAAAGAACCTTGTCTGCCTATAATATCATATTTATTCATAAGTGATAAGTGACTGCCAACACAGATTCATTAAAAACACAAGTCATGCCTAACCAAGGTGACCAGTCTTTTGGAATGAGAAGCAATGGATGTGATGCACCTCAAATTTAAAAAGACTTCAGACACCGTTGCATGACTCTCTCATAGTAAACTAGTTTTATTTTACCTTCTCATAACTAAAAAAAACCCAAAAGTCTAAGGGCATAGGCAGACAAGGTTCTTTGGGTGAATCGGATTCACCCAAAGAACCTTGTCTGCCTATGTCCTTAGACCAACACAGCTATAACCTACACCCCTATGAAATTATATGCATGTAAATTATATAACCATGAATGACTGTTTCTGTGCGGTTAACAGTTTTGCTAGCTAGATGTTGTAGATTAGGTAGAGTGTAACACTTAGTAAGGTTACATATTATTTTCTTTTATTATTTCCTATTTTAATGTAACTAGTTGCGGCAGGTTCTAGAACACTTGTCCCAGCAGAGTGAAAGCCAATACCTTAAGATCCTAACAAGCCTTGCTGAAGTTGCTACAACAAATGGTCATAAACTGCTTAGGTAAGTGTGAAAATGTAAATGAGTCAATAATGAAAAAGATGTTTTTACTAATGTGCTTAGTTCCACTTGTTTATCTAGTCTAGATTTCTAGTCACACTGGACTGAAGACATAATGTCAGTTACTTATGCTTTTTATGTATGGAGAAAGCCTCAGCCACTGGGACTTTCCTCTTAATAAGTCTCTTTAAAAAAAACAACCCCAAAACAATTTCCTGCTGGAGTAGATTGACCTCAGATCAGATCTTGTATTATTCTTTAGATATGCCACTGTTTCACTTGCACTTCTCTGGAAGTCCTCATTCATACTCTCATTTTGTCTTGTTTATAGTAGCCCTGAAAGAATTTCTGACATCTGTGCTGCTCAAACTGGTATGTGCAGCCATCTTGCATAAAGAAGTGTACTCATTTGTCATTTTACAGTTACTCGAGCTTCTTGATACTGGATTTGATTCCAAGTGGATTTGGTCTTTAGAAGCCTATATGAAACTTTCTGGAGACTCTTGCCCTATCCTATGCATCTGTTGTTACCATGAAGCAGGGAGTAGATATTTTGGTTGGGGAATCCAGGAAAAAGATGACAATGTTGAGATGGAAATACAAAGCGCCCGAGCGAGGGACTAACAATCCAGGGTGGGGGAGAGGAGTGGGACGCGACTAGGTTACATATCATACAATGTTAGCATAGTACATTTTGTTTCTTCCTGTAGCTATAGCTATTTGTAGTATCTTTCCTGCACTTCTCAGCATTTCATTCCTTTTTTTTTTTCTTTCTACTATTCTAAACCTTTTAATCCTTATATGTAATGTTTTTTGGGATATATCTGGAAGTAACTGGGATACCTTAGACCTCGTCTCCCACTTGTAAGTTTTGTCACTGACTGACTATCATGTCATACAATGTCTTCATTTGTGGTATGAAACACCTCTCTTAGGGTATCTGAGAAAGTTAAACAGGTATTACTCCTTTCAGTATTAGAATCAACTAAGTTAGATGATAGTGAGAGAGTTTCCTTGAATCATTTTGGAGATGCAGAAGATGCTAAGGGATAGATAGCTTTCATGTTAGCTTCATGATAGCTTTCTGGAAAAGAGAAGGGAAGGTTTAGTGACAGGATATTAATTGGAGAGATTATCAGTCTCAAGAAAAGGAAAACACTTCTGGAGTATTTCTCTGACAGTCTGGGATAAGCTACTATCTTACTCTATCAGCAGCATGACCAATTAGCCATTCCTTCACACCCAACAAAATGACTTTATGTCAGTTATGTTGAGTATACATCCAACTTCCAGGTAGCCTGGCAGAACTCCCCATGTAACTCATTCTTCCACAAACTCATTTGTTGTCTTCTCCTTTGACATGGTTTTGCTTTAATAGATAAATATTAATATTGTTCTAAAAACAATCCCAGATTTAAATAAAATAAATTTTAATTGTATGTTTTGTGTTGCAAAGATGAACCTTTTCTCAAAAAAGAAAAAAGAAACAAAACCACCAACCTCCTAGCCTCAAATGAGCATGGAAAAAAGCACCACTGTTAGGGTTGGATACTTGTACATTTGCAACTCTTTCAAAAGGAGGAAGTTTCGAAAGGGCTGCATCTGTTACATATTGTTATGTGTGAACAAGCAGGGGACAATTCACATGTAACAACATTGCTTTAACTTTAACAGTGCTTCATCCAGGTTTGATGTTGGAGCGGTTTGGCTACATTTGAATCATTCTCACACAACAATTAAGGTGTCTTCATGAGACGTTTACTGTAGAGCTGCCTAATTAGTTTCACAGTAAACGTTTTCATGTCTACATGTATGCCCCTATTAGGGTGTGAAAAACTAATAAACTCTGGAGCAAGCTAGTACTTGTAAAAACAAGTGCTAGCCTGCTTTGGAATTATTTTTTTGTGTGTGTGTGCAGCAGCACACATAGATGCTACCCGGCTGGCTGAGGCACTAGGGTGCTTCAGTGTGCAGGCTACCTGCCCTGTGCTGAAACACTTTCATGCCCCTGGCAGCCCCTCCACAGCACATTGAGCCCAGTCAGAGCAGTCCTTGGCTGCTGTCAGCTGGAGCTGCTCCAACCAGGCTCAATGTGCTGAACATGAATGCACTCTGGAGCAATATACTCAAGAGTTCTGGTTTTTTTTTTGCTCATGGTGTACGTTCAAGTGGTGTGCCCAGGAGCAAAACATTCTAAAATAATAAGCTCTGGAGTTTATTCATGCACATTAATTACAGGTGTAGATGCACCCAGTATGTACAAGTTGCTGCTCTTTTGGAACATTTCCCTTTTTAAAGGGTTCCAAATGTGCATGTATCCATGTCCTTGGTTTAGGATAGGATTGGGTCTCCAAACTTGTGGAATGCTCACAAATGCTCCAGTATGTAAAATGGTAAAATCACAAATGGCTCAGACTTCTGCTAAGGTGCCAAAGGATACAGGGTTTTCTTTTATACTCTATAAAGATCTAAAATTAATTTTATGAAACAAGTTTTATATCTCAAACTTGCTATAATCCTGTAAATAGATTCAAAAGCTCAGCTTCCTACTTCTCTTCCTTGTAGTCCATCTCTATCCTTCAATAAAGTTTTTATTAGTGGTTATATTTGGATATGGTTTTTGGCCACAATCTTTGTGTGTGACCTGGGCAAATTGTTTATTTACTCTTGCTGTGTCCACATGAGCACAGAAGTTTATTTCCCTGGGGACAAGAAGCAGCTGCACAAAGTCCCTGGGGAACACCTGTAACATGCCCTCTGTTGCGCAGTAGATTAGGTGGGGTAGGGGAGACTGGGACCAGCAACTGTGCTGGCTCCAGCAGCCGTCTCTGGGATTCTGGGGGCCTCGGGGTGCTCAAGCTGTGTGTGTTGCTTCTGCAGCTAGGAGCCTGGCCGGTAGCCAGAATATGGCTCTGGCAGGCCAGGCTCTGGTTTTGTGCAGTGAGTGCTGCTGCTTTTTCTGCATGGGATTTTTTTGACCATGGGATTTTCCAAGGTCACCCCCCCCCCCCCAAGCATTGCAAGGTAGGAGCACAGGGAACACCTGAATGTGTGGTGCTTCAGACAGGTCTGTGGCAGCACATACTGCATGGATGCACTTGTCTGGATGTGGCCTCTGTTTTCATTCTTGTTATGTAAAATGATTAGTCGTCTTAACCTCACAGAGGGACTGAGAATAAAATGTGAAGTACAGTATGTGCTTATAATTAGGGGTGTAGTGGAGGAGTGGTTATGATGTCCTACCACAGATCCAGAGTTGTGAGTTAGGCATCACTCCAGACTTCCACTGAAAGTTGCCTCAAGTCGGCTGCAAATGGGTATCTGGTCATTCAGGCTGAATGAGGGGGAGGGTCAAAGATGGCTGGTTTTGATGCCTTAACCATGCTAATATGATGAATCACCTAGGCTTTGGATGGATTTTTGACCCTTCCATACTTGAGTGAAGCATTAGGAGCTTCTAGGTATGGTGAGCTTACTTATGCTAGTATAATTGGACTTCTTGTAAAAGAGAGGATGGCTTTGTAGTTGGAGCACTGCAAAAAACACTGATGTTTTAAATTCAAGTTGTATAAAAACTGCTTTGCATTATCACTGTGTTAAAGAAATGTTTCACAGTGATGGGGTACAGAGTGAGGACTGGCTGGAAGTTAGTCTTGAGTCCATTAAGCTGGCATTATCCCAGCATTCATTCTTCCTGAGAATTGATCATATTCTTTCTAAAAGCATTCTCAACCTGGAACATAAGAGATTGGAACTAAAAACTATAGTGTAATCAACATCTGATATTACGTTTTTCTCAAAAAATTTAATTAGTTACTTATGTTTGCAAGAGGTAAATAACAAGAAGATGTGAGCTCATCTAATAAGGCGCTAATTTAAAACTATTTCAGAAGTACTTTAAATACTCTTTTTATTTAAAAAGGCAGTCTAAAAAGTGAGTTTTCTTTTGTGGTTCCTTTCTTAAAGAAGATGTACAAATTGCCTGTACTCTTGACACTGTCATGTCTGGACCCTTTTGCAAATCAAGGCTGAACACAAAGTTGTTGGAACCAGTTTAAATATAGCACATTTTTGCCTTGATTTTTGTGTTTTGTATTGCAGACAAATATGAATCTAAGTATTAAAAATTCCTAGACTTGACTGAATGCCAAATTAAGCACACAATTGCTATCCATACTTTAGGTCTTCAAATGTGCAAAATGCCAGCCAGTGCCTCTACAATGAAAAAATCACAAACAGCTTAGCATTCTGCTAAAGCATAAATTCGGGATGCTTCTGCAAATCTGCTTGAAAGAATATTATGCTTTTGTGGGGATGTTATTTTTGCATGGCATTATTTGGTCTCACCTGCATAGGTGGAATCTGACCGTGTTATAACCCTGTTAATAAACAGTTCAGTAACTTAATTGGGAAACTTAATTGGGCAATACCCTCTAAGGGTTTTCAGAGTGGAGGACTTATGTACTGGGTGAGATGCGTAATTCACAGCCTGTAATGTCAGATTTGAAACTTATCAATAGTGGTAAAATAATAATGTCTTGCAGTTGCTTAAGATTAGTGACTTACAGGCTGTTCAGTTTTCAACGTTCCTTTTATCAGACTTTGAGAACTTTTGGATGAAAGACCCTTTCACAGAAAACGGGCTGAACTTGACTAACTCCGTACCAGAGCTTTGTATAGAAAGGCTATTGCCATGGCAGGGTATTTTATCCCTCTTCTAAACTGGCTTATACAAATCTTTTTTGAGGGTGCACATATGTGTGTTCTTTCTTCCTTGCATTTTATTCTATTCCTACCTGCTGCAACCAGAATCCAACTTAATACTATTCTGGGGCAGACTTTGTTAGTTTTCATAAATAAGTCTATAAAGTCTGTTCCTACTAATTTTTGCAAGTTGAAATTTTTTTTGTATCTGATTCTGCTTTGCTTACAACTGAGTATATTTTTCTACTTCCCATTAGCATAGGGGTCAGCAAAATGCGGCCCAGGGACCAGATGTGGCCTGCTGGGCCATTCTATCTGGCCCACGGGGCCCCTAAAAAAAATGAGAAAATTTAATATTTATCTGCCCCTGGCTGCCTATCATGCAGCCCTTGATGGCTTGCCAAAACTCAGTAAGCAGCCTTCCACCCAAAATAATTGCCCACCCCTACATTAGCATGTCAGCAGGTTCCATTGCATCCTGGTCACATTGCAGAGCTCTAGTCAGTGCTACTTGTCAATTAATTCATGACCATCTAGATTTTATATTAATTTTCCAGATGTTGCAGGGACACTTACTGCATCTAGTGAGTCTAGATGGGTGCTGTCCCATTTAGATACACAGGTATTAAACATTTTTTATTCAGTAGGAGTTATAATTAATAACTTCTAACATTTACCAGTAATACTGCATGGGACAGTATATGCGACTTAGTATGCTGTGCAACACTTTTATTTATTTATTTTTTGAAGACATGGTAGTATTTCTGTCATTTTAATGAGTTGAAGAAGGCAGATGGTTCTTAATGAATATACTTGGGATGGTACTAGATCAGTGGTTCTCATCCTTTTTAGATTCAGGGCACCCCTCCATAACTTCTCATATTTGGAACTCCAGTTGAGAATCCCTGCTGTAATGTCTCTGTTTACCTTAGTAGTTCCTGTCTAGGATATTGCTGCCTCTTGTGTCTCATGCAGAGTCAGATAAGCCTAAACCAAGCAGATGTGCCTACTCTTGCCACAGCTCTTCATTGTCTCCAAGACCCCCATGTTTCTCCTGGAAACTTAGGTGCATGGAACAGTTCAACTTGCCCTGCATGACTGTTTCCAGGAAGAGAAAGAGGTCTTTGACCAGGAAGGGTTGTAGCAGGACTGAGCATTTCTGCCTGGTATAGGTTTATCAGATAACCCTAATGCAAGCAAGAGTATTTGCTTGTGTGGCAGCCCTTCTTGTTCTGGCTGTGCAGAAGCTTGTGGGGCAGTTCTACCTAGCCATGGCAATAACAGCACCGTGGAAACCCAGTTGAGAAACCACTGTACTAGACTCTAGCAAGATACATATTTATCACAGTTCTAGTAGCAGATTGAAAGGTATTTTCATTTTTGGATGAGAAAATCTTTCTGAATCATCCTAATCTAGATGTTCACCAGAGCGCCTCAAGGGATGATGAGGTCGAATGGTCATAAACTACTGCAAGACCATTTCAGGCTGGACATAAGGAAGAATTCCTTTACTGTCCGAGTCCTCAAGGTCTGGAACAGCCTGCTATCGGAGATGGTTCAAGCACCTACATTGAACACCTTCAAGAGTAAATTGGATGCTTATCTTGCTGGGATCCTATGACCCCAGCTGACTTCCTGCTCTTTGGGCAGGGGGCTGGACTCAATCTTCCAAGGTCCCTTCCAGCCCTAATGTCTATGAAATGTATGGTTAGTAGTGTTTCAGGGCCTTGTTGTAGGACTACTCCTGTATTGTCTACAAATTTAATTTCTTATGATTCATTAGAGATGAACACAAAAGAACTTCTATTTGCTATTTTGCATTCAATTGCTCATGCTAAATGTGTAGACCTGTGCAATAAAGCCTATAGCAGGTGTGCTTAATCTTGTGGGTGGGTGGAAAATGGGTATATTCATGTTTGTTAGGCACGTGTTTTTTTTTGTTTTGTTTTGTTTTCTTGCCCACGTACATCAGAGGGATGTAACCTTTGGCGATCTGAATCATAACATTTAAAGAAAAGTGTCTTTTTAAATAGTATCATTTAAAAAAAATTGAAAGAATACTTAAATATTCCATTTTTTCCCCCAGCTTGTCAAGTAATTATGAAGCTCAAATGAAGAGTCTCTTAAGGATCGTGAGGATATTTTGTCATGTCTTTCGAATTGGCCCATCCTCTCCCAATAATGGAAATGACATGGGCTACAATGGAAATAAAACTCCAAGAAGTCAGGTGTTCAAGGTCAGAAAAGTATATGATGTTGTTAGGAAGATAGACATGAAAGTGATAAATTTCACAAAGCATTTATTCATTAATCAGACATCTCATGAACAGGAAGTAAGTTTGTTTGATTACGCTACTAATTTTTAAGTTAGATGCAGCTCTTTGCTTTTTGTGTAATGATTTTTACATGAGCTCTATTTAACCATGGCTTACATCTCATCTTGTTCTTCTTGTTCTTTATGTGTTCTAATATGTCATTTTATACGGCGTATAAATGCTTTTATACCTTGGCTTTAGCAAGACTTTGATATGGTCTCTTGCAACTTTCTCTTAAGCAACCTATGGAAGTATGGGTTGGATGAAATGGACTGTAAGAGAGAATGGCTGGATTGTCTAGTTGCCAGCCTGAGTGCTCTAGGGTTCGGTCGTGTGGCCAGTTTTGTTCAATGTCTTCATCAGTGATCAGGAAGATGGGATGGAGTGCATCCTTAACAAGTTTGTGGTTGACACCAAGCTGGGTGGAATAGCTGAAGGCAAGCATTCAGAGCGACCTAGACAAATTGGAGGATTGGACCAAAACAAATCTCATGAAGTTGAATAAGGTCAAGTACAAAGTCCTGCACTTAGGATGGAACAATCCCATGCACTGGTCGAGGCTGGGACTGACTGGCTAAGAGCAGCTCTGCAGAAAAGGACCTGGGAGTTACAGTGGACAATAAGCTGAATATGAGCCAACAGTGTGTCCTTGTTGAGAAGCAGGCTAAGGGCAAAGTGGACTGCATTAGTAGGAGCATTGTCAGCAGATCGAGGGAAGAGTTTCTTCCCCTCTACTTGGCATTGGTGAGGCCAAATAGTTTTGGGCCCCCTACTACAGAAAGGATGTAGACAAATTGGAGAGTCCAGCAGAAAGCAACAAAAATGGTTAGAGGGCTGGGGTCCATTACTTACGAGGAGAGGCTGAGGGAACTGGGCTGAGGGAATTTGGAGAGGAAAAGAGGGAGAGGGGATTTAATAGCAGCCTTTAACTACCTGAAGTATGGTTGCAAAGAGCATAGAATTAGACTGTTCTCAGTAGTGGAAGATAACAGAACAAGGAGTAATGGTCTCATGTGGCAGCAAGGGAAGTTTAGGTTAGATATTAGGAAAAACTTCCTCATGCGGAGTGTAGTAAAGCACTGGAACAGATTAGTTACCCAGAGAGGTGGTGGAATCTCTGTCCTTAAAAGTTTTTAAGACCCAGCTAAACAAAGCCTTGGCTGGGATGATCTAGTTGGGGATGGTCCTGCTTTGAGCAGGGGGTTGGACTAGATGTCCTCCTGAGGTCCTTTCCAGCTCAAGTGTTCTATGATTCTATAATTACCAAGCTATGTTTGTGAAATTAATTGCTTTTCTTTCTGTTTTTAGTAGTATTTCTGAGTATTCTAAGTGTTCTAAAACAGATCTTCTAAGTGACTGGGGGCCACATTCCCCTGAATCCATAGTAAAGGCTGCACCAGTGTGGTGGGGACCATGGGTTTTGGGGACCTCATGTCCTACCACCTTCTCCTGTTCCTTCCTGCTCCTTTCTTCCCTGTTGCACTTCTTGCCTAGGAAGCTTCCCATTGCACTACCTTCCTGGCCCCTCTGCTGTACCACATACCTCACTGCTGCTGCCCACCCACTGTACCAGGCACTCACCTCTCTGCTGCTCCCTATATCTCCCCACTGCACTGTGCACCCCAACTCATTCTTAGCCCTTCTGAAGCAAGTTTCCCTACACTCACCACTTGGGCACTCTTGGCCATAGGCTCCCTGGAGACTGCTATGCTGTACTGTTCTGCTCCCTGGAGCAGGGGTAGGAGGAGGAAGGGAAAGCCAGAGGGATGGGGAGCCTGGAGCTCCTGCCTGCTGCTACAGCTGCAGCAGTAGAGGGCAACAGCAGCTGTGTGGGAGCCCTGGGCTACAGTTTAACCCCTTGCAGGCCTCTTATGGCCCGTGGACTGACAGTTGGACAGCCATGCTCTAAAACATGGTAGATTCAGTATCTGTAACTCTAAATTAATATTTGGAAGAAATTGAAGTTTTATTGTTTTATTTGATCCAACTTCTTGAAGTAGATGCAATTTTAAGTCAGTTCTTAATTTATGGGTTATTTTTAATTTAATCATTTTCCAGAGGCAGTATTATTTAAGAATATTAATATTCAATGAATTAAAATTTATTGTTTCACTCCTGCCTTTAAACCTTTCCTGTAGCTACTGGCTTGTAAAAAATTTCATCTTTGAAGGTATGTTATTACACATGCTACATGTATGATGGTTTGTTTTGTACAGCGTTTCAATTTGCTGTTGACCCGATGCCTTCCTTTTAAAACAACTGTTTTAAAAAAAAAAAGTGTCAGCTGTATTTTCTTTCATGTGCATGTCATTTTAGCATTAAGCAGTATATTTATGGTGTAAGATTAATACACTAACAGGGATACAGCAGTCCCAAAACTGGATATTCAGTTGCACTTTGTAAGGGTTAAGTATTAGTTTATTTTATTTTGTTGAACAGCTTCTGCTGAAACAAGGAAAGAAATTGGATAGTTTAAGAAGATATTTCTTAGTAATATTTTAAAACCTGGTTTTCAAATAGGTTGTTTAATTCTTGATAGTAATACAGTTAGAAGCAGGGTGAATCATGACTTTTGTCATGAATTAAAACAACATTAAATCAAATTGTGTATACTTTAATTTTGCTTTACCTTTGTACTACTTCAAATTTTCGTCAATTGGTAACTACTAAACCACCTTGGTAGTTTTTTGCATTAAATTGGCAGCTTTTTACTAACCAAAAGGAAACAAACACTTATCCATGCACATCTGTTTAAGCAGCTAGACACAATTTTTCAGGAACAGGAATGTTTGGAACTGAGAGTAGTACATATCTTTTACTAGATGATCATTAATATTTTTATTTGTGATATTTTTCAGGCTGATTTGGATGGGAGATAGGCATTCATTTAAAATCCATAAATGCGGTGTTACAGAAATTGCTTATTAAATTTTTACTTAGCTTGATCTCCCTCCTTTTTTCTGTATGGGCTGTGTTGGAAAATATGAGAGTCTTTGTAAAACGATTGCTAATGCAACTATACTCTCTTCTTCAATTAAATCCTATTTCACTTGAATATTTTGATTATGTAGCTGAACATTTCATCCCATATTTGTTTCACATACTCAATTACCTCCCTTTTCAGCTAAGTTTAGTAGCAGTGTGTAATATGTAAGGCTTATATTACAGAGTTGACAATATTTTCTGAAAGTAAACTAATACATGCTTTATAAAGTATGTATGATCAATCTACACTTTCCAAAGAAATGACCAAAATATATTTAAGTAGGTAATGTCATAGGTTTTTGATTAATTGACAACACTGAATTTTCATTATATTTTTTTTTTTTGCTTGGGGGTTTAATGAAATTTATCTAAATTAAAATCTTAAAATTAGAAGGAACAGTTCTTTCTTGGATTTTGCTTGGTCTCTTTAGTACTTTTAAGACTAGCTGACCTCCAGTTTTCAAGGTGTTAAATATAAATTACAGGAAAGGGTTGAGTTTGCCCTAGCAAGAGAGAGTACTGAATTAAAAATCCTGACTTGTAAGTTGCAAACAGTGTCCCCCTTTTGGACTTGAAGTATTTGTGTTACTGGAGTCCCAAGAAACCTTTGGGTCCTCCCTACGTATTGATTTTTGACTGTTTCTTATCCTTAGCTTAAAGTACTGCCATCGATCTTAGAGTTTGGTTCTAAGGGATAGAGGCCAAAATGTTCTGACTTTGTTACAGAAGTATTAGTAGTCTCTTAAGTAGTTGATTTGCAGACCAATTGGGTCTTTGCAGATACAAAACATAGAAGAAGAGGGAACAAATGCAAAGGACTTGAATGTTGTGCTCCTTTTAGGACCTGTGCAGAGCTTTGATCATGGGTGTTACAAACAGCCTACCATGTTCTTTGCAAGATTTGTTTTACAGCAGATACCTTCTTCATGGGATAAAGCAGTTAAGTGTCCTCTGGGAAAGGTAGTTGTGGAAACTTCTGTTTGGGAAAAACAGGTGTCTTATGCCATGTTGTATTTCACAGTCGATACAAACCATGTGTTGCAGTGTGCTGAAGCTGAGGACATAAATTTGATTGTTGGTGCCTAGGCTGTTCACCACTTTTTTCTTAGGCTAGTGGAAAGTGAAGGTGAATATATTTAATAGAAATATACACAGCAGTGGGCTGTCTTTGGCATTTAATAACATTGATGCCTGACTCAAGGAAAGTTGTTTTTAGATAATATAACAAAGGGGAAAAGAAACCTTTCCTGAAATCAAATTAACCATTAGAATAATTTAAAAAAATATATATGACAGCCTTCATTTGACAGTCCATATGACAGCCTTCAATATGACAGACAAAGCTAAGCAGGTACCTTAGCTTTGTCTTGGTTGAAGATGTCCAGACAGCTAACCTGCCTAGGCGTGCTCATTGATGCTAGAATAAAATATGGACAGCCTTGAATGAGGATGGCAGGATTATGTATATAAAATGCCAAGTTAAAAAGCTGTACTAGCAGAACAATAATTTAAACTGTCTAATCATGACATTGAGTACATCCCTTGAATTTAATTAAGATCCTGAGAGATACTGAGTTGAAAAATGGAAATAATTTAGTATGGCAAGTCAGATGCGTATATGTATAAGGCATGGTAGGAATTAAAAGAAGAGTCCTCAGACAACAGCAGAGAAAGGAGTCTCACAAGCTTAACATCTGAAAAGTGTAGAGGAAGAGATGAGAAAAAAAATAAAGGTGTTCCAGGAAATGCCTGTCTGTCTTAGTCTTGGTGAATCTCTCTTTTCATACTTTTTTTGTACATTCATTACATCTTGTATTTCAGTTAGAACCTTTGTTTACATTATGTTGTGGTAAAGTTTGATTGTGCATCTTTGTAGGGAAGCCAGCCTTTTTTGATCTTATGTCAGATGCAGCTGGGGAGAAAATGGTACCTATACTGGCAGACTCAGTTGAGGTAACCCCAAAGAAGTACCATCCAGTTATTGGTGTGATAAGTAGGGAAACAGGAGGAAAAAGAGTAAGTTTTAGAAATGGAGTACTAAAAAAATTCAGGGAGGGAAATCTGAATTCTTTGAATACTCCTATAAAGAATGCTTTAAAGTGTGGGAATGACCTGATACATGTGATAACATGTTTGTATTCAAGAGGTGTCCATCATTCAGTAGGAGTTCAATTGTCAAATCATAGTGTCTGTTAAGTAAACCCTCTATCAGCTTTTGAGGCCTAGACTGGTCTTCTGCCAAACCTGTGCCAAATTTCGATTGAAAAGTAACCTCTGTAATTTCTTGAGTACCAGGATACAGAATAAAGATTTAACATTCTAAAGGGGTAGGCTTGTATTACGTGCTGTGCTCATAGCTGGAAAGAGGTTTGTACCCCATAGCTTGGTCAGACCAGTAGAACAGCCAGTCTTTAATGTTTATGGATAGCTTTTTGCATTTGCGATTATTATTAGAGGTGCACCGATGCATCGGTCCAATATCGGATTGGTACCAACATAAAGAAAACTGGCTGCATTAGATATTGGCCTGATGGGGCTGATAATTTGGTTGATAAAATGCGCGTGCTGTGTGCAGCCGCAGTGCAGCACTCAGGTAGTGTGGAGAGCTGCCTCCAGGTGGTAAGTCCGGTGTGGCGGAAGGCATGTGGGGTGGGGGGAGATCAATGCCCCCCGTGGTGAGGAAGGGGGCAGGTGCTGCCTGGGCAGGGTGGGTTTGTGGGGGCAGCTCCCACCACTGCTTGTACCCGGGGGGGCAGGGTGTGTGCTGCCAGATCTGCGTGGGATGGGTTGGGCTGCAGCTGGGGCTGCGTGGGGCTCTTCTCGGTGGGGGCTGGGCTTGGAGTGGGCTCCAGCAGCCCTGGGAGGATGTTGCATCCACGCCAAATTTCACCTCCACACCCAGTAGTGCCACAGTCAGCTGCCCGGCACAGCCCTGGCTCTTCCCAGTGTGTGGGTAGAGACAGGTCATTGAGGTGGAGCAGTGTTGGGTGCTTGGCAGTGCTGGGAGCTGAGCTGCGGTGAAATTTGGGGTGGATGCGGAATCTTCCCACCAGCGCTGCAGCCTGTCCTGCCCTGCGCAGGTCTGGGGGCACCCCCTCCATGCCCTCCCAAGCCGCAGCTCTGCTGCCGCTGCCCCACCTGGGCAGCGCCTGCCCCCCTCCCTCACTGGGGGTGGGGGGGGGTGTTGATTTGCTCCCTCCATGCCCCTTACCTCCCTTCTCCCTTTCCAGCACACCGGACTTGTCAACTGGAGGCAGCTGTATTGGAAATCAGATTGGTATCAGCCGATATGCCTCCTTAAATATTGGCTATCGGTATTGGCCCTAAATCTCTTTAAACCCCTAATTACTATGTACTAAATATGAGTTGCATATATATGTTAATTGTGAACTGAATTTACAGAACTTGTTAAGCTTAAGGTATTCCTGCCAACTGATGGTTTAGTTTAACACAGCAGGTAAAAACTCCCTTGTCTTGAAATTGAGTACAAAGTGGCTGGGCGGGGAGAGGGGTAGGGGAAATGGCAGGTAGCTGCCGCAGCCCCAGCCCTGCCTCTAGGCTGCTGCCTGTGCCTCACCACCTCTGCACCCCCTGCGTCTTTCTGTCCGCTGTGGCCTTGTGTCCCTTTGCCCTATCCTCATCTTCACCCCTGCTCTTGCCCCTCCTCAGCATATCCTTGCTTGCCTGTGCTCCAGCCTGGGGCATAAAGCACATCCCCAGTCCAACTCTGTAGCAGCACTGTAGTGCCAGCACTTGCTGCTACTGGACCAGGCTGGGGCTGTGCTTTGTGCCTCTGGCTGGAGCCTGCTGGAGTAGGCAGAGGCTGCACAAGTGTGGGGAGAAGGGCAGATCCTGAGTCAGGGAATAGTGGGGTGGAAGGGAGATTGTGGGGGAGATGGGGGCCCAAGTCTGTGGGGAGATGGGGTGCGGGGGAAGACAGGGCCAGTAGAATAATTCTTCTGTTGCAAAGAACTCAGAAACACCACAGCAGGTCCAAATACTTTTGACACTGGATTCTTCTCTGAAATCTGTGGATTTATCATGTGAATTTTGGAGGTGTTTGTATGCCTAATGCTGCTAGTATTGCACAACACCCTGCAGCATGCTTAAAAGTATTTTATGGCACCCTATGGTGTCATGGCACCCTGGTTGTGAACCACTTCACTAAAAGCAAAGATTAAAAAAATAAGCTTTTGTTTACTATGCTGGATTGATAGATTGTATTTTGCTTTTTATTTAATTTTATGTAGTTTTCTAAATGCCTTTTGGATATAAAAAAATAATTTACACGAACAAATACTTGTTCTCATTTCTAAGATGACTTATTAGAATTTCATGTAGCAGTTTAATTATGTGCATGGAACTAATGTTGTATTTATGTATTTTATCAGTTGCATGCTATCCCCATTGTAAACATTCATAAAAATGCCCGGTTATGTTTTTGTTGCCTCTTTGTTCATTGCAGCCCCTGGAATTACTGTGGCACTCATTAGATGAATGGCTTGTTCTGATAGCTACAGAACTGATGAAGAACAAAAGAGACTCTACCAACATTACTTCCATCTTACTAAAGCAAAAAGGGCCAGAGCAGCAGGATGCTACGCCTACGCCTTCCTTTGACACTGAAGGAACTGAGAGTGGAGAAGAGCTATCCATTGATGTAAAGGATTCTAAAGCATATGATGCTGCCGGGAAGCAGGAAGCTTGTGCTGATTGCCAGGATGTTATCTCCATGACAGCAAACAGGCTAAGTGCTGTCATTCAGGCATTTTATATATGCTGCTCCTGTCAGATGCCTCAGGGGTAAGAAGAATTCTGCTTGTTACCTGGACTATTACTTTTTTTTTTTTTTTTTTTTCAAACATCTATACTTTCCTGGGAAAACATTAATGCTGACCAGCTTAAGCTAATGACAATCAAGAGATCACTTCCTAGTGCTTTCACTAGTTCAATTATTGGAATGTTTTTTTTCCTGCTCTAATGACATCTACCTCTAGACAATGCAGCCTATTTTCCTTAATCATGTGATTGCAGTTCTGTTCATATCGACTGTCTAGGGGTTTCTTTTCTTTCATTTTGTCTTAACCACATGGGATATTTGCAGAAAAATACCAGTTTGACATCTTGGAATTCATGTGAAGAATAAGCCGCCAAAGCAGCTGAAGTTTTGCCTAATTTGACATTTTCTCCGACTACCACTGTAACTGTGATGTCCAGAAAACTACATGTAGAACTGTCATTTAATTTAAAAATAGATAGTGGAAGCCAAACTCACCTGACTATTATTGCTGAGTATTGTAATAAGATATGATGCTTTTCAATTGTAGGTCACTGGAGTGCAGTCACTTTGAATTCAGTCTTAAATTGGCAGATACTAGTTTGTAGGTGGGAGGGCCGTCTTTGCTTGACAAGGCAAAGACGCCTCTCAGATAACTGGCACATTCGGTTATCCGGCACTCAGATACTTACTGGGCAAAATGTCCTCTTATGTACAGCAACAACTAATCTTTAGTTTCCCACCCTTGTAATAGATTCAGTTTATTTTGGAAAATATATTTAAAGCAACCTAGGAAGGAAGTTAAAGATGGTGTAATTATAAATGAAGATTATAATTACAGGGAAGTGTAACTGGTCACCATTGTTAATAAATTACTCAATATGCAAATGGTGTAGACTTAAATCTTTAAAAACATTAATTTAAATAAATTTCCTTACTTGGCAAAATGGGAATGCAGGATTTAATTTTTCTCTGTAAGAGCTGATAGACATCTAAAATAGTATAAAGAAAACAGTTCCATATCCAGCTTTAAACATTTACTGTCACCTGCTTTTGGAAGGAAAATACATTTCTGAATTTAGTTGTGAGGAAATAAATCATGCAAGTGGCATTGCATCAGACTTACATTTCAGTAAATATTTAATTCACCTTCTATGTTAATAGCTTTGCTTTTGGAGGTATAAATTAAAATCTTAACATTTATAATGAGTTGGGTGGGGAGCTTTTAGTATCTTTTGTCAAAAAAAAGACATTACTAAAATAGAGATCCATTTATACATATTTGTGTATGTGTGTAATATATAAACTTCTGTCGCAATCAGTGTAGTAACAAGAGTAGTTTGTTAGACTTGTGCCTCCTAGTGGTCTGAAAAATCACAGAAAAGAGCATTGTCAAAACTTTTAGGAGCTCCTGCATGCTTTGAGAGCCATATGAGCTAATTCAGCGCTTGATGAACACAAGTCCTTCAGAATAAACCTGGCTCTGCAAAATGTTTTGCCCCAATATATTTGGGATGGCCATATAGTGGCTTGCAAGTCGCGTGTAGATTCTAGGTAGTTTAAAAGTGGCTCCAGGAGACAGTCATTCTTAATTATTATGTGTAGTGGGCACTGTGCATAGATCATTGATTTTTGGGGCATGTATATCTCAAACGTTTGGTGTCAAGATTTTGGTTTGCTGCTAGACAGGTTAGAAAATTTAGCCACTCATGGAAGTATGCAGGATAATAAATTTACTAAATAGCACTATCATTCTATGTAAGGGATTCCTTTTTTCAGTCTCTTCCACCCTCCTTTTTTGTTTAAAAAAGAAATCACAAATTAAACTAATTAGGTTTTCAATATTGTTTTCTCATAGTTATTTTCTCATTCCGTATGCAACTTAAAAAAGCGCAAGGTGAATGAGTCCATGTTCCATTCATTGGACAGAAAACTGTTTAACACCTGCATCACAGGGATGTGGGCACTGTGTGTATCTGCATTCTGAAAGAGGCAAAAGTCCTGCAGAAAGTTACTTATGCAGTCCATTCACAATCATGTGCTCTGTTAAGTTGAAGAGCAGTTTCCAGTCAGGTTATGTCTTGTTCTTGCCTTTATTTCTGGATTCTTTTGGGACTGATTTATGTAACTTTATGGATATTAATTTTCATACCAGATCTAGATTTGTTTTATGACCTGCTGTTTTTGCCTGTTTTTGTTCTTTAACTGAAGAAAACTGCTTTATGAAACATGCATTTACTTGTATTACAGGATGACATCACCTCGTTTCATAGAATTTGTCTGCAAACATGATGATGTTCTGAAGTGTTTTGTTAACAGGTAGGCCTTCACATTTTAAATGTTTTTATTCCAAATGTTACTCTGAAACCATATTTAATGGTCTTTCAGAGATATGTGGCTGGGTGCCGTCTTGGCAGGTACTCGCACTTTGTTTCAGTTTCCCCATGCCAGTGGTCCCACTGAGCCCTGTTGAACTACTCCTGCTCCTAAGCAATGTATGGTTGAATGTAAGCAGGTAAAGGACTGAGGCTTACATGAGGCTGTTCTCGTTATGTAAACGAGTATGGTCTATGTTTCAGATCTCCAAATATGTTAAGATGGAAATCAGGCTTTTGGTCTGTGAGCAGGTCCTTTTCCTTACTCTCTTCCAAACAGAGACTAGAGGTCAAAATTTACCCCCTTTCTGAAGTTTGTTTTTCTCACAAAAGGACCTTTAAAAGAAATGCAAAATCTAGCTTAAGCATTATGCCAGCATTTGGCTCTTCCCACAGAATCCTCCAAGGACTACTCAGCTCACAACCTTGCATATTCTTTAGAGAACCCCTCTTGCTTCTCTAAAATAAAAGATGAGGTAAAATTCACTATTTGGGGCAGAGAGTCAAGAAAACACACTTTACACTATGGTGGTGTTTTGGGGTTTTTTTTGAAAATGTACTGTACTCTGCCATTTTTTAAAATGTATTTTAGGTATGTTTATTTCTGTCACTAGAATGTTTCATTAGTTGTTCGTACTTTTTACATTCTAATTTAAAACATTTTCTTTCAGAAATCCTAAAATAATTTTTGACCACTTCCATTTTCTTCTGGAGTGTCCTGAACTGATGTCCAGATTTATGCACATTATAAAAGCACAGGTAAATGTTAAGCACAGCTTAGTTAAACCTTTAACGCAACATTCATTTTCCTTGGCTCTGTATGAGTAGAATAAAGTTTAGTTGTCTGTAAGAACTGTATTAGAGCAGTGGTGTTCACACTCTGTTCTGGGAAACCATGGGGTTCTGCAATAGGTCGTCCAGGGATTCTGCAAAGAGATTTGGGGTAATAGAACAGGCCTGGAGGCAGTGCATCCCCGTTGCCAGGCTGCGTTGCCTCGCTCCATGGATATGGGTAAGAGTTCTGCAGCAGCAGAAGTGATATAAAAAGGTTCTGTGGCTTTAGGAAGTTTGAAAACCTCTAGTTGGAACTTAAAGAAATACACTGTGACATTGGTTGATAAAGTAAAATTTTAAAATTCTGTTTCTTTCCTTTTAAAGCTAAGGCATTTCTATATGATGCAAGGCAGCTTCCTGCAGATGCACATCCCAAGCTAGCTCTCCTTCCAGAACCAGTACTAGTACAGCCATGTTTATGTAGCTTTGGTTCTCGGGTATCAGCTGACCATATCACACTAACATAGTTATATTCCCTTTGCTTCCAATGCACAGAACTAGTTTGGGGGATCTCTGTACAGCTCTGCCTTCAACCTTATACATATACCTTATTGATTTTTGTATTTTAGGAGAATTGTGGCCAAATATCTGTGGTACACAGCTGCACAATATTTTGCATTAGTCTTTGAGTTATAATTCTCTTGCAGCTTGCCTTATTCATACTTTCAGGAATCTTGCATGTTCTCTGTATTTGTTTCCTGCTAACTGTCAAATGCTATTTGAAGGTAAAATACTCTGAGGGTTTGGCTAAAGAGGGAAGTAAACACTTGATCTTAACCCACAAAAGACTGAGAAGCGATTAAGGTAGGATCTAATTAAGATAGGATTCCAATTTAAAGCTGAATAACTATCCGGCAGTAACTTCCCATGTCGACAGAGTGCTAACATGGTATTCTTGATATCACTTATTGCCATCTTTTCTCTTTCAGGCAATTAAGTGAGAAATCTGGACGTTAAACCTAGCATACCCAGTTACTAAATAACGTAAGCACTGCCCATGTGTAAATGAGCATCTGCTGCACAATGGTCATTATTATCCAAGGACTGCTGGTGGGCAACAGGTGGCTTATGGAGAGAATTTTGTTCTTCAGTAAATAGAAACAAATTTGAACAAGGGACACCTTTATTAGGAAGCCTTTCACTTATCCCCAGTAGTAGTCATTATAGCTTTGCTTCTTCCTCATTGGAAAGACCTCCTGCATTTAAAAAAATATATATTTTGTTGGTATTTTGAGACGAGGTTCTTTGTAAAGATTTTCTGAAATCTGACCATCTTAGGTTGAACATAAGGAAAAATTCCTTTACTGTCTGAGCCCCAGGGACTGGAATAGACTCCCACCAGAAGTAGTGCAGGCACCTACTCTGAACTCTTTCAAGAAACATTTGGATGCTTATCTCGCTGGGGTCCTTTGACCCTAACTGACTTCCTGCCCCTGAGGTAGGGGGCTGGACTTGATGATCTTCAAGGTCCCTTCCAGCCCTAATGTCTATGAAATCTGAGGAAGCAGTGGAAGTTGTCCCTGAGACCTGCTCATTTGTAGTCTTGTTGAAAAAATTCATATATGGAGGGTTTATAGGTATAGAGAACTACCCCTGTCCTCTACTGTCCACAGTATTAGGCAGTTTGTATGTAGACTTGAAGAGACTGTTTAACCCTTATTCCTACTTATGCAATTAATTTTTCAGGGTGGGATACTGAGGATTTTTTTCATTCATTGGTTGATTTTTTTTTCAATCCATTCCAGATTTTATTTAGCAAAGCTCCATATTTTGTCCTGTATATGAAGTAAAGGTGTATTGTATTCAGCCTGACTGATGATCAGTGAAGGAAAAGCAGACCTGCATGTCAGGTCTTGCTCTCAGCAAAATACTCTAAAATTACTGAGATTATATTAAATTAAATATTCAGAGTCTAAAAGAAGAAACCATCTGATCAGTTCAGCTAGTGTCTGCTGAAAAAGGGCTGTGTTTTGGTATAGATTTCTAGGGAATTCTAATCTTTTTGTAAGTCTTTATTTGCTATTGAATTAGAGCTCTCAAAAGTACTTTAAAGTGCAGTAAATTATATGTTTTGTTGTTGCTATCATTTTGCCCATGCTCTGGTCAGATAATTTTTATCCAGGGCCTTTCATTTGAAAAATTGTTTCAGTTTCAGCATGTTACAGGAAAAACCTTCCACTTCTAGTGTTAAGACATGCTTATGATAGTGAACAAAGCATCAGATGACTAAGGATTTAGAACATCAAATCTGAATTTCAAAGCCAGTGATTCTCATGATAGTCTGTGATGTAAATGGAGCTTTCAGTGGGGGATTTGGGTGTTGGGACAAAGGGTGAGTTCTTGAGACATTCCTTTATTGGACGGTTGCCTGAAGGAGGCATTTAAAAAAAAAAAAAAAAATCAGTGGGCTAATGCTCTTTCATTAAACATCTTAAATCTTGAAAGTTCTAGATTAAATTTCTCTGTGCACTACAGAGAGGTAGTTAGCTATTTTAGTGTGAAGTCAGGCAGAAGACCAGGAAGGGTGGCACCTGAAAGACTAACCAGTTTAGGGAAGCGCATAGGCTTTTATAGGTGATAGCCTACTTTTTCAGATGCCATGAATTGGCTTGTTTAACTGTATTTATAACCAAACAGTGGCATGGTTTGCTGTAAACTTGTTTTATCTACATAACTTGTGCTTCATATTCAGCTGCCATGTTTGCAATAAATCAACAGTGTGTCACCCTACCAGTTATTTACTCTGTGTCTCAGTTTCTTCCTGTAACCTGTTCTGTGCTCCTTTCTTCCCTTCTGGAGACCAGATGCCAGTAACCTCTCTCGGTAATCTCTGCATAACTAGTTTAACTAATGTCCCAGCATCTTAGAACATATGCCATCTAGTGCTCCTGTGACACTTTTACCTTTCTGGTGCTCTGTCACCTGTTGAGATGATGTACGTTAGTGGTTTTCAACCTTTTTTTTTCTTTTGTGAACCCCTAAAAAATTTTGAATGGCGGTGCAGACCCCTTTGATTTGTAAGTGTGGATATTCTTATACTTTTGAT
This sequence comes from Crocodylus siamensis, assembly GCF_052110815.1. NCBI lineage: Eukaryota > Metazoa > Chordata > Crocodylia > Crocodylidae > Crocodylus > Crocodylus siamensis. The sequence goes on along the minus strand of NC_143395.1, from coordinate 85,268,893 downwards.
TGATCGTAGTCCTTTCTTGCAGACCATAGGTTAAAAACCACTGATGTAGGAGAATAGCCCATGTTTCCTAGGATGCACTGATACATAAGCACAAGTATTTTTCAGCTCTGGTCATGAGGCAGAAAGGATATGGAAAAGGCAAACCTGTATGCATGTGTCATGACCGAGTTACAGAAATATATCTGTGCTTTTAGTGTGGACAAGGTCAGTTTTGGATCAAAAATCAAATGTATTAAATTGTTCACAGTTGAGAGTAGAATAAAATAAGGCTTTTTTGTTAGCAGTTTTTGTTTACAAATATCTCTTTAATTTTTTATTCAGTGAGGTCCTTTAATTGTCAGATACTATTGGTTATGAAATTGGGGATGAAAAATGCCAGAAGGATGTTTGTGTGCAATATACTAAGTGAGGATGTGAAGGGTTGCTTCAAAGAAAACTTTGTTCATAAGAATCCATTATTGTAAGCTTTGTTGAACTTGAAAGTGAACTAATTGGTTGCAAATGTATTCAATGACGGATATAACATTCAAAGTGTCTGGACATAAGCTTTAAATTGTCAAGGGTCTTCTTTTCCAAATGCAAAAATGAGCTATAGAAAATGTGCTTTGAGTATTTTTATTAGTAAGATATGTGCTTGGTTTTACTCTTATTCCCTTTGTGAAATCTTGTTAAAATGCATGCATATTGTCTACTAATTGCTTATTATTAGAGTCCCTCATTGGAGCTTAATATCTGAAGTGCATTTAACTTAATGATACATTACCAGGCTCAAGAAATGACTAATACATTGCACATGTCATATCTTTTGCAGCCATTTAAAGATCGTTGTGAATGGTTCTATGAACACTTGCATTTGGGACAGCCAGATTCAGACATGGTACACAGGCCAGTCAATGAAAATGACATCCTCTTGGTTCACAGAGGTATTGCATGACCAGGAGAAAATGCACCTACAAAATGTATACTATTTTTGTTGTTATGAGATTAAGACTGCAACATTAATTGTTTCATATTTAGATTCTATTTTTAGGAGCAGCTGTGAAGTTGTGTCTAAAGCAAATTGTGCAAAGTTAAAGCAGGGGATTGCTGTACGTTTCCATGGAGAAGAAGGCATGGTGGGTAAAAATACTGGAAACTGCCTTAGAAAATGCTTTAAGATATACACATAAATAGTATTGTTACAGTAATGGAACTGTTATTAAATTTAACTCGCAATTTAATAGTACTCTTAAACTCAATTGTTAAGCTATTTATATGATTGATTGTTCTGCTTACCATACTGTGTTATCCATTTGACATGCAGGGTCAAGGTGTGGTACGCGAATGGTTTGATATCTTATCCAGTGAGATAGTTAACCCAGATTATGCACTATTTACCCAGTCGGCAGATGGTACGTTCGTATTTCTTATTGTTTCTAATCTTAAAAAAAGGGTCAGCAAATATTCATAATCCAAGTAAAAGACATCTTACAATGTAAGTAGACTCTGCAGCAGTGATTCTTAATCATTGTACCATAAAATCCTTTCAAGGGTTACAATGTTAGTACTATTAGGTGTGCAAACAACAGTCACAAAATAAAGCCAGAGACTTGAAATACAAGTCCATCATGTTAAAAACATGCTCACCTGTTGTGTTCTTTCTGAATTCTTTGCAACAGAAAAATCAATCTATTTTTCCAGTCAAAAAAAAGAATGAAAACTAAGTGTTAGCATTTTCTCAGGGGTGCTTTGAGTATTAAAAAATGGAGAACAACTACTCTAAAGTAAAACCAGCTGGTATTCTCCATGGAACAGCTCTTCTGTAAGTGGATTCTGGTTGCTAGGGTATATTTATATTTTATCCCAGAAACTTTCTAGATGCAAAGCTTTCTACCTCCCCATCCCTTTCTACTTTAACAGTGCTTAGGGGTCTGCAGATAACTCTATTGATAAACAGGAGCAGTCTGGGATTACTTCTTGAGAATTAAAAGAAAAAGTTCTGGGTGCATGGAGGATTCTGTAGACTGTTTAAAAAGACTAAGACTGAAATGTCTTTACTATAGCCACCTATGGAGTAGAAGTGGGTAGGCGCTGATTAAGCAAACACTTTTGTATGGTCATAGTTCAAGTCTGTGAGTAGCCAGTTAGTTTTGGAACCCCTTATGTGTATACCCAAATACTACAAAACCAGGGCCTATATTACCATTAATATATAACCTAGTAAAATTTGGATACTTCACAGGGTTATGTTGTGTACCTCCTTGGAAAGATAAGGGTTTGTGAACTAGCTTGGAGTGAAGATGCAGAGCCACAGCTAACAGCTCTGTGGGGCCACTGATGTGTTTCAACTTTTTGCTGACCTTTTATTTCAAAGAACACTGCTGCTGAGTTCCAGCTATGTGGAGATAGGGCACCCATTGAACTAATAACTGGAGAAAACAGTTGCATGGTTAGCTTTTATTTTGTCCATTTACTGCAAATTAAATTGGTTGTGAACCATCCAGACATGAATGATCCAGGTTCTAACCATATTAGCATCATACTGAAGGCATAAGTTAGTGATCGCTGGTGACGGTCTTAGTATACCATTTTAACTTGATTCTTTGTTAAGCCTCTTTGAAATGTTTTTCAGAAAGAAAAAAATTACAACCTAAGTTAAAAGAAAAGGGAAACTTGTCAAATTTTGCGCATGGTTTGGTGTTTCAGAATCTGCAGCTAGCTAATTGCTTTTTCAAAGTAGAAGAATAGGAGGAAAAATAGCTTTGAAGTGGACCACAGATAAAAGTATAACTATGTTGAAGAAAATTGTCTGGTTCTTGTTATAGTACTCTGAACAGTGAACATTATATAAATTCCCTCAGCCTGTAACATACAGTTGAAAGCTTGAAGCTACATAATCCACCTTAATTATATAGAGAAACATCCTTCTGTTCTTTCGTAATGTGAGATCTTGCCTATTACAAGTTTTGGTGATGTGCACTTACGTGTACCACCCAGGAAGGCCCTTAACTTGTATTTTAAAACCATTACACTTCTAACTTCTGTCTTTTAAGAAGGAACTTCCAAGGCTAAACACAGGCATTGGATTTCTCCCAAGGCGAAGCCTTTTATTCGGGGGTCCTACAGATGGCCAACCCTTTTGTCCTATGTTAAGTTCTTGAAGTAACTGAATTAAAATTTTGCTCTAGGACAGTCAGGATTAACTTGAATCATTGCCATACAGGCCTGTGTCTGTAAAAGACTCTATCCTGCATCTTGCTTAATGCAAGTCAAGATTTAATCCGATGTCTCTTGCTCAGTTGATAATTGTAAAGGAGATAACTACAGCTTGGTGGCCCTGAACTGAAAGGGGACTTGTCTGCTGGTGGAGCTATTCAGGGCTAGCTGCTCCTGAATAATTCCCTTTATGGATGCTTATTTCAGAACAGGAGCACCTTTTTCTGGTTTAACTTAATCCACATCATAAATTTCAGTCTTTCTCTTCCAGAACAAGTTTGTCTAAGCACAGAGTTATTCTGAAATAGCTATTGTTTAAACTCACTCCAATGTTAATCCAAAATAACTTGAAAATATAAATAAGGCCTAATTTTTTTAAAAATAAAAACGTGTACAACTCCCTCCCCCGCTGAAAAAAAAATCAGCTTGTCACAACTTTTTAAAATTGAGTTTTAACTTCTCTCATTCTCATATTGGCGATACCAGGGGAGCCTACTAAATGGTTGCTGCTCTTGGTTTTCTACAAACAAATTGTGACTGTTCAGTGTATTTGAGAAGTACAAGTTGGAGTTAAAAACAAAACAAAAAAAAAACAGCAGTGGCAAAGTCCAGGCTAACAACAAAAATCTAATAAATCCTTTGTTTTACAGGAACAACTTTCCAGCCAAACAGTAACTCTTCTGTGAATCCTGATCACTTGAACTACTTTAGGTTTGCTGGACAGATCTTGGGTTTAGCTCTGAACCACAGGCAGTTGGTGAACATTTACTTCACAAGGTCTTTCTACAAGCATATTCTTGGTATAGTAATTAAATTCCTATTTTGGAGAGTTAGATAATTTAGTTTGCACCAGTAAGTGGAGTTAGGTGGTGCAGTTGCTTGTGTGCTAATCTTTCATCTTTGGTGAACTATACTTAGGTTTGGTAGAATTTGATTTTTATTTTTTAAATAATTTTGACTGATAATATCAATGTTTTTTATTTTTAAGCATTTATTTAGCTTTTTATCAATTTTTTTTTTAAATTTCAGGATTGCATTAAATTAAGGGTGTGGGAGGCAAAGTTTATTAATAGCAATTGTAACCACTGTTTCAGTAATATATAATTTTGTTTCTTTTCTCTCATGTTCTAGAAGGGGGAGAGTTTTGAGGTTCCACGCTTATGCTGGCCAGGCTTATTAATAACACGGTGATTAGGGATGTGCAAAGCATCAGTCACCAATTCAATTCGGAGAAGATTTGGCCCAATTTTGGAGGCTGAATCACCGAATCCCAATCAAATTGGGAGACCAAATAAACTCTGAATTGATTTGGAAAAGATTTGGGAAAGTTTTGGAGGTTCAGAAGGCAGTCTTTCAGGGGAACAAACTGAGAAGAGGGAGGGGGAGCAGGGGGGAAAAGACTGACATCTGTAGCTGGTCACTGACTGTGATCTTTCCCTGAGTCCCCTTCCAATCACAGTGCTCTGGGGGAGGGACGTAGTAATAGCATATAAGCCTCTGTCTGCAGCCTTCTGTCCCTTTTTGTGAGCTGTTTCTGCCTGAGCAAGATAGGGGCAGGTAGCTGGCCCAGAAACAGGTGGGTGGGCAGAGATCTAATGGGTACTGGGAAGGCCCCCTGTTACAGGCTACCATCCCTGCTGTCTTCATCCAAATCTGCCTTAACACGCACAAGTGACACAAGTTTTGCTTTCGGCAGTTTGGGTTGCAGTTTCCCAAAAACCAATGCACTTATCTCCTTGAAACTTGACTGGCTTCATGCCCTTAGAATGGGCTACCATCCCTGCTGTTTTCATTCAAATCTGCCAAAAAAAAATGACAAGGTTTATAGGTATTTCAGTGATTCCCCATTATAGTCTATGGCCAGATCACCGAATCTCTCAGCTCTGAATCTTCTGAAGCCAATTTGGCTGACTTGATTCGGGACAGTGATCCGAATTTCTGAATGGAATCACTGTCCTCCAAATTGGCCATATCCAAATCAAATACTTCCCTATTCACACAGGCCTACTGGGGTACCAAGATTCTTTTAAATAGGATCAGATGTATGCTACTGTTCTGACCACCACATTGCCTTCTTTCATGAGCTTGAAACCAGGATTTCTTTGGTCCCATGTTGTTAAATAAATTGGCGCTAGTGATTCTGAAGTGGCGTTAAGTTACAAGTTGGCACTGCTTTGAAATCTGCTTCCATTCTTGATGCTGTCACAAGAAAACCTGTATAATGGCTTTGTTTCTTGGAGCCATTTAGTACTTTGTGGATTTGTCCCTTGACATATGGTCAGATAGAGAGCCTAGTACTCGGAGAATCATTTGGGTGAAAAGGGGGAGAGTACACAGCTGTGTGTGTGTGTGTGTGTGTGTGTGTATCATATATAAAAAAACAAAAAACCCACAACAAGGGGAAAAAAAGAATTGTCCTCTCTCCTTTATTCTCCGATGCCATGTATGTTTCAGTGGGCATGTCTACACGAGACACTGATTGTTCAGTAGCTAAAAATACTGTGCAGTAGTGTGTCACAGCATGCTACTGCTCAGTATTAGGCTGCTGTGCAATAGCATCACTTAAAAGATGTTTGTCGATGCTACTGCGAAGTAACTCCTGCCAGGTACAAGTACTAAATAAATGCTCAGTAACCACTGTGCAGGAGTGTCTCGTGTAGACATGCCCAGTGATTCTCAAATAGTGCTCCTATTGCAGGAGTAAATTACACTCCTATTGCAGGAGTCCTGTTGCACCCTGCTGTCCATGCTGAGGTGGCTGTGCAGTCACCGCCAGCACAAAGCTGATGCCGGAGCTTTGGAGACTGGTGCAGCTGTTTGCACTCTGCTTGCTGCAGCTGCCCAGATCCTGGGCTGGCTACAAACAGCTGCGCTGGGCTCATCACCTCCGTACCGGGAGCTGAGGAGAGGCCAGGGCTGCGCTGCCTCGGGCCCCTCCCCCACCGCCCGCTCCAAGGTGTGCCTGCTCATGCCAGTGCGGAGCTGATCCCAGAGCCTGGCACAGCTGTTTGGAGCCTCCCAGCTGCAGCCGGCCCTGGCTCTGGGGAGCTGCTGCCAGCCAGGACCACAGGCTGCTCCCAGCAGGCAGCTGGGACACTGCAAGCTCTGCTGGGCTCTGTTGCTGGCAGCAGCTCCCCGGAGCCGGGGCTGGCTGTGGCATTCGAAGCAAAATGGCCTCGCGTGCCATGCTGGACATGTGTTCCAGGGGTTGCTGATCCCTGGGATAGACTTTCAAGATGGATTAAGAGAGATATGGACCATTACTGCATCTTACCTAGAAAAACAGTACCTTACAATATAGAAGTCTTTCTTCACAACACAGCATGGGTATAGCAGGAACCCATCGATAGGTTCCCATGGTGTTGAGCTGCAAAGCAACAGCTTGAGTTTAGGACATTATACTCTGTTTTGCAGTGTGCTCAAATGCCCAGTGTGAAGGAATGCTGATGCAGTCCATAGTTAGGCAGAGCTCTTCGTCCCCATGATTCATACTACATGTTACTCTTCCATGCATGGAGGACTTGGAAAGAGAAGGATTACTTAAATATAACTAGTTCTCAGCCTTCTTTATGCTGTTGCTGTACTTGTTGTATACTCTGTTCTCTTGTTTTGGATTTCTACATAACTTCACGAGTAAGTAGCGTGCTGTGAGAGTTATGACATACTGTGCTAGTTGGGAAGAAGTAATGGGAGTGGAGGTTTGGATGGAATTCCTTGCTGCAGTGTTGTGCTCTCACAAGACATTCCATGAACTGTCTCGGTGGATGGGGATAGTTCTGTAGCTCAATACCATCACATTTTAGGTGTGTGAATGGACAGAAATGACTCTAAGAATAACAGAGACTAATAAAGTGCCTTTCCTGTTATAGAACACAAGGCGAAGAAAGTTGTTCCTAGAAATGGAAGAGGTCTCTATGGCTTTGGCTGGTTGAAAGGCAAAGAAGAGCTTGGAGGGCCTTTCTTACCTCCCCTTGTTCATAGTGGGGAAAATATAGGGGCAGGTCTAGTTATCAGCAGTGTTTGCATAATATAAACACTACAAAGGGGATACTTGTTTGTGGAGATGGATGAAAATAAGCAGTTCTAAAATTGCTTTCTATGCTTGGCTGAGCACCTAGCAATTTTATGTGCCCTTCAGCCTCTTTACATTACATGAAAGTTAATTTGGAAGTTGCTTAAAAGTTTCACAATTTAGTTTTTGTATTAGAAGTGAGTTAGCATAGCTGAAACAGATTGCTGCTGAAAGGATGGCAAGGAAAAAAGGAGAAACTTAAAAAGCCAAGGACATTAACATGTATTTCAAGTATAGAAAAAATCTTCATAATAACTTCATTGGTATTTTCTTCCAGTTGCAAAGTGCTTTTTAGTGGGCAGAGAGGGTGTATATCAGAGATGGTTGTACCTGTAAAGTGTTACAGAATGCAAATTCCTGTAGCATAGGCTTATTTTTTTTAGGAGACTGAAGGAGCAGGGTGATTATTCTTTGCCCTCCATGATGAACTCAAGGCTTGAATCAATGTCACAGAAAGGCACAACTTCTGGTGGCTTTGGTCCACCAGGAGACCAAATATTTAAAATGACTCTCTGTGGATTCTTTCCAAATGATAAAGAGGTAAATTACATTGTGTTGTGGATCAGGCCTCCTGGGGTTTTTTTTCTTTTATCACTGCATTCTTTTAGACTATCTCTAGAGGGCAGTCTTCTACCACAGAACAAGCAGAATAGAGAAAATAACTTTATGTGGATTTTGGTTTTATTTTTTCCAGGTATTCCGGTAAATTATCAGGATGTAGCATCTATTGATCCAGAGTATGCCAAGAACTTGCAGTGGATTTTAGATAATGATATCAGTGATCTGGGTCTGGAACTGACTTTCTCAGTTGAGACTGATGTGTTTGGAGCAATGGAAGAAGTGCCACTGAAACCGGGGGGAGCAAGTATTCTTGTTACTCAGGAAAACAAAGTGAGTTTTATCCAAAATTTATTGGAAAAAAAAGTTAGACTGAAATATAAGCAACTAGAAGCATCAATTATATACAGTACTTAAAGCAAAGTATGGCCATAATTTCTAAAAGGTACCTGGCAAAATGATCCCCAGATTCAACCACTGCTGTGAGGAAAGTTCTTTAAGGAGCTCATAGATTCAGTGGTATTATTATTATTTTTTTTTAATCAAATGAAGATTTCTAAAAGTGACAGTATATAGTATGGCATATGATTAAGCTGTCCTGAAGAATACTAGCAAGAGAAAACAGCAAGCATTGCCACAAATGCAGATAATGCTGTGCAAGTTTTCCAAAACACACCAATTTCACTAAGTAATGGAATAATTAAGATATGTAAGTAGATGATATTTACAAGTGCAAAGCACCAGAAACCTCATTAGAAATCAAGATCTTTGTGCATGGGGGCCTTGCATTAGTACAGAAAAATATGGTATAAATTTATTTGCTAAGGGGAAAAGGAATAAGATTTTAAACAAAATGATTTAAGGCAGGGAATTGTTGAAACCTTAAATTGTTAACAGTCAAGACTGGAGCTTTTTTACATGTAGCATTTTGGTTTAATGTAATAGAATATGCCAGAGTTATAACTGGGATTACAAAAAACCCAAACAAATGTGTGTACTAGACTTTGTTTAAAAGTCTAAACAATAGACTTTGTTTTAGAACTATGTTAATTAACTGAAGCATATTTGCTCTAGTTTGACTTCAGTAGTGTACGGTATGTATACAATAGTAATTCAGCTTCTTGCTGGTGAAATACTAGGCTGTTATACTGGCAGATAGCCACTTGGTGTCATCATTTATTTTAAAATTTTCTTAGCTTGCCTTGAAGACTTTGTCTGTGAGTCTTCATATGCCTAATCCTCCTTTTTATTAAGGCAGAAATGTCATTCAAATAACTACCGTATATAATATAACCTTGATTCCCCTGCCATCTTGTACTGTTTATACTTGTTTTTTCATTTAATTTGTAGTGTTATAAGGGACTATGGAGTACAGGGCAATAGGGAATCAATCCAATGTCAGTTTTTACATTGGAGGGGAGCTACAATACTTGTTTCCAGTCTCTCAATGTTTCTTGTTTTGAAATAGATGTATGTTGCAATAATTTTTTTATTTGTGTTGCCATTAAAAAACTTACTGCTGAGACTCTATGGTGTTTCTTCAGTTTTCATGAAGTTAAAAATTTGCTAACATGTCAACTTTAACATTATTTAAATATTTATGTATATGTGTGTTCTTGGGTATATTACTAAGGAATTCAAGCTAAATCCTTCTCAGTTTGAACTCTTAAAGGAGACCTTATTAGTGACACAGGGTTACTAGGACATCTCCAAAGGTCAAAATTCTTGTTAGAAGTGTTGATGTACATTTCTGAATCACGTTTCCACACTAGCTCACCAACATGCCTCAGTTCTAATATGACAGGACCACATCTAGAGTTTTATATAGACTCAATTTCTATTTGGTCCTTAGCATTTTGGGGGTGATAATAAAATGACTAATTGGCAGCCTTTGAAGTATGAACTTTAATCCACTAGGAAGAAAAAGATTATCAAACCATGACTATCTAAAGAACAGCTTTTAGATTACTTTTTTTTATTAATGTTCAGGGGTAGAGACAGTTCAGTGATTGAGAAGTAAAAGTATATATCATGATGTGAGTTTTTGAAGATATCTGTGAACTATTAAACAAAAGTTATGTTAAGAAAATATTTAAAGTGTATAATTTAATAGCTCCAGTAGATTTAAAAATACCTTTTAAGAAAGGACTTTAAATACATGACTTTGGTTTTTTGCAGTAAAGTCTCTGCCCCAGTAGTTATAGAGAAACTTTTTAATTGAAGAACAAACTTCTGTCTAATAATTCATTGTACCTACTACATTTGTGGTAGGAGAAATTTTATCTTCTAAAATTTGCATTTTGTTGGGTGTACATGTAAAAAGGCAACATGCACAGCCAGTCCAACCAACTCAAAAGTCATGGAGAACAATGGGAAAAATCGCATGCTATTTTAGTCAAGCAGAAAAGCATTGCCAATTGGAAATGCCACCTAAGTATTTAAAACAAAGTTGGCTTGGGAACTAAAAGTAGGAAAGCTGGCTAGATTGTGTTGCATATGTAAATATAATTTGTAAACTCTTGGAGAATACCTAAGTGACTCTGCCTGTTTAGAGAAAAAAAGTATTTAAATTGAAAGTAAAACAGTAAATCTATTCCAACATGGAGGAAAGGCAGCAAGAAGACACAGCAGCCCTCCTGACTCTCCAGGGACCTAGCGGACCTCCTGCGGCTAAAAAGGAAAGCCTACAAAGGATGGAGGACAGGATTCACCTCCAAGGAGGATTATTCTGCACTGGTCCGGTCCTGTAGGGAGCAAACCAGGAAAGCCAAGGCTGCAGCTGAACTCCAACTAGCTTCAAGCATCAAGGACAACAAAAAGTCCTTCAGATATGTGGGGAGCGGGAGGAAAAGCAAGGGCAATGTTGGACCCCTGCTTAACCAGATGGGGCAACTGGCAACTGACACCCAGGAAAAAGCCAACCTATTAAATAGGTACTTTGCGTCAGTCTTTCATCAGTCCCATGGGACGCCCCTGCCTGCTATGGGACAGGGAGATCCGGGTGATGGGGATCCCCTCCCCTCCATAAATGCTGACCTCGTGAAGGAACTTCTTGAGAAGCTGGATACCTTCAAGTCAGCCGGCCCTGACAATCTGCACCCCAGGGTACTCAAGGAGCTGGTGAGCGTCATAGCCCAGCCTCTGGCATGGATCTTTGAAAACTCCTGGCGCTCTGGTGTAGTGCCCGAAGACTGGAAGAAGGCCAATGTGGTGCCGATCTTCAAGAAAGGGAGGAGAGTGGATCCAGCTAACTACAGGCCCATTAGCCTGACTTCTATCCTCGGGAAGATCTTAGAAAAGTTTATTAAGGAGGCCATCCCTGAGGGACTGGCCCAGGCTAACATCCTAAGGGACAGACAGCACGGGTTTGTTGCGGGTAGGTCTTGTTTGACCAATGTCATTTCCTTCTATGACCAGGTGACCTATCACCTGGACGAGGGAGAAGAGATTGATGTCATATATCTTGACTTCAAAAAAGCTTTTGATCTGGTATCCCATGATCACCTGTTGGCCAAACTGGTCAGTTGTGGCCTTGGCTCCACCATGATCCGCTGGCTGGGAAATTGGCTCCGTGTTTGGACCCAGAGGGTTGTGATTGATGGTAGTCACTCATCATGGTGCCCTGTGACCAGTGGGGTCCCTCAAGGCTCTGTCCTTGGACCCATACTGTTCAACATCTTCATTAACGATGTGGACATTGGAGTCAGGAGTGGACTGGCCAAGTTCACCAATGACACCAAACTTTGGGGCAAAGCATCCACACCAGAAGATAGGCGGGTGATCCAGGCTGACCTGGACAGGCTCAGCAAATGGGCGGACGAGAACCTCATGGTGTTTAACACCGAAACATGCAAGGTTCTCCACCTTGGGAGGAAAAACCTGCAGCATCCTTATAGGCTCGGCAGTGCTACGTTGGATAGCACTGCAGAAGAAAGAGACTTGGGGGTCATCATTGACCACAAGATGAACATGAGCCTGCAATGCGATGCTGCGGCTAGTAAAGCGACCAAAACGCTGGCTTGCATCCATAGATGCTTCTCGAGCAAGTCCCGGGATGTCATTCTCCCCTTGTACTCTGCCTTGGTGAGGTCGCAGCTGGAGTACTGCGCCCAGTTTTGGGCTCCACAATTCAAAAAGGATATGGAGAAGCTTGAGAGAGTCCAGAGGAGAGCCACGCGCATGATCAGAGGTCAGGAAAACAGATCTTACGATGATAGGCTGAGAGACATGGGACTCTTTAGCCTGGAAAAGCGTAGGCTCAGGGGTGATCTGATGGCCACCTATAAGTTTATCAGGGGTGACCACCAGGATCTGGGGGAACGTTTGTTCACTAGAGTGCCCCAAGGGTTGACTAGGTCGAATGGTCACAAACTCCTGCAAGATCGTTTCAGGCTGGACATAAGGAAGAATTTCTTTACTGTTCGAGCCCCCAAGGTCTAGAACAGTCTGCCAGCAGAGGTGGTTCAAGCACCTACATGGAACATCTTCAAGAGCAAATTGGATGCTTATCTTGCTGGGATCCTATGACCCCAGCTGGCTTCCTGCCCTTTGGGCAGGGGGCTGGACTCAATGATCTCCCGAGGTCCCTTCCAGCCCTGACGTCTATGAAATCTATGAAATGTTCCGCAAAAGATTTATAATGACACCTGCTCATAAACTAATGGAAGAAAAATGTCCCTTTATACTCAACTAGTACAGTTGGTGAATAGTTTGTGTGACACAAGATGCAAATGGGGTCTTTGGCCACCTGGCTTGAATTGCAATGTTGGATCTGTAGCGTGATAGTTAAATGGGCTATTGTTATAATTAAGGAGTTGAAACAGGAAAACATCTTTCATGCATTACAACTTTGCCATTAGCCTCAGCATTTTTTTCTTGTTACGTTTTTTGAATAGTTGTTACTTCTTATAACCTTAATTCAAAAACTACGGAAAGAACAGACTTTGACCATGAGCTATCATTAACATAGTCCAGGAGCTCAACTCTTCAGTGAAGTTTATCTCTGTCCCCCAGGAAATTTTCCCTTTTTAATTTTTTCTATTAAATATTTAGTGGGACTGCCATGCTATTTGACTCTAAACTTTTTTTCAAACAGCTTAGAATACAGCTGTCTTGCAAATGTAAACGTCATAACAAACATAGATTCTTGTCTTGCAGCAGGTGCAGTGTGAAATCAGGGAAGTCGTATTTTGAATTAGCAAGGTCATTTTTTTTATTTGATTTTTACATCAAAGCAAAAAGGTTTAATTTAGCCATATGTAAAGTTACCTATGTGTTGTTCATTCTCTTGTGCAATGTGGATGTAAATCTCTGTTTGTGGTAAGGCTGTTTGTTTTGCATGGTGTAGCTCAGGCTTCTGAGGGAGGGAGCATATGAATGTAGAGAGCTAAACTTCATTTCTAACTTTCCCTATGAAAGCCATCATATCTGAAATATATTGTGCTTTCCTTATTGTATTCCTGTCACTAGTCAAGGTACCTCTATAATCTATAGAGAGAGGTACCTATATTAGTCTGAAATTAGGCAGAAGGCAGGGCAGGGTGACACCTTATAAGCTAAGACTAGGTACAGATATTCAGAAAGCCATAGGTAGAATCTAAGTTATGTGATTTTTTTTTTTTTTTCTGTAAGCGGCATAGCTTAGCTCACAAGTGAACAGAAAACACATTTGCTCATTGATGATGGGGGCAAATCTTAGACCAGGTTCTGTCATTCTTTAAACCAGTCTGTGCGCTCTTCTGTTCTGTTATGGTACAGACTAGGGCTGTGCGAAACGGCTAGGTTTCATTTTGGTTTTGGATTCGGCTGTTCCGGAGGGACAGCGACTCATTTTGGTGTTTCAGATCACTGTTTCATTTCCATTTGGCTGAATCTGTTTCAGAGTTTTGGCGCTGAGTTGGCGTTTCGGATCAGCTGGGGAGAGGCAGGCACAGCCAAGTGACTGCAGGTTCTCCTGTGGCTCCTCTGGCTGTGCCTGCCTCTCCCAGGGCAGAGGGAGTCGTGGGAGAAGCCCCCATGGCTGCCTGGCCCCAGACTTCCAGCACTTAAAAACCCATACTTACTGGCTGTAGCAGCGGCAATCGGGGCCTCTGACGGCTCATGGCAGAGCCCCCCTGTGCAGTGGGGGGCAATAAGGATTGCCCCCCTGCCTGGCATCTGTGCAGCAGCTGCTCTATGGCATGAGTGCAGTGTAGATTGGCAGGGCGCTGCACGCTGTCTGGGAGCTGGGGCAGTTCTAGCAGTGAGCTGGAGCCTGACACTGCTCACCCCAAGTGGCCCCAGCTCCTAGACAGCGTGCAGCGTCCTGCCGAACAACACTGCACCCGCATTATGGGGCAGCTGCTGCACGGGTGCCAAGCGGTGGGAGTGATCCTTGGTGCTCCCTGCCGGGGGGGAGGGGAGGGCTCTGCCACAAGACCTCAGAGGCCCTGATCGCCGCTGCTATAGCCAGTGACTGGGGTTTTTTTTTAAGTGCCGGGAGGATGGTGCCAGGTGGGGGCTGGGGCTGGGGCTGGGGCTGGGCAGGGCAGGGCAGCTATGGGGGCTTCTCCCACAGCTCCCCTCTCCTGGGGAGAAGCAGGCACTGCTGTGGGAGAACCTGTAGCTGTCTGTTTGTCCCTGTCTCTCCCCAGTGAACCAAATCTTTTCTGAATCAATTCAGAGGCTTCAGATTTGATTCTGACCTTTTAATGGGTCTCCTGATCAGTTTTGATTTGGATATTCAGCCACCGAATCGGGCTGAATCTCCTCCGAATCAAATTGGCAACCAAAGCTTTTCGCAGCCCTAGTACAAGTCAGTTTTGTGTGCCAAGCTTCTCTTCTGTGTTCTACATATAAATTGGTTTCTGATCACTGATACTGGTAAAAGCGTGATATCTGGAACTGGCCTTACTTGTTCAGAGAGGGATGAACTTTTTTAGGTTACAGCTTGCTTCATCAGATGCTATGAAAGGAGTCTCAAGGGTACTAAATAGAAAGGAATTAAGTCATTTGAATAGAAAGGATATGGAAAGGCGGGTTGAAAGGAGGGGGTGTCTGGCTGCTGATGGGCAAAAGTGGATTGGAGAGAGAAACAATGCAATTAGCTTATTGAGGGACATAGGGGTTTTAAAAGCTAGCCCAGTTAATGGGGTAAGGATCTGGAGTCTCTGTTAAGAACACGTATAACAATCTAGTCTGTGGATGATTTCTTGTTTTGCAGTTTTGCTTCCAGGTTCGTTTTTCAAGTGTTGTTTAGTAACAACTACTCTGAGGTCAATGATGGAATGTCCAGGGAAGTTAGAGTTCTGCCACAGGCTTTTGTGTCTTTCTAGAGTTGATGTCAGATAGGTATCCATTCATTCCTTCATGTGGAGATTGCCTCATATGTCCAACAGGAGAGGGCCATTGTAAGCAGGTAGTGGCATATATCATGGTGGTAGAGGAGCAGGTGAGTGGACCCTGGATGCTATTATTAGTCATGTTTGATCCAGTCTCAGCAGCACTCTCTTCTCTCCATTTCCCTAAATTTTTGCATTTAAATGTGTTTATCTCTTTCTTTTTAGGACTCCAGTTCTCTACAAGTCTGTTCATAGCATCTGATGACAGGCTCATACCTCTCTGTATGAGTATTGTGATTATATTAAAAAAAAAAAAGGGGGGGGGGGGAAAAGGGAGGAAAAAACAGAGTCACTTCTTATACTGATACATAGTATGTACATTCTTATGTACAGGTTTCTTATTCTCTGTTAAGGTCTCTTTATTTTCTGTTATTCCAGGCTGTTAATGAAAGGTTTTCAGTTTTGCCATGTAGCAAGATTTTTATTTTATTTTTTTTAGAGTAGAGGTATCCATTCCAGTTGCTACAGTTACACTACTAAATACTTTTACTGTTTACCAATTTTGTATTAGAATTTGGGTCTCTAAAGTTTGAAGGCTTTTATAATACTAAACTCACTGTAATGATAATCACAAGCACCTTCTATTCTTGGAATAGGCTAAATTTAAATAAGTTTAAGCAGCTTACAACTTTCATAAAGGGGAAGTTAGATAATTGTTGTCTATTCCACATTTTCTGTTTGCATTTTTTTCATAGCACAGTTCAACTCTTTAGCCCTTACAAGCCATATTTCCTACTGGCTGAAGGTACACAACAGATCTTTTTTTGAGACTTTGGAAAGCATGGAATTTGATCTAAAGATCAAAGACAAAAGTAGTTCTGTTAGAAATATTAGGTTAAAGCTAATGTCTCTTGAAATCATTGTCTCCTCCCAAAACACAGAGATGTTAGCTGAAGATATTTCATAAACATAACTATTTCTTTTTGCTGTTATAAGCACTAGTAACACACGATATTGTTTTCTGGTTTCAGTGAATATGTCTCTTCCTGTGACTTTTTTTTTTTTTTCAAATTAGTGGAATCTTAAAACAAAAAAAAGCTTTAAACATAACCCCCACAAAACTTTAAACATAACCTAACTACATAGCATGAGATTGGAGAAGTAGAGGCACAAAGTTAATTGATTTGCTCCCAACCAGTGATTAGATAGGACACTGGGTATAGTATTAAAAAATGAGGTCTAATATGAATCAAAACCCATTGTCTTGAAGCGAAACAGTGACTGAGTTAATCTGTTCAGCATGTTAGCATGAAAGCACAACCTATCATTTCATAATTAGAAATCATGCATCATTGGGAGTCTAAAATGATTTAATATCCTTAGCTTTGAAGTAGTCTTGGCATAAGATCCAAGTTCTAAATTCGAAGGGTGTCAGCCTTGAGTAAAGAGAATGTGTTAGAATTTTGTAGTGGGCATAATGGTGAGATGGAGCACACTGGCACGTATGAGGCCAGTTTCATCTCGGCAACTTAATGCTAGGAGAGAGACTTTTCTGTCTCAGTTGGTAGCCTTTTTCGTTTCTGATTGGTCATGGGAATAAAATTTTGAATGATAGAAAAGAATGCGGTAAGACCTTTCTTCATTCACTATGTATCTTCTAAAGTGGACAAAGAACCTTCCACTTCAAAATTTCAAAGTATGTGGTACTGCATTTTAATGTTTAATCAAATATTGTAGTTTTTAAAACTTTTTTAAAGTTTTTCCTCCCATTTTTAAAAAGCAAGAAAAGGAAATTACATGCGAAGTTTCATTAGGGATGTTGAAGTTGTGTTTTTACTGACAGGTAAAAGGAAAAAATTAAGGTTTCATCCTTGGTCTTAATCATAACCCATGTTCTGACTGCCCTTTTTTGCTACTCCCCAAAACAGCTTCCAAAATATGCCTTTGTTAAACAAGTGGGGACAAAAAGGAAAATAGTTGAGCGCCCTGTGTGCTGGAGTAGGGCATAGACTTTATTTAGGTGAGGAAAGAATGCATTGAAGGCCTTAGTGAGAACTTACCTGGAATAATAATAATAATGAATTCAGGATTATGTGCATATATTTATACTATATAGTGTCTCATGTTGTAATCTCATAAACTTCTTCTATTTTAGGCAGAGTATGTCCAACTGGTTACTGAACTTCGAATGACAAGAGCTATTCAACCTCAGATAAATGCTTTTTTACAAGGTTTTCATATGTTCATACCACCTTCTCTTATACAACTTTTTGATGAATATGAACTGGTGAGTAGCAGTATGCGTGCATTATTTGTAACTGACAGCACTCAGCAATTGTTGTAGATCACTAATGTAATAATATAGAAGTAAAGGCTCCGTTCTGTGGAAGATAAATACTTGGTATCCATGACTTTGGTTTTTTTTTTTTAGATCTAGCCCCAGATGTACTACGTCTTGTGTTAAATTCAGGTGTGTGCGCTCAGGCACATAGGTCTATCTATGAACTGAATAGAGAAACGTCACCATTTGCACATAACTAGAATCATGAGTGGATCCAAGGAAAGGCATGTGTGATGGGGATGTGGGTACCCTCCATTCCCTTGGTAGTGCAGTAATGCCCTTATTGAATGCTAATACTGCATGTCACCCCTGCCCTTGGCTATGGCAGAACTCGGCAACAGGGGAAAAAGGGGCAGTGAAATCCCCTTGGATTTCAGAGCTGTGTCAGTACAGGTTCTGGCAGCACTCATGCTGATGAGTTGGTAAGTTCAGAGAGCTCACTGTGCATGTGCTGTACAGCTTTTCAGCGGAAGGGGGAAGCAGATGAAACAGCTGCGCTCTCCAACCATCCCTGGTGCAGCTTGTAAGGGGAAGGAGTACCAATTTTCTCCTCTTCTCTGCTTTCCTCCTCCACTTTCAATATGATGTTAACACAGTCCTACTCCCTACCAGACAGGTGGCAGTCCTGCATCCTTTAATTAGATGTTTCTATTGATGTGGAATCTACACTGAAATACCCTACTCTGCCTGGGCTTAGCTGCATAAGTCTGTGCCTTTTGAACTGCAGATGGACAGTGGGAGCAGGAGGAGTCCACTGCCTGCCAGTTAGAGCACTTGCCCAAAAAGTGCCAGCCTGGCAGTGGGGCCAGGTTACAAGCTGGTGTTGAGCGCAGTGGGGTGGGGAAAGCAGCCCTTCCCCACCCAGTGCCCCATGCTGCAGCCACTCGCAGCCTGCCTGGGACTGCCTGTGCCTGCTCCGGACAGCCCCGTGTGGTCTGTGAGCACCTGCAGCAGGGAGCACCGCCCATGGGGTGGGTAAGGGAAGGGAAGGAACCCAGGGAAAAGCTGAGCGTGGGGGGGAAGCGGCCCCTCCCCCACCCCACAGCCCAAGCGCCCGCGCTGCAGGTGCTCGCAGCCCACGTGGGGCAGTCCGGAGCAGACACAGGCAGCCCCATGCGGGCTGCAAGTAGCTGCAGCATGGGACACCAGGCGTGGGGTGGGGAGGGGCTGTTTCCCCCCACTGCGCTCCTTCTTTGCCCAGGGTCCCCTCTGCCCCCACTTACCTGAGCTTCCCATGCTGGGGTAGCCACATAGTCCCAGCCCAGAAACCCTGGCTGGGGGGTGGGGCCGGGCAGGCCTGCTGTTTTTGGAGCCTGCTGGGCTTCCCCTGGGTCCTGCTGCCCTTGGTTCGTGTCATTTTTGACAGGAACCAAGAGCACAGAAATATTAATTTTCTACATCTTTTTAGGGGCCCAGCAGGCCGGATAGAATGGTCTTGTGGGCCGGATCTGGCCCGTGGGCCGTATTTTGCCCACCCTGGCTTTAGTCTCATCAGCATGATGGGATTTTCACATTTTCCAGGTGCCAGGACAGTGCTACGCTTTTTTTTGGCTGAAGGTTCCTTCCATTATTCTTTGAAGATGGCCCACTGGCAGCCAAGGGTCCAAAATTCATGGGGCAAGAAGGGCAGCAAGCAGGGGAGAACCTGGTTCTGAAGTCCCTGTGAGTAGGGAGCCCTTGTGGAGTTCTGCTTTCTGCTTCCATGGCTACCTATCCTTTTGCATTAAAGTTACTGGATAAAATGCAAAACAGCACTGGGTTTGAACCCTGGAGTGAGAGAGAGCAAGTGTGCTTCGCATCTTTTGGTTTCTTTCCCCTGAGTTTTTTTTTTTTTTTCATGGTTTTTCTGTCTTCATGAGATATGGGTACTTGAGTAGGATTTTCA
This sequence comes from Crocodylus siamensis, assembly GCF_052110815.1. Lineage (NCBI taxonomy): Eukaryota > Metazoa > Chordata > Crocodylia > Crocodylidae > Crocodylus > Crocodylus siamensis. The sequence continues at coordinate 85,249,523 of NC_143395.1, read as the reverse complement.
AAAGCCCCCAATTTCAAAAAGACATAGGCAAATAAGAACACAGGGATGTGTATGTTGGCTTTTTAGTGTACCTAGTAGTGTTGCAAAGCCCACTTGCTCTCATTCCAGGTTTCAGTCCTAGAACTAAGACATGTTAGCTTCCTTATTGTCACAGAGCATAGGCCAGTTAATATGTCTGAGACAGCTGAAGCATAGTACTTGAGGACATGTATAGTGCTGCTTTCAGGCATCTATATTGCTTCATTTATGAGATTTTGGCAGATACAAGTGGGGGCAAGTGTGCAAGACATGCTGCTTGGTGGCATTCCCAGGAATGGCAGTGAGACAATGTAGATGCTCTCTGTGTTGTTGAAAGTAAAAGATAAACAAGATGATATGGATCTATCTAAAAAAAAAATTGTGAAAATGGGTAATCTGACTCAACAAAACCCCTCTCTGGAGCAGAGTAGCTTAATAGAACACCTTATCATAAAACCAGAAAGCAGAGTAGAAGCTCTATAAAACACCCCTGCCCATTTACTTTTACTAGGAAGTCTGAACTTCAGACTCCACTTTTGTATATATATTTAAGTCAGTGATTCTCAGTCAGGGTGTCACAGCCCTTGGGACACTTGAGTTCCTTTTGAAGGTGCTGCAGGGTGCCACATAATGTTACCCCTATTAGGTGTGCAAACGTGATTCATAGGATAAACCCAGAGATTTCAAATGTGAATCCCTAGTTGGGATTTAAGTTCTTTGGAATAAAAGAACTGTTCTATTATTAGTCAAACAAAGAGTGAAAACTAAGAGCTGGCATTTTCCCAGGTGTGGTAGGGGTCTATAAAAAGTTTGAGAAACACTGACTGAAACTGCTTGATATATGCAGGTATAAGATGTATTAACTCTTAAAACATTTTTTTACTGGTGAAATGTAACATAGGAATGTGTTTTTTGCACGTCTTCTTCAAAGTACATTTCAGCACAAAAGGGTGGTGTCATAGGATAAAGAGCTGAGAAGCAACCCTGTATCTGTTATTTCTTTTCTTGCTTTTTGAGATTGTCCTGCAAGAACTATGTAAACTTGTAATTTAATCTCTTCTGTCAAACAGACTTGTCACATGTCCACTCTGTGGTTCCTATCCAGTAGTGTAAGTAGTAGTGCATAACCAGGGCTTAATCATAGAGTCATAGAAATAGGTTCAGAAGGGACCTTGAAGACCTACAAGTCTGATCCCCTGCCTGGGCAGGAGAAAAACTGGGCTCAAATGACTCCAGCCAGGTAGGCGTCAAGCCTCTTCTTAAGACGCCCAGGGTAGGAGCCAGCACCACTTCTCTTGGAAGTTGGTTCCAGATCCTAGTCACCCTGCAAGTGAAGTAGTTCTTACGGATGTCTAAGCTAAACCTACTGTCTAACAACTTGTGGCTATTATTCCTTGTTATGCCAGAGGGCGCTAGGAGAAACAAGGTCTCTCCCAAACCCTTCTGGTCCCCCCTAGTGAGTTTATAAATGGTCACCAGGTCCCCCCTCAGCCCTGTCTTGTGAAGGCTGAACAGGTTTAGGTCCCGCAGTCTCTCATTGAAGGGTCTGCCCTGTTGTCCCCGGATCATGTGGGTGGCCCTCCTCTGGACCCTCTGTGTTGTCCACATCCTTACTGACGTGGGGTGCAGAGAACTGGACAAAGTCCTCCAGCTGTGGCCTGAACAGTGTTGCGTAAAGGGGGAGGATCACCTCCTTGCCCTACTTGAGATGCACCTGTGGATGCGCAATGAGGTCTGGTTAGCCCTGCCAACCGTGACCTCGCATTGTTGGCCCATGTTCATCTTGGAGTCAGTGACTCCAAGATCCCTTTCTGCCTCCTTGCTCTCAGGAAGGGAGTTTCCCATCTTATTCGTGTGCTGCTGGTTAGTACTGCCCATGTCAGTATTGAAATGCATCCTGTTTGTTAGCCCCCCCTGCAACCTATCGAGGTCTTGCTGCAGTCTTTCCTTCCCTACTAGCATGCTCACCTCACCCCAAATTTGGGTATCATCAGCAAATTTTCACCCTGTCGTCCAAATCGCTGATAAAGAGATTGAACAGCGCGGGCCCAAGGACCAAGCCCTGGGGGACTCCGCTGCCCACTTCCCCCCAGGTTGAATATGACCCGTCCACCACCCACTGAGTATGAAATTTTCAGCCAATCTGCAATCCATCTGACTGTGTAGGCATCAATGCCACAGTTGCCTAGTTTTTTAATAAGGATGGGATGGGAGATGGTGTCAAAGGCCTTGCTGAAGTCCAGAAAGACTACATCCACAGCAACACCTGCATCCATTGCTTTTGTGACCTGATCATAAAAGGCAATCAGGTTGGTCTGACATGACCTGCCCCTAATGAAACGATGTTGGTCGCCTTTGAGTATCATCCCTGAAGCCCGCCTATCGCAGATGTGCTCCTTGATGATCTTCTCAGAGAGTTTCCCTAGGATTGAGGTAAGACTGATGAGCCTATAGTTGCCTGGGTCCTCCCTCCTCCCTTTTTTAAAGATGGGGACCACGTTGGCTATCTTACAAAGATCTGGCACCTGGTCCAAGCACCACGAGCGCTTGTAAAGCTGTGCCAAAGGTCCTGCAATAACCCCTGCTAGCTTCCTCAACACCTTGGGGTAGAGGGCATCTGGACCCACTGATTTGAACACATCCAGCCCCTTCAGAAGCTCTCTAACCCAGTCCTCCCCAACCTGAGGTCTGAAGGCATTTCCCTCAAGTCCATCTTGCATCACGGTGGGGAAGTCCTGGTCTCTGCCCAAGAAAACGGAGGTGAAGAATTGGTTAAAGAAGTCTGCTTTCTCCTCTGGCGCAACCACCAGATTGCCCAGAGAATCTTGCAGGGGCCCCACATTTCCCCATGCTTTCTTCATCCTCCCTATATATTTGAAAAGAACTTTTTGTTATCTTTGATCTTAGATGCTAGTCCTAGCTCTATGTCCGCCTTACCTTTCCTGACAGCCCCACTACAGGCCCGAGCAGAGGAGGTATACTCCTCTTTGGAGAGAGCACCTCCCTTCCACTGGTTGTACACCGCCTTTTTGGCAATCGGGCATTCCCAGACGCCCTTGGTGAGCTGGGGGGGCTTTTGGGCACTCTTGTCCCCCTTGCTTCTTGTTGGGATGGTCACGCTTTGGGCCCTGAGTATTGTCTCCTTAAGGAACAACCACTCATCTTGGGCACTGAGTTCCTCTGCTCTTGAGAACCCCAGCGCCTCTCCCACTAATCTCAACTCGTTGAAGTTGGTCCTCTTGAAATCTAGGGCTACTGCCTTGCTGCAGGCCCTTGACACCCTGCACTGGATGGTGAATTAGCAAACGATGATTGCTATCACCCAGGTGGTCAAGAATGTGGAGGCCCCTTACCAGGTCATTACCTGCGGCCAGGACCAGGTCCAACAGGGCATTTCCTCTGGTGGGACTGCACCTCCTGAATTAAGTGGAGGTCCTGTCTCTCGTCCAGGAACCTCCTGGAACAGGCCGACTTGGCTGACTTTCTCCCAGCAGATGTCTGGGTAATTTGAATCACCCATGACAGCTACGTCCCTTGCCTTAAGTGCCTCTGCAAGCTAGCCCGAAAATTCCTGGTCCAGCTCCTCCCCTTGGTTGGGGGGTCAGTTAGATCGCACGGCCCCGTTCTATCTTGATCCAGAGCACTTCAGCTTACCCCTCCTCTGACCCCATTCTGCTGGCAGAGGATGTGTATTGCTCCTTGACATAGAGCACCACACCCCCACCTTTCCTTCCATCTCTATCCCACCTGTAAAGCCTATAGCCCCTATATGCTAACTGCCCAGTCATGGGATGAATCCCACCACATTTCTGTAAGCCTTATTATGTCTGGGTCTGAACTGGCTATTCTGAGGGCGAGTTCCTCCTATTTGTTCCCCATACTATGAGCATTGGTAGATAGGCATTTAAGGCCTTGCCTAGCTGCACTTACCTGGGCACTCCTTACATGTGTCACCTGTCTTGCTCGGGTGGTGTCTCCTCGTCTTCCTGCAGCCCCCTCCCCCGGTGAGGCTAGTTTTAAAGCTCACCGTATGAGATTAGCCAACCTGGAAGAGAAGACATTCTTGCCTTGAGGAGAGAGGTGAAGCCCATCCCACCCCAGCATGTCGCTCGCTTCTTCAAATAATGTGTATTTAGAATAGAATTAAATCCCAAAAAGTACTTGACCAGTACTTACAGTAATGCATTTATAATGCATCGCATATATTAACATGACAAAAGCTCCTATATTATAATTATCACATCAGGAAATTCACTTGATATCTTGGTAGGCTCTTTCAACGTGATATGTTGAAAGAAAGCATCAGAAGACTTAGATTATGGTATCAGGCCAATGACTGACTTAGATGCTACAAAGTGAATTAGACAAGTACAATTTTTTTATTGATTTCTTTTATGACAGTGTAATGGGGGCTACTGGGGCCGATGTCCACAAGGCCTGCCCACCTGTTCTTGGGCTAACTGCCCGTCTTCTCGCCCGCCATGCCTTGGTCTTAATTGATTAATTAATAGATGCAATTAGGCGGGAGGCTGCCCTTTTCCTGCCCCACTGCTAGGGAGTACTATCTGCAGCTACATTCCTCCCCCATACCATAGCCCAAGCCTTGCTGATGACATCATGATGTTCTTATATGCGCCAGTCTGCCATGATGGGGCTCAGAATCCTACTGTAGGCCCCCACCTGGGTTCCACCCTTCAGGCGGACTCTGCCGCCTTCATACCAGGCCATATATCGCCCTGCCATTGGTTCCCCTTCAGGTGTGGTCCCCTCACTGAGACCTTCAGCTCACAGTAGCCACGGCCCACCTTCAGGCCAGTCGGGACCCCAGGCCCCTGGCTCTTGGGCATCCCTCTCGGTGGGCCTCCTTGCCCTTCTGACTCTCCTGGTCCTGGCCCCTGCCTGGGCCAATCGGGGGAAGCTCTGGCAGGCCCTGATGTATGACTCATACTCTTATCCTGGGGTCCCCCTCTCCGGGTCCTCCTTTATGGATGTGGGGAGCTGGGGTACCTCACACCATGGCTGGTGCCTCAGGGTCTCACAGAGGACTCTCACTCCCCCCTGGGCAGCAGGTCGTGGTGCTATGACTGGTGTTATCTTTGACCCACACTCTGCCTCCCAACAGTGGAGGACTTATTGGGGCCAGGACTCAGCTCTCTTGCCCTCTGGCTGACCCCCCTCTCCCTTCACAGGGCTCCACATTGCCCTCTTTCTGGGGCTTCTGATCACTGCCCCGTCTTGCTGTGGTTCCACAGTGCTGGCCCCCCTCACACTGGAGGCTTTATGCTGCTCGTAATGCCCCCTTTACTCGGGGTCTTGGGGCTTCCCTCCACAGGTGGGTGGCTGTAGCTGTGCCCGGCCCCAACTCTCCTCCTCAGGCTCTCAAACCTCCACAACTACCTCCGGTGTACCGCGACCCACCCTAAGGTGAGGGCTAGGGGTTAAGGCACCCCGACCCACCTTTCACCAGGGTAACCACTGGCCTGGCCTTTCCTAGGGGCTCCCATGCCACTGGGAGCCCCACCAGGCCACCCACTCCTGGCAGGGTGTAGTTGCCGGTCATACCCAGGACCAGGAGCCTCCTACTATCCCCTACAGCTCCTCCCTTACCTCCTGATGAAACTTGGCAGCCCTCAGGCCAGGTGATGTTGTTGCCTACCTTCCAGCTGCCAAACTGCCTCGTTTATATAAGCAGCCTTGAGCCTAAAACGGCTGCCCTCATTAGGCACCTGGAGGCTGCTAGCTCCAGGGCCTTAAAGTGGCAGGCACACATAGTGCCCTGCCACAGACAGGATGCAGAAAAACACTAAGAAATGTTTCATAGTTTCTAGGGTCGGAAGGGACCTGAGCAGATCATCTAGTCCGACCCCCTGCCATGGCAGGAAAGAATACTGGGGTCAAACAACCCCAACAAGATGTGCATCTAACCTCCTTTTAAACACCCCCGGGGTAGGAGCCTGCACTGCTTCTCATGGAAGCTGGTTCCAGACCCTAGCTGCCCTGACAGTGAAGTAGTGCCTCCTGATATCTAACCTAAACCTACCCTCTGCCAGCTTGTGACCGTTATTCCTGGTTACTCCTGGCGGTGCTCAGGGGAACATCTGCTGTATTTTGAAGTTATCAGTAAATAGCTTGTATGATAACTAACCTTAAATATATTAAATCACCTCAACAAACAAGAAATGCTTTATTTTTTAAAATGAAAAATTGTCATTTCAGCTGTTCACTTCAATACTTACAGTTTTTACCTACCAAATTTGTAGCCAGCTTTATTGTAGAGATACAAGGATACTTCCCTTTTAGAACAAATATTAGGGAAAGCTTAAAGGGTTGGTGTCTTCCACTAGTGCAGATTTTTGTTTTAAGTATCCCAAAGTACAAAAACTTTGGAGAACTCTTCCTTTTTCAAAGATCTGTAAAATAATAAAAGCACAGAAAATATTTTTAAGGTTTATTCCAAGGGATTCCAATATCCCTTATTTTAAGTTTTGTATGTTGGCAGCACGATTCAGTGTAGGTAAACTTGGCAGTTCTTATGTACTTAATTTATTATTTGGAGGCTTCCTTCTATCATAATGCTTTTATTTGCCCTTTTGAAATCTAGATCTTTAACTTCCACTTTTATTTAATCTAAAAGATTAAGTTATTTTAGTTGGGAGCAAATGGATTGGTTGAACTATCCTTAAAGAAACTTTCAGCATTGGTAGATTCTTTAATTCACTGGATCTTTAATATCCCAATATTAAGGTTTACCTGCTTTACTGGATATAAGTCTCTTGTACCCAAAACCAGAACAAATGTGGATTTTGTTGTCTTTACAGAAATGAAAGTTGTTTCCTCTCTCATGAGGAGAGAAAGCCAAGGGAGGAGGAGGGGCTCAGCTGTGGCACTAGGTTAATCCCAACAAAAACTGGTTCTTTTGCCAGTAATGCTCTGAGCAAATTTCTCTGCATTTGATATCATGGTGTCATCAGAAATCCACTTTATCTAGAGAATGAGTGGTAGCTTAAGTCTAGTAGGACACGGAGCAGATCCAGGATGTTGCGAAGGAGGGATGCAGGTGCAGTGACTAGTGCTACAGAGGTGCCTGCACCCTGCCCTCCAGCTTCCAGCTCCCACCTCTTCCCCTTGCTGGCAAACAGCAGTCAGGGATCAGTCCTTAAAGCTGATAAGAATCCCTTGCCCCTTTCTGTCCAGCTCAAAGGCATGTTCCCCTCACTCCCTTTTCCATTTCCTCCACCTGCCACTATCACCACTCTTCTGGGGGTGAGAGGAGTACCTGTCCTTTTCCAGCCAGGTTGCACAGGGGTTGGGCTGGATTCAGTTTGGGACACTGGTGGCAGCAGCAGTCTTCCTCCTCCCTGCCTGGTCCCTCCTTTATTTCGGAACATAAAAAAGTCTACACCTGTTGCTTCTGCTGTGTGGTCATAAAGGGGATGCAATCATACTACTGCATCCCTTCTGGGTCTGCCCCAGTCTAGTATTAGGACATGTCTTTTTTGACCTCATTCATACCTGGGTACTTTTATATAAGTGTTGCCGGCACAAGGTGCCCGAGGGAGGCAACAATTAGGTTCATTGCCTGGTGTGGGTCGCGCCAGTAAACACACTGGGGGGAGAAGTGGGTACTTTTATATAAATAACATCATTAGTTCTCAGTTTTCTATTCTAAGTGCTCAGATAATTCCCAAAAGAAGGTTGAAAGTTCTATCTGTCTGAGTTAAATATTTTGCTGGGGAGGATCTGCTATATCTTATTTAAAAAACAAAACAAAACTCAAGAATCCTAAAACAATGAATGGGAGGTATAGCAGGAAGGAAAAACTGGTCAGTAACAATTTCCTCTAACCTAGTGGTTGTCAACTAGGGATATGTGCACCCCTAGGGGTACTTAAAAGGGTTGTAGGGGCTACACAGAACTGATATGGCTGGTAATTGCTATGTGTGTATGTGCAGCTGCAATGCAGCTTGTGGGCGGCCAGGAGTGTTGCCTGGCCCCATGGAGAGCAGCCAGGTCCAGCCGGTAAGTCTGTTGTGGAGGAGGGAGTGGGGCTGGGGCCGGGGCAAGGACTGCCTAGCCAGGTTGGGGCACAGGACTGAGCTGTGTGCGGTGGGGATTGCTCTGTGCACAGATCCGAGGGCACATGCTCACCATGCCTTCCCAGGGTACATATAGCATCAGGAGCTGCCCCCACATCCCCCGGATGTGCGGCTCCGTTCCACTCTCTGCCCTAGCTGTGTGGACCCTCAAGCTGCCCATCCTCTTTAAAAACAATAAAAAAATATAAAGGGGTACATGAGATGAAACTTTGAGACAGAAGTGGTACACTTGTTTAAAAAGGTTGAAAACCTCTGCTCTAAGATGAAGGGAAATGCCACCCTCAGCCTTTTAGTGTGAACCCATAAGCTTACCCTTGGAGACAAACTCCTTTTCCTCAAAACCTGTTTATAGGCGTCCCTTCAGGTCTCTTGATGAATGTGTGCAGTATGAAAGGTGGGAGACTGCGGTAGGATATTTTGTAGTTTAAAAATCTTAACTTTGCTCTTAATACATTTACTCAGAAGTCCATAAGGGAGCGAAAAACAGTTCTAGCCTAAAATGGCTTTTCAGTCTTTTGTATTTTAAAAGTGGAGGCCATGTCTGTCGTCTTGGCAAAACTAAGAACTAAGTTTCATAGCTGAGACACTCTACAATTTGAAGAGTTTTTTGTTATATTCAGTTGAAATTCAATGTTGTTTGTTTCACAGTATACTTGATCGTTATTATTTTTACTTTTGAGAACTGACAGTTGGACTTGAGCATAAATTTGTGAACTCTCCTTTTTTGAATATGGGAGACTTATTGTAAGATTTAATCTTTTTTCTGTTATTAAGAATACAATATTGAAGCAGGCTGAAACTGAACAGAAAAGGCATTTTGGCTTTGTACAGGGTTATTTTTTAATTGAGGTAAATAAACTTTTAAAATTAACAGTTTGAAAGACTAATCAAGGGTTTGGTTTTTTTTTTCTTTTTTTTTCCTGAAGGAACTTTTGCTCTCTGGTATGCCAGAAATAGATGTGAATGATTGGCTAAAAAATACAGAATACACAAGTGGTTATGAAAGAGGAGACCAAGTTATTCAGGTAAAGTCCCTTCTGAATGGATGTAAAATACTGTATTTTAATTCCTCAGAATTTTTGTTTTGCCATTCATTGGTAAAAACTTAGGTTAACCAGAGTTTTGCTGTAAATTATTCATGTGGGCATGGAGCATAGTAAAGCTGTCTATGGATTTTGTGCCAGAGGTAGTAACTTCCATAGTTTAAATTACAGATAAGCAAATGTGCCATTTTTGTATTCGCTATTTTGGTTTCAAAAAAGATTAATGGGAAATGTAAACTAACTTTTTGTTTTGTTTTGTTTAGTGGTTTTGGGATGTTGTGGAAGAACTCACTCAGGAGGAGAGAGTACTGTTGTTACAGTTTGTTACTGGCAGGTGAGAAGTGTTTCATGTACCATATATATAGTTATCTAAGGGTGCTGACAGAAATGGAAAAAAAACAATGATTTACTGGAAGAAATCTTAGTTTCGACCTAGCTCTGCAGCATCTGAATGGATCAGGTGCTTCAGTGGGTCTTTTTGGTGCTTTTATTGTTTGAATTAACTATTGGATAAAAGTGCCAAAAAGTTACATGGAAGCACCTGATCTATATAGATGTTGGGCTAGCTGGGTCCAACTAACGTAATGCCTCTTCTGGGCATATGCTCTGCTTGGTGCAGGGGTGCCCCGAGCTTAAAGTGCCTGTTTTCCCCCTTCTCCCCAATACCTGTAAATGGCCTAAAACTTGCCTTAACTAGGTAGGACATTGTTATAAGGAATAACTCAAACAAGAGCTGTTTTATTTAATTGGGTAACCTATATACTCATAAAGTACCTAGGTAATATGTTTTGCTAACATTTATATTGCCAACAGTATACTACTTGTCAGTATTTACCTGAATTTAAGATTAGATTCTATATTTTGCCAGCGATGCTGGTGGAAAAATGTCCAAGTTTGTTATAATTTGCAGGTATAGCGTCTAATTATTGGAGGGTCATCTTAAAATTGTTCTCCCTACTTCTACAGTTGGGAAAGCAGAGGGACAAGTGGGTATGGGGGGATCAGGTGGCCCTCTTGCCCTCTGCCCCTCCCCCCATTTCTTTGCCCTGCAGCCTGCCTGCTCCTAGCAGCTTCTGCACTACTACCTACCACCCCACAGCCTCTGGCATGACTGAACTCTGACTCCATTCATTCCTGGGTCATGGAGCGTACAGAAATGTGGCCCAGCCACTCAGCACCATCCCAGCAGTGCCACTGCTGTTCATCCAGGCAGGGAACAGAGTTCCATGCTTTGGGAAGAAATGAAGCTGGAGCCAACCTAATCCTGAGTGGGGGGGTAGAAGTTAGAGGGCGTAGGTGTCTGCTGCAGCTCTGACTGACCCTGATGCAGGCTTGGGGCCAGAGTCAGAGCTGCTGCAGCCCTCAGTTTCCCCTCCCCTACCTCCTATTTAAATCCAAAGATGAGCTTTTTTCCCCCATGCTGAATGGGGAAGAAACCACATCTTGGATATGAGTAAATATGGTGTGTTTTGGTACTCGCTTACTGCTGTGATTTCACTACTGTCTCCTATTTGATCTGTAGTTAATCTTTAGTTCCAGTTATTTAACAAGGCTAAATTTGAAGATCAAGTCACAAAACAAATGATTTTACTTTTTTTTTTGCAGACCTTGTTACAACAAGAGGTTTTTGATATTGACTGAATAGTTATCTGGCTATCATAGATACTCAATTCTGCACCGATTACTGATGTATCTGAAAGCTTTGAAAATATGTATGTGAATCCATACCTGAATGGGCATAGTCATTATATACTGCTCTAGCCCATAACACACTTGAGTGCCCAAACTCATCTTTCTTCTTAAATTGTTTCTTTGATTGGCATTTAAAATAAGCATAAAGCAACATAAAGTTAAGCCTTAGAATTTATCATCAAGCTAGGCAGTTCTTAAGGTTATCCTTCCAAGATGTCTGTCCCAAATTCTGGTTCTCATTGTCTTAAAAGCTGCTTTTCTTATCCTCATAGTCAAGATTGACTCACTAATTCATGCTGTTCATAATGGCAAGCATGGCTAAGTAAGCCTATCAGGATTTCCATATGCCTATTTGCAAGATATAGCAATATAAAATTTTATTACAAAATAATGTGGTCTTTGTAGATCTAATTTTTCTCTCTTGTTCCTTTTTTTTTGGAGGGGATAAAATTTATTCTACTTGTTCCTTTCTTTCTGTCTTTTCTCTCATTTTGGGAATGGCAAAATTTGGCAATTTTTTCTTTCCTTTTACTTTAGTGAGCAAGAAATAGCGTAGAGGTTTTTGGCCATCCTTGTTCTTGTAACAAATAATTTCACAGTATGAACAAAATACCAAAATGGCTTTGCCCCCAACTTCCAATAGTCTTTCCTTATCTGTTAAGAATATTGTCCCTGAAGAACATGGCAGTTTTAGTTTATATGTGAATTTTGATCCATTTCTCCAAGGCTTGCAGAATTGGGTAGTGTATTTTAACTGTACTTTTTCATGACTTGGTTTTTCAGCTTCTTAAGGAAATCTGCTTTCTTATCTTAGTTCAGTTTGCTATTTCTCAGTCCGATGGCAGACAACATTCTTTTAAGTTACAGGGTCATGTTTCAAACTCTCCATAGAGCATGTCACCAGAGTAAGTTCAAAGTTGGACTGTAGCAAGCACTGGGCCCTAAGGATGGCCATGATGCCCCCTGCTAGCCCCGTAGCATCTGCTTCACCCTGGCTCTCTAGGTACACCCCCCCTTTCTTTCCTGCCATGCCCTGGTGTAATTATTTAACTTGGAAAAGGGAGGCTGCCCAGGGGTCCCGGAGTGAGCCCGTGTCCACTAACAAGCTGTACTCTAGCACATTAAGTGCCTCAAGGGCAAATTTTCATAGCCTTCATCCTCCCCTGCAGTCATGTGCATGCCTCACAGATGTTGCTATCCTTTCATTTTACCTTGTTGGGACCGCAGCTTTTCTGATTTTTTTTTTTTTTTTTTTTTTTTTTTCCTGCCCCTTCCCTTTTCCTAGGCCTTCCAGCCCTTGTCATACCTGCTTTGGCTCAGGTCTCTTGACCTCAGTATCTCTGACCTGCTCAGGCGTTGCCCACTGGCCCCATCTTTGCCATGCTCGGGCACTGGGCCCCCTCCCCTCAGCCCCATCTCTGCCCTGCTTAGGTGCTACCCCCTCTGCCCCTGGTCCTATCTCTGCCCTGCTTGGGTGCTACTGTGACCTCCTCCACCCCTGGAAGTCCCAATCTAGTCTGCTGATATAAATCCAAAATGGAAACAAACACACTTGCTGTAACTAAAACCCTTAGCCTACCCGTTATATAATCAAACGTCACCCCCTGCCCTGGGTCATAAGCTGCTGCTTGCCTTCAGCACCTTACTTGAATTTCCAGGGCACTTCAGGAGTCAGCTAGGCACTATCCTGCAGGAGCTCTTTCCTCTGCAGTCTTCAGGGCCAGACTGCCTGTCCGGGCTTATATGCTTCCTAACCCCTGCTGCCTTCCAGTCATGAGGCTTCCCTTGGCTGGCTGCAGGCGTGCCCTTAGCTAAATGAGAAGCTCACTGCCTAGGCAGCAGTGTTTCTTTGTTACCTTCCCTCTTGCAGCCAGCCCCTGTTCAGGTGCCTGGGTGCTATCTGCTATTGTTTCTCTCTCAAAGTAACAAGAGCATTTTGGCTCCTTGTTACAGGGATCCACTTCGTTCAGAGCATTCTTAATGAACTGTTGACCCTCAGCAGGATTCTTTGACTATAAGTCTTGCATGAGACTTGTGTGAACATACTCATATATGCTTTTTGCAACAGGAATTGCATTCTTTTCATCAGTACCTTTTTAAAGCTCTGTACTGGAACTTGGTAGAAATTAATTAGATTAATGTTACTTGTCTCCTATAATGCATCTAGTTATGACCGAAGTTTTGCCTTGGGTATATCTCATGGCAGAAAAGTTTTTTTGTTTTTCAATTAGCAATAGATCTGTTACTTTGAGCATTATAGTTTTCCAAACTTCATCTTTTACATTTGCATGTAGCTATGAGCACATACAAGTAAATCCTTTGCATGTACACATGTAACTGCAGTGACATCCTTGGAAATCTGGTTGTCTAAGCACAAAAAAAAATAGAGTTGGGTTGAGATCTACAAGTTTCTACAAGTATGTCCATGGCAAGAGGAGGATCAGGGAAAGTGTGGGGCCCTTACTGAATGGGGGAGGCAACTTTGTGATAAAGGAGGCAGAAAAGGCTGAAATGCTCAGTGCCTTTTTCACCTCAGTTTTCACAAGCAAGGTCAGCTCCCAAAGTACTGCACCAGGCAGCACCGTTTGGGGAGGAGGTGAGCAGCCAACACTGGCAAAAGAACAGGCTAGGGACTATATAGAAAAGCTGGATGTGTACAAGTCTGTGGGGCTGGATGGGATGCACCCAGGGTGCTGAGAGAGTTGGCTGATGTGATTGCAGATATACTGGCCATCATCTTTGAAAACTCATGGTGATTAGGAGATTCTCAGATGATTGGAAAAGGGCAAACATAATTTCCATATTTAAGAAAGGGAAAAAGGCAGATCCAGGAAATTACAGATCAGTCAGCCTCACCTCAGTCCCTGGAAAAATCATGGAGCAGATCCTCAATGACTCTATTTCTAAGCACTTGGAGGAGAAGGTGATTAGGAACAGACAACATGGATTCTCCAAAGGGCAAATCATGCTTGACCAACCTGATTGTAGGACTGTGCAAAGCTTCAGTCACTGATGTGATTCAGCGGAGATTCGGCCCGATTCAGTGGCCGAATCTGAATTGAATTGGGAGACCCTTTAATCTCTGCAAATCAAATCTGAACCCTCCAAATTGATTCCGAAAGATTTGGATATTCAAACATAGACACAGCTTTAAATGTTTTTTCTACATACCTCAAGGTAGCAGGCAGCTCATGAATGCTGTGATACTGGGGCGGATGGAACTTCCCACAGGAGCATGGGGGGCTCCCCAGCGTGCTTGGCAGCAGACCTGGAAGTGGACCAGGAGTGCTTCTGGTCCACTTCCAAGTCTTCCGGGGAGCGTGTGGGGGGGCCCCCCTGTGTCCCCCAAGTTGGTAACTTGTGCCTCCTGGGTCTAGGGGGACCTGGGGTCCCCCCACAGCTGATCACTGAGCTAAGGGGGTGTGTGTGGGGGGGGGGTGCCTGCATGCTCCCCAGTGGACCTGGAAGTGGACTGCAAGTATTGCTGGGTTTGCTGCTGAACACACGGGGGGGCCCCACTGCACTCCCATGGGACGCTCCATTCCTCCCAGCATTGCAGCATTCACGAGTCATGCTTGGTACCATGAGGTATGTAGAAAAAACATTTTAAGTTGGTTCTGTGTCTGAATTGTTGATTCTCTGAATTGGCATCGAATCTTCAGATTTGGATTCGGCCTAATCGAACCAGGGACTGATCCGAATCAATGATTCGGCCCTGATTTGGGCTGACTCTGAATCCGAATCGAATAGGGCCCATCTCGCACACCCCTGCCTGATTGCCTTCACTAATGAGATGACTGGCTCGGTGGATGTGGTGTACCTTGATTTTAGCTAGGCTTTTGATACAGTTTCTCACAACATTCTTGCAGGCAAACTAAGGAAAAACAGACTGGATAAATGGACCCTAAGGTGGACAGAAAACTGGTTGGAGCATTGGGCTCAGAGGGTAGTAGTCAATGGCTCCATGTCTAGTTGGCAGCCAATTTCAAGTGGAGTGCCCCAGGGGTTGGTTCTGGGGTCAGTGTTGTTCAGTGGCATCTTCAGCAATGACCTAAAAGGTAGCATAGAGTGCACCCTCCACAAGTTTGCCTATGAGACCAAGCTGGGGGGGAATAGTAGATACGCTTGAGGGTAGGGCTAGCAGTCAGAGAGACGTAGACAAATTGGAGGATGGAACCAAAAGAAATCTCATGAGGTTCAACAAGGGCAAGTGCAAAGTCCTACACTTAGGGTGGAACAATCCCACGCACAGTACAGGCTGGGGGATGACTGGCTGGGCAGCAGCTTTGCAGAAAAAGACCTGAGGGTTACAGTGGACAGTAAGCTGAATATGAGCCAGCAGTGTGCCCTTGTTGCCAAGAAGGCTAATGACATTGGTAGGAGTGTTGCCAGCAGGGCAAAGGAAGTGATTCTTCCCCTCTATTCAGCATGGGTGAGGCCACATCTGGAGTACTGTATTCAGTTTTGGGCCCCCCACTACAGAAAGCATGTGAACAAATTGGAGAGAGTCCACCAGAGGGCAGTGTAAGTAGTGAGGGGGCTGGGGCACATGACTTATGAGCAGAGGTTGAGGGAACTGGGCTTTAGTGTAGAGAAGACTGAGAGGGGATTTAATAATAATCTTCAATTACCAGAAGGTGGGTTTGAAAGAAGATGGAGCTAGACTGACAAATCTCAAGTTGGAGTGGGGCGGGGGGGGGGAGTTTAGGTTAGATTTTAGAAAGAATTTTCTCCCTAGGAGGGTAGTAAAACACTGGAACAGGTTACCCAGAGACATCATGGAAGCTCCATCCTTGGAGGTTTTTAAGATCTGGTTAGACAAAACCTTGGCTGGGATGATCTAGTTGTGGTTAGTCCTGCTTTGAGCAGGGGGTTGGACTAGATGTCCTCCTGAGGTCCTTTCCAATCCTAATTTTCTATGATCTGTTAGTGAAAATTATCTGTAATTTGTCAGAATATGCAAAGCGGAAATGAGTACTGAAGTATAATTCTGTATTTATAAAGCATGCCTATAAACAAACTTAACATTTTTTTTCAGTTGAATGCTTTGTATTTTCCTGATGTGTTAAGGTTCTGCATGTGTTGGTTGGTACTCTGTATTCAGAATTTACATGATCTTTTCATTCTTCTCATTCCAGCCTGAATATACCTTTAGTGCCACTTCAATGAAAAATCAAATATTCTTTTTTCCAACCAAGGACCATAAAATTAATTTAATGGATCGAGTAAAACAAATACATTTATGATAGTGGCATTACTATTTCTTTGAAGTCTTTTAAGCATTATCTTAACTGTCTTTTCCCCCTTGCAATTTTGCATTCTCTTAAACGTCATGAAAACGTAACTCATGATGATTTCAGCATCTATAAAACAGAGTAGTGTTAAATATGTTAGAAAATCCGTTTTATATGGTGCTTTTCATAAGTTCTGTAACATTTGATTTTCACAGATTTTGTGCAGAAATCTCCAGGTGATATGCATTCAAGAAAAGGTGGTTGGTTGGTTCCTGGTTAAAAGCGAGAGGCACGGCTTAACCTGTTTTACTAGATCTTTCCACAAGAAACAACTAAATTTCTATTAAGGCTATTAAATAGTTGAACATTTTGATATTTCAGTTCTTAAACTTCCTGTTTGAATCTCATGTAAGTGAATAGGAGCAGTTCATACCTACTGAGCCTGGGAAGATAATAGCACCATTTTAGCTTTTGTTTGACACCCATCTGGAAGGATATATATATTTTTTCATCATAAAGACTCAAATGTTTTTACAATGAAAGTTTATACACTGAAGCAGAATTCTGCAGCAGGTGATATATTCTTCTTTAGCAGAATATACAGGGCTCTGATCATATGGTATCATTTTGACCTGGTAATATGACATGACTTTTGTAAGACATCCTATACAAATGTTAACTAAATGGTGGATGAATGAGAGGCTTACAAATGAATTAAAATATCTTTGTTTAATTTTTAAATTGAATGGAGCTCTGTTTAGTTGATAGAGTAAATCACATGGAGAGAAAATTGTGGTAAAAATAAAAGCCATAAACCTTTTGGCTTACAACTTACAAGTTACGTACAGCAGTTTTGAATTGTAGTTCTGAGCTCAGCTCTTAAGACACTTTTGGGTCCTCAGAAGTTGCATGATAAAATCATCACATGATCCTACTGATGGGAAAATTATTTGGTCTGCCAAATTTCACTGTGATCATTTATAATTTTCATTGGTTACGTGTAGGGATTGGTAAGTAAGTGTGTCCATGAATATTTAAAAAGTATTGTTAGAGACCACAAGATCCTTTTTATCTAGCCACAGAATGCACATGACCATGCTGGCTTCTACCCTCTACTCTTTCACCTAGTGTGTCTTAATAGTTAGTGAAAGAGACTCCTACCTAGAACAAACAAGCTGTTTCATTTTCCTTCCCCACTCAAACCTTTCTGCATTGCTTCTGCAAATACTGAGGCTGTTTTCACTATCTTGCAAGCATATTTTAAAAACAAAACCTGAAATTAGGAATTCTAACAGTCTTTTTTTTTTTTTTTTTTAATATTTTTAATGTCACTAAAGAACATTGTAACCTGTTTTATCAGCTTTTTTTCTGCTAGCTCCTCTCCAGAACAGTTTTTAACGTTCTGTATGAAATGTAAGAGTGTTCCACTACGTTTTAACACGGGATAGGCAGTGGCTGGAGGGCCACCTAACAAGTTTTGGTGAGATGTTGATGGCCAGTGATGCACATGAAATCTTTTAAAAGATATAATTTGTTAAATTGATATATAAAAACCATATGCTAAAAATCAAACATCTACTATAATGCATTTAAATTTTATTTCAAAAATATTTTTTGTCCTGATTTATGGTTTTGTTTTTGGGTTTTTTTAAGTAGCATATGTAGAAGTGATTTCATAATCTCAAAATAAAGTCTTATCCTTGTATATTGTGTGAGGTGTGTGCGTGCGGGTGGGGTAGGTAGAGGGTGTGTGAATGGACGGCCACTTTCTACGTGTATGTGGGGGGCCTCCCTCGCACTAGGTCCCAGGAGCCAGTTTTGGGAAGAGAGGGGCAGGAGGGGGTATTGCAGCAGACCTGGCTGGGGCATGGTAGTCTGCTCCCCTACCCTCCACCCATCAGACCTGCAGCTGCCCCAGTGGCGCATGGGGCCCAGCCCCGCCCAGAGCAGTCCATGGCCCCCATTCCAGCCAAGGTGCACGGCTTCCTGGGAGGGCTGCTCTTGTTGCAGCTGCAGCTGCTTGGGTACTGGTTGGCTCCCCCTGCATCCAATGGCTTGTCCTCCTTCTGCCCTGCTGTGCCACTCCAGGCAGGGAGAAGCTGCAGCTGGGTGGCTCCTGTGCAGCATGAGGGGCTCCAGCTTCAGCTTCTGGTTGCCTTCCACCCACTCTGCCTGCCTGGCTCGATTAAACGGTCACTTGCAGATAGCTGAGTGAGTCAAAGTTGGCCAGGAGCTGGCGCTGGAGCCCTGTGTGCTGGGGCAGGAGCTGCCACCCAACTGCAGCTTCCTCAGTACCTGGAGCAGAGCAGCAGCGGCAGGAGGAACTACTGGAGGCGGGGGGAACTAAGCAGTACCTGGATGTCTGCAGCTTTGCTGGGAAGTTTACCATGGGGGAAGCCAAGGGCCAGATCCAACCATTTTGTAGGTGCCCATCTGCGAGCCATGTCCAGTCAGTTGAAGGGCCATATATGGCTTGTGAGCCATATTTTGCCCATTCCTGCTTTAACATCTTCATGTATGTTACAGGCTAAAATGAAAGTATAAGTTGATATTGTTAAAATGAATGGTTGTACGTTACAATAGTTGACCGTCCTGTAAATTGTCTTTGAATTCTGCACAAGAGGTTGTCACTTACACTTTTAGGAGATTTTTTTTTTGTAAATGTGGTCACTTACTGTGTAGATACTGTGGTTTTTTATTATTACAAAAATACTTTTTATAGACAAGTTTATGGTCATTCTTAGGTATTTAACATTTCACAGCATTGCAAAAGATAATTACTGTATTAAATCACCTTCTTTAATATATTTACTTCATTGTAAGAAGTACCACAGTATTTAATTTTGAGTCTTTTAAATGATACAGAGACATCAAGAACATTTTGATCAGATTCTTAACAAGTCATGGGAAGGGAAGTTTTTAACCTACAGTATTTCTTAACTATTAATACCAAATTTAGTCTGCACTAAGAAAAGGACCAGTTGCTAAGAACGAGTCTCTTGAGAAAGTACAAAGCCTCTCTTAATAGTAGCTAAATAGTTTAACAACTAATGTTAATGAGAGAAACCCACTTTTAATGTAATGGTATAATTGCATTTTGACAATGGGACTTGCAAAGCCATTAGCAATTGGATACTATATGTGACAGATTTTTCTGTACAAGCTATGTTTTTGGACTGTAATTGCCCTTTTCATGTTTTTATAATCTGTGGATGTTTTCAGTTCCAGGGTGCCTCACGGTGGCTTTGCTCATATAATGGGTGGCAGTGGACTGCAAAATTTTACAATAGCTGCTGTACCATACACTCCAAATTTGCTCCCAACATCGAGCACGTGGTATGTTAAATAGCCTCATTTAAATGCATTAAGAAAATGAACGCATTCCTTTCATTGTTTTCATTAACTTTTTTACACCCCCAAAAATGGAAGGTGTAACCCTTTGGTATCATCTCATTAAAAGGAGACCCTCTGGTCAGTTTGCAATGTATCTACTCTCTAATAGAAAACTAGTTATTACAAGCAATAGGTAGTTACATTTTCTTCCCTGTTGTTGAAGGAAAAAATTCTACCTATTCTATTGTATTTTAATGGAAAGCAGTACAATATCACTAAGGGACACTTGAAGCTAAATTACTGTATTGCTTTTTATTTTAAGCCAAAAGGAACTTATTTTCTTGCAGTGCATTTGAATGCTGAAAGGTACTGCAATGCAGCAATGCGTTTTTTCATAAATATGACATCTTTGGGGTTTTCTGATTCTAATGCAAATCTGGGAGGACAATTTCACGTTAATTACTTAATACAAAGCAGTCAGAAAATTTTATTCTTAGATCTCATATTTAATTGTGATGCTTTCTTCCCTTCTTTTCAGTATCAACATGCTCAAGTTACCTGAATATCCAAGTAAAGAAATCCTTAAGGACAGGCTTCTTGTAGCGTTACACTGTGGAAGCTATGGTTACACAATGGCATAATGAAGTGTAGAAAACTCATCTGACTACCGATGCGCAATTCAGAGTGGCAGAAGTAATTTAGGAAACTGTCAACAGAAAAGCAGCCTAGATGCTGCAGTCCACAGGAGAGGCTGACTTTTAAAATTCATAAAAGACCAGTTTTTCTTCTCCATTATGTTGTTTAAGTAAGTTTGTGAACTGTTAACATAACTCAAATTTCATAGTATGTTCTATTTTCATTGGTTTATTGGTAGCTTTATATGGAAAATAGTGTACTTTCTTCTTTATGTTAGTTTAATCTTAATCAGAGGGTTTGTCAGAATCTGTTTAAACCAGTCTTCATTTTAGATTTTCAGGTATGTGGTTGAATGGACATTTTGCATTTTAGTTTACCTTTCACTGAAATGGTATACTGGTAACATACAGACTCGTATTATATGCCTTGATGCATGTAAGAGTGCCATTTATTTTTTCACAGAACAGTGTAGAAAGTTTAACTTAGTGTATAAAATAGCAAATCTGAGGTATTTTCCCATATATTGCATAGTACCTATATCAAAAAGATTTTTTTAACTTTTTAGTATTTTAATGTATATAACATGTAAAGAATAGACTATTGTCACTAAAGTAAGCAAATGGAATTTAATATCTAATTTATATTAAAATTTACACTATATTGTACCAAATATTTAAGTATTCGTGACTTCATGGTCAGTTTGCAGTTAGAATTTGTATATATTGTTTTAGACATATACCAGTTTGTTTGAATACTTTTTCTCATGCTTTCATATAGTTATATGTGAAGCAGATATAATTAAATTTTAATATTTTACCAGAATCCATGATTGAGTTATTTTGTCAAGACTAAATGTAAATGTTAATTGTATCAACAGTTGTATTGAAAATTATCTGAATGGACATGCATCTACTATGTTGACAAAAGTTATTTGCATTTAGTGGACATCAACAATACACAGGCAAGAAGCTTAAGTTGGTTGAGAAGTAAACTGAGGGGACTGTAATTGTTGGAAATCCTGAGTGGCATCTTGTAGAATACAGTACAATCCCTGTTATCTGGGATTTTACTAACCAGCATACTCTAGTAGCCAGAATTTCCAGCCAACTGGACATGGTGGGGCAGGGAGGGAAAACTTGCATGTGGCCACCACCACCCACCACGCTGCACTGTTGCCACTGTGCGAGCAGCCACCGCCCTCCCCTCTTGCTTCTGCTCCTGCTCCTGCTCCTGCTCCGTGAGCGGCCAGCACTACCCATCCTCCACCCCTGCTCTACACCTAGCCAGGAATCTTGTGCTCTCAGGTAACCAGCATTTTTACATTATTGGCACTCCCTATTCCCCACTTGTGCCAGATATCAGGGATTTTAGTGTATTAGCAAAAAAACCCCCCACCATTCCTGAAATGCAACACCTTGAAAAAGAGCTTAATGAAATGATTGGAACTCACCTACTTGCTTGCTTTCCCCTCCTCTACCATAAGATACTCATGGAGAAGATCGCTAACACCTACACACGGGAACATAGTTTAAAAATTATTTCCCTGTTTGCATATAGAGTCTAATAGTGTTCAGTAAACTTATGATAGTATGGTTTTTTTTTTCACTTCTTCCTGCAAAATAGGTTGTTAGAAGGAAAGCATTTTGAGTAATGTAATCATTACTTCCTCAGTCTGCCGTTTTTTGTTTAGTTGGGATTCTTTTGGCTTCAGTTGGGGATGTTTACTTGTAAATGCTTTTCTTCTGAACTGCCCATGCTAGTGGGCAACATTTGGTAGTAGCAGGCCAGAATAGCCCAGCTCAGGTCCTGGGTGGGCTGGCACTGCTCTTCTCCCCGCGGCCTAGCTTCAGTGCAGCACAGAAAACCTCCCCCCCATCAAACGCAGCTGAAGCCCCAGTTCCATGGGCTGTAGGTTGCTGATTCCTGGCATAGACAGTTTCCTTCAAACACTTCACATGTCTTTTTGTTTCGTTGTAAGCTCTACAGTCTTTTACAAAGAACATCAAACCTTCCTACTAAAAGATAGTATCCAAAACATGAACTGTCAAATGGCATAAGACATGTTTCAAACTTGTATTTTTTCTTGACTATTGTGCATTCCCATGAAGGATTGTTGCAGTCTGCTTCTGGAGAAGTTTACAGTGAAGTATATGGGGAGAAGACTGACAGACCTTCAAATACATTTTTACATTCTCTAAATCCTAGTAGTAAGATGTGGTCTTATAAAGAAAGGAATTTAGGTGGGTAAGAAAGGAGGGACAGAAGCCCAAGCAAAGTAAAAAAAACCCAAAACAACCTTTCCCCAGTTTTTTTGTTTTTGTTTTTTTAAGAAGTTGCTTTTGCTCCGAAGTAATTAAATACTTTGGCGCGCAGAAATACCTAACCATTTTGTACAAAATCTAGCCCTGTACAGAGCTATTTATTAAAGGGATTTTACTAACTGGCATAATGATATGTAGAATAGTAGATTCTGTTTTAAAATAATTGAGTTGTATACAGATTTTCTTGTAGGTTGCTGGACAGCTGATGCAATTTTATTTACCAGAGACAGACTATATTTTCCATGGTGTGTTTTCTCTTGCTGATACTCACTTAAATATCTTGTTTAATAAGATTATGATTGGCAGTAAAATATGATAATCTAAAGTTGGCAGCCCTAGCACCTTTTAAGTTTAGAGTTATTGGTGTTTATCAACAATATTTTATATTTTAGACCAGAATTACTTCAGCTAAACTGAACATATACTCTTCTTGGATCAGTATTTGGAAGGTGGTATATATGTATAATGAGTTTTAAATGGTGGAAAGAGTTTGGTGTAGTACATAGTTTTGGGTTTTTTGTTACTAATACAGTAAAAGTTGTTATCTGGCATCTTACAAGCTGGCATGCTCCACTAACTGGCATGCCAGCTTGTAAGATAAAGTGAACATATACATGCATTAGGGAACAGAGCTTTTGTTTTTGTCATACTAAGAACTCCATGTCCTTGCTTTTGTAGCTTTCAACATTCAGCCTTAAATATGCATTAACTTGGGGGGGGGGAGCAGGGGCGGGGGAGGAGGGGATGTCTTTAATATACATAACGAGGATTACCTGCTGAAGCTGATCATGTGATGAAAACAGGATTTAATAATAATACCGAAAAGACTGCTTTAGGACTTTAGGACACCTGCAGCCTATTAAGAGCACTGTATGACAGGCCTGTTGAGAAGCTATAACTTAATATAGCTTATAGTTTAGAATGATTAATTGGATTGTATCTGTTCTCTCCCGCTATGCCAGAACAAGGCAGGGTGGGTGTTTCTCTCAAGCAGAAAAGAGCAGATGTCTCGTCACTGCATAGATCATGAGCGCTCATTAACTTTTATTATCTTTATAAAAATGTTAGATAGCAAGACCCTAGTTTTAGATGCACAACATATTTTCAGACATCAAATGTTGCAAAACTAGTAAAACCATGACCTGTGCAGTGTACTAATGACTACTACTGTATATCCCACATGAATTAAAACAGTCCATAGATAAAGGAGGACAGGAAATTAAATCTTCTGCAGGCTTAACTTTGGAGACTCCAGTGGTGAAATACAAAAATATTAATGCAAGCTCTGCTTTAAAATGTGGTTATTTCTGTTTCAAACAGACTGCAGCTTTAGTTCTGTCCACCTATTTTCCAGAACAGAGTAAGCAGAAATGGAAGACATTGTGCCCAATGATATTGTAGCATGTACTGTACGGACAAGGAAGCAGGGTGGGGTTGCTTTCACAAGGGAACTGATTGAAAACTTGAAATACCATTTGCCTCCACCATATCACCATATATGCATATGGAAATATTGTGCCC
This sequence comes from Crocodylus siamensis, assembly GCF_052110815.1. Lineage (NCBI taxonomy): Eukaryota > Metazoa > Chordata > Crocodylia > Crocodylidae > Crocodylus > Crocodylus siamensis. The sequence continues at coordinate 85,225,629 of NC_143395.1, read as the reverse complement.
AAATATGGAACTATGTGCCCCTTATCTCCTCCCTCCCAGTAGATTCTTAATATTATTGTAGAATTGTTAAGTCAGAATTTGATGGCAACATAATCATTTGTAGGATCTGAATCAGATGTTCCTTGCTCTCAAACACTAGCATAAACGTCCATCTTGCATTACTGTGTTGTATTGTATTTGCTCAGTCCTACCAAAATGAACCTTTGTTTCTGCTGACTATACTTAGACAATCTTTTATTGCTTGCTGTCCACGTAGCTTGAAGCCTTTTACTGCAATGCTTCCTCACCTGGTTCCCACAAGAGCTTAAATTTTTAACATCTCACTCTGCAGCCTAAGATTGAATTTGTGAAATTTCTGAACAGCCATGATTTTTCTTTTTTAAAATTGAACTGAATTCATATGTCTTAATATGGCCTTCTCGCTTGTGAGAGCTAAACATTATTTACATTTTATTTAAATAGAATTGCTCAGCTCTTTTAAGTTTTGGCTTCGGTAGATTCTGTGTTTAATTTATCAATTTACGTTCAGAACACACCATGACAGATTCTGATCAATTTCCTTTAACCTTCCCCTCTTTGCAGCATTAGCCTAAGTTCGGTTTTCTGCACATTTCTGAAGAATACAGTTAAACCCCAGCATTATTGTATTAAAAAACTTGACTGTATGTCTAAAAGCTCCAAGTCATTTCTTCTAAAAGCTCCAAGTCATTTCTTAAAGAGCGTTCTAAATAACTACTTTGTATATATTTAGTTTTAATGCAGACATTAATATTTAAAATGGTCTTAATTTTTTGTTTATACAAAAGTTTTGAAGTGTATTTATATGTTCTTTCCATCAGTCTCCAAATTGTGCTGCTGTAATGATAGAATGAAAGTACCTGCATCCCAAGATAGAACTTCAGAATGACATTTATCTTTTTAATGGATTCACATTCTTTTTCCTTTGAACTTCAAGCACAGTTTCCGCTTTTTATATTTAGAGTTGCATTGGTTTAGTTTGCTACATCAGCAAACAGAAAATGTAGTAAGTAGGTCCTCGTTGCTAGCAACATTCAGTCCTCTGTTAGTAGCTAATGTATTCTTAGGTTGCATGGTCAGATAAGAAACCACATATGTTGCCAAAATATTATAACCACCATGGTAGCAGATAACTACTATCTTGGTCAATGATTAAGGCAGGAACTTACAGAGCTGAAAATATAAGTTCTTGAAGTATGAACTAAAGACCAGGGTTCTGTTGCTGGGAATGGTAAAAATACTCATTCTACAATATATTAGGCAATATATTACGCAAGGAGATTAGTCAGGGAGGCATTGAGGTCACAGAAGGGAGGGGAGTTGAGAGTCCAAGGTGAGCGGTCGTTCCTTAAGGAGACGATTCTCTGAGCCCAAAGGGTGACAGTCCCAACGTGAGTTAAAGGGGGCAAGAGTGCTCAAAAGCCCCCACGGCTAACCAAAGGCATTCAGAATCGCCTGAAAGCTAAAGAGGAGGCGTACACCCAATAGAAGGGAAGGGCCATCACCAAGAAGGTTTATACTTCCATTGCTCGAGGCTGTAGCGGGGCTGTTAGGAAGGCTAACGCACAGACAGAACTGGGACTAGCGACCTGCATCAAAGACAACAAGAAGTCCTTTTCTAAATATATACAGAGTAAAAAGAAGGCACTGGGTGATGTGGGGCCCCTTCAGGACATGCTTGGCAATCTGGTGGTTCCACCAGATGATAAAGCTGACCTCATTAACAAATTCTTTGCCTCCATATTTCTGGATGTCTTCAAATAGTTTCATAGTTTGTAGGGTCGGAAGGGACCTGAGCAGATCATTGAGTCCGACCCCCTGCCATGGCAGGAAAGAGTACTGGGGTCAAATGACCCCAGCAAGGTATACATCCAGCCTCCTCTTAAAGACCCTCGGAGTAGGAGCCAGCATCACTTCTCTTGGAAGTTGGTTCCAGACTCTAGCCGCCCTGACTGTGAAGTAGCACCTCCTGATATCTAGCCTAAATCTACCCTCTGCCAGCTTGTGACCGTTATTCCTAGTCACTCCTGGTAGTACTCAGGGGAACAGGGACTCCCCCAATGCCTCTGACTAGTTTGTAACAGGCCACTAGATCCCCCCAGAGCCTTCTTTTGTGGAGGCTGAACAGGTACAGGTCCCGTAGCCTCTCCTCATAGGGCCTGCCCTGCTGCCCTCGATTACACGAGTGGCCCTCCTCTGGACCCTCTCCATGTTGTCCACATCCCTCTTGAAGTGTAGCTTCCAGAACTGGATGCAGTACTCCAGCTGCGGCCTGACCAGTGTCGCATAGAGGGAGAGGATCACCTCCTTGGATCTGCTTAATATGCATCTGTGGATGCATGACAAGGTGTGGTTGGCCTTCCTGACCGCATCCCCACACTGCTGGCCTATGTTCATCTTGGCATCAATGATGACTCCAAGATCCTTTTCTGCCTCTGCATTGATGAGAAGGGAGTTCCCCAGTCTGTAGTTATGGTGCTGGTTCTTCCTCCCCAAGTGCATCCCCTTGCACTTGTCAGTGTTGAATCCCATCCTATTATCATCTGCCCACCCCTGTAACCTGTCTAGGTCTGATTGCAGCCTATTGCTCCCTTCTAGCATGCCCACATCCCCCCACATCTTCGTGTCATCAGCAAATTTGAACAGGGTGCCTTTTACCCCCTCGTCCAAGTCTCTGATAAAGATGTTGAACAGTGCAGGCCCGAGGACTGAGCCCTGTGGAACCCCACTGCCCACATCCCTCCAGGTTGAAAATGACCCATCCACCACCACTCTCTGGGTGTGGCCCTCCAGCCAGTTGGTGACCCATTTGACTGTGTAGGTGTCGACACCTCAGTCCCCCAGTTTCTTAATAAGGGGGTGAGAGACAGTGTCGAAGGCCTTCCAAAAGTCCAGGAAGACTATGTCCATTGCTACCCCTGCTTCTAAGGATTTGGTGAACTGGTCGTAGAAGGCCACCAGGTTGGTTTGCCAGGACCTGCATCTAATGAACCCATGTTGGTTGCCCCTAAGCATAATCTTCCCTGCTGGCCCTTTGTAGACATGTGCCAGAATAATTTTCTCAAAAAGCTTGCCCAGGATCGAGGTAAAACTAACTGACCTATAGTTTCCCAGGTCCTCCTTCCTCCCCTTTTTGAAGATGGGAACCACATGGGCCCGTTTCCAATCTTCTAGCACCACACCAGAGCACCACGAGAGCTCGTAAAGCCGTGCCAGGGGTCCTGCAGTGACCTCAGCCAATTCCCTCAGTACTCTAGGGTGGAGATTGTCTGGACCAGCTGATTTGAATACATCCAGTCCTTCCAGAAGTTCCCTAACTAGTTCCTCACTAACCCTTGGCCTAGGTGTGCCTCCCCGGGGCTCTAAGGGGGACCGAGGAGGGGGTGGCTGTTCTGGTTCCTGCTCAGGAAAATGGAGGCAATGAAATCATTAAATATGTTGGCTTTGTTGTCTGGTGTGACAACCAAATTTCCTAGCGTGTCCTGCAGGGGCCCCGTGTAACCCGGAACCTTCTTTTTGCCCCCTATGTATTTAAAAAAGGACTTCTTGTTGTCCTTGATCCGGGAAGCTAGTCCAAGTTCCATCTCCACCTTGGCCTTCCTGACTGCCCCCCTGCATCCCTGAGCAGCTGCAATATAATCCTCCCTGGTGATAGCCCCTCCCTTCAATTAGGTGTACACCTCCCTTTTAGCTAGGAGACATCCCTGGATGCTTTTGGTGAGCCATGGGGGCTTTTGCATCCTCCTGCTTCCTTTGATTCATGTTGAGATTACCTCCCTTTGGGCTTGGAGGATTGTCTCCTTAAGGAACGACCACTCTTCTTGGACACCTGGCTCCCCTCCCCTCTGGGACTTCAGTGCTTCCCTGACTATTCTCCTTAGCTCATTGAAGTCCGCCCTCCTGAAATCTAGGGCTGCTGCCTTGCTGTAGGCCTTTGCCACCTTGCGCTGGATGGTGAATTCCAGCAGGTGACGATCGCTGTCACCCAGGTGGTAGAGCGCCTGCAAGCCCCCTCACCAGGACGTCGCTGGTGGTCAGCACCAGGTCCAACAAGGCGTCTCCCCTGGTGGGGCTGTGCATTTCCTGGGTTAGATGGAGGTCCTGCATTTGGGCTAGGAACCTACATGAGCAGTCAGACCTGGCTGACTGCTCTTCCCAGCAGATGTCTGGAAGGTTCAGGTCACCCATGATGACCACGTCCTTTGACCTAACTACCTCCGTGAGCTGACTTAAGAATTCCTGGTCTTGCTCTTCCCCTTGGTTGGGTGGTCTGTAGTAGACCCCCACCGTTAAATCTCTTTCCCCTCATCTGCCTTGTATTCTAACCCAGAGTAATTCAGAGTGCCTCCCCCCCTCTGATTCTTGGCTAATTGATGAGGGTATGTATTCCTCCTTAATGTAGAGCGCCACACCCCCACTTTTCCTTCCTGTCCTATCCCCCCTCTACAGCCTATAGCCCTTGATATTCACCGCCCAGTCATGCATTGGGTCCCACCATGTTTCAGTAAGCCCCACTTTGTTTGGGTTGGTGTCAGCTAGTAGAAGGGTAAGTTCCTCCTGCTTGTTTCCCATACTATGAGCGTTTGTGTAGAGGCATTTGAAGCCTCCTGAGGATGTGTGCACCGGCCCTCTAATCTCAGCATTACCCTGTTGCTTACCTGTGTATATGTTACGCTCGTCAGTCTAGGCTGGGCTGTTTTTGTGGGTGTTGCTTGGTTTGGCAGTCCAAGGCTTCCTCTGCCCTTGTCTTCCCCTTCCCCCAATGAGCCTAGTTTAAAGCCCGCCGGAGGAGAGCTGCCAACCTAGAAGATAACACATGCTTACCTTAAGGGGAAAGGTGCAGCCCATCCCATCCGAGCATGTCTCTTGTCATGATTTGCGGGTCTTTGTCGAGGAAGCCAAAGCCCACCTCAAGACACCATTCCCGAAGCTGCCAGTTGGTCTCTGCAATGCATGTCGCATGCCATCTTCCACGTACACTCACTGGTAGGACAGAAGAGACAACCATCTGTGCGCCTATCTCTTTCAGCATGCCTCCCAGAGCATGGTAGTCCTCCATCAGGTGATCAGGGCATCTCCTGGCCGCATCATTAGTATCCACATGGATTAGGACCATTGGGTAGTAATCAGTGGGCAGCAGGTCCAGATGATTTCCATTCAAGGGTGCTGAGGGAATTGGCAGAGGCCATTGTGGGACCCCTGGCACAGCTCTATGAGTACTTGTGGTGCTCTAGCGAGGTACCTGAGGATTGGAAAAGGGCCAGTGTGGTCCCCATTTTCAAAAAAGGGAGGAAGGAGGACCCAGGAAACTATAGGTCCTTTACTCTTACCTCAGTCCTGGGGAAGCTCTTTGAGAAAATTATCCAAAAACTCATCTGCGAGGGACCAGCAGGGGAGATTATGCTTAGGAGCAACCAACATGGGTTCATTAGAGGGAGGTCCTGTCACACCAACCTGGTTGCCTTCTATGACCAGATCACAAAATCCTTGGATGCAGGTGTCGTGGTGGATGTAGTCTTTCTGGACTTTTGGAAGGCCTTCAACACTGTCTCTCACCACATTCTCATTAAAAAATTAGGCAACTGTGGTGTTGATGCCTACACAGTCGGATGTGTCACAAATTGACTGGAGGGCCGCACCCAGAGAGTGGTGATGGATGGGTCATTTTCGACCTTCAGGGTTGTGGGCAGTGGGGTTCCCCAGGGCTTGGTCCTGGGGCCTACACTGTTCAACATCTTCATCAGTGACTTGGATGAGGGGGTAAAAAGCACCTTGTTCAAGTTCTCAGATGACACTAAGATGTGGGGACAAGTGGGCACATTAGAAGGGAGGAACAGGCTACAACTAGATCTGGACAGGTTACAGGGGTGGACAGATGATAATAGGATGGAATTCAATACTGACAAGTGCAGAGTACTGCATCTGGGGAGGAACAACCAGCAGCATACCTACAGGCTGGGGAACTCCCTTTTCATCAGTGCAGAGGCAGAAAAGGATCTTGGAGTCATTATAGATTCCAAGATGAACACAGGCCACCAATGTGAGAACGCGGTCAGTAAGGCCAACCACACCTTGTCATGCATCCACAGATGCAACGCGAGCAGGTCCAAGGTAGTGATCCTCCCCCTCTATGCAACATTGTGACCGATGTTGGAGTGCTGCATCCAGTTCTGGGTGTGGACAGCATTGAGAGGGTCCAAATGAGGGCCACTTGCATGATCGGGGAGCAGCAGTGCAGGCCCTATGGGGGGAGGCTATGGGACTTGAACCTGTTCAGCCTCCACAAGAGAAGGCTGAGAGGGGATCTGGTGGCCATCTATAAACTTATGAAGGGGGACCAGCAGGGAACAGGAGAGACCTTGTTCCCCTGAGCACTACCAGGATTAACTAGGAATAATGGCCAGAAGTTGACTAAGAGGAGGTTCAGGAGGCGCTACTTCACAGGGTGGCTAGGATCTGGAACCAACTTCCAAGAGAAGTGGTGCTTGCCCCTACCCTGCAGGTCTTCAAAAGGAGGCTAGATAATCACCTTGCCAGGGTCGTTTGACCCCAGCATTCTTTCCTGACCATGGCAGGGGGGCAGACTTTCTGATCTGCTCAGGTGCCTTCTGACTCTACCAACTATGAAACTATTTGTTGACTCTGAAGATTTAAGGACTTTGACCATTTCAGTACACCATGCTTCTAATTGAAACCATGATTTTCAAAATTATTATCCTAATCTAGCATTATCTTGATTTTTATGGATTGTCTCCTGCATGAAAACAGGTTAAATGTCTTTAGGGGCTCTCTTACTATGTATTTGTGCAGATCCTAGAACAATCTGGACCAGATCTTGCTAGTGGTCTTTAAAAAAAATAAATAAAGTAAAGGGATTTAGAAGGAAAACATCAAAACTGCAAGACATCTTGTGGTTGTTCATAGCTTCCGGTTTGATTATGTTTTGAGAGAGGCCATCCAGAGCACTTTCTTTCTGTAGGCTGTGTAGGAGAACTTGGCTAGTTAGAAGGTCTAGGCCAGAGGTTCACAACCACCAGGCCACAGCCTGGTACTGGACTATGGTGGGCTGGCTGCTGGGTCATAGCACGAGCCCCCGCCCCTTGGCCCCTTGTCTGTCTGCCAGGGTGAGTGGTGTCTGCTGCCGGTGCTCACACGCAGGATTAAAGCTGGGGGGCAGGTCAATCGCAGGAGGAAGGCAGCTGGCTCCGCTGCTCCCATGCCAGTCTGCAGCACGGAAATGGTTGGGAACCACTGCTCTAGGCAATGCCAGAAAAGACGGGTCCATTGGCTAGATTCTAACTGCTAGAGTTCCATTAATTCATTTCTCTGCTATAGACTGTACAATTTTAAGTTTCCCCGGGGAGCTCTCCAAAGGATGCCAACGCACAGATGGTTTAAGTGGTTGATATAAGGATCTTCCATTTTTTAGTCATACATATGAAGATTTCCTACATACAATGGTTAAATAAATGAGGCCTTTTCTAGAAAGTCATGTCCAGTTTCACCAATGCTGTAGTGATAGATCAAGAGCAGGACCCTTCCTTCCTTCCTAATATATACAAAATGAAAGCTGTTGGTTCAGTAAGGATGCTAACTTCAGCCACTTATCAACTTATGCAGACCTTGGCCTGATATGGTCTGAGAGAAACCACCAAACCTGTAAAATTTACCAAAGAAATCAAAAAAAGGGTGATACAGTGATGGCCAGTGACATGCACAAAATAACTCTTTGTCTAAGAGTATTTTCCTTTCACTGCTTGGTCCCTGCTAACCTTTAGCATTGTGAAGTTATCCTCTGATACAAACTTTTTTCCTCAGTAAGCCTTTCTGGAGCAGGCTCTTTACCTGTGATAGGGCTGTAGGTGCTTGACTCTTAACAAGGCTATTTTAGAGCCTGTGACAGCTGAGAGTTGTGTCTGTGTGGTGAAGGTGGTTGCTGAATGCTCTGTGAGGATTAGACCAGGTGTTTCTTCTGTTTGTTCATGCATTGTGAGCTGTATGTTGCAGCTAAGAGTTTAATTGAAGTAGAAGATTAGTGAGGCCTTGTAAGTAGTGAGGCCTTGTATGTAGTGACATAGTTACAGTTTATCAGGAAAATGCAAAGGCCTGTACTGCTATTGGTCAGTCATAAGGAAAGTTCATAGTGTAAGAGTGCAAGTGGCTGTGAGTCAACAGTGTAGCTCAGAAGTTATAAATTGGCTAGCACATCCGGAAATCCACAGAAGGAAAACGCAGCATTGTGAGAGAAGCTACTAATTTAAAGATTAGCTGCTGAACGGGTTTCTGTGAGCCAATGGATCTCAAGGAGCTCAAGGACTGAATACCAGTGTCCTTCCCAGTACCCCTCGGAGAGCGCAAATCAGGGATGCCTGACTTCACTGACCTTTATAGAAGAGGAACTTGTCATGCATCAGGCATCAGAGGGGACTGCCGATAAGTTGCTGACGTGAATTGTTATTGTTTATCATTGTTGTCTTGTTATACTACACATAGTTGTGTGTTTGTTAAGTCAATAAACCTTTCTTACCTTTTTACTCCCGACCACTCTCTCAATCATGAACCCTCCCGCTGGCAGCTGGGACAAGGGCCCAATCCTATTTCCTTTATATGCATAAGTGGTACTTATATAGCTACATAACTGCAGTTTTTGGCACTGATGCAGAGTTTGGCATTCAGTGTAGAAATAGTAAACCTGTGTTCCCATCATAAACATGCTCAGAAGGCTGCACTATGGTAGCATAGTTGGCAAAGAATTTCCAGGCATTCATGTAATGCCACAAGATTCTGAACTTTTAATTGCAGAAAAAACTACGAAGTGTTAGAGATTGGAGGGAAGGTCTTTCCATGTGTTATTAGAAGTTTTATTAGAATGGCCTCATGGCTAGGGTATTTGCTAGGGTCCTAGCTCCCCCTTAGCAGAGATTTGAACCTAAGTTTTCTGATTCCTTCAAAATTCTTTGAGTCCCTGACCACAGGCTAGGCATTTCCCAGAGTGCTCTCCAGCCCTCCACTTGAAGCTGATCCACTGCATCTTGCATTTGATAGTTCTTGGACAACTACATTTCGGATATTTTCTACCCCATTAGGAGCAGGGGCAAAAACTGATTGGAGTGTGCCAATGATCAGTGTGCCAATGTTCTTGTTGGGAATTAAAGCTGGAGGTTCTTGCCTAGAAGGTCTTGCCCTTCACTCAGTCAGACTGATTGATTGACATATTTGGGTCAGATAGGAATTTTACTCCATGGTCAGATTGGTATGGGCTGTGGGGTTTTTTGCCTTTCTCTAGCAGGCAAGTGGAGGCAAGTAGCCTTCTTTGCAGGATCTTTTGAGTGTATATTAACCTTTGCAGCAGCAAGGTGTTGGCTGTCATGGTTCCCCTGCTTTATCCATGACAGGTTAGGGTTTTATGTCTTGGGTTTTGTTAGGGTTGATTGTAATTTTGCTAAAAGATTAGACAATAGATTAGTATAGGGTGGATTGGATAGGGGTGATCCTGCCTGAGACAGGGGGTTGGATTAGATGATCTCTAGGGGATATCCAGGGGTCAATAAAAGGGGGAGGGTGGGAGGTAAATGGTGCAGCGCATGCTTGAGCAGCGTGCGCTGCTGAAAAGTGGAACCAGGTCGATCAGAGTTGTGCTGTGGCTGCTGGCCAGGCTCTACGTGGCAGAATCACCATGGCTGCAGCCCCAGGAGGCCCCCAGGACCCTGGGTAAGGCTTCTGGAGCCAGCACAGTGCTGGTCCCAGCCTCCCCTACCCCCATCCAGGGCAACTTGCCATGTGCCAAAGCACGTGTGGCACACGCATTCCCGGGGACAAGTAGCTGTGGCATAAGGTGCATTACTGCTACTTTTCCCTGAGGAACCAAATGTCTACTCACATCTGGATGTACCCTAGAGGTCCTTTCCATTCCTACTTTTCTGTGATCTTCTTTCTCCACTTTCCCATTTTCCTTCTGGCAAATACACAAGTAGGGTGATCTTATTATGCCACAGAAATAGAATCCCTAAATGTAAAAGCCAGAAAGTGTAGGTACATGGCTACATGTATGCCACTGAGGTACATGAAAAGTAACTTTGCAATTATCAAATGGTTTTGGTATCTTTCTTTTCTACCTGATAAGTACTCGGGTCCTTCTATATTTTCTCTTTCTAATTAATTACTCCAAAGGCGATTCAGTCTTACAAAGACCTTTCTTTATGTTTCAGAAAAATGTTTGGAGAAAAAAATAGTTGTGTAGTTCTTTCCAAAGCCAATCAATAGGCTGATCAATATGAATCAAAGAGGAAAGACCACTGCATGTCCCTGTCTTTGTGGCAGGCTAGACAGCTCTGGTAGCTTGTGACTTTTTCTGAGTGTTTTAAATCGGTCCAGAGCCCTAAGTAGCTTCACAAAGGGGCAGCCTGTTCTGTTTCTTTTAAGCTAGGTTTCTACTGTTAGACTGAAATAAATATGTTAATAATATAAAATATTGTTGGTATTACTGTAGCAAAATACTGTAAATTTGTTTTTGTTTTGTTCTATCCTGTGGGTCTCCAGTCTTTTTATTGCTTCTAATTGAGCTATTTTTGCACAGAGGAAAGGAGGCTTTCAGTTTTAAGTATGGGCTAAAAGATTTTTGCAATGATTTTATGCCTTTGTTTAGCTTGTTTTGGAACTAGAAATTAGATAGACATTTAATGATCCCTTTAAAATCACTGGCACTTTTGTAAGCCCTAGAGCAATTTATTTATGCACGAGCTGGTACAAAGAATTTTGAGCATGGACCCAGCAGAGTCAGTTGTCCAGTTAAAAATAAAATTAGTCACCTACAGCTGTTTATTGATGTTGGGAGTCAAACCTTTAAATCAAATGAATTAAACTTCCTCAGGGGTTCTTGAGCTGTAAAAATAAAAGTACTCTTTTCAGGTTAGCACATCTGTTTGTACCCATGCACGGGTGGCATGACAGGTAACCACACAGCATATAAGCTAGAGACTGTGATATACATTTTCTAGGCATAGAGTACATATACCAATTGAACACGTTCTTTCCAGTTTCTCTGTCAACAATAACACAATTTAAATCAAGGACTGACTTTGGTATAATCTATGCACAATCTACAGGCAATAGGATCCAATGCATGATGAGGGGAGGGAAAAGAAATTGTAAAAAACAATTCATCATGTATTTCGTGATTTTTTTGTTTTACTTAAAAATAGCTCAGTAAAGTTAAGCTGCTTGCTCGAATGGCCGAAACAGATTTCTGTTTGTACTTGTGGAAGTTTAGCATGTTATTTATACTCTGTTCTAAACTTCTGGGCCAGATTTGGGCAAATTTGGCTTGAAGGTCAACACTTTTACATTCTGTTTTGAATTCAAATAGTCAGTGGATGCCCATTGCCACCAATCTGTCTCTTGGAATCATATAATAAGCATTCTCTTTCAAGAATTTTGTAACGTCCTTAGAGTTGAAATGTGTGCAAAAGTGTTTTTTTTTTGGGGGGGGGGGTTTGTTTGTTTGTTTTGGGGGGGTTTTTTTGCACAATTTGGACTTACCTGTAGAGTATTATGATGATCCATCAAAAGATGTTTCCTCTCTGAAACCAGTTATCCATCCATTTTGTCTTCCTGCCCATCAAATTGATTTGTTTCCAAATTCTCACTCCCAATAAAAATGCCCTCAAATTCTTTTTGAACATTAACCAGGTTAGTAGATGTGTTTGTTTGGATATAAATAACAGGTAATATCTTGCTATTAAATATGTACACTGAATTTTCCCTAAGAAATTCTTGAAGAGCCTTATGATCTTAATACAAGTAATGACAAATATCAAAGAGATGCATTTGTTTAAGCAGAACTAGTGTGTTAGGCACAAGTGAGTGTACAGTTTTGTGTCGAAACATGGTACAGCCATGTATACTTACTGCATTAAGTGATTGTGGCATTCTGTGCTGAGAGTTCAACTGTTGAGTTTCATACGGAGCAGGATGATTCATCTGGATTATTAGGATTCTCATGGGATAACATCACTATACTGATTGCCTTTGACAGATCAGTTTGCTTGTATTAAAACGCAATTGCTACTGCCTAGTCAAATTTAAACACTCTGGTGACAGGAAGCAAAATCCTAGCAGTGTCCAGTATATAAAGACACCTTAGTTTACAAATTACATGGATGAGAAAAAGAGCTATGGAATATGTGAAGAGTGGTACTGCGGGCTGTCTGTGCAAAGGTTTTGGCAAATGCACAAGCATCTAACATGACTGTCTCTGCTTTTAATGTTAGCTGTTCTGGGATGCACTCTATATGAGTTTATTATAAAAATGAAACAAAAAGCCTAACTCATGACTTGCCCTTAGTGAAAGTAAAGCCAATAAATACTGGTTCACAATGATTGGGACTCATTCTATATATTTTGTGCTACTGCACATCCGAGATCTAGAAGCATATAACCAAGCTGGTGCAAAATGAGAGTGTAGGCTGAGGGTGAGCTGAAATAGATTAATGAGCCTGACCCACAGATTTCACAACACTGCAGTTAGCTCCACCTTGACTGCACCTGCCAGTAATTCTCCAGGCGGAAAATGTTAGGACCCTTACATTTTCCCCGCCCTTTTCCTCTGCTGATTTATGGTGAGCCTGGACACTGAAGGACTTGGTCTTGCAGCTGATATGTTGCTTACCTATGCCCAAGTTAGAGATTTGACTGGGCATAAGGCTTAAGACACTAAAGTTAGCAGAAGTGTAATGCTTATTCTAACTAACATCAGCAAAATGACATGTTTGTTTACTTAGTGGAATGCAGGGCTTTAAATGGTTAATTATTTGTCTCATCATTTGACTGTTTGTTTAGTGTGGAATAGAGGAACTCAAACCAGACAGGGGAGGAAACCAGTGGTATATCAAGAGGAAAAAGGCAAAAGTATGCTTTTAAGATGATTAACAGCAAGTAAACAAAGGTAGTAGTGGTGACAACCTCATGCAGGTGCAGAGTGGACATGTTCATGGTAATGGACTAATGCATAGCCAATTCCATGTAAATGTAGGGGTGGAGCCATGGGCATAATGGGAGGAGACTGGGCATGGTTTAATGCTAATGAGTGTAAACTGGAAGGTATATATGTATGAATGCAATGATGTTCTGGGTCACTCCTCAGTTTGGTGGGGACCCGCCTGAAGTTGCCTCCACTTCAATAAAGTTGTTGAGCGCAGTGTGTGCTTGTGTTTGCTCCACAAGCGGTCGTGCTCATGATTCAATGGGCAATTGGTTCGTCACTCCTTAGTCGTTGGGCCTCACGTGGAGTTGGGGTTTAACAGAAGACATGATCAAGAAATAAAAGGAAGGAAGCAGAGTTTAGAAGGCTGTTTGTTGTAGTGTCAGCTGGTGTCCAGGGGAAGGGAGTTTCCATGAGGATTATGATGAAGAGCCATGGTCAAGTAGGGAGTGAGGACATATAATGGTTGTTAGAAAGATGGCTTTTATTGAACAAGCAGTACAAAGGGGCTAATTGATTTTTTTTAAAGTTCCAACAAAAGGAAAATAAGAGGAGCAGTTGAGTTCTGGCTGTGTAGCAGAACAGCTGGTTGGTGCATGCATGTGTGTGTGGGAGGAGGGAGGATTGATACACTATGCAATTCCTGGAGCACTGACTAGATCCATTGCACAGAACACTATCCATACATAACACTGAACTAGTGCACTGTGAACCAGCTCAAAAGAGTACTTGATTTTCCAGGTATGCTTTTAAACCATGAAAGGTGACTTTTAACCCATTTAATAGACTTCTATGTTTAGAATCATAGAAAATTAGGGTTGGAAGGGACCTCAGGAGGTCATCTAATCCAACCCCTTGCTCAAAGCAGGACCATCTCCAACTAGATCATTCCAACCAGGGCTTTGTTAAGCCAGGCCTTAAAAACCTCCAAGGATAGACAGTCCAACACCTATGTGGTGTTTGTTAGGCCCCTGATGGACACTACACTTAAAACCTGATTAAAGATATATGTTTCCCCTCTGGGAGGTCCAATCAGCAGGTGGGCTCCCAGCCATGGGAGCACATGGTATGCTCTCCTGGCTGGGAGCTCTGACCAGCTGACAGGGAGCCCAGCCACAGTACAAGAAACCCTTGCTATTTGCGGGCTCATCAAATATTTGTGAATGCCAAACCTACATCTTAAATACACTTACAGGAGCTCCTTGGGAGCTCTGTGCTTGCCACCGCTGGGCTCCCAGCATCTCCAGGGGAGCCATCCCTGTTCCGCACCAGCACCCCAAACCGCCGCGGGCACTGTGTTCATGAATGCATTGCCATATTCACAGATTTTGCCATTCGCAGGGATCTCAAGAACGTATCCCCTGCGAATGGCGAGGGTTGCCTGTAATGCATTGTATGCTTCCCCATATGGGAGCCAAGTTTGCTACTTGCCAGTGCAGAGGAGCCCAGGACTGGCTCTGTCTGCACCACCAATATGGCATAATGGGGATCTGATGTGAGATCCCACAATTGCATCTCCTACCATGCATGTGTAGCATGGCAGGAAGTGTGATAGTTGGGATCCCACATTAAATCCCATTGCACCTTTATTTTAACATCTGTCAAGGACCTCAGTGTAAGGTTTAAACCACATTAAACTGGTTATGTGTATCCATGTCCTTAATTTCACTGAGAGCGCAAAGTCCATAAATTATGGTTGGTACATAAGCATCTTTTGTTCCTTTTCCATTTGACTCTAATCCACAGCAAGCCTTTGGATCAGTGATTTTACTGCTTAATGTCTTCTCCCTACCCTCCAATCCAAGGTGTGTTTTCTTTACAGAATGTGCTTGATTCCTTTTGGGCTTCTTCCGATGGGCCAGCTCTATAGGGTGTGTGGAAGAAAGAGCTCTGTTTCTTAGCAAAGGCAAGATGCTCTCTGTTTGGATAGGGATATTTTATAAAAGATTACTTAATCATTTAAGGTAACTCAGATGTTATCTTAAATGATCTTACGTAGCACATTACAACACTTATGCCCTTGGCCCTTCTCAAACCTAATCAATCTTCCCAACTTAAACTGAAATTTTCCAAGAGCGTTACCTATATGTGCTTTGTTTTAAACCTATTTAAAATAGTGGTTATGCTTATTTTAAAGAGGAAAGTCTCTGTTATAACCTTACCCTAAAGTAATTTCTGTTCAATGACTTAATGTAACTGAATTGCATATAGCCCTTCCTTCTTGAAATTTTAAGAGTTGGAATCTGTCTCCTTGAATGGGTTCTACTGACTCAAGAATTACATTTGAAAGGATGCACAAACATACTTACATTTTTCTTTCATTAAGACTTCTTTTACTATTTGATCTACTGCAACTCCTTTTCAAAGAAAAGGTGGACTGAGAAAATGAAAAAGTGCATTAATAATTGTGATAGCCCTTTTAATGTACAAAGTCATGCTTTCCCAATGCGTTGTAGTATTTTGAATTCGTAATTTATTTTGATTTCAACTATTCAAGAGATCATTAAACTACTTAAGTTACAGCTCTTAGCTTAGTGTACTTTATATTAACAGTATAAAAATAAAATACTGTTCTCAGCATGGTTTCATTTCCGCAGAAACCAATCCTGGCTTTGTCTTGTAATGCAAAGCTGTGGATTATGCTTCTACTTGAAATCAGCCCACACAGTTTGATTGGCCTCCAGAACTGAATGTTCTGGTTGCATAGCTCCTAATCATAGAATCATAGAAGTAGGATCGGAAGGGACCTTATAGATCTTCAAGTCCAACCTGGGTGGGAGAAAAACTGGACTCAAATGACTCCAGCCAGGTAGGCATCAAGCCTCTTCTTAAAGACCCCCAGGGTAGGAGCCAGCACCACTTCCCTAGGAAGTTGGTTCCAGCTCCTAGCCACCCTAACTGTGAAGTAGTTCTTGCAGATGTCTAATCTAAACCTACTCTCCAATAACTTCTGTCCATTATTCCTTGTTATGCCAGGGGGTGCTCGGGGAAACAATGTCTTTCCCAAACCCTTCTGGTCCCCCCTAGTGAGTTTATAGACGGTCACCAGGTCCCCCCTCAGCCTTCTCTTGTGAAGGCTGAACGGGTTCAGGTCCCACAGTCTCTCATTGTAGGGTTTGCCCTGTTGTCCCCGGATCATGCAGGTGGCCCTCCTCTGGACCCTTTCAATGTTGTCCACATCCCTCCTGAAATGGGGCGCACAGAACTGGATGCAGTATTCCAGCTGTGGCCTGACCAGCGTCACATAAAGGGGGAGGATCACCTCCTTGGCTGTACTTGAGATGCACCTGTGGATGCACGACAAGGTCCGGTTAGCCCTGCCTACCGTCACCTCGCATTGTCGGCCCATGTTCATCTCAGAGTCAATAATGACTCCAAGATCCCTTTCTGCCTCCGTGCTCTCAAGAAGGGAGCGTCCCATTGTATAAGTGTGCTGCTGGTTTCTACAGCCTAAGTGCAGCACCCTGCACTTGTCAGTATTGAAACGCATCTTGTTTATGTCAGCCCACTCCTGTAACCTATCCAGGTCTTGTTGCAGTCTTTCCCTCCCTACTAGTGTGCTCACCTCGCCCCAAAGTTTGGTATCATCAGCAAATTTAAACAGGGTGCTTTTCACCTCATTGTCCAAATCGCTGAATGAAGAAATTGAACAGCGCAGGCCCCAGGACCGAGCCCTGTGGGACTCCACTGCCCACTTTCCCCCAGGTCGAATATGACCTGTCCACCACCACACTCTGAATACAACCCTTGAGCCAATCTACAATCCATCTGACTGTGTGGGCATCAATGCCACAGTCACCTAGATTTTAATGAGGATGGGGTGGGAGATGGTGTCAAAGGCCTTGCTGAAGTCTAGAAAGACTACGTCCATGGCAACACCTGCATCCATTGCCTTTGTGACCTGATCATAAAAGGCAATCAGGTTGGTCTGACATGACCTGCCCCTAATGAAACCATGCTGGTTGCCCTTGAGCATCATCCCTGAAGCCTGCCCATCACAGATGTGCTCCTTGAGGATCTTCTCAAAGAGTTTCCCTAGGATTGAGGTAAGACTGATAGGCCTATAGTTTCCCGGGTCCTCTCTCTTCCCTTTTTTGAAGATGGGGACCACGTTAGCTATCTTCCAATCATCTGGCACCTGGCCTGAGCACCACAAGCACTCGTAAAGCCATGCCAAGAGCCCTGCAATAACCCCAGCTAGCTCCCTCAACACCCTGGGGTGGAGAGCATCTGGACCCGCTGACTTGAACATGTCCAGCCCCTCCAGAAGCTCTCTAACCCGGTCCTCCCCAACCTGAGGTCTGGAGGCATTCCCCTCGAGTCCGTCTTGCATCACAGCGGGGAAGTCCCGGTCCCTGCACAAGAAAACGGAGGTGAAGAATTGGTTAAAGAGGTCTGCTTTCTCCTCTGGCACAACCACCAGATTTCCTAGTATATTTTTCAGGGGCCCCACATTACTCGGTGCCTTCTTCATGCTCCCTATATATTTGAAAAAGGACTTTTTATTATCCTTGATCTTGGACGCTAGTCCTAGCTCTATGTCCGCCTTAGCTTTCCTAACAGCCTCCCTACAGGCTGGAGCTGAGGAAGTATACTCCTCTTTGGATATAGCACCCCCCTTCCACCAGGTGTACACCGCCTTTTTGGAAATCAGGCATTCCCCGACACCCTTGGTGAGCCAGGGGGGCTTTAGGGCACTCTTGCCCGCCCCCCTTGCTTCTTGTTGGGATGGACACCCCTTGGGCTCAGAATATCGTTTCCTTAAGGAACAACCACTCGTCCTGGACACTGAGTTCCCCTGCCCTCAAGGACCCCAGCGCCTCTCCCACCAGTCTCCTCAACTTGTTGAAGTTGGCCCTCCTAAAGTCTAGGGCTACCGTCTTGCTGCAGGCCCTTGACACCCTGAGCTGGATGGTGAATTCCAGCAAGCAATGATTGCTATTGCCCAGGTGGTCAAGAACCTGGAGGCCCCTTACCAGGTCATTGCCTGTGGCCAGGACCAGGTCCAACAGGGCATTTCCTCTGATGGGACTGTGCACCTCCTGAATTAAGTGGAGGTCCTGTATCTCAGCCAGGAACCTCCTGGAACAGTCCATCCTGGCTGACTGTTCCTCCCAGCAGATGTCCGGGTAATTAAAATCACCCATGACAACTATATCCCTTGCCTTAAGTGCCTCTGCAAGCTGGCCCAAAAATTCCTGGTCCAGCTCCTCCCCTTTGTTGAGGGGTCTGTAGTAGACCCCTACCGTCAAATCGCTCTCCCCACAGCCTCCTTGAATCTTGACACAGAGCACTTCAGCCTGCCCTTCCTCTGACCCCTAATGTTTTTGTCTCCTCAAGTACAGTAAGGCCTCTTGTGTAAGTCACAGCCCCCTCAGCCCTGGTGGTGCCCCTAACTCCCAAACTGTAGGCCCCTGCTCCTCCCAGCCCTGCAGCATCTCTTGGCTGCCCTGCCCTTGCAAGCAAGGGCACTGGCTCTGGTGCTGCCAGCCCAGCCAGGCAGCTCTCTGCTGCCACCGTAGGGCCCTTGTGCCCCCTTCCCCTGCTGGAAGGGCAGGCACCTCCCCCCCACACTTTCTGTAGCACCAGTATCTGGACATTTTCCCCCAGAACCGGCAGGCACTCCTTTCCCCATACACCCATCCCTTCCCCCATCCCTGCAGCACACATGCACGTGCATGCACCTCCCCCCCACTCCAGACAGTCCCCAAGTCCTGCCCCTCCAACCCCCACCCCCCACAGACTTGCCTGCATCCAGCTGCTAGGGCTGCTTCCACAACCCTGTGTGGCTGTATGCCAGCCATGTGCATGTGCACCTTGCCTCCAATTGCTCTCCCCCTGCTCCCCCCAATCCCAAGCAGTTTCTTGCTAGGGCAAGCCAGGAAGTGCTGGGGAAAACTTTGAAGCTGAGCAGAGCAAAATCCCAGACATTTGATCATATTTCAAAAAATCAGCCCAGATGGAGATGGAAGGATCCAGAAAGAGGATATGTCTGGGAAAGCCCAGACGTATGGTAACCCTACTCTTGTGCTCTCTCATGTACTTTTATGCTTTGAGGGGCAGTATGGTTCCTGGGTAGGGGAGCTCTACCATACTCAGAATCTGGGTCCTGTATTTAGCTCTGCTACAGTCCTGCTGTGTTACCCCATGACCAAATGACTTTACCTTTCTGTGTCCCTTTTCTTCTAATCCGTGCTATCAAGTTTGATAGCAAGACGTGTGTTGGGCAGGAGCTGTCTTACGTGTCTGAGTTGATTCTGCCTCAGGGGTAGGGCCACAAACTAGATAAACCTGAGTTTCTTCCATCCCCATCTTTTGCGAACAGGGAAGGATAAGGTGGATGTAACCTGGACATTTTCACTTGCTCCGTGGAGTGCACCCTGTTGATAGTTTCTATCCTTTATTTCTTGGAGGTGCCTAATAGCAGTACCTTAGGAACTATAGTTGAAATATAAAAATACCTCTGTCTTCATGATTTTAAGTCAGTAAATTCAAAGGTATATAGGGTTTTATGGGTTAAAACTGAGGCCTTAACCTTCAGGTCACAGGTGTAATGTGCTTCTGTGAGGAAATATTACCTGATAAGCAGTCAGCTGCATTTGTATTATCTACACTTTCCACATTGCCTGAAGGTTTAGCTCCATGTGGAGCACACTGCAATAATCTGACCTCAAGGTGACAGAGATGGATAACAATGCTGAGCTTCCCACCCAAAAGAAAAGGACACTAGTTAATTGGCAAGTGAATCAATGTCCATAGCACTCTGTCCTGTTTCCCTTTCTGGATGCAATTAATGGACCTTTTTATCTTACTTTCCATTAAACTCATTTTGTATTTGACACAAAATTCAAGCGTTCTTTCATATATTGTCTTGTCTAGCCACCTCTGTGACTCAGACCATAGCATTTCATTCAGCAATTCCTGCACTGAGACCAAGAAATTATGATCAAACTGGATAATATTTTTAGATACTTTTTAGGTATTTGAAAATCTGCTACCAATACAATCTATGACTACAAAAGTCTTGGATCTTTGCCTGTTTTTCCAGAATGATGGACCTAAATGCAATACAAGACAATTGAGGCTTTTGCAAAACATGGTCACTTGTATTGGAATTGCTCAGGGAGAGTCATTGTAAATACTCTGAAAGTAAGTATTCTGGACTTCTGGCTATTTATCATATAGAAAATGAAACAATTTTTTCACTGTTTAAAACTGTAAATTTTCCAGGGCCATAAAAAGAATAAAAAAAAAAAAAAAAATATTTATGTACGGGCCTGGACCACCGTAGCTGCAACATCACCGCAACATTACCATATTCTTGCACTGCTCTCCACACTGCAGCTTAAATGTCTTATGTAAATATAGTATTACTTTTGTCAGGTGTGTTTAGGGACTCCATAGCAGGTATAACAGGGTGACTGGGTCTCCTGTTACTTTAAGGAGAGAAACTACAACCAACAGAGTCCAGGCAGCTGAATGTCAAGGCTGTGTGAAGCAGGCCCTATTCAATTTGGATTTGGATTTGGATTCAGCCCAAATCAAGGACAGTGATTTGATTAGTTGATTCAGATCACTGTCCCTGATTCAACTTGGTCAAATCCAGATCTGAAGATTCGATGCTGATTCACAGAATCAGCAATTTGGACAGACACAGCTTTAAAAGTTTTTTATACGTACCTTGAGGTAGCAGGCATGGCTCATGATTGCTGTGATGCTAGGGCACATGGAGCGTCCCACAGGAGTGTGGGGGGGCCCTCCATGTGCTTGGCGATGAAACAGGAAGTGAACCAGAAGTGCTTCTGGTCCACTTCTGGGTCTGCTGGGGAGCGCATCAGGGCCCCTCCTCACATCCTCTTGGCTTGGGAATCAGCTGTGGGGGCCCTGGGGGCCCCCCCAGACCTGGGAGGCACCAGTCACTGAGCTGGGGGGGGGGCCCAGCATGCTCCCTGGCAGACCTGGAAGTGGACCAGAAGTGCTTCTGGTCCACTTCTGGGTCTGCTTCTGAGAGCATTGGGGAGCCCTCTGCACTCCTGTGGGATGCTCCATGCACCCCAGCATTGCAGTGGTCACAAGCCCCTGCTATCTAGGTATATAGAAAAAAAACATTTAAACCTGTCTTTATGTTCAAATCTCTGAATCTTTCTGAATCGATTCGGAGGGTTCCTATTTGATTTGGAGAAATTAAAGGGTCCTCTGATTCAGTTTGGATTCTGGGATTTGGCCACCAAATTGGGCTGAATCAAATCAGGGACTGAAGCTTTGCACAGCCCAACTGAATACAGACCAGCTAAAGAGGAAAAGCAGCAAAGCAAACTGCTTCCTAGTTAGGGAGCTGCTCATTAAAGGGACACATCTGCTGCCTGGTCAGGAAAACTCTGCCTAAGGCAAGTTAGCTGCTAAGAAATAGGCAGCTTAGGTCAAAAGTTAGCTACTAGTCCAGAAGGACAGAGCCTAGAGGGGCAGCGCCAGTCATTAGCTGCCCTGGAACAAGCTATCGGCACTACCTGATCAGAAGGGGCAGGGCTTAGACAGCATATAAGCCTGAGCCAGGTCAGGCAGTCTGTCCCCTGCAAGTCACAAGGAGGGGAGCTCCTGGTCAGGAGCATTGTAGGAGGCCACTTAGCTGACTTCTGAGCTGCCCTAAGGATTGCCAGTAAAGCACTGATCACATGCAGAGAGATACAACCTAGGATAAGGGGAAGACTTGCTGCCCTGACAGTGAGTTCCTATTAATGTTTGGACTTAGAACAGGTTTAATTTGTGTTATGGCCATCAGGCTTATTCTTTTGTTACAGTTCATACTGGCTTTTTGGGTTGGGATTATTAGGAGTTAAGGAGATCCCAAAAATGCCTGCAGGCATGAGAGCATTTTGAGCACCGCCAAAAGGGCTGGGTGTCCAGGGCATGTAGTACATGGAGCAAAAACAGGATCAGCACCCAGAGTAGGGTAGAGACAGGGCCAGGGGTCCAGACAGAACCAAAGCACGCTCACTGCCCAGAGCGGGGTTGTGACACGGCCAGGAGGCCTAGAGTGAGCCAAAAGCAGGCTCACTGCACAAGGTAGGGCAAGGAGCTGAAGACCAAAGTGATCGAGACAAATTGGAGCCCAGAAGCCAGGTCCAGCACAGTGGGCCTAGGCTAGAAGCCCCAGCTAAAGGAAGGGAGCAGAGGCTAAGAGGGCTGAGGTCTTGACAAGGAAGTAATTGTACAGTAACACCCTCTCTTTCAATCAAATAAGTACATCAAAGCATGGCAGGCAAATGAGGAGAGGGTACCTTAGAGCTGGAGCAAGGCAAGGATTGTGTAGTTACCATACGGTAACCTGAGCAATGGCTGTCCTCAAACTTGGTATAGCGGGGAAGAGTCTGATTATCTGGAACTACATTTTTACCAAGCATTTTGGATTTCTGCAAAATTTGGTTTACCCTGTATGTCAGGGCACAGAATTATCAAACCTTTACTGTAAATAAAAGTATGCTTCTTCCATAAGTGAAAGGATCCTTTCCATCCTGGAGCATTTCCAATGGAATACAGAAAAGAGCTTCAAAATACCAGGCTCCAAAGGGAAGAGTTATATGCATAGAAAGCCTATGTTATTTTTAAGCCCATGTTTAAACAGACACCACTATTACCTAAGAAAAAATGCTTTCTTAGAGTCTAAGAGATTTGGGATTTTGATATGAAAACCCTAGGCTTTCCAGGTGGGAAGATGCAACAAAGCTGTTACAATAGTTTTTAAAATATTTTACATTGCTCTCAAATTGAAAGCAATTCTTGGTGTGCAAAGTCAGTGGAAGGATAAACATCTGGTTTTGCTTTTCTGTCTGGTTTTATGCAGAGTTGTCAGGCCATGGGAATGCATTTAAGTATAATTATCATGAATTATTTGCTGCTACCTCTTGCTTGCCAGTGGCATAAAGCTCTGATTTCTATCCTCTCAGGATGTCAGGCCTTAAACCTGTCACTGCCACAGGGCAGGACTAATACTAGACATCCTACACCACAAACCAGTGTAACTAGATGGATGATGGGAAGGTTTCTTATGAAGTTTAATTTTGACAGGAAGGTTTCTTATGAAGTTTAATTTTGCCTACTAACTTGTGTAGGAAAGTGCCCCTATACTAGCAATCAGAATGAGGTTTTTTTTTCTTATAGGAGTACATGTCAGTTGGAGGATTCTGGCACACGATATTGCATTCACACTAAGGGACTTTCATCAGGGTCTGGTTGTCTTAAGTACTATATAGACCTGAATAACATAGTCCTCACTCAAATTAATTTAGCTTGAGTCAGATGAGTGACAGTAATCCATATATCAGGCAGGTGAGGGAAGCACAAGGTACCAAAGAAATGGTTACAAACAATATTTCTACCTTTAAAGAGCATGTTTCCCCTTGAGAAACATTTAAACTAGTTCTAGCAAATGCTTCATGTTTTGTCCAAAGTATTCCAGCATTTGTTTCCTGCTTGCTTATGAATATATCCAAATAAAGAGATGTAGCTTAGTGTTTTATAATTAAATTGGCATACCATTGTCTTGACCATTATTTGTCATATGGGTTTTTGTAAACTTGTTAGAGTCTCTTTGAACACTATCTCATTTAGAAAGGAGCTTTGAAAAACCCAAAAATGTACCTGAGGCAATATAATTTAAAAGGCATGATGGAGTGGCTCCTTTAGTTGCAACTTCCAGAGGAGTATATGGTCTAAGAAGATATTCCTTTTCTGTTTTGTAGACATTGGTTAGTATAGAAAAAGATGCCAATCTGGGTCTTATAAGAAAAGTGTAAAAAATTCTGAATGGAGTTTCCTCTCAGTAATTGAGAAGTACCTATTGCAAACTAACCGGTTGAGTAGGGGGTACCATAGAAATGTGATACAACCTCCTGAATGGGCAGAGTATATAATACATTGACATTGGTGGTTGGACTGCAAACTCCTCCTTAAAGTGCTTTTTTTGGGTGGAAGGTGATGACTGTGATTGCTACAGTGAATAAGCAGCCAAAAGGGCAAGTAAAAAGACCATAATAGTTGCTTTCAGATTCTCTGGAAAGAAAAATCTCCTTTTGATTACTCTGCATACAGGAAAGGTGGCCTGATGCTTAGGATACTAGCCTAGGACTTAAAAGACCTGGTTTCCATTCCTTGTTCCTTCCCAGACTTCCTTGGACAAGTGATTCAGGGTGCCTGTAGACATGTGGGACATGTGCTCTGATACACTGTAATTACAGCACATAAGAGCAGACTTGATTTTATTAGTTAATCGAGTCTGCTGGAGCATGCTAATTAACATGTTGCAGCAGCCTTGGCATCTTGTGTATTCAGCATCCCCACACTTCAAAATGGTGGTGGGGGCGCTTTAACTAATGCATTGTTATTCTTTAACAAAAATGTTTCATCAAAAATGTTTCGTCAAAAAACTTTTGTTATTCTGTAGCGATGTTAAATGCATCAACAATTGTGAAGTGCGCCAATACTGCAAAAGCAAAAGCCATAACAGTAGCTATGATAGACTCTAAAGGTCATTGATTTAAGAGCAAGAGCTTGCCTATTTAAATTTCTATAATGCCTACAAAGCAAGCCAGTCATGATTATTACTTTACTGGAATAGCAAATAGGAGCACCAAATTGAGTCAGAGTGCAATTACCTTGCTTAACACTTCACTCCTTACCTATTGTTTCTTTCATCATATCACGTCACAGCTAAATTTAGATTTGAAAGTTCTTTGTGGCAATGCTTGTATAGTCTCTTGTCTATAAAATACCACTCTGCTACTAGTAGATGGGGAATCTATAACTATCTAATGCTTATGAAAAATTAATTTCAGTTGGATACAATCCAAAGCTAATAAAGTAAATGTATATTTTCATTCATTTCAATTGGCTTTGCATCTGGCCCTCATCTGTTGCATGCATGTACCAGCATCCATAACACAAGTCAGAATGATTTAGTTAATTCAGCAATGGAAATAGAAATGATTTATCATTCATAGGTGCATATTTGTACTTTGTGGCTACCATTATGGAATCCTGTAGAAGCTGCCTTTGCTTTAAACTTGTGTAACCCTTCTGCTGAGCACCTGTCAGCAGTAACAAGGGCTGGGTTCAGTTTTGGGGCACTAAATATATTTCATCTTGGCTTGAGCACCCTGAGAAACACTAAATGAATTGCTAGGTTGTTCAATAAAGCCAGCAACCTTTCCCTTGCACGCAGTATGGACACAACCCCCTGATTTATTACAGAGGAAAACATCAGAATACAACGTACAGTCAAGGAAAACAGAAACAGTCTTGGTTCAAAGTATACCCCATATCACCCCTACCCCTATTGCGGAGCCTTTGACCCCAGGCTCGGCAGTCTGAGAGTGGGGGAGTCTTGACCCAAAAGAGGTTAGTCCCTGGGAATTTGGGTGTGTAGTCTTCCTCGCCATCACTGTCCTCTGAGGGCACCGGTTCTGTCTGCATTGTGAAGGGCCCTTCAGTGAGTTGAGATAATTTTGCTGAGCTTCTGGGGAGTGCCAATCTCTGCTCCTGCCCTGGATTCCTGCTGATGTGACTCCATCGAGCTACTGTGGAGCACTGATCTCTGCTCCTGCCTCAGTGGCTGTGGGGGTGAGCTACCAGTTCCTGCCCTGGGCTCCTAGTCCAAAAACCCTGCACAGCTTCTTGACTTGAAACCCTGGTTCTCTATACTACCTGGCCTCAGGCTCTAGCAAGCTTTCCAGCTTTCCCCCTCCCCTCCACAGAGGGGACCCAGGGGAAAAATGGAGTGAGTAATGTCCAGGTGGCGTGAACTTTAAATAACTTTTCTGACCTCATCACAGCATCACTGGAACACTGCTAATGCAGACCAATCAATTCAAAGGTGGTCAGCACTCCAGGATTTGGCCAGAGTCGCTAAACTGGTTTAACAGGTTTGGTTGAGGAATCTTAAGACAATGGTCTGGACGCAATGAGGGAGATGGGAGGTGGTCCTCTTCATGCCTCACAACAATTATATTACACAAAAAACATGATCATGTTTTACAGCCAAACACGATGCACAGCAACATGAAACACACTTTATAGCACAGACTGACTTGTACATTTTGGGTGTGCTACACTTGTATTTGACATCACTCTGACTGATGCTTTTTAATTAGGGTTACCATATTTCCAATTTAAAAAAAGAGGACACCTGTGGGGGAAGGGAGAGAGGTGAGGGGGAAGGGTTTTGTTTGTGGGGGGGCAGTGATATGCCTCCTGTCCCCCCCAGCCCTGCTGGTGCTCCTCACTCCTGACCCTCAGCTCCCTGCTCCACCTCACTCCTGGCCAGCAGGCTCCTGCCCCCCAGCCCTGCCAGCGTCCCGCACTCCTGACCCGCAGCCCCCTGCTCCCTCTCAGCCCTGCTGCCCGTGCAGCTTGGTCACAGGCCAACACATACATATACCTGCTGGGGCCTGCAGGCAGAGTACCTGATCTTCCAACAGCTAATCGGCTTCCCTGCTGCCACCAACCCCAAGCAAAAGCAGAGGCAAAGCAAAAACCCAGACATTTGCTTGCATTTTTAAAAACCCACCTGGAAAAAGGACAAGGGGCCAGAAAAGAGGACATGTCTGGGAAAACCTGGATGTACGGTAACCCTAGTTTAGTAACACTCAGCAAAATGGTAATGTTGTATAATAGATAAGATCCAAAGAATTCTGTAGGATGAATCTATTTAAACATCTGAAATCGCTGAAGTGTTTTCCGGGGTTGATAGGGAGGTACACAATTTATCAAGGCTGCTGTAGCTTCCAGTGCATTCTGCTGAATACTGACATCCGCACTGTTGCCCTATTACTTGTCTCAAAACAAAGTTGTTCTGTTGCGTGTAGTTATACATTTTAGTCCTAGAACAATAAATTTAACTCAGCCATTTACTTACTGTAAATTAGTCTTCCCTGAAATAGAGGGGCCTAGGCTCCAATAAACAGTATCAGTTTCTATTACTGGTAGTGACTGCAAGTTGGAACATTTTGTAGAGCAAGCATATGCACTAAGAATCAATAAGTGTTTTATCAATGCTAGAAGATTGGTTATAAAGTTTTTGTTTTTTTTGTTTTTTGTTTTAAAAAAAACAAAAAACAATTCAACCAATTGCTATGAAGAGGTAAATTACAAGGTTGGTCATCTACTGCCTCACTCTTCATTTAAAATCCTGTATTTGATTGCTCCTTCCTAGATAATCAGTGCCCCCTATTTTGTTATAACATAGATACTTGGAAGTAAGTGGCTTTAATTTATGGCTTTTATTTATTCAAAGGTATTGTCAGAGTCTCAGCTCTTACACATCCTATTAACAGTTTGGAAAATATTTCTTACTATGCTGAAACAGAACAAAATTCAATTTAGAAATATAATTTCCTGCCACTGAGACACTTGATAATGTGGGAGAGATTAATGGAGCCTTATGACAAACTTGATTTAAAGCAGGAGATTAATACTGCTTTATCGGCCCATACCGCCAGTGAATTAGCTCAACAATCTGTTTGAAGTTGCTGAGTTGTCTGTTAGGAAAAGGTCTCTGGACATTTATTTGATTATTGCTGAGTACTTGCTACCAGCTTGTCTATCTGACAACACAGGAACAAACTTCACACAACACCAGGCTCGCTTATTTTACAGTAACATGTTTCTTATTATTCCTTGTTATCCCACAGGAAGCTACAATGTTTTGGAGGTCAGCTACTGACTCAAGGGGATTATTCCTAGTAAATCAAGTTAAAATTAACACATGGAATTATGCTGACACTCTGGTTTCATTGATAGTTAGGGGGAAAATGTTTAAACGGCATTTTTAATTGCAAAGCTTCTGTCCATAACCTCAGTTGTAAATCATATTTTTATCAGCAAAAGAATGCCTTAATTTCCTCTTCTAAGTATAAGAGTGTTTATCTTTTGGAACACATTAAAGCAGTCCAGAAATCTGGCCTGACAGGTTGATATGTCCACAGATGTGCACTGAAAACAGAGCAAGCTGAGCAAATGGTATGAAGCCTCAAGCCAACTCCAGTCTACAGTAGCATTGTAGCACTCAAATTCACGTAATTGGTATGAAAATAGAGTGCTTGAATTTACCTCACTTATCTTGCCATTAGAGGTTATTTTGTGCACAAAGAAAACACAACATACTTAAATGCATAAGAAGACAAATCCATTCCTTTATATGACTTAGTAGGGTTGGACTGTTGTCGTTGTGATGGTCCAGGAAGTGTATGAGAAGTAAGGATTTTCTGTGATATCTTTTATTGGAGCAACAGTATATGATCCTCTGAACTGTATAGAGCTCTTGGACATGTTTTCAGGCATCAAGTGCCCTTTCTCAGGCCTGAAAGCTTGTCCAATAGTCATCTATACAGTTTGTATGATTTGGCAGATGTGAAAAATCTGAAAGTGGTGTCAGAACCCATAGTTACTAAATTGATTGCTAGTGCTGAGAATCCAATGTGTGCCTGCACTTAATGAAAAAGAAAGCTTTCTGGGTGTATAGGTATTTTTAGTCAAATGGAAGAAAATGTACATGGATGTAAAAAATAACACAAGATTCTTGTAAATTGAGCTAGGCCAAGTGATCAAATAGCTTTTTGTGCTTCTTGCTTTTAAGGTTGTGATACAAACAGGATTTAAAATATCTTTCCCTTTAATACTTGTGCTCTTGTGTACATGGATGATCTTTAAATATGTATTTAAGATATTTCTGCAGACTGCTATCTTGTTATAGTGAAATGACATTTGCCAGCTATTAAGGCTACATTTTTAAGCCAGAGAAGACATGCATTACTGTTATGGTTTGATATAACTTGCATGCATTACTAGTTTTGCATAGTGCATTTCACCCAAGGGCCTCACTGTATGTTATGAGTACTCTTCAGGCATCCCATTGCTGATACTGGTGCAAAGGATAATAAAGAAATAGCATGCTGGTATTGTGCTTTGGGCCCAAACTTGCAAGTTCTTAGTCATGTAAAAGTGTCCTTATGCAAGCAGTCACACATGCAATAAATATTTACATATTTTAATACACATGGTAAAATGAAATGCAATGCCCTTAATCTCTGCAGTGCTCTTAATGACTGCTCGCCAACCCAGTTGTCATTAAAGTAAGCAAGAAATCAGACTATGTATCACTATCAGACAACCATGTGAGTCAAATGCTCTTGTTAGACTATGGTTGCAGGAAATTTGCTTCATGGCACCTTTTGCTTGGATCTTCAGGAGCTTTAACCAATCACTGGAGTACTCTGGAAACTATACTGCCTACTATCTGTCTAATGCTAATACTCAGTTTGGGCTCCATTCTTGCAACTTGATTTGTTTGGGCAGACTATTGTGTCTCCATGGAGCCCCATTGATTAAAATAGGGTTTCATATAAGTGCAAGGGTCTGCTTCAGCAGATCAGAGCCTAAGACTATCTGGTCTTGGGAAATGGTTGCAAAAACAGAAAGAAATGGGACAATCTGCTGTTTGAATTAAGGCAAGTAATCACAGAAATTGGAGCAATAAAGTTATAGAACCATTGTCCAAAATCTTCTCTTACAGTGTCTGTGTTAGGACATAAGAACATAAGCATTGCCATTTACTGGGTCAGACCATAGGTCCATCTTGCCCAGAATCCTGGCACAGTGGCAGAGAGTGGATGCTGAAAGGGAGAGCGGACTGGGTCTGACCAGGGTTGTTTCCACTCTTCAATTCTCACTTGTAGCTTCCAGCATTTAAGGTCTATGAAGTGCTAAGTCATAGGCTGTATATTTAGCTCCCATGCTCAATAGGGGTGTGCAAAATGGGCTCTATTCAATTTGGATTTGGATTCAGCCCAAATCGGGGACAGTAATTTGATTAGTTGATTCAGATCACTGTCCCTGATTCAATTTTGCTGAATCCGAATCTGAAGATTCGATGCCGATTCAGACAATCGGCGATTCAGTCATAGACACAGTGTTATATGTTTTTTCTACATACCATGAGATAACAGGTGTGGCTCATGACTGCTGTAATGCTGGGGCACATGGAGCATCCCACAGGAGTGTGGCGGGGTCTACATGCTCAGCAGCAAACCTGGAAGTGGACTGGAAGTACTTCCAGTTCACTTCTGGGTCCACCAGGGAGCACACGGGGGATCTCCCGCACCCCCAGCTTGGTGATCAGTCACAGGGGGAACCCAGGTCCCCCTCCAGACCCAGGAGGCACCAGTCACTGAGCTGGGGGGAGGTGCAGGCCCCCTCTTCCCCCCCGAGTGCTCCCCAGCAGACCTGGAAGTGGACTGGAAGTGCTTCTGCTCCACTTCTGGGTCTGCTGCCAAGTGCACTGGGGCGCCCCCCTCACTTCTGTGGGACACTCCGTGCGCCCCAGCATCACAGCATTCATGAACTGCCTGGTACCTTGAGGTACGTAGAAAAAAACATTTAAAGCTGTGTCTATGTCCAAATCTCTGAATCTCTCCAAATCGATTCGGAGGGTTCTGACTTGATTTGGAGAGATTAAAGTGTCCTCTTATTCAATTTGGATTTGGAGATTTGGCCACCGAATTGGGCTGAATCTCCACCGAATCGAATCAGTGACTGAAGCTTCGCCCAGCCCTAACTGCTACCCCTTTCCTTCAAAAATCTGTCCAATCTCTTTTTGAATCTGGCTAAACTGCCAGCTTCCACAACATGTGGTAGCAGGGAGTCCCAGACTTTAATTACATGCTGTGTGAAAAAGAACTTCCTTTTACTGGTTTTAAGCTTACTACTTACTAGTTTCATTTTGTGAGCCCTGGTTGTCATATTGTGTGAGAGAGAGAGTAAATAATAAATGCCTATTTACTTCCTCTTTGCCATTTAGTATTTTGTAAACCATCATCACGTGCCCCCTCAAGCATCTCCTCTAAACTGAATAGGCTTCGCTCCTTTAGTTTCTCCTCATATGGAAGCCCCTCCATACTTGTTGCCCCTTCTCTGCACCTTCTCTAGTTCTTCTAGTTCCTTTCTAAGGTGTGGGCACCAGAACTGGACACAGTATTCAAGGTGTAGAAGCACCATGGATTTATAAAGGGGCATGTTGCTGTGTAAGGAAAGATTAAGGTGGGTGGTCCTGCTTCTTTTCTGTCCACATCTTAGGATGACATAGTGTTTTTTCTCAGTCATACCTCCCTAGCTTTGATATTCTGGAAAAGGAGGTACAAGCTGCACTCTTGATGTTCCTCCCCACCCCACCACTGCAGTAAAGAGCCATCAAATTCCACTCCAGAAAAGAAGTCAAAACCATACACAATGTTATATGACCCTTTATAACCAACTCATGTTAAAAGCTAAAAACCATAATGCAGTCATCTGTCACATCTGTAATGGTGATCTTATTGCCATTAAAAATGGATGTTGACTTCAAACAATGTTAATGGTGGAGGGGAAAAAAAATCAAGTTTTTAAAGCTTCATTTAAAGGCCCATTTTGGCAAATATTAAATTAAGATGTAGAGATCTGAGTAAGAGGATTTTTTGAGGAAGTTCTATGTGTTCATTAGGGTACCCAGTAGTTATACTTAAAATCCTCATATTTAGGGTTGAAAATTTGAGGAGGGAGTCTAAGACTGTTTTACTGTCCCCTGAAATAGGTGACCTCAGTTTCTAGGGGCTAACTCAAATGAAAGCAACCCAAAACTTTCATGATGTTTTGGCCAAACAGATTGGTGAATAGTCTTGGTGAATTGTCAGAAGCAAAAACATAGAGTCTAGACTAGCAGACAAACAGACATTGTTTCTTTTTCAATGACAAGAGAGGGGATTGTAGCTGGCTAGGATTAACATTTATGTGGATCAGGCTTGAACTATTTTCTGTTGTTTTTGCAATTAGATCTTTAAGCCCTCCGTAAGAACACATCCACAGTTGCTGGAGATGTTGGGAACCTTGTAGTGAATAAATAATACCACATTCCCCTGGCAGGGACAGCTGTGGTATGTGAAAAGTCTCTAATTTCTTCTTTTTAATGACCGTATTTTAAACTACATTGTTCTGCACAGGGAACTGCTAAGTAAACCAGAGCTAACACATATGATAAATGTATAGCGATGGCTACAGCAATAGAAATCAATGAATTACATGTTTCAGATATAGAAATTCAGCCAAGCTGTTTCCACTTGCAGAGTGATAAATGCAATTCAGCCTATAAACAGTAACGCATGAGTGCACACTGCTAATGAGAGATCACACCTCAGAGAGGAAAAGAAAATGTTTCTGAGGTGGCTACATTGCTGTGCTTTGATACCACCTGCAAAATAATTACTTCTGAAATTTGAAAGGAAGTTGTACAGCAAAACACATGTAGAATGTAAGCCTATAGGTCAAAAGACCTTTCCCTGGTGGTGGACCTCTTGTAGCAAAGCTACTGTGTAGCTCATGTACCAGAGATCCGGCTTGCAGTGGAGTATTGGGCCACTTTGGAAAAGCAGAACTTGAAATGAAGATAGGGCCTCAGATAAAGGTCATTGCTTCTGATACCGGGAGCAAAAAAGCAGACATCTAATGACTCCTCAGTATTCATATGGGTCAAATGCATGTTAATCTCACTCTGCAAAATGAGCATTTTATAGGAAGCCATGGAAACAAGTTCCAGGACAAAAATGAGGCAGTGACAGGAACACTTGGTATTCTAAACATCAGCTCCTGCAGGTCTGAAATTTGACCCATAAACTATTAAACCCGAGACAGCTTTATTTTCAAATTTTATTTAAGTCCCACTGGGCTATTTCCCATTAAGTCTTCATAGAAACTCTCTGATGGCTAGGTGGATAGGAAAAATGGAGATAGCTGATAAACTTCTTTTACAAATTTAGGATTTTTTAAAACCATTCTTTCATCAGGTCCCTTTCTAACCTCATGGTGTTTAACACCGAAAAATGCAAGGTTCTCCACCTTGGGAGGAAAAACCTGCAGCACCCTTATAGGCTCGGCAGTGCTACGTTGGTTAGCACTACAGAAGAAAAAGACTTGGGGGTCAGCATTGACCACAAGATGAACATGAGCCTCCAATGCGATGCTGCGGCTAGTAAAGTGACAAAAATGCTGGCGTGCATCCATAGATGCTTCTCGAGCAAATCCTGGGACGTCATTCTCCCCTTGTACTTGGCCTTGGTGAGGCCGCAGCTGGAGTACTGCGTCCAGTTTTGGGCTCCACAATTCAAAAAGGATGTGGAGAAGCTTGAGAGAGTCCAGAGGGGAGCCACGCGCATGATCAGAGGTCAGGAAAACAGATCTTACGATGATAGGCTGAGAGCCATGGGACTCTTTAGCCCGGAAAAGCGCAGGCTCAGGGGTGATCTGATGGCCACCTATAAGTTTATCAGGGGTGACCACCAGGATCTGGGGGAACGTCTGTTCACCAGAGCGCCCCAAGGGATGACGAGGTCGAACGGTCACAAACTCCTGCAAGACCGTTTCAGGCTGGACATAAGGAAGAATTTCTTTACTGTCCGAGCCCCCAAGGTCTGGAACAGTCTGCCAGCGGAGGTGGTTCAAGCACCTACATTGAACACCTTCAAGAGTAAATTGGATGCTTATCTTGCTGGGATCCTATGACCCCAGCTGACTTCCTGCCCTTTGGGCAGGGGGCTGGACTCGATGATCTCCTGAGGTCCCTTCCAGCCCTAATGTCTATGAAATCTATGAAATCTAACTACCCTCATATGCCACTTTTCTTTTGGGATTACAATATTTCTAAGTCTTGGGCCACATATTTAGCAAAATAGGGCCCTTATTCTAAGGCAAGATGAGTGACTAATACTTCTACATCCATACCTTTGATGAACTTCAAATATTAATTAAAATGTGCTGGGTTTTGGCTCAATTTAATGTTGAACTGGGACACATCATGAGGGATGAATTCTTGTCTGGAATCTTGACCAATCCAGAAGGAGAGCCCTGGTTTACAGTTTCCATCGATCAATATCAACCTAATAACAAGCTAAATGTTTCAATACAGGTTTAGGATAGCATCATGATTTTGAATAGGGTGAGCCAAACTAAAGCAAGAGATGTTAATTTTGATTTTTTGTGATGGAAATTTTGGGGGGGCAGAGAATGGAACATAGAGGGGAAATTTCCAGTTATCTTAACTATTTGTTTCATGTTTCTTGGAAAACCTGAAATACACATGTAGGGCTAGACAAACCTTACATGGACCAAAAGGAGGACAATTTTAATGGTAATTTCCTTAGAATGACTTTGTATTCACTTCCTTTCATCCCTTTAAGAGGGGCCCAGTCTATTGATTCTACAAAGGAGAACTTTCCATTTATGCCAGGGAAACTGATTTTGGATTTTAGTTATTCTTGAACTGAACAGAATTTTAAGGTGTGTGTGATACCTGGAGATTACACAGTTTGGATAGCATCTTATTAACCATATAATTCATGTGAATAATCCTGTGAATATTGTAGGAAAAATACTAATTTGTATCCTGGGAGTAGTACCTAGAAAACTCATTCAGAATTGGGGTACAAGCAACTATTAAAAGTCTTTCCGTTGTCCCAAGAAGTGTGAAGCCTAAATGGCGATAAACAGTGATTTTGTTTTCCTTATAACTCTAGAGAAACAAGGAAATAATCTTTAGCTGTAATTAAGATACAATGAACTGGCACTGCAGCTTGTTGGAGATGACGCACATGAATAAGAAAAGGCCCATCTGCTCACCACCCTGAAATCAAAAGAAGCAGGAATGCAAGAAGCATTTATGATAAACAAGAATGAAAATGCTTAGATAACATTTTTTAACCTAGTAGCCTGCATGATAACAACAAAAGGCAAGTAGTAAGAGCAATCATGAGATAGTGGAGAGAAGGAAAATCAGGATAATATCTGAATTATTGCACAAGAAAATCTAATCAGTGTCACTTGAGAGATTGCATTTTGGAGAAGAAAGCTACATAAAATGTGACGCTTCACAATTGTGAGTGAAAGCTCCCAAATGGATGTTCTTATCAAGAAAAAACCCCATAAATATCTTCCTGGTTCCAGTAAATTGTTTTAAGAACACTTGTATTAAGAAGTCAATGTCTCTTATCTCTCTGCTTTATTTTTTATTTATTTAAAAAACTTCCTGAGGATATAACACTTTCAGTATACTGTTTTTGGCCTTTAAAACATTATAATAGGCCAAAATCTCCCCTACATAGGTTATTTTCATATAGGAACATAGAGTTTTGTGGTAACTATTCCTTCCAAATCATGTGGTTTATTTTTCTACATAGAAGAGTCCTGGGACTCCACTCCCTAAATATGAGGGGGTCCATTGAGAAGACCCTCCCAGAGGTCTGGTTTTTGATCTCCTTTGATAGCACACTTCTCAAATGCTTCCAGGTGAGCTTGTGACCATGGCTGCTGATGGAGTTGTCTTTAAAGTTAGTTATGCATATTTCTCCCCAAATGCAAAAAAGGAAGAAAAGTGGAAAAAATGTAATTATTATGCAAATAATATGCATGGCATAATATATCCTACAAAAAGAGACCAACTGGAACTCCAAGAATTTGAATGACCATATATCATTTCAGTATAATCCTATTCCATGAGAGATTGCTCATGTGATTGCATGTAACTAGTGAACTCTGGCAAAGAGAAAACCTGGAGCTAATGGATGTGACAGTGATGGTGACAGGCATGACAGCTTGTCGTGCTGTTGGCCATTGAAAGCGTTCTACAGCTGGCCACTGACAGAAGTGCATGCTGCAGAGTGCTTTAAAAATGCCCGATCAGGCAACCATCTGAACCCTCAATCTGAACATTTCATTAATGTCTGTCACTCTGGGTAGGAGCAGGGCTGGGCTGATGCAACTAAGCTCTGTTTCCTGAGCTGTCTTCAGAATGGGAGGGGAGAAGGCAGTGGGGTGAATTCAGTCTGGGAGTTCCCCAGCCAGTGCTGCAGGGTTGGGGGGGGGTGTGAACTGGAGCCCTTTGAGGAAGTGGGCTCCATTACTCCCCCTCTTCCCCCCACCCGACTCCAGCGCAGCTGGGGAAACCCTACGCTAAACTCAGCTCCCAGCCTTCCCCCCTCCCATCTTGAGAGCATGGGAGCTTGAAGAGGGGGTGGGGCCAGATGCTGCAGACACAGCCTCTCTCCTCCAAGCAGCTCCAAAGGATCGCATACCCTCCTGATCTAACAAGAAACATCTGTTGGATTGGGAGGGTTGGTCTAATTCATGATGCTTTCTGTGAAGCGTCATGAGTTAGACTGGGGAGCTACACATCCATCAGTGCCCAGTGGGTTAATTTCTGAGTTGCATGCTGGTGTCTGTAGGAGTTTGGTTGACTCAGCCCCTTAGGATTTAGACAACAAGGCTCTAGGTAACCAGAACAGAAAAATATATTATACCTGGTGCTGATTAAAAGAAATTTGTAAAGTTATTTTTGTAATACATTTTAATTTCCTAACTCTGTTCTTAACTGGACCATTAATTTTCAAAATATGTGTGCATGTGTGTGCGATAAGCACAATTTCCCAAGCATGATTTTTAGAAGGTCTTATTTTTACCTCCCAAAGTTTTAATTTGAGAGATTTCAGCTCCCTCTCATGATACTACATTTAAAGAAGAAGTGTAAATCAAGCTTCTGCAATTGAGCAGAATCAGTTTCTGCCACTGGGCAGAATATGGGCCCAGGAGTGACATCGCAAAACTACCCTTGCCATCCAAACTAAAAACAAATCGAGCATGAGAAAGAATCCAAGTTTGTAAGAGGCGCTAACAAAACAAATTTCTGTCCTAGGGTGCCTCAACATTCATAGGGTGGAACATCTCTTTGGCATGCCAAGGTGACCTCACACTCCTTTTACGTATGATGTGTAGAAAGCAGATTCACAATACCTGAACTTCATTATTTTCCATAAATGTGTAAGTTTAGGAGAGAGCATATGTAATTATTTGTATCAGTTTTGTTGGTGGTATCAGTCCCTGAGAGTAGTCCTTATTATCATTTTTCCTTCTTTACTACAGTGGTTGCCTGGTGTGCTGGCAGCTTGTCCTGATTTACAGCTTTTTTTACGGTACTCCAACTCCACTCCAGTCATCTATATTTTTTAAGCAAGTTGAAGCTAGAATGTGTGACAGCCCTTGAAATGTCAGTGATTTATAGTTCAGCAATGGCCCATGGTTTGCAAGGCATTAATTTCTTAGGTAGGTAATCTTTTATATGATAAAGCTAGGATCATAGAATTATAGTGCAGTAGGGGTGGAAGGGACCTCATGAAGTAATTTAGTTCAGCCCCCCTGACCCCCAAAAGCCAAAGCGTTCACACATGTGCACCAGTGCACACATGCTCTCGGCTCCCCTTGACCACACCGGAGTGGAGCGGAGCAGCCTGACTGACGGATGCAGAAGCATTGATCAGGTAAGCTGGGGAGAGTGAGGGGGAGGAGTGAGGAACTGGGGACTGGGAAGCATTTTATTTTTTCATCTTCCTGTCCCTGTATAGCTGAGCCAGGCAGGAGCCATGTGAACAGGCTAGGCAAACAGGTGCACTCTTTAGGGGCGTGCCAGAGTTTGCACGGGAGTTCATGCAGGACAGTGCACAGGAGGGGCCTGAACTCCACGAGGTGGCAGCTTTGGATGAAGACCTCAGGTGAGTAAAAGAGGAGGAGCCTTTAAATGGGGTTTATGACATGGTACACAGCCAGGGACCCTGCCCTGGCATTGCCTCCTACCCAGGGCTCTGCTGGGGCCTCCACACAGACAGGGCCCTTGGATGGGTCAGTGGCACCCTGCCTCCCTGTCTGTGGGGGTTGTCTGGTGGGGCCTCTGGGGCCTGGAGGTGATGTGGGGGCAGGAGTCCCCTCACTTGTCCCACATGTGCCCTGCTTGAGGCCCTGGAGGGGCAGGTGAGGGAACTCCAGGCAGAAGTTAGCAGGCTGTGGGGGTCAGGGCTACAAAGGATGAAATTGATGGGTACTTTCATTCTCTACAGGATCAGTCAACTGGTGGAGAGCCTACACAGGAGGGACCTGATGCTGAGGAATGCAAGATGGTCACCTCCAGAGCCAGACATTGTGCTGCTGAGACAGCTACCCCAGTGCAACTGGGGAACTGATATGAGGCCTTGGCAGCACTGGAGGAGAGTGCAATGGTGAAAGGCACAGCCACCACCATGCAGACTGAGGGTCAGCCAGGCAGCCGAAGGAAGAGATGCTGAGTCATCAAGGTGGACGACTCCCTCCTGAGAGGAACAGAGGGATCCATCTGTTGCCCAGATCCCAGGTCATGGGAGGTGTGCTGCTTGCCTGAAGCCCAGATCCGGGACATCACTGTGAGGGTTCCTGACCTTATCTGGCCCTCCAGCTACTATCCCAGTGTTGGCTAATATTCAGCTTATAGTCTATTGTAACCCCCAGGTCCTACTCTGCTGTCCTGGCCACAGCAGCCTTACCTGGAGTCCTGGGGGCCTCCCAGGGCTGCAGCAGCAGTGATCCTGTTAGGTAGAGCCTGGTTGGCAGCTGCAGTGTGGCTCCGGGCAGTCTGGCTCCTTTTTTGAGTGGCATCCACTGCCCGTGTGCACGCTGCTCCCTTTTTTTCCCCACAGGGTATCCAGGGGTCAAAAAAACCTGCAGAAAAACCAAACAAACAGAGCAGCACACACATGGAAAGTATGCCTTTGCAGTGCGGAGAACACCTGACTGTGATTTGTGGCACTGAAGATGTGTTTACGGTACCACAAAGCGCATGACCGTGCTTGATTGTATGCGTCCCCTGATTTCATTCCTGTAAGCACATGCAATACTTTTAAACTCTTCCCTAGTTGTTTGTCCAAGTTTCCATTTCTTATAAGCTTCCTTTTGTGATTTGGTTTATTAAAGAGTTCCCTGCTAAGCCAAGCTGGTCTTCTGCCATACTTGCTAGTCTTTCCTTAGTTTGTTAATGAGAATGTTGCAAGAGACAGTGTCAAAAGCCTTGCTCAAGGTATATTTTAAGTAACATATTAGATGCCTTCCATTAAGTGCCTCCATCTTGAATACATCTTGTATACATCCTCCTTTATATAACGGTTGGAACACACTCTGGGTAACCTAGTATAGCAATAGGCTTTCAAAACCAGATTCTATGTTTTTTTTTCTGATTTGAGAAGAAAAGCACTTAAGTAACACAAACAAAGTAAATGAAACTCATTTCCATTGCCAGGAGGTGAAACCTAACTAATAACCTTTGAGGCCACATCCAGGTGAGCACAGATATGCAGTGTGTGGTGCCGCAGACCCATCTGCAGTGCCACACACCACACATGTAGTTGCACCCTGCACTGCTACTTTCTGACAGGGTTTGGGGCTTTTTTGATCCTGGGAGATCCCACAGCAAAAAAAAAAAAAGCTGGGCAGCGCATATGGTGGCAGCGCGTGTTACCAGAAACTGGAGGCTGGCTGGCCAGAGCCATGCTCTGTCTGCAGGCCAGGCTCCCAGCTGCGGGAGTGCCATGGCTGTAGCTCCCTGAGGACCCCAGGACACGGTTGCTGGCCCTAGCTTCCCCTACCCCACCTGGGGTAACCTGCCATGCACCATCCTAGTTAAACAGTTGTTAACATTTTTATCATCCTTTCTTCACTTAGCTGGGAGGGGGAAGAGGGTTTTCTTCATGGTGAACCCCTTTCATTAACATGTCCCAAATCAGATTTTAGATAGATACTGATTTTATATCTATGATTTTAAAGTTGGGGAAGTGGAGAATAAAGGACCTGAGTTGTTGAGAGACCTGAACTAGCTAGTTAACAAAACGTAGAAAATGTACTAAAATAGGGATGAAAGAGTGCAGAAAAGGACCTGTGATTATAACAAACTGCAAGCTAAATGAATCAATATGATGAGAAAAGAAAATAGCTTACTGAGAAGTATTAATAGGAGTGTTTATATGGATGTGGGAAGTAATTCTTTTGATCTGTTTGGCACTGGTCAATCCTTGTTCAGAGTGCTGTGACCACTTCTGGGCAATGTGTTCCAAGAAGGGTATAGGCAACTAGGAGTCCAGCGGACAGCAACAAAGAGGTTTTAGATGTTTAGAAAACATGACGACTAGAGGTCTACCAAACTTGAGGCACCTGCTGGCCAGTTTCCTGGGCAGACTGTAGCAGCCAGTCTGGGCAGACTTGGCAGCCATTTTTGCAGGCCAAGACCAGTGGGCCCTCCACACCTCTGACTGTGTGAGGGGCCCTAGTAGTCCTGCCCCTCCCCGCAGATTTCTAAATGGCCCAGAACTGCTGCTGAGATTGTAATGCATCAATAGATGGCCTCTGCAGGTTTAATCCCCTGATTAAGCCCATGGAAGCCATTAATTGACGTGTTATTCAGCGGCCATTAATGGCTTCTGCAGGCTTCTAGCTCCCCAGTACAAATATAACGTGCAGCATGTAGTTATCTTGAGGGTCAGTGGCTTCATCAGCCACAATGGAGAAGACATAATACTCTGTCAAGGCAGACTTTGTGGACTGTACATGTGAACCAATCACTGCAGGGAGATAGTTTTGGCAAAGTATGTCAGCACATGGGAAACTGCAAGCATTTGGCATGTTTTTGTTCGGGGAGGCCCTTAGCCTGAAGTGACCAAGTTTCTCCAGTGGGATGTTCACTGCTGTGAAAGCCTCCACAAGGGAAAATGCCACCTCTCACCTTGCCAAGGTGCTTTCTGTGGCCCTTTTAAAAAGGGAGGACATCATCACTCACTTCTTGCTCTGACCTTCAGCCTCTGCAGTAGCCATCTGCTTTATGTCTGTTTCAGAGTTCAGATACCAATCTATGGTGGTTTTCCTGAACACATCTGGAGTTACACTGCAGGAGATACAGAAGAGTATGCCTCCATCTGTATGCAATGTCCCTGCAAGGATATTATTTTGCACGGTCCAGTGATGAAACGTATTTGGCCATCGTGGAAGATTTCTTAGTGTTCATTAATCCCTGTTCTTCCTCAGGCAGGAAGATACATTCTGCAGGAGCAGGCATGTGGCATGTGGGAACTTTAAATGCTGGACCCAAAACCCTCCCACTTCCTTGGCTAGCCCTGGACTGGCTCCTGACTGATTTGCTCCCTCTCTTCTTCTCTTCATCCCCCTGTGTTTCAAGATGCCAGAGCTTCCTTCCCTTTTCTGTTCTTGCAGATTTTTTTTGCTTTCACATGCCCTCACCCCCAGTGAGCCTGTGCTTTTCCATGCAGCCTGCCTGAAATCATGGATTTCATGAAAATTGTGAAATTTCAATTTTGGTAGGTCCCTAATGATGACATAAAAGGAACAGCACTAGAGAGGTGGTAGAATTTACTTAGACAGGTGATGGTGTCTCCATCCTTGGAGGTTTTTAAAGCCTGGCTTGACAAAAATGTGGCTGGAATGATCTATGAAAAGTTGTCAGAACCGGAGTTATTTAGTCTTGAGAAGAGAAGACAGAGAGTAAAGGGGATTTAATAAGCCTTCTAATACAAACAGAATTATTAGAAAACAATTGGATGGGTCATTTTCGACCTGGAGGGATGTGGGCAGTGGGGTCCTCCAGGGCTCGGTCCTCGGGCCCGCACTGTTCAACATCTTTATCAGTGACTTGGACGAGGGGGTAAAAAGCACCTTGTTCAAATTTGCTGATGACACTAAGATGTGGGGGGATGTGGGCATGCTAGATGGGAGGAATAGGCTGCAATCAGACCTAGACAAGTTACAGGGGTGGGCGGATGAGAACAGGATGGGTTTCAACACTGACAAGTGCAAGGTGATGCACCTGGGGAGGAAGAACCAGCACCATACCTACAGGCTGGGGAACTCCCTTCTCAAAAGCACA
Source organism: Crocodylus siamensis (assembly GCF_052110815.1). Lineage (NCBI taxonomy): Eukaryota > Metazoa > Chordata > Crocodylia > Crocodylidae > Crocodylus > Crocodylus siamensis. The sequence goes on along the minus strand of NC_143395.1, from coordinate 85,183,840 downwards.
GAGGCAGAAAAGGATCTTGGAGTCATCATTGATGCCAAGATGAACATGGGCCAGCAGTGTGGGGATGCGGTCAGGAAGGCCAACCACACCTTGTCATGCATCCACAGATGCATCTCAAACAGGTCCCAGGAGGTGATCCTCCCCCTCTATGCGGCACTGGCGAGGCCACAGCTGGAGTACTGCATCCAGTTCTGGGCGCCGCACTTCAAGAGGGATGTGGACAACGTGGAGAGGGTCCAGAGGAGGCCACTCGCGGGATCAGGGGGCAGCAGGGCAGGCCCTATGAGGGGAGGCTATGGGACCTGTACCTGTTCAGCCTCCACAAGAAAAGGCTGAGGGGGGATCTAGTGGCCTGTTACAAACTAGTCAGAGGGGACCAGCAGGCACTGGGGTGAGTCCCTGTTTCCCCGAGTGCTACCAGGAGTGACTAGAAATAACGGTCACAAGCTGGTAGAGGCTAGATTCAGATTAGACATCAGGAGGCGCTACTTCACAGTCAGGGCGGCTAGGATCTGGAACCAACTTCCAAGTGAAGTGGTGCTGGCTCCTACCTTGGGGGTCTTTAAGACAAGACTAGACGAACACCTTGCTGGGGTCATTTGACCCTAGTATTTTTTCCTGCCGATGCAGGGGGTCGGACTTGATGATCTCCTCAGGTCCCATCTGACCCTAAAAACTGTGAAACTATGAATTGACCATTATCATTTGGATACAGGTGTGGAAAGAGTACTGGCAAAGTTTATGGATGACACCAAGTTATGGGGGAGTGGTGTCAGACTGGAAGACAGGCTGAGGATACAGGGTGACCTGGACAGGCTTGTAAAATGAGTGGATCTAAACCTGATGATGTTGAACACCAAGAAATGTAAAGTGCTCCATCTGGGGAGAAATAATTTACAACATACTTACAGGCTTGGTGGTGCTACACTAGCCAGCACCACAACTGAAAGAGATTTGGGGGTCATGATCGACCACAAAATGAACATGAGCCACCAATGTGATGCTATAGTTGGGAAAGCAAACATCACTCTGGCATGCATCAACTGATGCATCACAAGTAAGACTAAGGATGTTATCCTCCCCCTCTACTCAGCTTTGGTGAGGCTGCAGCTGGAGTACTGCATCCAGTTCTGGGCACCACACTTCAAGGGGGATGTAGAGATGCTGGAAGTCCAAAGGAGGACCTCACGAATGATTAGAGGTCTGGAGAACAGACTATACAAGGAAAGGCTGAAGGACATAGGTCTGTTCAGCCTGGAAAAGAGAAGACTCAGGAGGGACTTGGTGGCAGCCTTTAAATATATAAGAAATGAACATCAGGGGCTAGAAGAACATCTGTTTTCCAAGGCACCCCAGGGGAAGACTAGGAATAATGGTCATAAGCTGATAGAAGATTGCTTCAGTTTTTACATAAAAAAAAACTTCTTTACAGTTCGTGTGCCCAGAGTCTGGTCTAGACTCCCCTCACAGGTGGTCTAGTCACCCTTTCTGGAGATCTTCCAAAGATGACTAGATGCACACCTTGCTGGGGTCATCTGACCTTAGCAGTCTTTCTTGCCTTAGAGCAGAGGGGCTGCACCTGATGATCTTGTGAGGTCCCTTCCAGCCCCTAACTTCTATGAATCTATGAATGAACCCCGATAAGATGAATATTAAGCATAACTCATTATCTTAGAGGGTAGTTAAGCACTGTAACAGATTACAGAATGAAAGTATCTAAGCCATGCCTAAAAACTTCCAGTGACATGTTCCATAAGCCTTTATCTGAGACTGGATCCAAGTGCATCACTCTTGTCTAAACCTAATGGGTTAGATAAAATGACCTCCTGAGACTTTCATCCCTATTTTTCTATGATTTGATAATACTTAGAGCAGTTGGCATAGCTACTTGCTCATACAGGAGTTTTGTTAGTTTACTTTTTACTGTATAGCTGTCAACAGCATTGAACAGCAAGGTTTCATCAAGGACACAATTGTATTAATCTTCATAGATGGATAGGGTAGACCAACTCTGTTTATCTCTATTCACTTCAAAGAGCATTTGAGTCCACAGCAAAGAAATATGATAATAAAAAATGATTCTTGACAACTGTCTCCTTTTAGTGCAATAGATGATAAACTGCACAATCAGATATTTGACTTGACAACTTCAAGAGGTCAGTTATTGTTGACAGACAGCTTTCTGCTTAGCACCGTGTAATTGCAGAAGTGCTGTTTTCCATCCTGCTCCTTCATTACTATTATTTTCCATGCAATTGCAATGTCTTTTACTAGGCTTGGTTGCATTTCTCAATCTAGAGAGTAATTTGGTATTAACATCAGTATCTAAGAGTTCCTAATGACTCTCATCTGTAGAAAGTCACCCTGAACACACACACACGCACGCACACATGCACACATGCACGCACATACATATGCATGGATGTGGCTGGCTTACCATGGAAACTGCAAATTTTTAAAGCCTGGGTTTCAGAGTTTAAGTTCTCAGCATCAACCTTGTGTATGGTCTGAGTCCTTATGTTACTATATAACACAAATTACTCATGATCTTGGTTAATGTCTGAATTAGTGGGTCCCATGTCTCTCTGGTACTTGTGAAGCAGCTGTTGATAGTAGAAAAATATGTAGCAGAATCTCTAACTCATTTACCTTCCCAGAGCAGGATCTGGTGCCTGGTGCTTGGCTTCTCCTCCTCATCCCCTTCCTCCTCTTGCTCCCAGTGAATTACTTGCAAACTGACCTGTTTGCTCTCTCTGTTTGCAAATGATAACAAACTTGGGTGAGTAGTGGATACTCTAAAGGGTAGTGCTAGGATTCAGAGACCTAGACAAATTGGAGGATTGGACCAAAAAAGATCTCATAAGGTTCAATAAGGACAAGAGCAAAGTCCTTCGCTTAGGATGGAACAATCCCCTGTGTACAGGCTGGGGACTGACTGCCTATGCAGCAGCTCTGCAGAAAAAGACCTGGGGGTTACTGTGGACCATAAGACAAACATGAGTTAACAGCATGCCCTTGTTGCCAAGAAGGCTAATGGCACACTGGACTGCATTGGCAGAAGTGATGCCAGCAGAAAATAAGGGGAAGTGATTATTCCTCTCTATTCAGCACTGGTGAGGCCAAGTTTGCAGTACAGGCAGTCCTCGACTTAAGATATTTCAAGTTACAATGAACAGCACTTATGACGTTTATAAACGGATACCCTGTTTCAACTTTCAGAGATCAATTTTGACTTTACAGTGCTTGATCTGACGTGACATCATGCCAGTGAACAAGTTCGCTGTCCTCCATCTCCCTGGAGAACATCTGTCCAAACTTCCTTGGACACTTCCTTTAAGAAAGCAGACAAGACTCCAGAAAAACCTGCACCCAAGACTCCTGAGAGGACTCAAGCCAAGAACCCTTCAAAAAGTCCAGCAAGGTCACCTCAAAGAAATTTTTTCAAATCAATACGATTGCTATTTACAATATAAATACATTAATGTGGCTATATTACTCATCTATAATTGATTGATTACAAAATTCTGGGTTATTTTTGGTGAAAATAGGGTATTGGGCCTTGATTCAGGAACTAATCTCACATTTAGAACATTGTTCCTATGGGAAAATTGGTTCTGAGTTGCAACGTTTTGACTTAAGATGCAGTTTTCAGGAACCAATTGTGTCGTAAGTCTGAGGACTGCCTGTACTGTGTCGAGTTTTGGGCCCACCACTACAGAAAGGATGTAGATAAACTGGAGAGAATCCTCCAGAGGGCAATGAAAATGTTGAGGGGGCTGGGGCACATGACTCATGAGGAGAGGCTGAGGGAGCTGGGCTTACTTAGTCTGGAAAAGAGAAGACAGAGGCAGGATTTAATACCAGCCTTCAAACTACCTGAAGGATGTCTCCAAAGAGGATGAAGCTAGGCTGTTCTCAGTGGTGGGAGATGACAGAACAAGGAGTAATGGTCTCAAGTTGCACCAAGGAAAGAACTTACTAGGAAGATCTTTCTCACTAGGAGGGTAGTGAAGCACTGGAACAGGTTACCCAGAAATGCTGTGGAATCCTGATTCTTGGAGGTTTTTAAGATGTAGCTAGACAAAGCCTTGGCTGGGATGATCTAGTTGGGAATGATTCTGCTTTGTTGATCTCCTGAGGTCCCTTCCAACACTAATTTTCTATGATTCTAAATACAGTAAGTGCTGCCTAGTATCAAACCTCCTATTACCTAGCAAAGCTTTAGAGAAGCCTAGAACAGTTGAGACCAATCTTTTTTGGCCTGCAGGCTGGATGAGCATTTCCAGGTTCATCTGTGAGCTGGATTCCATCTGTGGGCCTGATCTGGCATGCAATAGTGGTCCATCTGAGCCCTGATATAGCTGTGAAGAAATGGTATGGTCCAGGCCTGATTCAGCACATGGGACTGAGGATCTGATATAGCTGTGTAGAAATGGCACAGCTGGGGCTTGATGCAGCCATGTGGGGCCAGATATCAGGCCAGTCAGTCCCATGTAACTGAATTGGACCTCTGCCCTGGTCAGCCTTGTGCAGCTGCATTGGACTTGATCCAGCCACATGGGAATGGGGCCTGATCCCCCTCACACAGGGCTGACCTGGTTGGGGCCCGATCCTGCCATGTGGGGCTTGGAAATTTGGTGCCAGGGAGTGATGGCAGTAATTGCAACCATTACCCTGCCTTCAAATTTCTGAACCCATGGGGAGCCCTGCAAGCTGGATTACACGGGTCCATGGACTGGAATTGGCCTACAGACCAGGAGTTGAGCACCCCTGCCCTAGAACAAGATTCTTTTAACTGAAGTTAATATAAGATCCAGCACAATGGATTCGGGGACACAGATCAGAAACTGGTTTGGTAGCACAGACTGTTGCCCTCCATTCATTGAAGATTAGGGAGAAATCCCTTCTCATCCTTCTTTACCTCTCTATAAAATTCTCTATCATTGACCAAGAGATACTCCTATCTCACCCAAAACAGATGCCTGAGGACCAGGGTAATGATCTAATGTAGTTTAAGCCTTTCCAGAAGGAAGCTGTCACAGCAGCTGTCTCACTAAACTGGCACAGCAGCATGCACAAGCCCTACTTCCTATCACCACTAGTGGCTAGGAGATTCCATCCCACCTGATAGATGATGTCCTGTCCTTAGCTGTTCATGCCTTCATTCCCTTTGGACTGGATTATGATTATGAAACTACATTATAACTTGATGTGAGGTTTTTTGGTACGTTAGGCAATTCAGCTAATACAGAATGCTGCACTATGTCTGTCTAGCAACACACACTACTATGAAGACGTCAAACTTGTCTGCTCCTTATACTGACTTCCAATAGAATATTAGATCAATTTCAGGGTCTACCTACCCTTGTCTTCATGAAACTAAATGGCCTGGATTCAGGATATCTGAATTACCATGGTAAACAGTTTTGTTCCTTTAACCATAATGGAGTCTTCTACAACAAATACAAGAACTGTCTCCTGTACAAACAACTTTCTTGGTTTTGTTCAAGTTTAATGATAGGGAATACTACGATTTCCCTAGCTAACCTATGCTTCATTGCTTAACTATTATCTTACAGTTATTTCCCCCCTTAATGTCTAATTTAAGTCTCTTTTGCTGCAAATTTAGATGATTGGTACTTCACTACCATCAAAGCCAATGGAGAGCCATTGATCAATATCCTCATAAGTATTTAAATGTGAAAAAGGTTATTTACCTCCTTTGCATCCTTTCCCACACTAAAGAATTTTTCATAGATGGTGTTTTTGTAAACCTTTTAACATTGTTATTTCTCTCTGACTTCTATCTGATCTGCCTACATCTTCTTCTAGTGTGTTCATCTATTTCAACTCAGACCTCATCAGGGCTGAACAGCATCAAGTAATAACTCTCCATGTTTTAACATATGAAACACTTGTCAATGTCTCCCAGAATATTGTCTTATTTGTAGCAGTATGACATTGCTGACACAGCATAGGGCAGCCTATTCTAACTCTTTTGGGTTTCTAGCAACCTCTGTTCACTGCTGCTCCTGTGACAACAGCTGTTTGCATCCCCCATTGTAATAGGGAATGTTAGGATGGGACTTAAGGAATTTATGATTTGAGCTATTACTAAAGGGAGTATTGTGAACTGATGGGACTTGTCCACCTCTGGTTATTACAAGAACGCTATAGCACAATAACTTCAAGTGCAATTACCAGGAAAAATGAAATTAGTGCAGATAGATTGTAGCTTATGCAAATTAATTGTATCAAAGACATAATTATGTCTCTTTCCTGCAATTTGTCAAGCTCTGGGAAAATGGCCTTGTTTGGACTCTGTTTTGATTTGGCTGACAGAAACAACAATTTTTATCAAAGTGTTCTGAAAAAAGTAGTTTAGTACTTAATGACACCAAACACTTGACATCCTTCGGTTCAGGTGTCAATCTTGTCATCTGCCTGAGCCTTCTCAGATAACACCAAAGGTATTTATTTTCAGTGAATGATGCAAGACTTGTTATGGCAGTTTTTACTCAGGACTTAATGCGGTCTTGCTTAGAAACTACCAATTTTATTATTCATATCTGCAAAACATTGTACCCATATTTTTCTAGGAATAATTCTTTCTAGGGCTGTCAAATGATTAAAAAACTTGATTGTTATTAGTTGAGCGATTAAAAAAAATAGCCGCAATTATGATTTTAATTGCACAGCTAAAAACTCAATTTATGTGCAGAAAAACTCAAAATTATTAAAAATTATGCATATACATTGTACAGCTGAGGGGGTCGACATGGGATGTGTGTGTGGTGGGGAATTTGTGAAACAGTGGGGGTCTGTGGGTGTGTGTGTTTGGTTTGGAGCCTGGGGAGGGGGGAACCCCGCATGCCTTGTCAGGATGTAAGGTATGGTGGGTCAGGAGTGAGGGGCAGCAACAGGGCTGGGAGAGGGGGGCTGTGACTTGGGAGTGAGGGGCTGGGTACAGGCGTATCACTGCCGCCCACAATAATATTATTCCCCTCCCCTCCCTGCCACAGGGGTCTTCTTTTTTTAAACTGGAAATATGGTAACGCTACAGGAATGTAGCCTGGTGGTGTGTAGAGCAGTGCCCAGCAGGTAAGTCTGTGGAGGGAGAGGGAAGTGGTGGGGGGGCTGGAGGGCAGATCAAGTCCCCCATGGTGAAGGAGGAAGTGGGAAAGGGGCAGAGAGGCAGGGGCTGGGGTGAATGGGACTGGGGCTGGGATAGAGCCATGGAAGGCTTTTCCAGGGGCATGGAGGCGGAGGTCGGCTCCTCTCTGCTATGTGTATCCCCAAGGGAGGCATGGGGGACATGTGTCCCCCAGATTTATATGGGTGGTGGGGGCAGGCTGCCCTTTGCGGGCTGGGGCTCTGCATCGCGCTGCCTTTGCCCAGGAGCTGTGCACTGGCTCTGGGGGTGGGAGGCACAGCATGGCCTATGTGGCTCCCAAGGCAAAGGCGGGAGGGCACTGCCTGCAGCGGGCAGCCTGCCTCTGCCTCTTGTACAAATCCAGGCAGCACATGACCCCCATACCTAGGGGGGTATGCACAGCAGCAGGGAGCTATGTCCCATCCCCCCCACCTGGAAAAGCCTCCTGTGGCTCCAATGCATGGCCTGCCCTGGCCCTGGAGTCCCATTTACTTTGGCCCCTGCCCCTGTCTCACACCCTCTGTCACCATGGGGGACTCAATCTGCCCCCACCAGCCCTTCTTTCTACCTCTGCCCCTCCCCCTCCACAGACTTATCTGCTGGCTGCTGCTCTACTCACCACTGGGCTGCATTCCTGGCCAGATGCATGCTGTGGTTGCTTATGTGTGTCTCTGTGTGTGTCTGTATGTGCTCCCCCTGCCCCACCTTCCTGCTGCAGCAGCCCAGAGCCCATGCCCAGGCTGCCCTGCAGTTCTCTGCACAGCCACTGCTGCCCTGCTGGGTGGCCAGGAACCAGCAGTGACAGTGGTAGAACAGAGCCCAGGCGTGGCTCCAAAACCACACGCATGATTAATACATTAAAAAAATTAATGCTGAAACCAATTAACATGTTGACTGCACATGTTAACAACAATTAATTGACAGCCCTAATTATTTCACACTATTATTTTAAGCCTAGGTGGTATTGCATCAAAGTAAACTCTTAGGGCATTTTTACATGTGTTTCTGACACAGTGCCGGGTGCTTTTAATTAGTGAGCCACTTTAATTAAAAATGCCCAGTGTTGCATCAGGAGCAGGTATATCAATGGTGCAATGCACATCAGCACTGAGAAAATGGCAGTGGTGTGCTTTGAACTAAAGCACTTCAACTGAGTTTTAGTTCACTTCAATCCTGCACTAGTTCAAAGTGCACCACCACCATTTTCTCAGCACTGACGCATGCTGCTCCACTATTACACATGACACACAAAGCTGCTAGCATGCTTCAGTTTATGTGCTTGAGCTGGATTTTACTCAATCTGCGCCCACCCCCAGAGCCAGCATGCTGGAGCAGTCTTCTTGCATGTGTGTAAGTGCTCTTAATGATCATCCTCATCTCCTAATAGTTAACATTATAAAATTGGCCTTGGCAAGCACTGGGCTAGGCAATGAGAGCTTGGGCCATCTAAGTAAATAGCCTACCACTGACTTATATAGCTTTTGGGCCAGGTCCTTTAAAAACATCATTATGTGACTTCAGCATGTAGAAAAATGTTTGGAGACTTTTGTAAAATCTATTAAATATGTCCTAAATGTGTTGGGGGAAAACCTGAGGTGTAACACAGCAACTCTTGTCTCAAGGCTGCCATGCAAAGTCTGGGGCAGTGATGACTCCAGCCATGCTGATTGCTTGGTTTTGCATCCTCCCCTCCTGTAATGGGGAACCTTTGCCCTGTTACTGAGAAAACCCTCTTGCTCAACCCATTGCTCTGCTTTCTGCTCCCTGCTCTATCTGCCACTATGTTCATTGCTCCTTCCCTGATTTGTTGCATGCTATGCAGGGGGTACCTGTGCTACTTCTGGTATTTCTGCCACAGGTTGGCCATCTCTGCTCTAAATTCTATTGTCTTGCTAGAGGATGAAGTAGGGACTTGACTTCAGTAAGCTAAAAAGGAATTCACACATGCACAACACATACTGTTGAGGTCAGCTTTTTGGGGGGATGCAGAGAAGAGATGAAAAATAGTGAAAATAAAGATTTTTCCCGTGATCAATATTCTCATCACTGTGTTTGATACCTCAGTTACCTCAGCTCATCCATTTAAGAAAACTTGTCAGCATTTGTTTGTTTCAAAAGGTGGTTGTTAGGAAGGAGAGGGTAGTGAAAGTATATGGCTGAGTGATCCTCTATTATTGCCTGGATTAAAAGTAAACTGCAGAGCTCCCCTTGACAGACATTTACATGATTTATCACCTTTTAAAAGGATTGGTAGACAATGGGGAAAAGGAGGTAAAAAAGAAGGAATATTAAGGACTTGAATAATTTACCCAAACATTTATGATTGCTACGTAAAGAAAAATCTGAATTAGTTTTAACATCATACTCTGAAGCCTGTATTAATGACTCTTAAGATGTCTATGTACAGTGTAGGTTTTATCCATTTCTAACCAATATTATGAAAATGTAATCTCTTCAGTAGCACATCAAAGTAATTTTATACTGTTCAACTTCAATATTTCTTTCTCTGGCTAAATTGGAACTCCTCTCATTATCCTGTTTAGTACTTTAATAAATTGCTAAATATTTTAACTTTATTGTCTACCTTACTCAGTGGTATGTTATTAATTAAGTTATATATTGTGTCTCTTTCAGCAGTCTTTTACCTTTCACTATTTCTCTCCTGTGAGGAAGATCTAGAGCAGAAAGGAAGCCAGGGATATAGAGTGTTGCACTGAAGTCAGTTGATTTTACAGCCAGCAGGGTGAATTGTCTTTATCTAGTCTGACCTTCTGCATAAAGCAGGCCACAGGACTTCCCTGTATTAATTTCTGTTTCAGGTTCAGTTGCTGAGCTATTAACTCCTGTGGTGCAGGACTGGAACCTAAGAGTACAGAGGGGCTATGCTACTTAATAGATTTTTACATTTAAGATCACCATTCATCAACCCTCCTGAAGTGAGTAGTCTATGATACATGCATCTAGCAGTTGTTTATACCATGTTTGGTTTAGGAGTTGGCAAACTACTTATTTTAACTGTCTTAGTCTCTTCTGGCCTTAAAAATCTATTATGATAGCCTACTTAGACCACCTGCATAACACAGGTCAAAGACACTTGCCCAGTAATTTCTCCATTAAGGCCCAAATTTAAGCTTCAAGTAGTTTTTAGAAGGATATACAATCTTGATTTAAAGACCCACAAGTGATAGGAGATCCAATGTCCTGAATCAAATTATGATACTTAGTTGTCTTTTGTTATGAATACATCCCCTATTTGTATTCTAGGTTTATCCAGTTTTAGCTTTTAAGCATTGGATCTCCTTATTTCTTAAGTCAAAGAACCATCAACTAATAGAAATCTCTTACCATGTAGGTAAATGTAGAGTGTGATCAAGTCACTTCCAAATGTTCACTTAAAAAAACCCCAGATTAGTCTCATTCTATCAGGTGTGCTTTCCAAACCTAGGATTGTTCTTAGAGTGCTCGCTCTCTCTCTCAATCTTTTTCTCAAGCTTTTCTAATATCCTGCATGAATTGTGGACACAGAGGACTCCCTAATTTTCTTAAGGATCTGGTCTTATGTCCCTAATCTGGCTTGATGTGTATCTGCTTATAAATATAAGGAGTATCCTCCATCCTAAACTACAGCGCGATACTGGAAGGTTCTTGCCATGGGTGTGCAAATTCTTCCTAGGTAGCATGCTGTGAAGTCTCCTGCCTGTGAGCTTGGTGGATGTGGGGAGTGAAGGTTGTTACATTTCAGTAACTCCTGTTCCTGAATGTACTGACACAGTCACAGTTATATAAGAACCAGGAAGTGTGGCCCTTCTATTTGCTAGGGGTCATTAACTCACTATGTTAAGATTATGTCAATGCCTTAGGTAGGTGAGCCTTAGGTCTTTCATGATCCCAAAGCGGTAAGACCAGAGTTCCCAGCTATTGCTCCTGTGCCCTCCAACAGAACACTCAATAGGTTTCATCTCTTTGGCGTTCTCCCCCCCTACCCCCACATATCGGTTATTATCATGTAGGGGGATAAGGAGCTCTTAATGTCTTATTTAGTGATGTCTGTGTTGCAACATTTTGCAACAGATGGAGAGGGATGAGAAATCCCTTAATTTTTCTGAGGGACTCTAGGAAAGGTCAGAGAAAAATCCACAAGAATATTTTATAACTGATGTAAAAGAAAGTAAAAGAAAACTCAGTAAAAAAACCCAAACAAACATGGAATTTAATATAAATATGCAATGTCAATAGCTGTGGATGCACATAGCCTATTGGGAGATGAGGTGAAAAGACAGTTACAGTTGGGAGTAAATAGTTATCTAAAAACAGAGAATAAAATTGCTGCTTTGCTGCTCATTAGTAGTAAAAATAATTGTTGCAATGGTGGTAGAAACAAATAATATAGCAAGCACAACATTGCTATCAGGGGGAACAGAGGAAAAAAACCAGGTAGTGAAGAAAGGATTTATCTTTCAAAAACTGGGGAAAGCATCATTCTTTATATGCTAACAGTACCACCAGGAGATGAAGAGAAACAATGTGTGTAGACAATTTTTTTCCCCTTTCATTTTACTAATGAAAATGTTTCCTTCCACATATTTAGCTACCAATTTTTGGGGGCGATGAAGCCATTTGAATAGTTCTGGGCAATATGGCTTGTCTCACTGGATTTTTCTTATAATTTTCTTGACCTTTTGACTCCTTTCTTCCATGGCTATCATATGAGGTATGGGAACTTTTCTATTTGCCCCCTGTCTCCTCTATAAACTCTTTCAAAGATTCTTTGGTGATTTTTTTTAAAGGATCCCAATTTTATTGGTACTCTTTATATGAGCTCTGCCTCTTTCTTGGCCCTTCTTTTGCTCTGTCTTCCAGCGTTTCAGCTATGCAATTACATTTTTCCTATTGAAAGCTCCCCTGGTTGGATCAATAGGATCTTTACTTCCTTCATAATAGCTCTTATGTGGTACCACAGAATGGCTGCTATAGCTAGCTTTGATTCTTTAGTGAATGAGCAATTCTGCAATCTGTAAAACACATGAGACTCCTTTGAGGTGAAAAGTGATATAATCCTTGCTGGTGGTTATTGCTCCTATGGCATCTCCTTTTCAGTATTAACCAAGAACTGGGGTTTTATTGCAGTATGAATGTTGCCCAAGTCATTTTTTTCTGCTACCCCACTGCCTCTTATCTCTATTATTATTCCCAAAACTATTCTGTGGGGCCTTCAGTATTATTTCTGGCTCCCTGCTGCTCCCTGGTCATGCAATATTCCTTTATGGGACTGGACTCTGGAGATTAGAATAGATGGTTCCCTTTTTCTGTCAAACAGCTGGCCTTATCATTGCTGATGTCTCTTGATACACAACAAATTGGACTTCTACGGTGTGTTGGCAACTTCTGTTGTGTAAAGTGTTGAGTTAGATTCCTGATGCCAGGCAAAGTGCTGAAGCAATGTATTAATTTTACCACAATACACACCTGCTCCAACATTTTGTACTTGAAATATATTAAAATAATGGGATCTTTCAGGGTTAACTACTGATTTGTCTTTGTATATGGCTTTATAGCTGATAAAATTACCTTTAAAGAGAAGGAAAATGGGAAACATGCTAGAAGGAAATGTATTTTTGTTCATGATTCTGCTTCGCAGAACTTGGTTGTGATTACTGCTGGCGTCTTAGCCAATAAGCTGAGGACCTCTTGAGCAAAATGCTTCTTCTCTTTAGTGGACTAGATGCAGAAAATAACAAGTTAGTTATGTTTACAGCACTGCAAAAGTAAACGTGGAGTGGCAACAAACTGTGACAATAGCATTTTATACTCACTCTTTCCCTGATGGAAATGACTTTGCAGATTGTGGGGGGCAATAGTGAACTAGACCTCAGAGGGTGAGCATATTTTTATATACCCCTCCATGAGATGGCTTGAGGAGAAACAATGTGAAACTGCTTATCACACAATACTATACAACTCTGGCATTCATAGACAGCTGTTGTTGGACATGGGAATTAATATGCAAGACATGCCTTTATAATGAAGGTATTTTAAATAAAACTGAAGTAATACGCTCCACTCCTAAGTGCTGCAGGTTCTGCTTGGAATGCCTTTTGCTGCTGAGCATATTAGGTTTCTTGAATGAATTTAGTTTCTCAGACTTGTGTTTAATGTAAACCAAGGCTATGTAATGAAAATATACCACTCTTAGGAGCAGCTGAAAGAGCTGAAGTTGTTCTATACCAACTTAGGCTGAAACCGTATCAAATAATTCTGAAAGTTTCAAGTAACCTACTCTACAAAAAAGGCCACGCCTTCTGGAAATCTCCTTCCTGCATCAACCTCTTTTCATAACCTTTTCATGCCATTATTTTATAAATCTGTGACTGTGTGTAGCCCACACAAATTAATCTGCAGATCCAAAGAAAACATGACATCATAAATTACATACCTTTTTTCCATTTTATTTTGTGCTGAAATGCTTATTAGACAAAATTCAAACAATAACTGTTTAATTTATCTATGAAGTGCTCAAGCTTCTGAATTGCAGATTTAATCTCTAGCAACTGAATTATTTCCAACTATTACAATATATTAAAGAAGGAAGGGAAGTCTGGACAGGAAGAATCTCTTTATTTTACAGATTGTGAGGATAACTTGCTTAGACAGCTAATGGCTTCATCCTGCAATGTCTTGAGAATTTATTGTTGGAAGTGCTCAGCCTCCTATTTCTCCTGTCTCTGGTGGGAGATAAGGGTACTCGCCTGTTTGCAGTATTGATCAATGTGGCTTGGATTTTGCAACTGACTGCATTGTGGTGCCCCTCCATTGCAGACAGTGGGGCTTTGTGAAGGCATAGGGCTGCTGTGCTTCTGTTTGTTCCTGTACAAGATTCAAATGAACTAGCATTCATTTTTTCATATATGTAAGACTATAGTCATCATTTATTTTCTAAAATAGGAAGTGACTATACAGATAAGTGGCAGAACATCTATAATTTTCCATATAAAAGTAATTCTGGCTTGGCAATCCTAAGTAGATATTACTCCATGCACATGAATGACGCACACAACCACAGTAACCGTTTTGTACATTATTGCCCAAGGTTTTGCTTATCATCCATCTAATGTCTTTTTCAGGAAAAGGGGACAATCTAGTTATGCAGCTTGCCATTTTGCCTTTACATTTAAACCTTCTGGGTTTGTCCAGACAAAAGCACACGTGCATTTCCTCATGGACAAATAACAGTGGCATATAGTTGTGCCGCTGCTTCTTGTCCTCAGGGAATGCCCCTACATGTGTGCTCTGGTGCATGCAAATTGCCCTGGGTGGGGTAGGAGAGGCTGGCCTTGCTTCAGAAGCCTTACCTGGGCCTTACCTGGGGCCTCCCAGGGCTGCAGTGGTGGTGATCTGGGTATTTGCTGCAGCCACGTGTGCCATGCCATTTTTTTTAGACCTTTTTTTCTTTTTTTAGACCTTTAGATACTGGGATTTCCTGGTATCTAATTTTGGCTCTACTCTGCATGTAGTGTGGAGAACCTTTTCAGATACACCATGTGCAGCACCTCAAAAGCACGTTTGCACTTGTCTGGACACACCCTCTATGTTTATTTTGATGTCAGGTTAAGGAGTAAAAGATGGCCAGAAAGAGCCAAGAAAATGTACTTTGGCTGCAGGACTTAGAAAAAACACTAGATTACTCCTCAGGATCCCAAATATGGATTGGTTTATTTTGTACTATCTTACTTTAGCAGCTAGACTGGTAATAGACTTCTACTATAAAGTTAGCATCATTCTAACCAGTGGCATATTAAATTGAAGGACAAATTAAATTGAACAGCTCAAAGGGCCTTGTTACACACTGGGTACCTACCAATGCTTACAGGAGGTGCTGAAACTCATGGTGCTTTATACAAAGTGCCGTGAGTTTAGAGCCTTCCCCCACCCCACCCAACAGATGTTTGCCTGTTGGGTCAGGGGGGTTCAAACCTGCCACAGCTGTGTGCTGCCCCTGTCAAGAGGCTGAGGTATGGGGTGGGGGAAGGGGAAGCCCCCTTCCCCAACTCCTGTCCTGAGCCTCTTGATAGGACTAGTGCGCAGCTGCTGACTCACAGCTGCTGGCTGGATCTTGCCATAGCTGGAGCTGGGGTGTGTCGAAAAGAGCCCCCTTGCCTTGTGGGCCCAGCCTGGCTCTCCCCAGTACTCCAGCCAGCATGAAGTGAAGGGGCTCTGTTCCCCCCCACTGCTCCCAGCTCCAGCCCTAAGAAAGCCCACCTGGCAACTGTGTGCTGTCCCCTCTTCTCCCCCCTCCCACCCCTGCTGCACAGGGAGGAGATTCCCTTTTCTCTGTGACAGCCCTGTGGAGGGGGTGGGGCTGGTATTTACCAGCATGACCACCAGCCCAGCCCCGCATGTGAATAATTTACCCTTGAGGGACCCTGAATAGAAGTTCCCTAAGGCATTCTGCTCTAGAGCACTTTCAGCTAATAGCTGACTTATTGAGGGCTAATTTTCCACATGCTTGGCCATTTAAAAAGAGCTCTGCAACCATAAACATGTGTTACGTCATGGGTGTAGAGCACTTTCAGGGGCCAGATTGTGTGAAAAATGTAACTTTATAAACATCTATTAATTTCAGGTGGCTCCTGGAGTTCTTAACCCCTGGATTGTCTACACATTAACTCACAAAAGTAATAATGTGTAAGTAAAAGTTTAATTATAGTCATCAATTAATATTATTTGTCTGATTGCAGGCATTCTGTGTCCACCCAGTTGAGCTCAGTCAACCCTTTCTGGGAAAGAAAAGGCACATGTTTTCCTGCTGTATTTTAATATATGCCAGAACTTTTACCAATTCTAGAAAATGTCAGCTCTTGAAGTTTCCATGGATCTTTATTTACTGTTATTTTTTTAAGCACCTAGCAACATCAGCCATGGAATTGAAAGCTGGCTTGGTAGGAACCGTACAAAACTAGAATGAAAAGTATTGCTATCAGAGTGATATTTGATTTATTTATAGAGGCAGCACACAAAAACATTCATCCTTGTTTCATAAAATAGTTCCTGACTATCATTCTGTCTTTCTACTTTTATATACTTCTTTAGTACTGTAGCTACTGATTTTGTACTGTACTCACTACATCCATCAGAATCAGGACTATCCTGTTTTTGCAGAAGGGGGACTGAGGTATAGGGAGACTGAAGGCATGTACCTGTACACTGTACATTGAAGTATGGTGTAAAGATACCCAAGCTAGCTCAGCTATCAGAAGCAGTCTGTGTCCAGTTTCAGGTAGCATAATTTATCTTCCTCTAACTCTACACAGAACTCCATGCTACTGAAGCTAGACTGCTTGAAGTACCTGTTTGGGTATCTCTACGCCAATGAGTCTCAATATTTTCAGAGTCCACAACTTTGAATGTGGCAGCACTCCCAGTTGAGAACCACTATTGTGCCTAACTTACATCTGTGGTTTTCTGTGTCACTTGCTGCAGAGCCAGATTGGGAAGGGTTGCAGCACATGCATGGTCTTCCTGCATTAAGGTTCTCTGTTTTGCCTAAGCCAGGCAGGACAACTTGCTGCAGCCCTTCTTGGTCTGTCTGATACTGCAAAGCATCTACTGGAAGCAGTGGCACATGGGGTACGTGAAACTGCCCCATGTGCCACTGTTTCCTAGAGAAGCATGAATAGGGCTGCAGCACAAGCTGGCTCTCCTGCCTGCTTTAGGGTTAGCCTTAAGGTTAACAGGAGGAGTGTGTGTGTGCTACAGCCCTTTTTGTGGGGACTGTTACTTGGCTGCCACTCCTGAGGTATCCAACTGTACCCCACTTAAGAGCCACTACTCTACACAATACTGCAGTTTGCAGTTTAGACCAGAGATGCTCAACCACTGGCCCATGGACCAGATTGAACCTATAAGGCCATGTCATCCAGGCTGTGGGTCTTTTCAGAGATCTAAAAATTTGGTGATGGGGAAGTGGTGGCAGTGTTAATTGCAGATCCCCTGCTGCCACATTCCAGACCTGTGGGAAGTTTTGTGGGACGAGGTCCAACATGTGCAGTCCAACTCCACATGCCAACTCTGCAGGTCAGATGTAGCCTGTGATTTGGCTCCACACCACTCATCTGGCCCACGGGGGCACAAGGTTGAGCAGCTCTGTCATATATAGATTTAATAGATTTCATAGACATTAGGGGCTGGAAGGGACTTCAGAAGATCATCAAGTCCAGCCCCCTGCCCCAGGGGCAGGAAGTCAGCTGGGGTCAAAGGATCCCAGCAAGATAAATATCCAAATGTCTCTTAAAAGTCCAGAGTAGGTGCAGCAGTCTGTTCTAGGCCGTGGCAGCTTGGACAGTAAAGAAATTTTTCCTTATGTCCAGCCTAAAAAGGTCTTGGGGGAGTTTGTGACTTTTGGACCTTGTCATCTCTTGGGGTGCTCTGGTGAACAGGCATTCCCCCAGATCCTGATATACACCCCTTATATACTTATAGGCAGCCACCAGGTTCCCCCTGAGCCTGTGCTTTTCCAGGCTGAAGAGTCCCATAGCTCTCAGCCTCTCATCATAAGGCCTGTTCTCCTGCCCTCTGATCATGCGCGTGGCTCTCCTCTGGACTTTCTCAAGCTTCTCCACATCCTTTTTAAATTGTGGAGCCCAGAATTGGATGCAGTACTCTGGCTATGGCCTCATGAAGGCTGAGTACAGTGGGAGGATGACATCCTGGTATTTGCTAGAGAAGCATCTATGAATGCAAGCCAAAGTTTTGCTCACTTTACCAGCTGCAACATCACACTGGTGGCTCATATTCATCTTGTGGTCAATCATGACCCCCAAGTTCCTTTTGGCCATGGTGCTAGCAAGTGTAGCACTGCTGAGCCTATAAGCGTGCTGTTGTTTTTTCTTCCCAAGGTGGAGTACCTTGCATTTTTCTGTATTGAATCCCATCAGGTTTTCATCCACCCATTTTCTGAGCCTGTCAAGGTTGGCCTGGATCACCTTCCTCTCCTCAGGTGTGGACGCTTTACCCTGAAGTTTGGTGTCATCCTATGAAAAACTCATTCAGAGTGGCACAAGAAGTTTGTAGGAGAACAGGGACTCCTACAGGGTAAGGGAGAAACCTTCCCAATAGCCACTTCTTATTTTATCTAGCTGCTGTTTGACAGACTATAAAGCATACTGAAAGACTTTTCTTTCTGTTTTTAATTTTCAGTATTTTAAATGTATGTACCCATTTGGTTGCTGTAGAAACCACACATTAGTGTACTAGTACAATGACAAGCACAGGTCCAACTTGAAAAGTGCATCTATTCTCCCATGAATCTTAGTGGAGTTGAAGTAATTCAGCCTCTTACTACGTGGGGTCCTGTATGACTTGGCTACTTGAAATACAGTGTAGTTTAACTTAGCTTATTTCTTTTTGATGGCTTAATTTTCTGGGTTTTTTTCTTTCTCTCCATTGCCGTCCTACATTTTTCTTGAAAGAAAAGGAAGAAATATGGTCACTATCCAATCAAATGAGATTTTCTACTCTATTGTTGATATGTCCATCTATAAGTTCATGTTTGTGTTCACAAAACATATGGCCAGAGGCAACTTTTGTTGTAGAACAACAATGACAACAGCAACAACAAGCAAAATGCATCACATCAATGTGAAGTATTATCTTCCAAGAAAACGAAAATTAAATTGCTTGTCTCGATCACGAGTAATGATCTTCCTAATGGGCTGGGATTTGCATGTAGAGTGAAGCTGTCTGTGTCTACTGTTCCTTGTGGTTTCTTCAAAATGCTCGGAAAGGCTGTTGAATACCTGGTATTTGAGAAATAAGAAGTGCCTTGTATATGTTGGTAGTCTGTCTTGAAAATGTCTTTTATTGTGGGGACTGTGTAGGAATGACTGTGGTCTAAGCAGGGAACAAGGAATCAGAAGTTCTGAGTTCTATTCCTAATTCTGCCTTTGATTTGCTGGGTGAACTGTAGCCCATAAGCACCTTCCTTTGCTTCTACTTCCTTTTGTCTAGAATAGGGATGGTACCCTTTGAGTAGCTTAACCTAATGCACAGTAAATCATCACCATCTACATGCATGTGGCAATTACTGAGCATTGAATTAATCTAATGCGCCATTTGCTGATACCAGTACACACAGGTACTACAAAAAATAGCACAGTAACTAATGTGCTGAAGCACACATGGAAACCCTGACTGGGAACAAATTGTTCCATCAGCCCAGGCAGCAGAGGGCCACAGCTGCTGCCTGGCTAAGTCCCAATCTAAGTGGGATGAGGGGAACTGTCCTGGCTCCCTGTGTGGAGATCAGGATGTGTGTGGGAGACAGCTGCCTCCAGAGCTGGGACAGCTCCCTCCCACCCTGCAGAGATTGGGACTGGCTCCCATGCCTTCTGCCAGCTTGCGGTTGGCACCTTGGGAAACCTGGAGCTCCCTCTGGCTGCTGCATGGGTAAAGAGCAGGGCAGGAGCAGCCCCAGATTGAACTGCTTCTGTCAGGAGCAAATTTGCTCCTTATGGGCTCACGTTCAGATGCATCCCCAGGCACATTAATTGCATGTATAGACATGCCCTTTATGTACTCACTGCATGTAATGATGCTTAATTCAACACAGACTCCCTGGTCTTTCAGAATACAATTTTTCAATAGTTTGGGCAGGTATATACTGTAGTGTAACTAGGAATTGGGGCCGGGGGGGTGAGAAGAAGGTGAGTAGGGCACTAGCCCTGGATGCTGCTTATGATAGTGCATCAGAATTTGCCCCAGCAGTTTTGTCATGGCAGTGGCAACCCTGAGCTGCCCTAGTGTAGGAGATGGGCAATGAAGCCATGCACCCAGCAGCATATCTGGGGAGTGGGGGAAGAATGGGGTGAGCTGAATGCTGCTTTCTCCTCTGGAGTCTCTGTCATCGCAGATGTAGCTGTGCACAGTTCTGAGCTCAGTAGCATATCTGGGGTGATGGGGAGAGAACAAGGCTTAGGCATGGTTCCCAGGGAGCCCAAGTCATTGCTGTAAGGGCCAATGTTACTACAGTAGCACCAGCATCATCATCAGTAGCAGTAATTGCTTTCAGTTTGCAGAAAGCCCTGTTGGGTAAGACTTCCCTTCCCCTTCTCCACTCCTCATCTAAGGTGGTTAGCCACCTCCCCCATTCCCCCTGCCATCCCAGGTGCTGAATGAGCTCCCTACATCTCTGGGTATACATAATTTTCAAGTGACAGCTAGGCAACAAGGAGTCTTCAAATGTGTTATCAAATACTTTATTTCTGTGACTACCTAGTGGTTTGGTTAGTGAAAGGAGATGAGCTAGGAATAGTGCGGCCCACAGAATGTGCTGGAAGTTCCCTATTGTACACAAGCGATGCTCAAAAATAAGACATTAAAAGGTATTCAAACAGTATCTCCTCACTGGCTGCTTTGCAGTCTGTTGCCTCTTGAGATCACGTAGTAGAAAGAATAAAGACCTCCTCAAACACCCAGGAGAAGGAAAGTCAGGAATAGAGTAGGGGCCAGGAGAGATGTGGTGAAGGCGATGGAAATAGTTGAACCTACTTGCTTATAAAGGAAGGGAGTGACTGCAGGGCTAGTGCACAGGAGATGGCACAGGAGGATATCACAGTAAAGCTCCCACGAATGTTGGGGAGACAATGATATTTGAAAGAAGGGAGAAAAGCAGTGTCTGGTAAAGGATAGATTCTTGTAATCTTAAGAAAATTCTAGTGGCAGTGGTCCTCTTTTGAAATGTGAGTATCTACACAGATGGTGTTGGGTGCCAAAACTTACAGAATATTCAGAAATTCACTGACCATATTCTCTGAAACTTTCTTTTGTTTCCTGGGCAACAAAGTATCTGTCTTGGCATTGAAGACCTATACATATGAAAATGTTTATAAAACTAATATTCCTATTTGCCTTTTCAACATTCTTCTCAACATGCATACTAGAAAGGTCTTCACATTTAAGATTAGAGTGGAGGGTGAACAGTTAATGGTACTATGGGAGCAGAGTTAAGGCTCTTCATGTGACTTTCACTGTGCATCTACATACTCTTCTATATTTTGGATTGTTTAGTAAAATACAACTCTTAGTGGGAAATGCTAATGCTTTTGAGAACAATTGGAAACTCTTTTTAAGGGCCTTCTGGCTGAAATAAACTATTTAGATAAATTCTGAACCCTAAGTAACAACATGGGATTTTTGTTTTCTGGGGAGCTGTATAAATAGCTCATGTGTGGGCTCTGTTATGATTAGGGACTTACCCAAATCATGGCGAGATAAAAGGGTTTTTCAGACCCTCTTGCAACATTCGGAGTGGATTTCATGGGCATTTTGTGGTGTCCCTGCCCCTTGCTGCTGATTGGTGGAGGGTGTCTTCACTCAGTCTACGCATCACTACCACTTTTTTTTTTTGGTTGATTTAATGGGAAATTGTAGCCAATACCAGATTGCCCAGCAATCACAGACAATGCTGTTTTTCTTGGTTTCCTCAAAATCTGTGAATCCGTGATTTAGGTAGGTCCCTAGTTATGATTGCCTTTCGTAACAGAAGAATGTATTTGTAACTAGTATTAAGTATAAATGTAAGCTACCTACTACACCTTTGTTATTCAGTGCGGTGATACAACTGACCTCCAAAAGATTAGTAGAATTTTGAACAAAGATATATTTATGGAAGTCCAAAGAGCTTCAAGAAGTAGTGATAGTAGTAATTCCATGGATGGTGAACAGCAGAGAGTCAGTATTCCAGCTTTATTGTTTCAGTCTCTGTCCTACTACTGGCTTTTGGATTATATATAGAGATGGAATTCCTATTGACGTTCCTTTTATTAATCTCATTGAATTGTGTTGCTTTTTGTAAGGCCTGGAATATTAATTTCATTGTCCTCACCAAATGTCATATTCTGATCACTGCATTCTACATCCCTAACTTCTATCTTCATTTTTCTCTGAAAATGGTATTCTTCTGTTTCCTGTTTAGAAGAATTGGGCATTGTTGCTTCACCAACATGCATGTATTTGTTTATATAGCTCTTACCTGTTTTATTTCAGAGAGGCATTGTGAGCCTGACTTAATACTTTGTAAAGCTATTTCAGATTATCAGAAAAAAGATACTATGGAAAGGTATAACATTATTAATACTGAGATATGTTAAAAAAGTGAGCTATACAGCTAAATCTTAATCTGAAGGATATTTTTACTGAAATCTCTGCATATTATAGTGTCCATTGATGGACTAACTGATGCAATACTTAGATTTAATGCTAGATTAATCTATTTTGTCTAACACTTGCTAGTTTAATAGTCTGTGCTTACTGTATTTATCTCATATTTACCACAAAATGAACTGTATCATTATCAGTTGTTTTCCTGTAAATTTTAACCTTAGACTAAGCTTGCTCATACTGAAAAGACAAATTACAAGTTAGTCCTGAGGACAAGAGAACAAGATACAAATTGGAAAATGTACACCTAGAAATAAATAAAATAATTCTGCCTAATGGACCCATTTTAAAAGAATGCTTTGCATGGCCTTTAAGAACATTTTCAGTTGATAGTGATTTATTTGCACCACTTACGGCCTGGGCTATATGAGTGACTCATACTCTCTGATAAAGGCACAATCCTATTAAAGACCCAACTGTTCAGTGAAAACCAAGAATATAAAAAGTTGTAAAGCATAGGTAAAGCTATTAGTTCATCCCCATTCCAAAGATGTTTCCTAGCTGTGGCAAACCACTTCTATCAAGGGACCAATTTCCTATGCACTGCCATTAGGGGATAATATTTTCCTCCAAATAATGTGCCATAGATGATGAGTAACCACAAATCGTAATATTTTCCCTTTAAAAAGTCTAAATAGCATGCACTTTAATGTTCCACTGTGAAACATTAAAACATAAAGCTTATTTTCAATATGAAAACTCGTTTGTTTAGAAAATCTGTCTCTCTTTCTCATTACCTTTCTCAAAACAGCTGAATGAAAGCTGAGTTTTCCATTAAGTTTCAGTTTTCCCAGAGTTCAAAGGTTCATTTTATAGATATCAGACCATGGCAGGACATTCTTATATAGATTTAAACCCCGCCCCCCAGATGAACAAGGCAACAGCATATATGTGCGCCATGAGATTTGTCACTTCTTACATCTCTGGGCTACCCAGACATATGTGAAAGATAAACTGAGTTTGGATTAACCAGATAGAGTATAACAGCATTCTGTTATCTGTCCCTGACAAATTACAGGCTGCTAGCTAGAATTGTCACTTGTAGACAGGAGACATTTAGTAGTAAATTGTGCTTGCTTTTCTAAAAGCTTAAAACAAGCCTGTATTTATAAATATGCTCTAATACAAGTGAAAGAAATGAAAACTCTTGTGGCCCTTTCATTTCTTATCCCTTTCATTTCATTTTACTATCAACAATTTACTGCATTGCAGGTCTCTGAAGCTTGGTAGTAATGCCAATGTAGTGTAGCATTCACTCCTCAGACAAACTGCTTTACAGTGCTAGAGCATTGTATTATTTGAAGTCCTCTTTAAACCTGTATTCTGTTTTTATATAGGTGGCTTTGATGAAGAGAATATAGAAACATTTTAGGAGCCTTTTTCTCCAGCTGTGACAATTTATGAGTGATAATAAATGTACTTCAGTTATGTTGTTGCAGTATTTGTGGCTATTGGGGAAAAGTTCCTGTTTATAGCAGAAGCTTCTCAATGGGACTAAATGATAAATGCAGTAGAAAATGTCTAGTACCTGGATTAGGTTTTAGATGGTCCTGTTTTCAAGTGCTTTGATCCATATATTTTGAAAAATTTAAACTGCCCCTTTGACTCAGTAATAAGAGAAGCCTCTTTGACTCAAAGGAGCTTCCATAATGCTTTTTCATGAAAAGATCACAACACACTTAAACAAAAAGCAATTGAACCTCACAGCATCCCCCTGAGGGCTATAGAAGAATCATGTCATCCATAGTTATAGTAGATGACAAATGCAACTGTTCATCCTATGCAACTGTTTAAGGAAAGAAGCAACTGTTCATCCTGAATTTTCCAGGACTGTTCCAAAAATCAAGGCTGCATCCTGGTGTCTCTAGGCAGTCTCTGCGATGTGACTGTCCTGCCATGCTCTTCCCCTTTCTACTTTCATCCCTCCAAATATTCCCACAGGGTCAGGCAATGTCCTGGTGTATCTGCTGAGAGGAACTGGCACAACATTGCCTGGCACTGTGTGAATGCAGCTAGACTGCTTCTCATCTGCAGCTAACTTGCCAAGTTGTGGCACAGTGCTAGGACAGCAAAACTAACTGGAACTGAAACTCATGTGGACTATTTTGTTTTGTTGCCCCTTGGAGCATCTGATGATTGTTCCATGAAATTGTATTATTTTTATTTAGGGCAGAGAGTGAAAAATGCTATATCCAATTGAAATTACAAAGGGAACTGAGGTGAGCAGATGATGATAGGAGATAAAATTGAGCCAGATACTGGAGAAATGTTTCATAGGATTTTATAAAATACGAGATATTGGTGTTATCCAAAAACCGCACCTTTACTAATATAGGGTTTCCATTCATCAGGCTGGAGTCTTGTTTCAGCTGTGACAGTCAGTTAAAAAGAACACAAGAAAGTAGCCATTGTTGTGTGTTACGGAAGCAGTGGTGTCTTGCTTTTATTTGGTTTGTGGATGAACAACTTCCAATGATATGACTCTTTAAGTCTGAAAGATACTGCTAACTTTCATCCAGGTTATTTCTGGATAAATCAAGTATAATTCAAAATATTCTGAATATCTCTTAGAGACAAATGAAAAGGTGCCATTAATAAGAAGGATGCGTGTCAAAGGGAGGGAGAGCTCAGTGAAGAAGGGTAAAGAGGAAGGCAGCACTTGTTACAACCAATCGCGTGTTATTATTACAATGGCCAAAATCTTAGTGTGATGTTCAAGTTTTTACCTGCTGGACTTAACCAGCCTGCTTGGGCTACTCTTCTCTGAAAAAACACAAGGCAAATACCTGTCCCCCTGTTTTCCCCTCCCAGGCTCCCAGTTCCACTGCAAGGCTGCAGATTCTACTGGTGAGGGAGCGCAGATGGACCTTCTGGCCTGCATGTACTTCCTGGGTGCAGGCTCATTTGATCTCTGCACTCCCTGGAACTTCAGATCTTACAGCTGCTTTGAACTGGTAAAATCTCTTTTTGGACAAAAAGTGCTCTGATGGCATGAAATGGAATTGGTTTCTATTGGTATCTTTTGTGGTTCGATGCAGCGAGGCCCAGCAGAAGGCCAGCCAGCTATGTGCCAGCTATGAGTGTATAATAGGGCTGTGTGAAGCTTCAGTCACTGATTCAATTTGGCAGAGATTCAGCCCAATTTGGTGGCCAAATCTCTGAATGTGAATCGAATCAGGAGACCCTTTAATCTCTCTGAATTGAATTGGAACCTTCTGAATCAATTTGGAGAGGTTCAGAAAGATTCGACGACTCGGACATAGACACAGCTTCAAATGTTTTTTCTACATATTTCAAGGTACCAGGGGCTTGTGAATACTGAGATGCTGGTGTGGATGGAGTGTCCCACAGGAGCGCAGGGGACCCCCAGCGTGCTTGGCAGCAGACCTGGAAGTCGACCAGAAGAACTTCTGGTCCACTGCCAGGTCAGCCAGGGAGCGTGCTGCTTCCCCTCCTCCTGACACCCAGCTTGGCGACTGGTGCCTCCTGGGTCTGGGGGGGCACATGGGGTCCCCCCATGGCTGATCGCTGAGCCAGAGGGGCCTGGGGGCTTCCCCCCCTCACACTTGGCTTCAGACATGGAAGTGGATTAGAAGTACTTCTCGTCCACTTCTAGGTTTGCTGCCAAGCTTGCGGGACCCTCCCTGTGCTTCTGTGGGAGTGCCCTGCCATTGCAGTGTTCATGAGCCGTGCCTGGTACCTTGAGGTATGTAGAAAAAACATTGCTCAAACTGTCCCTCTGCTGGTATAGCTAGTGAGTGGCATTTGTAATTCTGTTTGAAAGCTTTCAGGAGAGTGCATTTTGCTCCCTTGGCAATTTCTAACATGCTGCCATGCACATGTTCATGGAAAGATCGTTTTTTTTAGGTGGGCTTTTTTGGTTCACCCTTTGTAATATGTTCATGTACATGGTGTTAAAATTGCCAAGGTAGGCATTCCTTATGTGTGCCTGCATAACAAATGAAGGTGAGGGTTGCAGGATAGGTAGAGTTACAGCTAGAATTGGTTAGTGAAGCAGTAAGATACTGCACCATGATTTTAATAACAGTGTCCCCAGAAGGCTTATATTCTGATT
This sequence comes from Crocodylus siamensis, assembly GCF_052110815.1. Lineage (NCBI taxonomy): Eukaryota > Metazoa > Chordata > Crocodylia > Crocodylidae > Crocodylus > Crocodylus siamensis. The sequence goes on along the minus strand of NC_143395.1, from coordinate 85,157,399 downwards.
GCCGGCCTATGCAGGAGTGATGTTTGAATTATTGGGTGAAACTCCATGTGTCATAGAAGGATAAAAATAGATTCTACTGGCTTAAAAATCTATTCATAGGTTGGAGTATTTGTTGATGTTGTGATGGTCCAGGATATTATTGGACCAACTCTATAGTTGGGAGAGCCATGGGGCATGTTTTTGGGCACAAAGTGTCCTTTTCTGAGCAAGCTTTTTGAGCCCCAAAGCTTGTCTATCATCTCTCTGAGTTTATACAGTTAGCTCAAAGAAAGATATCACCAAAAATGTTGCTTCTCTCATAAACATCTATTCATAGTCTACTGTATTTCCACTACTGTTGGCAGTGTAAGCTACCAGTATAAGATAAAAGCATGGTTCATATCTTGATGACTTGCTGAACATGAAAAGGAACATACGATTTGATCTCTCTCTTTCTCTCGATATAGTGTGTATGTGTGCCCATCTGCATGAGATGCATTTCTGTACATTAGCATAGTTTACTGTGCAGTAAGTGTGCACATCTAAGTGTGTGTTCTTACTATGTAGTAAAAACCCTGAATCCTGCCTAAATTTGCTACCTGTGGGATTAGTTACTATGCAGTAACAAACATGTGGGTCTGACCCAGGAGCAAGTTTGCTCCCAGGTCAGCCCTATCAATAGGGGCCAGCTGGAGGTCAGCCTGAAGACTCTGGGCTGGGAGCCTCCCTTGCCCCAGGGCTGGGCTGCCTTTATGGCAGCTCCTGTATTAGGCTTTAAAAGTCTGAAGACATTTTGAGCCCTGGGGCACAGAAACAGGAAGCCTGAGGCACTCCAGGCCCTGTGTGTCTCCCTGGGTAGGCCACAAGCTAGCCTCACCAGCCTGCCTGCACCCCAGCACCACTGCCTGCCTCTGCGCTATCATGTAGCTGCCTAGACCACCCTGTCCAGGGCTGCAGGGTGCTGCAGGCTGCCCCAGCTGCTGGCCAGGCCTATTGGCCCACAGGGCCAACTGTAGGGAGCTTCTGGCTGGCAGTGCCAGTTCCACCAGTTTGCAGCATAAGCTGCCTAGAGCCTGTGGGTGCTCTGGGGCATTGCCTCTGCTATGCAGCTGCCTGTCCCCTGCTGTGCCCCTGCTCTGGGCACTGCAGGCATCTGTCTCGGCCCAGCAGTTTGGGTCCAGAGAGCCAGCGTGGGACCCATGATGGCCTCCTACCTATCCGTGGCCATGCCTATGCCTGTGCCCTTCATTTGGGGCCCCAACTGTATTAAGGAGGAAACTGGCAATATTATGGTGCTGTGGGGTGAGGCAAAAGTGCAGTGCAGTGCTAGTTTGAGCAGGGCAGCTGTTCCAATGTGCACTGTCAGGCCAGATGTGGGACCATAGGCATAACTGGTTGGCACAGCAGTCCCACATAAATGTCAACGCCTTGTGGGCACAGTGGGTTGCTGTGACTGACCACAATTGTCTATCCAGTTGTGCCTGAAAGACCATATCCCTTATGTGGCAACTGATGGGCATTCTTGTGCCCCAGGGCCCATGCTGTAGCTGTGATGTATAAAGCAGCATGGGCATCCTGCTCACCCCAGATTGGCACCCCACTTTGAGAGGGCCCCTTGGGTACCTAGCAACCTGTCTCACCAAGATCTGTGACAGCAGTTTCCACCAGCAGCTCAGGGAGGCCTCGCCAGTGCCTACCTTGATAGCTTAACAGTCTCAGGGCCAGCCATGAGGTGTGGTGATCCATGACACCACCAGCCACCAACAGCACTATCTCATCCCTGGAGGTGGTGCCCGGCTGGGTACATGCACACCACACCCCACAGACCAAGGACACCAGCTGCAGCTGCATGCCATTGCTGACAGGCAGGACCACACCAAGCTGCCAGCCATGCCAACCCTGTCTACGTGATAAGCCCCATGCTGTGGGGAGGGCCCTCGCAGCCCCAGTCCCAGTCCCTGCTCTTTCCTCTCTTCCCCACCCAGCCTGCCTGCCCTCCCCTGGCCCCTGGTTTGCCCCCCACAACATGCATAGAAGTGGGACACAGTGTAGAACAGTATTGAGCAGCCTGTGCCTTTGTAGCTAGGCAGGCATGGCCCTCTCACACACTGAGGAATGTGTTGGTGCTGGCAGCAATGTTTTCCTTGGCAATGGGGGGAAGAGACATGTAGCGGAGCCACCAGTAGCCCTCCAGGTGGTGGCAGAGGTTGCAGGGCAGCCTGGGCTTGCCCCTGTGGTGTCATAGCTCATAGCAGGTGTTGCCAGGGCACCATGAGGATCATCATCATCAGAGCATAATGAATTGGGCACCCCTTAGTCCACATGAGTAGCTTATCATGCACTGCCTGGGGCACATGCAGCAGGGGCTGCAACACTGGCATGGTGGGGGGCCAGCCCTGGGATGCTTTTCTAGAGAGGCCCCCAGCAGGGAGGGCACAGGTGCAGGCAGCTCCTCATCCCAGCCATCCAGGAGCCCCAAGCATAGGTGCCATAGGCTGAACAGCAGCACAGCAGGGAGGTTGGCCTGCAGAAGAAGGGGGATTGGGGTCTGGAGCCATAGCAGCAAGTGCTGCCGGGAACCTGGCTTGTCCCACCCTGGGAACAGCACAGGGAAGGCAGGCTTGCCTGTGGCCAGCACCTAGTTGCCCACTGGCTCCAGGGGAGTGTGTAGAGATGGGGGGGGGGGGGGGCTCAGCTGGCAGCCAGCTGGGCCCAGACCTGCCCACCCAACTTACCATGGTTCCTGGGCACTTGTGCATGCCCAACCCCTGATCTGAGTCCGGGCAGTGCACTGTTTCTGGTACAGAGCATCTGATCTCTGAAAAGTTGCAAACTCTCACAGAAAGCTTTTGTCTCATGGCTATGTAGGTCCTGAAGCTGGATGTGGGGGAGAGGCCACACTTGGCAGTGGGAATGTGTGCTCAGGGTCACTGCCACTCACAGCCAGGGCACTGTAGATGTGCCAGCTCTGCTGGAGGTTCACAATGGACTGCACTGTCCTCCTGCAGTACCACTGGTAGCAGTGTCAGAGGAGTGTGTGGAGGACTCTTTGTCCAGGCAGGTGGAGGATGTTACCTGCAAGGACATGTGGGACTGGTCCAAGCTGGCATGGGACCAGGTGTGTAGGGAGTTCTGGCCCCAGAGTGCAAGCAGCTAGCTTTGCTCAGGGAGCAGAATACCATCCTGGCCTGGGCGATACAGGCCACAGATGATGACCATCAGATGCTAGACGCTGTTCTGGCCCTGGTGGTCACCTTTGTGCTGCCTGACCCCCAAACTTAACCTCACCTACCTCCTGACAGCCACCTGCAGGCCCCTGCCCAGGCCTGGGAGAAGGTTCTGCGGTGCCTCCAGCCACCAGGAGCCCCTGAACTGGCCCCCGTCCTGAGTCCACCACCACTCAGCCCCCCTCCCTGGGCCCAGGCCAGCTTCTCATCCTGGTTCCATGTGGGTACAGAGCCAGAGCAGCCTGAAGTGGGGATAGGACTGCACACCAGCCCTGATGGCCTTGAACAGTGCCTGGCAGAGGGGGAGCTGCCCATGCCATGGGACCAACGAGCACCATCACCCCGGGTATGTCCCTCATCCACCACACTTGCTGCATCATTCACACCTGTGGGGGAAGGGCCAGAGGTCATGGTGCTAGCTGTTTGTCCTCAGGTTCTGTCCTTTAGACATCCCACCCCACAGCCCCCTACTCTGGGACACCACAAAAAGCACTTTGTACATAGTTTGAGTGGGGAAGAGGGTTTTTTATTGTTAGTGGGTGGGGTGGGCAGTGGAGAGTCTCTGTTTGTTGGGGAGGGAGTGGGAAGGGGAGTCTGTGTGATGTGAGGGGACTAAAGACTTGTTCTTCTGATGTATTTGCAGTGAGTGTTGTTCTGGGGGATGGGTGGAGAGGTCCATGGGTGTGGAGGGGTCTGTGGGTGGCACAGGGGGTCTAGAGTAGGGAGTGCTGGAGGAGATGGTTGGTCAGCCCCTCCTGCACCCAGTGCCCTGAACCCCACTGGCAGGTGCATGGTTTTCCTAGGGTCTTGGTTGGGGGGAGGGGTGGCTGCTGCTGCCAGGTGTCCTCTGCTTACTGCACCTCCTCCATGCGGGCTCCCCCCAGGCCTCGTGGATGTTATGCAGCACACACACTATTATGATAACCCAGCAGAGGTTGTCCTTGGTGAACTTGAGACCAGTGGTGAGGGTGCACCAGCAGCCCTTCAGGAGGTCAAAGGCACATTCCACCAGGTTGCCGGTTTGGCCAAGGAAGTGGTTAAAATGGGCCTCTTGGGGGGTCCATGTTGCTGGTGTAGGGCTGCATCAGACAGGAAAGGAGTGGGTAGACAGGGTCCCCAATGAGTAGGACCAGCTGCAGGTCCAGCACCCCTGGTACAAAGCACCCACTCTCTATCAGTTCCTCCAGGCTTGAGTTGCAAAACATGTGGTTGTCATGGGCACAGCCTTCCTAGCCAGTGCTCATGTCCATGAATGTGCCACAGTTGTCCACAGGCCTTCAGGACCATGGAGTGAAATCCCCTGTGACTGTAATAAGGGCTGTCTGTGGGGTGGGTAGGTGATGGGGATGTGGGTCCCATTCAGGGCCCCGGTGCACTGAGTGAATCTGAGGACATGTAACCCTGCCACCACCACCAGGGGGTCATACACATGGAGCACAGTGTACCCCAGCATGTACTGGAGGGTGCCATACACCTCCAGGATGGCCTCCCTTGTGGTGGCCTTGACCATGCTGTACTGGTGTCTGACATACCAGAGGTTGGCAGGCATGGGCATGGGTGTGGCCAGCTTGAGAAAGATGAGGGCACCTGGGTGTCCTCAGGGAGAGCCAGGCATATGCTGGTGTCTCAATGCTCCAAGTGGGGCTGGAGCTGCTGTAGGAGAAGGTGGCCTGGGTCAGCCAGAATATGTACAGCCACTGCTTGTTGTCCTTAGTGTGCCGAATGATGTTTCACCACCAGTTCTAGCTGGCACAGTGGACCCAGAGGTGGTGAGGCTGGAGGCCCAGGAGGGAAATGGCAGCCCTGGTGGTGGTATTCTGGAGCCCCTCATCAGTGTTGCTGCCAGTGGTAGCTACAAGACAATGGCTGTAGCCATGGGTCAACATGCTGTGGCCAGGCAGGCAGTTGCTGTGCAGGGTGGACCAGGTGGCAGTCAGTGTGGCAGGCTAGCAGGGCCAGTGAGGTGGCCAGCAGGAGGCCATGGCACTGGTTGTCACTGCCAGGGTCAGGCTGGAACAGCTATAATGTGGAGAGTTAGCATGACCAAGGAGAGAGCTGCTGCGTGCTGCCCCTTTGCTTAGCATGCTCCTCCTGAGCAAGGAAAGGGCTGGCCAGAGAGCAGCAAGTGGTGCTGGCTTTTAAAGAGGGCTTTCAGGTGCTGGCAGCTGCAGTTGGAGCCCGGAGCTCCCCGCAGTGGCGGCAGGGGCCTGTTGCAGGACTGCAGGAAATTTGGTGCAAAGAGCAGCAAATCTGCTCTTGAATCCCCGCATGTGTAGATACCTGCCTGAATGCACTTACTCCAGAGTAGTTTACACCAGAGTAAGTTTAGGCTGGATTAAACACATGTGTAGATGCATCCAGAGTGTGTGTATATCAGTGTGTGTACATACATGTATATATACATCTTGCAAGTTTAGGTATGTATGTATACATGCAGATACATAAAATGCAAGACGTGGCAAACAATTTCCTGAGAAGCCTGCTATTTAGGAATACTAACAGCATGGACAGTGCTAATATGCTACTGCACAGTTTTATTAGGCTACTGTGCAGTAATGTCACTTAAAAGACGTCCACTGGTGCCACTGCACAGTAACTTGGGTTACTGTGCATTTATTTAGTACTTGTGTAGTCAAGTTACAGTGCATTTATTTATACAAGTACTAAATAAATGCACATTAACCACTGTGCAGTATTGTCTAATGTAGATGTAGCCAATGAAAACTAAGGGTCTTGCTCTACCATTATCTTTTTTGCTGTAATCTAATTTAATAACTGCTGTATTTGCCTGTTTATTAAAAAAAGGTTAATGACAAACTCAAGCAGGAGGCTGAGGGAAAGCAATGCCTGGCATCTCTTGCTTGGTAGTGTGCACGGTAAACTTTGAAACCCAGTCTAATGGACTGTAACAGATGTACACATTACTGGACTTTTTAAAGAACTCACTTTTGACTAACATAAAAATAGACAGTGTTTCTGGGTATCATGTCCAGGACACACAAATATTACCAAAATCTTATGTTGGTGTAACCCGGGTGGTACTCAGTTATGTACCCTTCTCCAAATGAAGGGAATATTAGTGGGCTAAAGCACGGGGGAGGCATGACTACCTAGCTGTGTGCAGCTTTCCTTCTTCCCTATAGAGCAGAATCAGGACACAAATTGAGGTTTAACTATATAAAATTTAATAAGAGATAAAACAGTTAAAATATAACATATATACAGAGGCCATAGGAACTATAGGCAGTATATATACGAATCTATACAAATACTCTATACACAGGTAAGGGTTCAGGTAGTCAGAAAAGGTAGTTACAATAAATGTTACACAGTCTTACACTCTAATAGGGCACAGAGGTTACAAAGCTTGAGGTGCAGAGTTCAGGCGGAAAGGAAGGAAAAGTAATAAGCTATAATAAAACTGCATCAACACCCCAGGAAAAGGGGGGCCCCAGATGAGGAGAGGATTATGAATTCCCAGATACCCCAGCTGCCCCTTTGACCAACTTAAATACCCAGCTGCTTGCCAGGGGAAAACAACTCACCTGCCCTGTGGAAATCCCTTCCTAGGCAACTCATGACTCCTCTGGGGACTGATGAGGCTGCACCCATCTTCTGGGATGAACCGTCTCCTCCTTCTGCTGAGAGCTTTCAGCTGCTTTGGGGCTCTCCTGGCTGTTGGCCCCATGCACCATCCCATGCACTGTAGGCCTCGGCTAGTGCTGGGGATAGGAAGTCAGCCCAGCTGGGGTGAGTTCTTTTCCCCAGCCCAATCTAGTGCTGAGGAGAGGAACTGAGCCTGGGGCTCAGTTCCTTTCCCTGTGCTGTTATTGGTGTCCTACAGCTCAGCAGTGGGAGATGGGTAGAGCTAGGGCTGTGCTCCTGGCTGCTGCTAGGAGCACAGCCTTGGTTTTCCCCTGTCTTTTACCACCTCAGTGCTGCCTGCTTCAAACCTCGAAATGTTTTGAAAGTTTTGAAATGTTTTGACTATTCTCATTTTGTTTTGAGGCTATTTCAAAGCCCTTCATTTCAATTCAGTTTCACTATTTCAAGCTTGAAATGAGTCAAACCATGTTGACTCGAAACAGCCGGCAAATTCGCACAGCCCTAGTCCAGTCTTTGTATTTCATGGAGGGCAGAACTTTTGTGTCCTCCAGAGCCGTTTCTTCCTGGCTTTCCATATGACATGCAGCATCTCAGCAATGTTCCTCCCTTCCTTTTTTTTTTTTTTTTGCACATGGGATTTTTAGCCCCCAGTAAATTTTAAAACTCTGCATATCCTGAAAATGAGTTTTAAGATAAAATACTCAAGTTTTCAAACAAATAAGACCATCATAGCCAGGAAAGCTTTATTTTTCAAGCCTCAGTCATGTGTGCTCTAAAGAACTGGAAAATATCTGCAAAGTGTGAATTTTATAGTCTTTCTGTATCTGTAAATCAAAAGCTGCAAAACTGCTGCTAGCCATTTTTTAAAATCACATCTGGGCTCAGGATTTGTGTGCCAAGTTTCAGGTTCATGCAAATTAAGAGATGAGTTGAAATCAGCTTTGAAAAAGGGGAGGTTGATAATGGGAATGCTGATGGAGTGGAAGGTGGGAGAGGGCACTCCTGCAATAAATCCAGGAAGCAGAGATAAAATGAGACCTTGTGACACTTTCATGGAGCTTGGCAAAAAAGGTTTCTGAATTTATCTACCAGCTGAAGCAGCCAGAAGCATATTTTTGCGTAGTCAGGTTTTATCATAACCCACTGTTTCTCTTCAGGTTGAAAGAGTCACAAAGTCAGAGAGGCCAGAGGCTGAACTGTGGCTGAGGAGCATTAAAGCACAGCTGGGATGTGGAGCAAAACAGAGCCCTTTTCCATTCTTGATCCTCAAGATTTTCTAACCTATGCTGCACATCAATGACATGAGGCTTTTGGGGATTTTGGGGGTGCAGGTGGGCCCAAATCATGCTGGCAGTTGAGAGCGAAGGTAATGCTATAGGAATTACATTTCAAAAAAGGAGGTCCTTTGGATTTAAGACTGCTTTGCATCAGTGGACTCACAGTGTATTTAGACAGAGATGACTCTACGTTGAACAGACAGTTGCGCTTTGTGACCACCTGAGGTCCCTTCCAACAATATTTTTCTTTGATGCTAATTAGAAAAGATGACCAAATCATGGGCAATAGTGCATCTTGGAGGTAAGAATAGGTCCTAAGCCTACCTGATTCTTGGATACAGAATAGGACTCAAGGAGGAGCCAAGGTGATAACATTCAACCTTTGTACTGCTATATGATGGCTACTAGGGAACAACTTGTTTTAGAAAGTAAACTAGAGCAGCTTAAGGGTCTAAATAATACCAGCTTGTAAGAGCTCCAAAATCTCCCAAGGTGCTATTATACCTATCAAGGATTCCTGAAGCACAGTTTGTACTGCTTTGTTTTCTGTGCTTTCCAGGCAGGTGTCCTATGCACAGTGGATGAAAAAGATCTGGTTACCTGGGAATCTCTAGCCATTCACTTGAACTTGGTTTTAGGCAGTTTTTAGGGTAATGAAGCAGTGCAAAGCAGCTTCACTGGGGCAAAGCATCTGGCAGAAGCTTTCATCAGCATTGTGATCATTATTATTACTCTTGTAAGTTAACATAATGGCTATGCTCAGGGGGCCTAATACATATTATCAGCAGTCCTGCTGCATCCGAAACAGCTTGGAATCAACCATAAACTAAAGTCTCTCTTTAGGGTTGATATGTATCTACCTTTCTGATAACTTGAAAATATTAAACTAAGTTTCCTCGTGTTGAATTAAATCCCACTTAAACTGTGACACCTACAATAAATGAGTCAACTATATAATTTATAGAATATGTTTTCTCATTCTAAACAAAACAAGCCACCCTTGCTAGAACACTTCTGCTTGTCTGCTATATCCCTTTCTTGACTTGTGCTGGGGCTTTGAAAGTTAGTGAGTTCTTTGAGGTAAGTCCTGCCTTTCTGTGGGTTTGATCATGGACACTTTGAGCATTGCCATAGGTAGTAGGAATCGTCCTGGCCCTGCACTTACTGGGATGATGGCTGCCAGTGTGCTTTGCAGGCAGCAGGATGCCAGGCTGTCCTGATGGCAAACAGTCAGCCTGCAGGCAGGCAGCACACCCTCCCTGCATGCTTGCTCCCTGGCAGGGCAGGGAAACACTGCACTCCTTGTGTGCCTGTCCGCTGGGCAGGGCTGGGAGTAGGATGCAGGGCTCCACACAGGCCCTGAGCCTGGGCAGGGCTGAGAAAAGGCAGCTGGAATGCCTAACCTACCTAAAACCCAGGAGCCACAGCTGCAGGCAATGATGAGCCCAGCAGGGGCTCTGTACTCCCAGCAGCAGCAGGAGGGCACATGAGGGCTGCACTGCATCTCTCCACGAAGCTGAGGATGCCCCACTGGAGGCTAACCCGACCTTTGCTCTCATGACAGGAACCTGACAACCACATTTGCAGGGAACAGATAAGAAAGGCTAAAGCGGTGACTGAACTTAGATTAGCAATGGGAATCAAGGACAAAGCAGTGACCGAAGTTAGATTAGCAACGGGAATCAAGAACAACAAGAAGTCCTTCTTTATATACATAGAGAACAGGAAGAAAACAAATGGGAGTGTGGAGCCACTGCTCAACAACTCAGGAGAGCTGGTTACTGACACCCAGGAGAAATCTGAACTCCTGAATGACTACTTTGTTTCGGTCTTTCACTGGAACAAGGGGAAAACAACGCCAGGTAGAGTATGGGATGAGCACCTTCCTACTATCGCTGCAGAATTGGTATATGACCAATTAAAAAAATTAGACATATACAAGTCATTGGGACTGGATGATCTTTATCCGAGAGCACTGAAGGAGCCGGCCAAAGTCATTGCGGAACCCCTAGTGAGACTCTTCCACAACTTGTGGTGCTCTGGAAAAGTCTCTGAGAACTGGAAGAGGGCCAATATTGTACCCATTCACAAGAAGGGCAGGAGGGAGGACCTGGTAACTCCAGGCCAATCAGCCTAACTTCCATCATAGGGAAAATCCTAGAAAAGTTCATCGAGGAGTCTATCTGTGATAAGCTTACAGCAGGAAAGATTCTGAATGACAGCCAGCGTGGCTTCATCACAGGCAGGTCTTGCCTTACCAACCTCATCTCATTCTATGACCAGGTAACTCACCACCTGTACACAAGAGAGCACCAACCTGACTAGCACCATGAATGAAAGGGACCTGGGGGTAATAATAGACCACAGTATGTATATGAGCCGGCAGTGCGATGCTGTAGCCAGTAGGGCAAATAATACTTTGGCATGCATCAATCGATGCATCTCCAGCAAAACCAAGGAGGTGATTCTTCCACTCTACTTAGCACCCATGAGACTGCAGCTGGAGTACTGCATCCAGTTCTGGGCACCACACTTTAACAAGGACATGGACAAGCTTAAGAGAGTCCGAAGAAGAGCCACCCATATGATCAGAGTCTTGCATGGCAAACCATGAGGAAAGGCTGAGGGATCTGGGACTCTTTAGCCTGAAGAAAAGAAGGCTGAGAGGGGGCCTGGTAGCAGCTTTCTGCTACACTAGGGGAGTACATCAAGGGCTTGGTGAGCAACTGTTCACCAGGGCACCCGAGGGGAACACTAGGAGTAATGGCCACAAACTTCTGGAAGACTGATTCAGGTTCAACATTAGGAAAAACTTCTTCACAGTCAGGGTGTCCAGACTGTATAAGAAGATTTCATAGATTTCATAGACATTAGGGCTGGAAGGGACCTCAGAAGATCGTGTCCAGCCACCTGCCCAAAGGGCAGGAAGTCAGCTGGGGTCATAGGATCCCAGCAAGATAAGCATCCAATTTGCTCTTGAAGTTGTTCAATGTAGGTGCTTGAACCACCTCTGATGGCAGGCTATTCCAGACCTTGTGGGCTCGGACAGTAAAGAAATTCTTCCTTATGTCCAGCCTGAAACAGTCTCGCAGTAGTTTATGACCGTTCAACCTCGTCATCCCTTGGGGTGCTGTGGTGAACAAACATTTCCCCAGATCCTGGTGGTCACCCCTGATAAACTTATAGGTGGCCATCACATCAACCCTGAGCCTGCGCTTTTCCAGGCTAATGAACCCCATGGCTCTCAGCCTGTCATCGTAAGGTCTGTTTTCCTGACCTCTGATCATGTGTGTGGCTCTTCTCTGGACTCTCTCAGGCTTCTCCACAACCTTTTTGAATTGTGGAGCCCAAAACTGGACACAGTACTCCAGCTGCGGCCTCACCAAGGCCGAGTACAAGGGGAAATGATGTCCCGGGGTTTGCTTGAGAAGCATCTATGGAAGCAAGCCAGCGTTTTGGTCGCTTTAGTAGCTGCAGCATCACATTGAAGGCTCATGTTCATCTTGTAGTCAATGATGACCCGCAAATCTCTTTTTTCTGTAGTGTTAGCCAGCGTAGCACTGCCAAGCCTATAAGGATGCTGCAGGTTTTTCTTCCCAAGGTGGAGAACCTTGCATTTTTTGGTGTTAAACACCATCAGGTTCTCATCTGCCCATTTGCTGAGCCTGTCCAGGTCAGCCTGGATCACCCTCTTGTCTTCTGGCGTGGATGCTTTGCCCCAAAGCGGTAGTGCAATCCCCTACCCTGAAAATCTTCAAGAGGAGACTAGACAGTCACCTTTCTGGGGTCACCTGACCCCCAATTGCCTTTTCTGCTTGGTGCAGGGGGATACATATGATGATCTTCCAAGGTCTTACAATCTATGAATCTGAAACCCTGTAGACACAGGAAGTCAGGTACCTGCCAAGGCTTAACAGGAGTTCATATAACATGTGGCTCGTAATCACTTATAGGGGTTGGCCAGATACAAGCCAGCCCTGTGAATCAGGATCAGACTGGGGGCAAGCCCTGAAGGGCCTTAGCAACCTTAGAAGAAGGTGGACATATACTTCAAGGCTGATGGTAGGCCCATGAATTAATGAAGGACATGACTGTTTATGTTATATTGCTTTATTACTTTTTATATGGTACAAACACCATTTGTGGTAAACCCTTGCCAGAGTAGCAGGGCACAGCCAACTCATGTCAGTCCCAGATTGTTCTGTTTTTTTCCACATTGGATCTTTCTTTTTTCATATGAAGGCAGGTGTCTAGAGGACCATGTGCCTACCTGATAGCATCACAAGAACACCCAAGTGGAAAGGGGTGTGGTGCAAGGGGAGGCAGAGCCCCACAGAAGATGCCCAGACACTAAGATCTACACTTATCTCAGTGTACCCCAGTACAGCCAGGTACTACCTCCTGATAGCCTTCTCATTAACAACAAGTCATGGCAGGTGGGATATAGATAAGGGGGCTAAACACCTGTTGAGAGTGTGGCACTTGAGCCCCACCCTGGTGTGACCCTTTGGCTCTGGGTCCCTGTGACAGGGGTGCCATTTTCAGAGCCTCTCTGGACGTGCGGCTTGGCCCCCCCTGTAATGGGCCGCCTGCCCGCCTACTCTCGCCTGCCATGCCTTGATCTTATTTATAAACGATGGATAATTGGAATTAGTGGGAAGCTGCCCATTCATGTGCGCCCCGATGATGGGGGACGCTGTTTGCGGCTCCTTTTCCTCCCCTGCACCGTAGCCCAAGCCTCGCCGATGGTGCTGGTATAATCTGCCCTGGACCATGTTATTATGCCACGGCCCGTTGTCTGCCTTCGGGGCCCCTTGCCACCTCTTGTCCCTCTTGGGGCTCCTCATCACCCCTCTTCACCCTGAGCTCCTCACTACCCCCCTAACTCTGGGGCTCTTCACTACCCCCTGGCTCCAGGGCTCCTCACTACCCCTTGGCTCCGGGGCTTCTTGTCCTCTCTGGGGCCTCTCACCCCCTCTGGGCTTCCCGCCCTCTCTGGGCCTGTACTGCGCTTCCCGCACTTCTCGCCCCCTCTGAGGCCTGTGTCGTGCTTCTCGTGCTTGTGCCACGCTTCCCGCATTCCTTCACCCTCTCGGGGCCTATGCTGCGCTTCTTGCCCTCTCGGGCCTATACCACGCCTCTCACGCTCCCTTGCCCTCTTGGGGCCTATGCCGTGCTTCCCGCGCTGCACCACGCCTGTCGCGCTCGGGGCTCAGGTAGCCCGTAGCCGTGCCTGGCCCTCTGACCCTTCCTCTGGGTCATGCGCCCTACTGGGCAACCGCCCTTGCGGGCTGGGGTCCCAACCCCACATGCTGAGCGCTTCTCCGGCGCTCTCTCACCATGCCCACTGTGGCACAAAATGCCGTGCCACCCTGACACCGCTCGCTGTGCCCCTAATGGGCACCAGGAACCCCCCAAACTACTGGGGAGCCCCCGTGAGGCCTCCTCACTCCCCTACAGCCTCACCCGGTCCTCTGGTATAACCATAACTAAACCATGAACCAAATGGCTATAACACAAACACCAGAAGCCTCTTGGCTTGTAACCCAAAGTCCACACTCACTCAGCTCTTCACCAGACCCCATCTTATCATGCGGCCAGTCAGGGCAGCCAGGTTGTAACCCTGGACTCTGTCTGATCAGCTCGCCTGCCGAGCTCCTGCTCCTGCAGCTGCTAGGAGGGAACTGGCTCTGGCCTTGGCCTTCTCTGTTTATAAAGGCCAGGCCCTGCCCTCTGGTGGTCAGCTGACCCACTCTGTTACCATGGTAACTCTCACCTGCTGCCCTGCTGAGTGGCAGCTTAGCCCATTCACTACCATTCAGTAGCAGGCACCCTAGTGCCCTGCTACAGTCCCACTACACATTATAGAATAAGATAAGTTTATTTTTGTTTCTACACTTGCCGCTCCGGGTTATCTGTAGACCCAACTAGACATTCAAAGGCAGGATCTGGTTTTATGTATTCCAGAATTCTGACAGACTGGCATGGTTGTGAAGGAGAAGTTGTCCTTTCTTGTGCAAGTACTCATAAAGTTATATGGCAGATTAAAAACATTAAAAGAAAATGAAATAATAAAAAAGGACATTAGAATAACAAGGAGAGGTGTGATCAAGAAGGTTCAGGGTCAGAGCTAAACTCAAAGGAGAGAATCCTTCTTTTTGGGTTTTAATCTACTTGCTTTGCTGCATTTTACTCAAACCTTTTACAAGGTTTAAACACTACATGTGATATCCCTGTGGTTTAGTATAGCCTATCAACTTGTATGTTTTCATCAGGTTCTCACTGGGCCGAAAGCTTTATGAATTTCGTCTACAACAATTCCCCTGATCTCATTCTCGGTCATTATAGTGCAGCTGATTGCCAGTAAACAGATACTTCTTCTTTTTATTCTTTGCTTTCAGACTCATAATTCTGTGCTTATCTGCACTGAACTTCATTTGCATTTATGAGCTATATTGGTATTTAAAATATTTACACAAAGAACTTCTTTTATCTGCCTACACTGTTTCTTATTAGCTGTTCACTCTTCTCATTTAAGTTTTAAATACAGACTTGAAATGTTATTTCTAAATGTTTGGCCAGATTCTCTGCATAAAAATTTGGTGCTTATCTATGTCCAATCCCCATGAGTAAACTCAGTCTTAAAAAAATTACCTTTCTCATTTACATCACTTAATCTTCTTTCAATCCATGGTACTTATCATTTCCTGCTTTCCTTTCCACTAAGGTTGAGTACAGACAGTCAAAAAGCCCCAGGCTGAATCGATTCAAACTTTGCACGTTAGCCTAAACTGCATAGACTGAAGTGATAAGCAATTGAACAGACATTCACTTTTGAAACCAGAAAGGCAGTCAGACCTCTGCAGTGGTTCATACCAGTAGCCAGTGGGTGCTAAAGCATGCCTCCCAGCCTGAGGCCATTTTCAAGGTACTGGAATGCAGCCAAGCAGGGCTCATCCTTGATTGGCTAGTGAGCACATGCCTGCCCAAACCCTATCAGTCACCCCCCGGGATAACAGTCCCCTAGTCCAGGGCTGCCTCGGTCCTCCAGGCTCAAAGGCTGTTCCCTAGCCCTGGCAGGATCCCCCAGCCGTAGGCCTGGTGCAGAGAAGGTATTCCCCCTGTTGTTAGAAGGTTCAGGGACAGGGTAAAAGAAAAAGAAAATGGGGTTCTTCTGTTTTCCCAAACCTGAATGGCTCACACTCTTAAAAATATCTGCCTTAAAAATGTCCAGGCTGCATCTAAGATGATCATCCTATTGGTCACATTTATTTCATATAATGAGACTAAGCACTGACTTGGCAAAAGCAAGAGTATAAGCAGATAAGCTAGTTACTTGAAAGACAAAAGGATGCAGGGTTTTACTGAACACCCACTGTTCTGTGGAAAGTGCCTATGTGCAGACTTTTGCCCATAGCGAACAAAAACGACCCTGTGGTAAATTAGCCCTCAGTGAAATAGAAGCTAGTATGGGCATATGGTAATCTGTGACTGATTTTAACCTCACAGTCTCTCATTCATCAGTCCATGCCCTAAGACAGGAGTAGCCAACCTATCGCATGTGTGGCAACAGATCAGTCAGGGAACCCAAGGCAGAAAGCAGAGCAGTAAGGGGGTAGGAGTAGGGGTAGGGGTAGGGGATGGGAGTGGTACTAGGGGAATGTACATGGGGTTAATTTGTGGCATGCCTGCTAAAAAGGTTGGCCCTCTCTGCCTAAGAGAAGCCTGTCTCTTCTCATGGATGTGGGCATCAGGAAGATTAATAATGGAATCATAGGGTTGGAAGGGAATTCAGGTGCTGTCTAGTTCAAATCCCTGTACAGCTGAAGGATTCACTATTTCTGAACCATCCCAGATGGATGTTCATCTAGGCTTTTCTTGGGAACCTCCAATGAAAGAGATTCCACAACTTCCATTAACTTGCTGCATTAGCTTGTTGCATTGCCCTGTTGTTCTTACAGGTTTTTTTCTGAGATTTAACTTAGTTCTGCTTTGCTGCAGTTTTAAAACCATTGCCTTATGTCCTACCCATTGTGGGAAGGGAGAACATTTATCCCCAATCTTCTTTTATGGCAGCCTTTCAGATAATAGAAATTTTCAAATATGCCCCCAGCCCTTAATCTCCTTTTCTCCAAGCTAATCATGCTTACTTCCTTCAGTCTTTCTTCTTATGGCTTTCTTTCTAATCCCTTTTATTACCTTTGTCACTCGTGTCTGGGCCATCTCCAGTTCCTCTAGATCCTTATTAAAATGCAGTGTCCAGAACTGGACACAGTACCCACTCTGATGTCAAACCAATGTCAAATAGAGTAGTACTATCAGTTTCCATGGTTTGCATAAATTGCTTTTGTTAATGTAATGCTTTTGTTCATTCTTCTGTGATGACAATAATGAAGACAAAAGTTTGCCAGGCAGCCCACCCCAAACCACTAATACTTTTGCATATATCTGCCAGAACTGAATCTGAGCTTTTCAAGCAGCACAGACATTTCACCCTGCAGTATCTAATAGCCACTTGGATTTAAAAACACTGTACCATGAAGGAAGAACCAGTGCTAGCTGGATGGCTTCAAATGAATGATAAAAAGGATTCCTGATTTTAAAAACAAAATAGATTTGGTTCTGTGCAGCACCTGCCAAATGAATGTCTCTCTTTGCTTCTGAATTTCCATTCTTGGAGATGCAGATCTTGCTTTTCTTAAAGTTAATTCCATATATATGCCACCTTTCCATAAACTATTATTTCACAATAAAAATGGGAAATACTATTCATTTAGGAAAAAAAATTGAACCACAAACAATTGTTAGAGACAACATTCAGTAAATTAAAAATTAGGGAATTTTTCTAAAACAGAAAATTTAAATACTAACTTTAAGCCTTCTGATTGTCATTTATAATTTTGTTGTCTTAATGCGTATTCCCACTTATCTTTCCTAGCTCTGTGATTAAATATCAGTGGAGTATTCATGCCAGCTCCTGGCTAAGGAGTGTGCCTGTCAGTTTGTACAAGTATAACAATTCACTTCCAGGGATACATCTATCCTCATTAAAAATTAAACTAGACATTTTTTGTTTGTTTGAATGCAATTACTAATAGAAAAAGGTTGAATTCCTTAGAAAATCTGAGTAGCCCAGGTGGAGTCTGAATACAATTCTCATTCTTTATGCAAGTAGTACTCACTTAATGCTTGACATGTGGAAGTTAACCCAACAGGGCACATGGATCAGGGGCTGGAGCTAAGCTACAGGGAATTAAAGGGTAATAGCTTGCCTGCTTAATGGCATGGGACCAGCGACCAGCTGCCAGGGATGACAGGGATGATTGGCTCACCCTAGGGGAAGTTAAAAGCTCCCAAGGAAGTTACATGAGGAGAGGGGGATGGCTGTGGTGCTGAGGAGGCAGCACAGAGCCAGGTTTGCTTTCTCAGGGTCTGAAAAAGTGCCACCGATTTTATTGTTTATGTTACTTCCTATAGGGACAAGTTCTCCCCAGGGAAAATAAAATTGTTTGGTGAACTGAGTCACATTCTGCTACAGTGTGCGAAGCTTGAAAGGTTACAAGCTTTAAAGAATATCTTGATTTAACAAGGCTTTGGATTGTTTGAATTTATGTGAAAGTATTTCAGGATTCTTGAGCCAACTCAGCATTTTCAGACTGTTTTAAATAGGTGCATGTTTCTTCTATGGTAGGAAGAACTAGTATGTCCTTATGTAACCTCTAACACACATTCAACTCTTACACACATATGCTCAGGCATAAATAAACTAGATTAATCCTGGTTGATTAGCACCCTACTCCATGAGTGGTCTCATAGATTTCAATAAAACTTCATAGTGAAGTAAACCACTTTTGGGAAAGTGCTATCCAGTCTTTTTCACAGTGTAGATAGCACTGTTAGTTTACAGAATGTCAATCTAGATTGGCATTTTATTTTTTCTTTTTTAAGAAGTTTAATCTTGGTTTGAAGATTGATACCTAAGCCTTTTGTTTATTAATGCAGCTAATAAGG
This sequence comes from Crocodylus siamensis, assembly GCF_052110815.1. Taxonomy (NCBI): domain Eukaryota; kingdom Metazoa; phylum Chordata; order Crocodylia; family Crocodylidae; genus Crocodylus; species Crocodylus siamensis. Next base: position 85,139,299 of record NC_143395.1, on the reverse strand, counting down.
TGTTGACAAGCTGGACAGGGTTCAGGAAAATGCTGCAAGTGTGGAATGTAAAAGGCTTGCATTACAGTTAGAGATGAAGAAATTCAATTTTACTTTATCAAAAGGGAAAGTTATGAGGCAAGTTGCTGATAGGCCAAGTTATGTATGATGACAGAAGATTTTTGATATATAATCTTCTTTAAACTATGAGATCATAGCTCCATAGGAAAGTAGAACTACAAGGGACCTCACAAGGTCATCTAGTCCAGCCCCCTGCTCGAGGGAGAATCATCCTTGACTAAACCATCCTAGCCAAGTGTCTGTCCAATATGCTTTTGAAAAATTCCAAGGATGGAGATTACACAACTTGTTTAGGCAGCATGTTCCAATGCCTGACTACCCTCATAGTCAGAAAGTTCCTCCTAATTTTTGTACTAAATTTCCTCTGCCACAGCTTGAGGCCATTTCTTCTGGTCACATCCCCTACAGTCACAGAAAAAAGTCCATCTCCATCCTCTTTATAATCATCTTTCAGGTATTTGAAGACTGTTATCAAATCCCCCCCCTTCAGTCTTCTTTTTTCCAGATTAAACTACCCCAGTTCTTTCAGTCTTTCTTTGTAAGTCTCACCTCCAAGTCTACTAATAATTGTTGTTGCTCTGTGCTGGGCACTTCCCAGTTTGTCACCTTTCTTCTTGAAGTTTAGGGCCCCAAAGTGGACACAGTACTGCAGTGTCTCTGGTAGCTGTTGTACAGCTTTGGGGACCTCTTTGTTGGTGCCCTGCCCCCACAGTGATGTCAGGGTGAAACTCTATTCTAGTGTCCCCTAGATGGTCTGGGTGCTGCCCCTTTTCTCTTCTGCCACGTCTTTGGTGTTGTTGGGGAGGCAATTCCCTGTTAGAGGACCAGGAGGGGTCTCAACCCTGAGGGTGTCTTTGTGGGGCTCCAAACAGCCCCTTTTTCCCACTCTTACCATGTCCTCAGCCTGGGTAGATGCTGCTCCCCACAGGTCTTCTTCCCACACTGCCTGCCTTGATAGGGTCAGGTCTTCCTGGTTGTCAATCTTTAGGGGTCTGTCCCTCATCTCTGGGTCAGCTTCCCCTCTCCTGAGAAACTAAACCTGCCCCATCTGGGGTCAAACTGTAACTGAAGAACTCAACTAAAAATGACCAGCTTCTGCTGGCAGGCTCCCGAGGTTCCCTCTCTCTGGGCCCTCAGTTCCTTGGGGAGGACTTGTCTGTCCCCTTTATCTTACTAGCCGTGTGTACTGGCAACTGCCCTGTGTCCAGCCCTTGCCAGCTCTTCTGGCATCACTTCCCTGGGGCCCAGCTGACCTGTGGTCCTGTCGCTCTGGTCCCTCCAGCTGGTGCTGTCTACTTCCCCCTCCTGGGGGCTTGTGATTCTATGTGTTCTGCCTTCTGGGGATGCCTGCGAGCCTGAGGAACTGTCCCCATCCCTGGCATCTCATGGTTGGAGACCCTCTGCTTCCCAGAGACGTTCCTTGAGGCTGCTGCCTCTCAGTGGAGCTCCTTTGCTCCTGTTGGCCTCTGGGGCTTCCCTCTGCCTCACCTGTCTGGGTCCTCCAGCAGGTGCCCAGCTCCTTCTTGTGGTGGCTGGGGCAGGAGCCTCCCAGCTCTAGAGCTGGAGTCTTCTAGCTGGCGTTCTGCTCCTCCCTTTGTGGCACTGGCTCAGCTGGATTCCTGGCTGCCTTTAGAGCAGCCCGCACTGTTGGGAGCCATGCCCCCAGCTCTCGCTGATACATAGGCTCAAGCAGCTATGAAACTGCTGAGCCTGCTTTTGTGTCAGCATCGGTGTTCGGGTCTCTCTCCAGCTGCTGCCCATCCCTGTTCCTGGGGTAAGTATCAGGGTGCACTGATCAGGGTCTGGGCCATGCTGGGGGGGACTCCTGCCTCCCCTTTCACATCCAGGTGCCGAATAGAGCAGAAAAATCCCTTCCCTTCATTTGCAAGTGACAGTTCTGTCAATACAACCCAGTATACTGTTGGCTTTTTGCAACAAGAGCACACTATTGGCTTATATTAATCTTATGGTTCTCTGTAACCACAAGGTCCTTCTCTACAGCACTGCAGCCTATTCAGTCATTCCCCAGTCTGTATTTGTGCATGCAATTATTCTGCTATAAGTACAGGACTCTGCACTTGTTCTTGTCAAATATTATCTGATTGCAGACCATTTTTTCAGTCCATCCAAGTCATTCTAGGTCCTAGCCCTACCCTCTGGAATATCTGCAATGCCACCCAACTTGGTGTTGTCTGCAAATTGCTAAGTGTGCACTTGGCCCCATCATCTAAGTCATTAATAAAGATGTTAATACCAAATGCAGGAGAGACCCCTGGGGAACTTCTTTTGATACCTCCTCCCAACTAGACATTGATAGCTACTCATTGGGCATGTCTATACATGCATTTGTGCCAGTTTAAATTTACTAGGCAGTAGGGTTGTGCAAAATGCCTGTGTTTCATTTTTGTTTCAGATTCAGCATTTCAGAGGGACAGTGTTTCATTTCAGTGTTTCGTAGGGCTGAAATGGCTGTGCTTTGTTTAATTTCAGATTTGACATTTCAGAGGGACACTGATTTATTTAGATGTTTTGAATCATTGTCCTATTTCTTTTAGGCTGAAACCATTTTGGAACTGTTTTGAAAATTGGCCATAGACTATAATGGGGAATCACAAAATTGCTTATAATTGTTATTTCGTGCCTGATTCAGATGAAGCTTGCAGGGATGCTAACTCCTACTAAGGCCATGAAACGTGCCGAGTTTCAAGGAGATAAGTGCAGGGGTTTCTGGGAAATTGCATCTCAAGGTACTGACAAGCAAAACTCATGATGTGTGACTGTGTGTGCGTGTTAAGGTGCAGCGGGATGAAAACTGGAGGGATGGTAGCCCCTGTTCTCAACCTTACAACTCCACTGCAACCATCAAGCCTCAGGTCTCTCAAAGATTTCACAGGTATGTGCTTTCCCCAGCCAGGACCATGCACATGTGTGATGGCTGGAGGTTATAAGGTGCCTCCTACCCACCTTTCACCAGGGAGGTCCTCATTCTTGCCATTTCCTGGGGGCTGCTGCACCTCTGGCTGTCCCACCAGGCCTCCCAAACCTGGCAGGGTGCAGTTTTAGGTCATGACCAGCACCTGGGGCCTCCTCCTTACCCATAGCCCCAGCCCATACCTCCAAGTTCATCCTGGCACAGGAACTCAGCAGGGACATGTTCTTCCCCTGCTGGCTGGTGATGCAGTGAGTGCCACCTCCAGCTCTGAGAGAGGGACATTAAATGGTTTAAAAAAAATGAAAAAAGGAAATAGGTGAGGATGGACTGAGGAGGGTGGCACTCACTCTATCTGCACCTGGAGCTTGGGGAACCCCAGCAGGGGGAGGCTCACCTTGAGGAACACCAGCTGCTCCACCAAACCAGGATCCAAGCAGGCATGGTGGGGTGTCACAACATCCCAAGCAATGCTGAGCATGTTCTTACTTGGAACACTGGTCAGCAGACAGGACAGGTGTTCCTGGTCAACCATGGCCAGATACTGCCACATCTGGCTGTGGGTTGCCGAATAGACCAAGGAGTCATAGTCCAGCAGCTCCACATGTTTGGTGAGATAGGTAGCCATCAAGGCCTCAGTGCCATCTGCCTGATGCTGGGTTCTGGTGCCTCTGGACCCCACTATTGAAGCCATGACCTTGGCCCACATTGGAAGTACCTGTTGTGGAGAAGACTGGCTGCTGCTGGGAGTGCTGGCATGGGAAAGTGGATCCCCCTTTTCTATGTCCCCCAGCTGGTGCCCTTCTGCCTCCTGGACTCTGTTTATCAGCTCCTCCATCCAGTGATCTAGGGTTCTGCTGGTGCACATGCTCCCCTTCAGCCTTGGGTCACACATGGCTGCCAGCACATGGACCACACTGGACCACAATAGATCCAGCCATTTCTTGATGTCCTCCCTCAGCCACTTCACCAATGACTGCACCTCTGGTGACAGCGGCTTTCCCCAGCCAGGAAAATTGATCCTTTGGAACTTCTGCATTTGGTTCTCAAGTTTCCTCATTATGGGGATCACCTGGCTAAGGAGGGCATCACCAGCAGTGACAGTCTTGGTGGCCTCAAGGATTGGCTGGGAGATGGTATCTCACTCAGTTTTGTTAAGTGGGCCACTGATCCTAATTTCCCAGAGCAAGGCCATCTCATGGATGACCTTCTGTTGCTCCACCAGCCTTTCCAGCATCAGGTGTGTAGAGTTCCACCGAGTCTCCACATCCTGGATAATTTTGTGTTGTGGGATGGTCAGCTCTGCCTGTTTTCCCACAGCATCTTGCCCCCATTGGTAGAAGTAACCCGCCACCTTCCTGCATTTCAAAATGAGCTGTCCGGCTCTGGGAGTGCCATCACCAGCAGCCCTGTCCCCCTCCAAGATGTCTCTGACTATGATGTGGAACCTGTGTGCCACACAGCAGATGCCAACAAAGTTGGCATCATGGACCTCCTTGACCATGTTGGCCCCATTGTTGGTGACCATGAACCCATGGGTGAGCTCGCCCTGCCCAATGAGCCACCACTGCACCGTGCTGTTCATGGCCCCCATGATCTCTGTTGCTGTGTAGGACTCATCCATCATCTTGGCTTGAAGGAGAATCCACTGATGGCCTGACTAATGGCACCAGTGCCCTGTGAGGGAAAGATAGGGATGATCTCCACCCAGCTGCTCCAGATGTCTGAGGTGAAGTGCAAGGCCACCTGCACCCTGCCTTGTACAGCTCCTCCCTCAAGTACTCCCTGCATGACTCATACAGGGAGGGCACCACAATCCTGCTGAAGGTGGTGCATGTGGGCACTTGGTAGGATGGGGCCATGAGCCACCTGAATGCTGGCTGCTCAACTAGGGAGAAGGGCTGGCCATTCAGAGCAAGTATCTCCCTGATGCTCTGGGTAATCTCACTCACCTTTGCAACACTCCCCACTCCCCTTTCTGTCCACCTTTCCCCCACTGTTCAAGGGTGGCCTTCCTCTGCTTCAGGGGGATGGGAGCTTTGGAATGAGAGGGGGACTTCTTTTTGGTCATGCTGCCACTGGTGCCAGCATCACTGTGGTGCTGAAATGTTTCTCCTCCTTGTCCTGGCTGGTCTTACATTTGCAGTGCAGGCAGATAGTGAACCTGGGATCATCTGCCACCTCAGAATGATCCCACACCACACTACCCCCTTGCTTCTGGGGTGTGGGTGCAGATCCTGCCTGATCCCCCTCCTCAGCAGGCAGAGGCACAACAACAGGAGGAGCTGACTCAACTGAGCCACTTGCCTTGACAACTTCAATGTCAATGCCTTCCGAGACCTGGCTTTGAGGGAACTTGGCGGGGAGTGGAGCCCAAACTCAGATTCCTTCTTGGTCCCCAGAATTTCTTTTGCTAGGGTGCTCAGGTCCCCTGCTTCCAGATCCAGCTGCTCCTCTGGCACTGGAAGGCTCAGGCTGGGACCTGAAATGGGAGTTGAGGAGACTATCATGCTGGTGCTGCTTGTGATGCTGATGGTGCTGGGTTGTTATTATTATGGCTGGTGTTATTGGAGGGGGTGCAGATGCAGGCACTGGTCTCACCCCCTTGCTGCCACTAGCATCAGAAGCCTCATGCTTGCTAGTGTTAGGGAACAGGCTGCATCTAAGTTTGGGGGGTGGGGGGAGGGGATAGAAACTTACAGCTCTCCCTCTGCCTCCTCTCCCTTCCCAGCCAGAAGACCTGGCACCTGCCTTTTCAGCATGCCTTATATTTTGTGTGCTGGAAAAAAACTCTGTGTGTGTAATAAATGTATGTGTATTGAGACATTTTCCTGCAGTGCACTGTGATGAGACACTGCCAGGTAAAGCACTATGTTTTTGTTTGGGATGAAAAAACCCCAAGAAAAACAAACAACAGGATTTTTGGGGAAGGGTAGGCAAGGGTAAATAAGTAGGAAAGGATTGGCAGGGGCTATAATTTGGTAGCAAGGAACTACCAGACTGGAAGCTTACAGATGCTTCTCTCTGCTGCTGCTGCTGCTCTAAACATGGACGCAACTGCAAAATGGCAGAGAGTAGTTCACAAACAGCCTTTCATGGTGCTTCTCTGTCTCTCTCCCAGAGCACTGGGATTAGAAGGAACCTCAGGGACAGATAGATGTTACTGGCCAACTACAGATGTCAATATCAGAGCAGTCCTTCCCCCTTTCCCTGCCCCCACTTTTAGTTTCTCTTTTCCTGCAAGCCCAGCTCTGAAACAGTCGGAAGCATCCAGAGTGGTTCAGAAACATCTGAATCATTTTGAAACATTTCTGAAACATTTCTGATGGCCCGTTTTGTTTTGGAGCTGTTTCGAAGCCTTGTGTTTCATTTTGGATTCAGATGTTTCAGCTCTTGAAATATCCAAAACTGAAATGAAATGAAACACCCACTGAAATTTCACACAGCCCTACGAGGCAGTAAGTTACTGCACAGTAAGCGGAAATAGGCTGGTGTCTACACATGCAGGCGTAGAAACGCCTTCATACTGTGTGTGGTCTGACTTGGAACTAAAGTTAGTTTCTCTGCTCTTCCTCTTAGTTTTGGCATATTTGTAGAATCCCTTTTTATTGCCTTTTTTGTCCTTTGCCAGCTGCAAGAGAGATTGTAGAAAGGCATCTTTAAAGGGCGAAGAGCACTTACCATTTACCGTCTGAGACACAAAAGGATGGTCAAGGAGAATAAAAAGGAATTTTAAAAAAGTACACATTGATCTCTCTCTCATATATGTATAAATGTAGCTGGAGATGTGTGCACATGTGCCTGTGAGTACCTATTACAACACAGAAGGCACATTAAAGATGCACCTTATTTCTGCCTGACTTCAGACTAGCATAGCGAACTACCACTCTCACTCTTGTTCCAACAGTTAAATTGCTCCCAGGATAAAAGTAATTGCGCCTTTTCTCTAGGCTGGAAGATTAGGCTAGACAAATTCATCCAGTAGATCTTGATATGCCTTTGTCTGATAGATTAAAGAGTCCTGTTGGGATGGAGAGTATTCCATTATCACTGTGAACTATGAATAGATCATCTATCTTCTTCCCAAATTCAGAACAGAAATATTTATAGAAGACTCTGCCCATTTTTGCATCATTGACCGTTTTACTATCTGTATCTAGTAACATTCATGAGCAGAGAGAAGCAGTTAGCTTTACTAACTGATGTCAGGCAGAAGGTGGGGTAGAGATAAGGTGCATCTCTAGCTTGCCTTCCATCTAGTAACAGGTATGCATGCATACACTGACACACCTTCTGCTACATTTGTCTGGAATATATAGACATGGATATGTGTGTGCGTGTGGGTATATAAATATATATGTTTAAAAAAATCCTTTTTTTGGTCCTTGATCCTCCTTTTGTTTCTCAGATGACAGATGGTTGATATGTGCTTTCCTCCATTTTAAACTGCATTTTTTGAAATTTCTCTTGCTTTTTGCACGCTGGAGCTCCTAAACTTTTTGGCAGAGCCTGCCAGTGGGCCCTGAGCTGCAGGGGGCCCTGATCCTTCCCGCCACGGTGGTGATGATCCCTGGGTCTGCCTGCATGGGCTGCTAGTGGGCCAGGTGCTGGCTCTGAACTAGGGCAGCACCCAGCCTACTAAGAGCCTGCCTGGGCAGCCACCACCATGGAGAGAAGGACTGAGGGCCCCTGTAGCTCAGGGGTTGCCCCTGACCATGGGCAGGCTCTGCCGGGGTAAAAAAAATGGATTGGGCCCCTTGCCACTTTTTTAGTTCTTTCCTCCAGGAAGGTCTGTGCCACCTTCCTGCCACCTGGGACCACCCAGGAACAATGTTGCTTCTAAGGTGTAGTGATCTGTGAGTGTGCCACTTTGGTCCGTAAGCATGCCGTTTCGGTCCATGACATGCCGCTTTGGTCCTGCCTTCCCCTTTCGCTAAGCCTGGATCTGGACTATGTTAAGTCTAATAGACTAGAATTCTCATGTAATGGATCCTTACCATTATTCTCAGGGTCAGGGTCCCCACGAGGGGCAGGGGCACCCTATAGGCAGTGCAGGTCCCATGTGGGCACAGGAGCCCCCTGTAAGGGAGCATGGACACTGGATGTTGTCTATATGGTTCATAGACTGTAAGGGCTGGAAGGGACCTCGCAAGATCATCGGGTCCAGCCTCCCCCGACCCAGGCAAGAAAGACAAATGGGGTTCAGGGGACCCCAGGTTAGGGTTGGTTGGTTAGGGTTAGGGTCCCATGGGGGCACAGGGGCTCCCTATAAGGGAGCATGGACACCCTCTAGACAGTGGGAGCCCCTGCAGTGGAAGCTGGGGCATTCTAGGGGAAGCAGGGTCTCTATAGGGGTCAGGGGTACCTATAGGCAGCAGGGCCCCCATTGGGGCACCCTGCAGACCCCAAGCACCTATGGGAAGCAGGGCCCTACAGGCAGCGCCCCCCACTTACCCAGCTCAAAGTGGCCCCTGTAGCACTCCCTGTTGAAGAAGGCGCAGAAGGACATGGTTGCTCCTGGCTGCCTGGCCCAGCCCCTCCTCCAGCTCTGCCTGCACCACTCCCCGGGGTCACCAGGGGGCACTGCCAGAGAAGGTGGTGCAGGTGGGCAGGTGGGCACGCAGGGAAGGGGCAGGGACAGGCGCAGCCTGGGCCGGTCAGGGCAGCTCCAGCTCCACAGTGTAAAAGCAGCTGAAAGGCAGGGAGCGGCACTGATCTGGTAGAGCAGTTCCCCGGTGCCAGCATAGCCCCTGCCAGGATGGATGTAGAGCATGGGTAAAGAAACAAAAGTCTGCTGCAAACAGAAATTGTCATACTCACAATTTTGGGCACTTGTGGTGCAACAAGGGGCAAGGATGTCTATTTATTTGGGTTTTGTTTCACCATAATTTTCTTATGGCAGCACAAAGTGATATCTGTTTGCAACCTTGGTGACAACAGAAGCAGCTGTCTTATGAACTGTATAGTTAGGCAATAAAAGGCAACTTCTAGCTGGTCTATTGCCCTATCCTTCTTGTCCTGCTAAATAATCCAATGAGGGAAGCCTTGAACTCTTCTTAACAGAAGCAATTCCTGCGAACTTGTGAAAAAAGCTGGTTAAAAAAAATACGCAGGCTTTTTTTGACCAGGACAAGAAAAAGAGAAAAGTGGGAAAGCTTCAACCCATGTTTAACCAGTTCTACTCTTTGAATTTGTTTAATAATTTCAATCGCATGTACTAGAGTCCTGTAAATACAACAAAAGATAATGGTTCAGTTGTTTATTTCCATTTGGAATAAGGAGACAAACAGGGACATAAAATAATGAATCAGGACTTGTAATAGAGACAATATATTTTATTACACCAAGAAGATTTTTGCAAAAAAGTCTTTTTAATTGAAAGCTTTTGAGCACAAACACTCTTCATCATGCATTGGAGAAGAGATTGTAAAAATTCTCTTGGGTAGAAATGAAAGTTCATATTTCATAGGATTTCACAGAGGAGTCAATAGATGGTATGAAGCCTCTCACCTCCTGTGAGGATCTGTGATGATGCAAATTACCTTGAAACAAGGCTGGAGCAGGGTCTCAGGTTTCAGGTGGTCACAGTTGCTTCCTGCTTGGAAAAATATGAAGTTTTCATTAAAAAAATCAGCTAAAATTCAGTATCTTCTATGTGTCAGCTATCCAGGTTGTAGCCATATTGGTCTAGAGGAAACCTGAGATTCTGCTCCTGCCTTTGTTTCAAGGTAATTTGCATCATCACAGATCCTCACAGGAGGTGAGCAGCTCCATACCAGCTATGAACTGACTGCCCAAACGAATTTTCCATCTACTGACTCCTTTGTGAAATCCTATGAAATATGAACTTTCATTTCCATTCAGGAGAACTTTTACAAACTTTTCTCCAATGCCTGATGAAGGGTGTTTGTGCTTGAAAGCTTTCAATTAAAGACATTTTGTTGCAAAAATCTTGTTAGTCTAATAAAAGATATCATCTCTGCTATGAGTCCTGATCGCCTTTTTCTCTAGACCAGTATGGCTACAACCTGGATACCTGGGATATAAAATAGTAATTCAGGAAACTTTGTCATATTCTGTCAACAGTTGATGTGACCCAATGGAAAGAATATTTGAGTGGGAGTGGAGAGACTTGGGATTTAGCCCTGGTCATCACCAACTTGGGAAGAAGATGTTCCTCTGTCACATTCTTTCCTCTTATCCTTTGATGAATTACAATAGAATCTCTTCTGGGAGGGGCTGTTTGTCTGAAGAGCTCCTAGCATGCTGGAGCCCCATCTCCAGCCCAGTCTCTTGTAATTAAATACAAAACTACTTAGAGAGCTAGCGTGATTTTTCTTTTCTTCCTTCCCTCCTCCTAGCATCAGCTTTTAAGATTACTGAGAGCATCTACACAAGACACTGACTGTGCAGTCATTATTGTGCAGTCATTTAGTCCTGTTTATGTATAAACTGCACAGTAGGCTACTGCGCATTCAGTATCATGAAAAAGTGATTCATTGGTGCTACTGCACAATAATGTTGGTTACTGAGCAGTCATTTAGTATTTGTTTATGTAAAGTTTGTTGGGATATGTATGTTAAAAACAAGTGCTAAATGACTGCACAGTAATCCGTGTTAGTGCATGGTAGCACTGACAAATGGCTTTTTTGTGATGCTGAATGAGCAGTAGCCCGAGACTACTGTGCAGTAGTGTGGTGTCATAGTTGCTGCCATGCGACACTACTGTGCATTAGTCTCTGGCTACTGCAAAGTCAGTGTCTTGTGTAGATGCAACCCTATTTGTGCTATACTAGAGAGAACCCCTCCTTCCCTGAATCAGCATCTGATTTTCCATTTTTCACTAAATACATTTTAAAAACTTTATAATAATTAGTCAGCTTCAGTTAGTTTGCAGAGCTTTTAAACTTTAACTGCAAGCCATGTAGTCCCATTTTAAAAACCTTTCTGCTCTCTTCCTGTAACCTATTTGTTAATCATGTTTTGGTGACTGGCTTTTGGGCAGATTCCCAAGAATTTTTAAGGCAGTCTTTAATAAACACTAATATGTCTGCATACAAAAACAGATGATTATTATTCATGGGTGGGATTACGCAGAATTAAACTTTCCAAAACTGCAACGAACACATTCAGCTAGACATGAAAGTAAGCTGAATTTCCATTTGGTTTGCTTCTTGCTGAGCCTTCAAATTATAAAGTGAAGCAAAGCCAAAAGATTAATACAATGAAAACAAAGATTGGGAAATTAAATGACACGATGCAATTTTCTGCCTCATTGGGCTGGCACCAATAATATGCAAAGGAAAGCCTGCTTAGTGTTGGTTAGCTGCTATATAAATGCAGGACAATCAGTCTCCTTCTCAAGGGAAGCTATTTTCTTGAATCATGTAGCTATTGACTCTTCCAATTACTAGAGCCCCCATGCACAGTTTGAGGCCTGTCTTTTTTTTGGTTTTTTTTTGCTCTATTTTGCTATATTACTATTGCTGGAATTTACACAGGTACATACTTTCATATTATCTCCAATATTTTAGTGATAGATATGGGGCATACATTTTTAAAAAAGCCTGTAGCCTGCTGCCAGCCCCATAATTACATATTCTTTTTTTTTCAGAATATGTTGGGTGGTTAGGATCCTTCTCTAAACATATCTATCAGCATATTCTTAATGTGTTTCGTACTGATGCGGCTGCTGGAATATTCAGGCTCTGACAGATGTTCACCTAAAGGCACAATGGAATTGGATCCCAAAACCCAAAAATCATGTCTTCTAGCATAGCACACACGCATGACAGGAAGTGCAATTGTTAGATCAGGAGCCAGATCACAATCATGCCATATTGTTTGTGCAAGTGCAGCCTGGGATCATGATTCTAGGATCCTCCTGCACTGGCAAGTTGAGTGCCTGACAATCAGCTGATCATCAACTGGCTCTAGGGACCCATGGGGCTGTTTGAGCTTGTGGCAGGCCCTGGGACACAGAGGTCCCTCCACCCCATTATGGTCCATCCTGTCACCACTATCCGCTCGTAGATCACCCAGTCCCATTCAAATGCCATGCCTTGTTGGAAAAAGAGTTAATCTGGAAGGTGTCTTGCTCCTGCTTGATGCAAAAGATGGGAGGAACTCTAAAATGGGATTCATAGATTCGTAGATACTAGGGTTGGAAGGGGCCTCAACAGATCATCAAGTCCGACCCCCTGCCTAGGCAGGAAAGAGTGCTGAGGTCAGATGATCCCAGTCAGATGCCTATTCAGCCTTCTCTTAAAGACCCCCAAGGGAGGGGAGAGCACCATCTCCCTTGGAAACCCATTCCAAATTTTGGCCACCCTTACTGCGGAGAAGTTTCTCCTGATATCTAGCCTAAACCTGTCAGTTTGTGACCATTGTTCCTTGTTACCCCAAGAGATGCCCTGGTGAACAGAGCATGTCTGATCCCTTGCTGCGTTCCCCTAATGAATTTGTAGGCAGCCACAAGATCACCTGTCAGTCTTCTCTTGTGAAGGCTGAAGAGGTCCAGGTCCCTCAGTCTCTCTTCATAGGGCTTGTCTTGTAAGCCCTGAACGATATGAGTGGCCCTTCTCTGGAACCTCTCAAGTCTATCAACATCCTTCCTGAAGTGCGGTGCCCAAAACTGGATTCAGTACTCCAACTGCAGTCTGACCAATACTGCAGAGGGGAAGTATCACCTCTTTGGTTCTATTTGTCATGCATCTGCTGATGCATGATAAAGTGAGGTTAGCTTTGCTGATGATTTTATCACACTGACGACTCATGTTCATCTTGGAGTCCGCTATGACTCCGAAATCCCTTTCCACTTCTGTGCTGCTGAGAGGGTCACTTCCCAGCCAGTAGGTGTGCTGGATTTTTTTTTGCCCTAGATGTCGCACACTGCACTTGTAATGGTTGCGCTGCATCCTGTTGTGTACTACCCATTTTTATAAACTGTCCAGGTCTGTCTGCAATCTCACTAGGAAACTGCACCTCAAATTCCTGAAAGCAAAACTCATGTCACGTGTGTATGTTAAGCCACAATGTGGTGAAAACTGCAGGCCTGCCAGTTGTCAAGCTGTGATGGCTTATCTTGTGTTTTTATGTTTATATATTTATTATGAAAAAAAACAAAATAGTAAGAAAAATATATCTGAGGAAGCTTTCAGTTTGAAAACCCCTTTGTCAGGCTGAGGAGGTACGTGCAGTTGGTGTGTCTCCTGGTCCTGGATGGAAGGAATAGTAAAGAAGCCAGAGGCGGGACTGGCATGCAATGCAGGCAAGAAAGCCAGTCAGTGAAAATGGAAATGGAGGTGTCATGGGGTGAGGGACAGACTGCGGGAGGGCGCGAAGGGGGATGTAGCAGCACAGGTAAAGTGTAGAGGTACCTGGGGAGTCAGATCTATCAAAGACAACAATACCCAACTACCTGTGGGGACACATTCCTCACCAAAAAAATATTCTGCCTCCAGTCTCTCAGGCCTGATCCTGAGAGGGAAAAAATTACAAACTGCTTTTCACAGTTGGGCCTATGAATTGCACTTCATCAGCCTCCTAAGTACAGAAACTCATGGACACAATATAGATTAGACAGTGAAATTCTGATACTCTGCAAACTGCTGGACATTTGACTCCCCAGGTACCTCTGCACTTTTACCTGCACTGCTATATCCTCCTTTCCCACCCTTTTGATGCTGCTGGTGCTATTGGTGTTGAGCCAGCTAAGTTATTTTGACCTGCAGTTGTTTACAGTGGTGGACCAAGCTGAGGCTGTAGGGGAGGAAGAGGCCTCATGGGGGCACACTGCCATGATGTGCGGAGGCCCCAGCACCAGGAAGGGCACACCTGAACACACAGTCCCACAAGCACCCATGTCATGAGTTTTGCCTGCCTGCGGTCAGAGGAACTGGGCCTCAGAACCCAGACTCCCCCTGGTTTGTTGACACCTGGTAGGCATCGTGGCCACAGCAGGCCCTTGCAGGCCTGCAGTTTTCACCCCCCATTGCACACAGTGTCACCTATGTCATGAGTTTTGCTTGTCAGTAGTCTGAGGTACAGCTTCCCAGAATCCCTGCAGCTGTCTCCCTGAACCTTGGCACTCTTTGTGGCCTCAGCAGGAGCTACCATCTCGGCATGTTTCATCAGAATCAGCCAAAAAACAACAAAGTTATAGATATTTCATTGATTCCCCATTATATCCTATGGCCGAAACTCCGAATTGCTGAATCTTTTCCGAATCAATTCGGAAGCTCTGAATTGATTTGGAAAGCCTAAAGCTTCTACTGATTCAGTTTGGATTCATAGATTCAGCATCTAAATCATCTCTGAATCCAAATCACGATCCAAAGCTTTGCACAACCCTACTGTTTAGCAAACCCTTAACAAAAGCAAAACTTCAACAAAACTTCCTTCTCTGCAGGGCTACTCACAGGGACTAAAAAAGCCTTCTGTTCTCCAGGTAGGCAGTCCAGCCCCCTCCACAGCCCTACTGACCTTTTTTCCTTTGCTGACCAGGATTTTATCTGTCTGGGCCTCCCCATTCCCCCTTATGGGCGTGGCCACACCTGGCCCTTGCTAGGTTCTGGTCTTAAGGCCTAGGGACAGAAACTACACATAAACTACTACAAATCATTGGAAATCATTTCAAATCTGTAATACAACAGAAGTTCAGTGCACATGGCCGAAATCAGTTTAAGATAAACCTGGATGGATGTAGTATCAGACTTAACTGATTTAGGTTAAATCAGTTTATTAAATGTCTGTGCTAGATCCCTTCCAGATTCAAGTTAATTTACAGTTCCCCAGTTCTAAGATGTTTTGCACTTCCCCCACAAACCCTTCTTGTGAGATGGGTAGGCTAGCCTTGGTCGAAATTGTCTACTCCAGCTGAGCACATAGGCATCCTTTAGCACCTTCTGGCTTCTTGCCTCAGCCACTGAAAGCATGTGGCTGCATTTGGAAAATCAAAAGCAAGTGTCTGTTCACTTGCTTATCACCTATGCAGCTTAGACTAACCTACCGAGATTGAATTGATTCAGCCCTGGACTTTTTGACTGTCTGTACTTACCAAAAGGGACCAGGCATCCTTTCTGGCCTTTTATCTTCCCTCTTCATAACAGAAGCCTGATCCCTTCCTCGATACACAGCCCTGCTGTGGTACCCACAGCTGGCCAATGATCAGCTGCTCATTGGCAAATTGGGACTACCCCAGGGCTTGAGTCTTGGGCCATGCTGATCTTCAGTGAGCTGGCAGGGACTGCCCCAGTGGTTCAAGCACTGGGGCAGCCCCTGCCAGTTGATAAGGATGGCCTGGGGAGATTGGAGCAGCCATAGAGATCAAACCCCAGGGTCATCCTGAGCAGCTGACTGTCAGCTGGCAGCAGCTATCTCTCTTAGCTGACAAGCAGCTGATCAGGATGGCCGTGGGGCTCAAACCATGGGGACATCTCTTTCTCTCAAAACCGGGATAGGGATGGTCCCAAAATTTGAGCTGTGGAGCTGCCCCAACCTGCTGTCAGAGAATACTCCAGAGTTCAGACTCTTGGTGGTCCCTGCCAGCCAATCAGGATGGCCCTGGCCCTTGACTCATCCCAATCAGTTGGCAGGGGCCACCCTGGGATTCAAGTCCCAATGTTAGGACAACAGGGATTCAAACCCAGGGCCCCCAGATAGTCTGGGTCCTCAGTGCCACCCTACAGCTGATCAAACATAAACATCAGCCTAGCTTGGTTCCCCCATGAACACATCAGTGAGGAGTTAGGTGACCAGGGGAAACTTATAGGAACTGTGAGCTCCTGACTGAGGGGCTATAAAACCCCTCTTACTTCCTGTGGGACTTATCCCAGCAATATTGCTTATGCTGTTTGGACCTCTACCTTTCTCTTGCCTGATCCCAGCCTCGCCATTGTTCCTGCCCCCACTCTGTTGGGTTTCCTGGCTCTGATCTACCTTCCGTCATCAACATGATACTGTCTTAACCCTTGATCTGAAGACCCAAACTGAAACTGACACCTGACCCTGGCCTGCCTCTGGTAATTCACCGAGTGACTGCTTGTGGCCTTGTTGATCCTGACACCCAGGGTCTTCCTTCCAGTTGACAATCAACTGATCAGGTTTGCTTTGGGCCTTGAGCCCTGGGGTGGTCCTTGTATGGCATACCACATGTTCAAATTAGGCATCATACAAACCAGCTACAATGATATTACACATTTTAAAAGTAATATGGTTGTGGCTGGTTTGTGATTTTTATGGCACTGTAAATTCTGTGAATGTGGGGCCAGTTGCCATCTCTGGTGTGATTAACACCTTAATTGCACCAGAAAGATAACATTTGCCAGGGGCCTTAGTGGATATGTATCACAGCTGATGTCAAGGTTGTTTTTTACTTACCTTCTCATCAATGGTTAAGATGATTTGAAAGAATAAAAAGTTCTGTTTTTAAAGATTTGGGTTACCACTTGGTTTGGAAGAATCTTGGCCTTAATTTGAAGAATTCCCTTATCAGGAATTACTATGGTATTCTTCATGAATTAGTAAAAGCACTTGAGAGGCTCTAGGCAAAGTTAGAGTGTTCTTAATGTATTATACTACAATATTGTAAAGTAAAAGCCACATTTTTATATGATTCAGCACAGTCTCATGAGTCCCAGTCTAGTCCCAGCCTGGTGGCTGTTATGCTGTGTAGCCTCAGAGAAATTCCTTCCCTTGTCAGTGCCATGTTTCCCTTCCAGTCTCATTTGTCTTGTCTGTTGAGTTTGGAAGCTCTATGGGGTCAGAAACATCTTGCAGCTAGTTGCGTGGAGAGTGACTAGTGCATTGGAGCTTTGAGTATACTCAAAGTGAAGTGAACTCAAGTCTAGGACCCCAGAACCTCACTGGTGTTCTAATTGTACTTCTGTCTGGCTGTTTCCTTCAGAGATTGAGTTAGGGTTGGGTTTGGGTGAAAAATTCAACTTCTTCATTTTGCACATGCACAAGGGCATATGACTAAAATTAATTCTGGCAGTCCTTGGCTGAGCATAAGGCAGGGCAGGGTGGCACCTTAAGAGACTAACTGGTTAATAAGTTAGATTTTTAAGGTGCCACCCTTACCCTGGTCTGCCTTCTGCTTGATGATGGAGTAATATGGCGAACTCTAACTGAGCATGTGACTGCAAATGCAATGTTGCTTAGCTCTAGCCATTTGTTTGTGTGTATGTATATCTATCTATCTATCTATATTCTTTCTAAGATTTTATATATAATCTTAGAGAGAATGTCAAAGGTATACAAGGGTTACCAGACCTCCAGGAAAGACTTCTATCACTTCAACTTAAGAGCATTAGCTGATAGCAGCAGCAAGTTGTTATCCCAACCTGCCCAAGGAGGGAGGCACATAACAGAATGAAACAGTTCAGTAATGTACATCAAGAGCCTTATTTTATGGTCACACTACTGAAGCACAAAGTTCTCATAGGTTCTCTTTGGTAGGCAGTGTACCTGAGAAGCAGGTCTACCGTGCAGGTGATCTGTGTCCAGGTGTGGTCACCAAGGATGTGAGATGCAGCCCTTGCTTTCATGCAGCTCTGGAGGTTCCAGGATTGTCCTCTCTCTTTCTTTCCCTGCTTTTAATTTTCAAGATAAGGTAAGGAGGAGGAGGGAGGGGAAAAGCAAAGAGCAGCAGGCTCTGGAGCTGCTTGAAAGCAGGGCAGACTGTGCTCAGAGCTCACAGTGCATGTGGAGCTCACTGGCATCCAAAATCACAGACCTGTTGGGTGTATGGCATGTGCACAATTGGCTCTTGACTGACCATGTGACCCACCCCTGACTACACACCTGGTTGCACCCCAGTTGCTTTGATCCTGGATTCACCCATGTCTGTGTCCCATTCCCAACTCTTCCAGAAGTGATCTTGTGTAACTGTTATATGTAAAGTGTGTGTAATACTTGTCTCCCTTCTACAAAAGAATTATGAAGTCCTTTTTAAAGAAAGCTCTTAGAGTTTGCAGCAGTCAGTAGAAAAAAAAAAATCAGACAAACTCATACCCTTAAAGAACCTAGCCCTAGGCAAAAGCATACTTTAATGGGAGCAACTAGTAATAGCGACTACTTTAGCTATGGTTTGAATGGTGGCTTTAGGAAACACAGTGGTTCCTGGAAGAATGCATGATACAGATAGAGAGTTGCTTCTAAAAAATCTAAGTACTACCAGATCATAGGTTAACAGGAAAATATGGCTGGATAGGACCTTGTGAAGTCATTTAATCTAGCCCCTGCACAAGTTAGGACGATCCTCGATGATACTGTCCCAAAAAAGTGTCTTTCTAAACTGCTTTTGAAAGTTTCTAAGGATGGAGATTCCACAACTTCTTTAGATACCCTGTTCCACTGGACCACCCTCATAGTCCAGAAGTTCCTTCTAATCTCCAGCCTAGATGTCCCCTGCTACAGCTTGAATTGGTTGCCTCTAGTCCTGTGCCCCCCTCACCCCCCCCAAAAGGGAAAAGTCAATCTCCATCCTTTCTATAATCACCGTTTAGGTATTTGAAAACTGTTATCAAATCCCCTCTCATTCTTCTCTTTTTCAGGCTAAATAACCCTAGTTCTTTCTGCCTTTCCTCATAAATCTCATCTCCTATGCCCCTAATCATTTTTATTGTCCTTCAGTGTTTTATATCTTGTTCAAAGTGGGATGTATTTAAACATACATGGGAATGTCTCTAGCACTACTATGGCAAAAAGGAAGAAGTCAAAAACCATGATAGGTCTTCCTATTTTAGATAGGCTGATTTTTTTTTTTTAACTGCCATATTTTGACAAAAGCAATGGTGAGCCACAGAGTAGCAGAAACTAAACAGGTTTTACTAATAGACTTTTAAATGTACACATCCATACATACATAATAGACTTTTAAACTCTTGTTCTGAGTTCACAGGGACTGAACCACAGCTTATCTAAAGAAACATGGAGAACAGCGAAACAAAAGAAGCATGAAGATGTCATTACTAATGCTCCTTCTAGACACACACACACACACACACATATATTATAAAATATGTATCATAATCCTTCCAGATGTTGGTATGCATCTTTTCCCATATCTAGGATGATTGCTGTATTTCTCACTACAATCATGTAATCTCATGATTGTGCTTCTGTTGGATGCAGTTGTGTTCTTTTTTCTGTCTAGAAGTCTTGTGTTCTTACGATTTGTTCCTATTGTGGTAAGTGATCGCCTCACTTGCTATTTCAGCATCACTATTCTAGGTTGGACTAACAGGAGAAGTTATCAGGTCTCTGCTGTTTTGCCTAAATACTTGTCCATTGTTTCTGACATATGTATATGTGCAGACACTTGGGGAGGTTAGGGAGAGGGTAGAATGAGTTAAAAATGGTCACCCAATCTAAATAAAGTGGGGGGGGGGGTTGGGAGGATTGGGTGGGGATAGCATGGTATGCAGAGGTGGGTTGGAGGGGATCAGGTGGCTGTTGTGGTGTGCAGGGGGGTTGGCAGGATGGGAGAGGCTTTCTTATCCTGCTAACTCCCCTCATGGACCCCACCAGCTCTCCCTGATGCTGCTGAACTGCCTCTGATCCTATAAACTACCCCTGGGACTTGTTCTACAAGCATTCACTGGTCTTGCAAGCCAGGGTGGGGTGGGGAGGGGGGAGATTAGTTGGGGCTGGCAACTTCACAGACAGGGTTTGGTGGGATCTGATGGCTCTGTGGAGGGGGGTCTCTCCCCACAGGACCACAGACTATTTTTAGCCCCTGACACCTCCACTCCCAGATGGATAACCCACCTGGCAAACCAACCCCTTCCCCGATCCTTTCTGCCCCTCTCTCCACTTTGACTTACTTCCATTGGTTTCCTGCCCTGTTGCACCACATGGAAGTACTTACCCAAGCAGGTATGTACTGCAGCAGGAGGGGGGCATTTCCTTTCCTGTTGCCAGAACCCCATGTAACCTGGGTGGTACTCCAAGAGGTACCCCCTCTCCAATTGAAGGGATCAAAGCAAGTGCAAAGTGCTGTGGGAGGTGTAGGGACTTTCCTCGCCCTATAGAGCAGAGCCAGACCACCAATGGGGACTCAACCATATACCTTTTAATAAGAGAACAATACAGGGAACATAACCAGTATAAACCAGGTTGTACAGGGGACACTACAATGCTCCGCAGGGGCAGAATTCAAAGGTCCCACACTTACAGTCATAGACATATTCATCCAGTTGACAAAAGACAGGGTTAACCAAAATGTAAAATACAAACAGCAGAACAAAAATACTGGTTGGTAAAATAAAAAAGGCAAGATACAAAATGTCATATGACAAGGAATATAGGGCCTAGGTACCTGGAGGGGGAGAAAGGGAAAACACAATGGCCCCTTCCCACTGCAAGAAGAATTTCTCCCTGTTTGATCACTCACCCCAGCTCCAGCTAGAACTCAGATCTCCCACATTGTAGGCAGTAACTGTACCACAGAGCCCCCAATGCTGGTGCTATGCCAAGCTGTTAGGGGTCTTGACCTTCCTGGAGCCCCAGCCTCACATTGAGCTGCCTGGCCTCTGATTGGAGGAGCTGGAAACAGGGCTGGGAACTTCTCAGGTCGCTGCTCAGATCCTTGCTGGAGCTGGGCAGCCTCTCATAGGGGATCCTGGTGCCCAGCAGGGAGCCTCTCCTGCTGGCCGCATGCCTTGCTGCTAAGGGTCCTGCTGCTGCCTGTAGGTCCTGCTCTTTCAGGCTCTGAGGCAACTGCCCCTGCCCCTGCCCCACTGGCTCAGCTCTGTGAAGCTCCTTCCTTGTTGTCCTTCACTGGTCTTCCTGAGTCAGCCATGCTGCCCCTTTTATCCCCCTCCAGGTGACCCAAGGGGCCAATCAGGGGACATGGAGGGTGAGTCTCTGGGGCCTGATTGGTGAGGAAAGTGAATCCCAAGTCCTCCAATCATCTTTTGCCCTTTCAAAACCCCTGGGCTAAATCACTGCCAGCCAGCCCGTCACACCCATATATGTGCATGCATGTATTTGCGTCTGTGCGTATTATCACTAGTCCATCTTCTGTGGTCAACTCTAATATATACTTTCATTCACAAGTGTCTGATAGGGAATTGTCTGATTTTTTGGGGGTGGGTTATCCTCAAATTATTATTTCTTAAAAAAAAAAATCCATAGCATCATTTCCCTGTTTCTCTCATTGTTTCATTACCTTGTTTGTGGATAAGGGTAAGCATAACTGCTACACAAGTCTCTTTTTCAGGGCTTCACTTTAACTATGAAATTGTACCTTTTGGTTTCAAGATCATGTGATGGCATCTTGGCGATAAAGATATAAATAATTTCCTTTCTATTTAAGCATGTGATTATCACAATATCCTCACTCTGGAGAGCCATCATGCAGCTGCTGCTTGTTGTGAAGCACACATTCAGTGTTCACATAAAGCATCTATTGTGAACATTTCCTGTTCCTTTAGGAAAGCGTGTGCTTTCAACTACTTGTCACTTACCTTGTTTGGATCCATCAGATGCCTGTCTTTTCCAAGATGGGATCATATTTACTCACCGTTGCTAATTACCTTTTCATTGTCTAAGTAAATTCCTTTATGATTGTATGAGGATATTATGCTCTAGGTTAATATAACTCTAGCAGTCTGTCAGGATAATCGCAGTCTGCCTCAGCAAGCTTGCCATGAGAGACTCCTATTCTCCAGTTATCCACATCTTTCTGCTCACAGATATATGGGCTCACAAACTTACCTGAATCAGTTCCTGCAAAAAATTAACTCCCCTAGCTTCTTTCACCTCATCTAGTTGTTGTCCAAAGGCTGCATATTTCTTGAATTATTCTTCATTAAATTCCTAGTTTGGTATTTTGAGTTCTGATGACATGGTGACCAAGAAGCAAGATCTTTGAGTTACTTTGTATCCTTGGTAGAAGGAATTACTGAACTGTGCATGAATACAGTACACCCACTTTAAGTGGTAGGTGTTTTGCAAGTTAGAAATAAAACCTGCAATGGATACAAAATGGGTGCAGATATGCAGGCTTCTCTGTCCATGCTCTGAAAATCTCTCCATGTTACCAAGAATCTCTTCCATATTATCACTGGTAGTGTCCTGCTTCCCCAGAGCCACACTCTGGCTGCTGCACTTTGGCTGCAGGCTCTACGCAGCAGGATTGCTGCTGTAGCAGTCTCAGCCGGCCCCCAGGACCCCAGGTAAGGCTTCTGGGGCCAGCCTAGTGCTGGCCCCATCCTCCCCTATCGCACCCAGGGTAACATGCCACACGCCAGATTGGGCGTAGCACAGGCGTTCCCTGGGACAACTAGCGGCGGCACAAGGTGCACCGTGGCTAGTTGTGCCTGGGGAACCAAACGTCCACATACATGAGGACCTAGCTTTAAAGTACTACTAAGAGGAGGATATTTAGCACTCTCCCCCCTTGCATTACTGTGAACATGTTTCTTTTTCAAAACAATCATCAACAACAGAGCCAGCTATTGCTTTATGAATAGTTGCCATCCAACAAATCCCTTGCAATAACAATATTAGTTGCCTCCTGCAGTGGGGATCAGTGAGTATTGGTAGTGCTTCTATCCCATTTCTAAATCTCAAAGTCTTACTCCAAACTTCTTTGAGATATTAGACCACCTTATTTTTTTCCCCTGACAGAGCCTGCAGATAGGGTAATATAGGGTTCTGAGAGAAATGACGGTTTGTTGCACAATCAGCCACTGGAAGTGTCCTATAGCCATGCACTGACAGAAGTGCAGGGCTGCAGAGCACTTTAAAAATTCCTGATTAGGTGACAAGCTGAGCCCTCATTGCATGAAGGTTCAGATGAAGGCAGTCCAAAGTGCAACGCCTTCATTAACATTTGTCAGCACTTGCTGGGAACACAGCTGGGCTGATACAGCCCAGCTCTGCTTCAGGCACTATCTTCCACATGGGAGGGGGACAAGGGAGGGGAGTGAGTTCAGTCTGGTGGTTGCCCAGCCAGTGCTGGAGGGTAGGAAAAGTGGATTAGAGCTCCTTCCCCATAAACTGGAGGGTTCCAAACCACCCTCCCCTACCACAGCAGGTGGGGGAAACCCCAGAATGGATCTTTCTCCCCTGCTTTCCTCCTTCTTCTATTCTGAGAGAGCATGGGAGTTTGGAGAGGGGAGTGTGGCTAGGAGACAAATGCCGCAAACATGCAGCCTCTCTCCCTGGATCAGATCCAAAGTGAAGCTCGATCATCCACCCTCCTGATCCAACAGCAAATGTCTGTTGAGTTAGGAGGGTAGGTCTAACTCATTGTGCTTTATGTGAAGTGCCATGAGTTAGATAGGGGAGCTGCACATAGTCAAAACTATTTCCCCTTTATTTTATCCTTAGCATTGTTCTTGAAATTTCTTAATAAAAGATCAGCTGAAGGAAGAGAGCAAGCATGGGAAAAAGTCAGTCACAGTGAAAACACCTCTGGAGTTCCCAAAGCATGGACACAAGCACCACCCTCGACTGTGAGGCATGCTGGACTGGGAGCTTACCTCACCCCAGGTGTCCAAGTCACAGTGCTTTAATGCCAAAGGTGACTGCTCTGCCTGGAATACTATGGCACTGTACTTGTGGGCACTTCTGACTCACAACAATTGTGAACCAGTTCCCTCCCAGTCAGTGGTAACTGGGAACAGTTCAACTGCTAGGTGTTGCTGTACCCTGAATATTTGTGCAGACCAGTGAGGGCCAACCTCTTTGGCAGGCATGCCAAAAATTAGACCTGCAACCTCCCCAAATGAGATGTAGACCTCCTTCCTTTGTTCTGCTTTCTAATTCCTACCTTGTGCTCCCTGCCTGATCTCCTGCTCTGCCTTCTGCTTCCTGCCCTATCTGCTACATATTCCCCTCCTGATTTGACATGTCACATATAGAGGCTACCCATGCCACTTGTGGCACTTGTACTATTAGCCACCCCTGGTCTAGACTAAGAAAAATGCTGAGTTAACTTGTTTTTAGCTTCTCCTAACATCCCCTAAATGTGACTCATTTTCCTACTGTAGAGAAAACTTACATTTACCTCATGATCATCTACAACAAATCTTTACTTCTCAGGGCTTTTATGAGGCTTTTGGACTGTGTTTCTCAAATAAAGGGACAGAAATTTCTTTCATCAAGAAATTTCTTGACTTTAAAAATGAGTGGAAATGTAGGAAACCTATTCCTTATTTTTAAATCTGAATGCACTAGTCATTGCAGCTCCAATCATTTTAGACAAATCAAAAGCCACTCTTCTTTATAAATGACACATAATTAAGTGATAAATTGATTTAGTTCTGCAAATTAAAAAGACAGGCCTGAAATTTTATAAGGGGTCAGCGGAGAGTCACTGGGGCTGTTTCATATCATTACTTTTCATACAGCTGCAATAAGTAACAGCTCTAGCATGTGTTTTCCATTAATTTTTACAATGAGGGCTTTGTGTATGACCATGCCTACTTAGGAGGGAAAAAAACAGACCCTGTTCTGTTCAAAATCTATGAGATTTGGGTTCAGCATTACCAGTTCCAACTTTTCAGGAATGCTGCAGTCTAGTGGAATCCTTGCCCCCAAAATGGGTGCCTAGGCTCCCTGAGCAATGCACTGGAAGAGATGGGTAATCTAAGATTGTGGGGTTTCTTAACACTGAACAATGAACTATCCCAGCTAGTCAATAGGAAATTCCAAGGAAAAGAGTTCGGCTTAAGTGCTGTCCCTGGGAGATAAATAAGGTATTAACCTCTGGGCTGGAAGCAGGTGCCTCACTCCATGTAGGATTCACAGCTGCAAATCGTTTACTCAACTGCAAATCTTTTACTCTAGCTGCTTAAT
Organism: Crocodylus siamensis; assembly: GCF_052110815.1. Taxonomy (NCBI): domain Eukaryota; kingdom Metazoa; phylum Chordata; order Crocodylia; family Crocodylidae; genus Crocodylus; species Crocodylus siamensis. The sequence continues at coordinate 85,114,497 of NC_143395.1, read as the reverse complement.
CATGGGAGTCCTTTCTCAAAAAAATAAAAAGAGTATAATGGTTAAAGCATTCATTTGGGCTGCAGAAGATTGGGTGCAAATCCTCACTGTACCTGACTTGGAGCAAATACTGAGTTGCTCAGTGGCATCAGGATTTAATGGTTCTGTGCAAAACTGGTAGTAAAAAATGAAGGGACTTTGCCAATAGAAATTTACTTGCCTAACAAATTCAGGTGCCTCCTGTTACAGTTGAGGGGGAGTTTTGAGGGAATAAAATTCAGATGCAAGGTGCCTAAAGTTTCTAGATATAGGCCTCATTCTGTTTTTCTCTGTTCTAGTGGATCTCAGACACAGATCTTCATTATTGTACCTGTATTTTAGATACTTGTGACTTCTGGACTTCTTTTTGTTGACATTCTGTGCAGTGCTCTGTTGTACCACAGGTACTCATCTACCATTCAAATTATTCATGCTTAAGTAACCAGCAATGGAACAAGGCCTGCTTCAGAATCAGAATCAAAATCTGCTTGTAATCAGACTTTGTTATAGGTTAGTTAGAGCAAGCATGGCTGATTGAGAAGTGATGGCACTGGTGAGCAAAGCAGAGTTCTTAGTCTACAAAAGATTGGACACTAATGTTGTTTACTCTTGTGTTTACTTTTTCTTTTAAATACCTACTTTTCTTCAAACTTGTTAGACTTAAGGTACCCCTCAGAAAATGCTTGCTCATAGTTTTCTCTCTTTTTTTTTTTTTTGGACTACAGAAAAATAATAGAGCAATTCTTCTGTTGCAACAAACTCAGAAAGACCACAACAGGGAAGATTGTTTTTGACATTTGAAATCTCTGGGTTCATCTTGTGAATCATGTATAGGTGTTCACATACCTAACATTGCTAATATTAGTGTGGCACCCCACAGAACCCTTAAAAGGATATCATGGCAACCTACAGATAATGCATATAGATGGTGGCAAATATTTCTTTCTGAAGTTATTAATTTATCTAAGTCTTCATATATACTATTTATTATAGTTCTTGTCTTTTGAAGGGTAACACTTATGACCAGTCAGAATGTTGAGGTTTTTTTGTGTGGATTTTCCTGGGCCTCTCTAGACTGGTCATCTCTCTTTAAGGCATTACATAATTGCCTTGGCTTCAAGCTAATGGCGAATTTATTGTAAGGTGAAGGAGCAGGAAAATTGAGGAGGTGAATGAAGATTCACATTTTCTTCCTTACTAAGTCCTGATGTCATAAAACCAGTTAAAAAAGAAAGGAACCTTAAATAGCACTACTTAAGATACAGCTTTGTTTGTGGTTGTGACCCCTCCTTTCCCTCCCCAAACTTCCCTGGTGAATTGCATACACTTGTCTGTTTTTGTTTCTTGGAAATTCATCACAGAGAAAATCTTAGAAGACACTTACTTAATTATGCATCTCATATGTCTAATTCTGTGAAACAATATCCTTTCACTTTAGGGTACCATAACTAGTTATTTCATTTGGTTTGCAGTTAGTACATATTTCCTACTGTCTACTCAAAACGGGATGACTGCACTCTGCTCATGAATGAAGGAAAGGAGAGTTGATGAACTTTTAAACATTTCCCATTTTAGTTGCAAAGTGATAAGCACATTTTAAAGAGATCTGATCCATCTTAACTATTGATATGGCTTTTTCCATTAGAGGAAAGAGAGAGCCTCTAATCTATATGCAAAAATATTCACCAATTTCTCAGGACATAAGATCAGGCCACTGACAGATGGTAACACTGGCTTGCATGCATCCTTTCTCTCCCTGGTACAACTAAAATAACTCTCTTTAAATATATAAACTTATATCATTCACTTTGCCCAGAGCTCAGAAAGGGTTTAGATTTTTTTTTAAAAAGTAATGAACAGGGCAACCCTGTCCTGAATCCTAATGGCTTTCTGATGAGGTAAACAATGACTCTTAATTAGAAGCTAAAATTTTTAATTAAGATGATTCTTCAGTAATTATCTTAGTTGTCTGCTTCACTGGATTTTAATGAAAAAGATTGATTTGGTATAAAACCAGTAGCATAATTAAACATTCAGGGTCTACATTGGTTATTGAGGTGAAAGTAATGTGATTAACTGCAAAAATGCATTTTTCAATAAATGATGTTAGACAGTGAAGCCCACTCCTGGTGTCAGCCTGCTCCAATCCTGTTCGTGCCTCTTTTCCATCATAGATTTGTTTTGTAAAGCAAATATGTAGGAACGTCTTCAGGCAGTGCTGATGAAGTGTGCCAGATTATAGTGGCATGGTTTTAATGGAGCCAGTCAGAAGTGACTGCCTATTAGAAAGTCCATATGACAGGAGTTTTAGGAAATGGACTGGAACTTGTCTCACAAGGTTTCATATCCAAGAGTAATTTTATGTTCTTATGAAAGGTGCAGAATAATTAGCCTGACATGAGTGTACAGGTGATTGACAAAAAATGTCTTTTTATAGTTTCTTTTACTTTAAAGGGATGCTAGTAACCAACTGTAGGAGTTCTGATTTAGCCAACCTTTATATTTTTATGGCCCTAGTAGACCATCAGAAATTGTGTCCAGCATCAGATCAGCTCATCATTATTAAAGATTGTAGTCTTAATGTCACTGAGGTATTAGGCAAACTAGGGCTCTACTGAGATGTTATCACCACAATATAAAGGCAAAGAGGATGTCTGTAATGAGACTGATTTGATGGAAAGCCTAGAATCAGCTTTTACAATTCAGATATTTAGGCCTAGGCTCAATGAAATGGTCAGAAACTATGGGAACATACAATTTTTTTTTGGAATTAATTGAACAGAGTTTCTTCAAGAAAAGGAAGATAATTAGCTGTCACACACATCTTCGTATTTGCTTTACCAAACACTGTTCTCAAAGCCACATCTGGAACTTGTGCTTTTTGTAAGAGTTTGCTCAGCCTCTTTTTGTTCAGTATGGAGAGTTAACTTTATCTAGAGTTATTCAATATTAACATATTTGCACTTTAATTTGGTATCTTTCTTGCTGTTATCATTACCCTAATGGACATGTAGAGTATGGTAATCTTTCTTAAAGTCTAATATATTTCCTTACAATTACACCATTGTATCTGAGTGAAGAATTTGAACTACAGGATTAATACTCCTATTTTTTTCCCATTAGATCAGCCAACATCAATTATTGTTCAACTTAACTCTGTTCTCAAGTTTCTCAGTTAACAAAGAAGTCAGGAGATTAGATTTCACACTTTCCCCATTAATTGTTGGAATAGTTCCCTCAGCGCCAGACAGACTTAGTTAATCATTAGTCACATTAGCAGAAGGGGTGGCACCTCCTCTCCTTCTATTGATTGCCCTGACCATCAGTGCTAATGGGAAAGAAACATGATAGTGTGTGCTTTATTTAAAAATGATGTCTTGCCCTTAGTCTTCTGTTGTGCCACAGAGAAATCCCACAAACACCCAGATTCCATTCCTTTGCTTTCTTAATTGTACCATAATTGGACAAACTTTGACTCACAAAGTAGAAGCACCCTTTGGCCATCCCATCCTGCTTCACTTTGGTTCTTCAGGGTTCCTTGATCATGGAGGTCCAGTGGAGCTGGGTTATCAGTGTCTTTGTGGAATATTGTAGGCAGAAGTGGCTTACCTGTTCTTCCATCTGGAAAAGATGGGGTAACTATATACATGCCCTAAGAGAATTGGCTTTCATGTTTATTATGCCTTTGGTAGGCTCCTACAGTCCACTGTCTCTCTTGAAGTTAATTTTGTGGAAAGCAAACCTTAATTTCCTCTGACACAAAGATACAATATAATATATTAACTGCAGGTAATTTATTCAAATATGTCACCAGTGGCAAATATTCCATATAGAATTAAATGCACACTGCTATGGCACTTGAATTTATGGATATAAAAATGAAATATAAGGTCAGAAAAACATTCCAGAGTGGAGTTGTGTGGCTGCTCTAGAAAGGCAGTTGTTAAATGGTGCGTTGCGTATGAAAGAGGGGGAAAACCGTCAAAGGTGTTGGAATGCTTATAGACAAAATTTATCAGGGCCACAATGCAAGGTTTTGCCCAAACATTGCTGGAACTCGTTTGTCACAGTGGATCATTTGAAATCAATTGAAGTATTCATAGATTTCATAGATTTCACAGACATTAGGGCTGGAAGGGACCTCTCGAGATCATCGAGTCCAGCCCCCTGCCCAAGGGGCAGGAAGTCAGCTTGGGTAGGATAACCCCAGCAAGATAAGCATCCAAGTGTTTCTTAAAAGGTATCCAGAGTAGATGCTTTATACCATTTCTGGGGAAGTCTATTTCAGACTCTGGAGACTCAGACAGTAAAGAAGTTTTTCCTTATGTGAAGTCTAAAATGGTCTTCCAGCAGTTTATGACTGTTAGACCTTGTCTTCCCTTGGGGTGCCCTGGTGAACAGACATTCTACCAGTTCCTGATGCATATGTATATAAGCATATACTTATAGGCTACCACCAAGACACCCTGAGCCTTCTCTTCTCCAGGATGAAGAGTCCCATGCCTCAGCCTCTCCTCATAAGGCCTATTTTCTTGACCTCTAATCGTACACGCGGCTGTCCTCTGGACTCTCTCAAACTTTCCTACATTCTTTCTAAAGTGCGGATGCCAGAACTGGGTGCAATACTCCTTTTCTTCTTGTCAACAGACATAATAGATGGGTAATAATCAAACACAGTTTGTATTACGTCAACCTCATTTTGCTGCCATGATTAATAGAATATTTTAAAAACATCAACTTGGTATTTCTCCTGAATCTAGGACCAATGAGAGAGCTTTGCCAATGGACTGAACAGTCATTCAAGACTGGGACACGCCCTACAAATGCCTTCATTTAACATGCATTGTATGAGAAGAAACAAATGCAAATTGATATATCTAAGCCTCAATGTGCATACCAGTATTTTAATTAATGTGTAATGATTCTTTGCTGATCAGGCTCAAAATCACTTTGTATGAATTACTATAGGTAATTTTCAATCAAAACAAGTTCCTTTTATAGACTAAAAAGGATGCAGCTCTTTTGCATCACTGATTTATTATCAATAACCCATTCTCCTATTTGTAAATTATTAACAGACTCACATTAACCATAATCTTTTTATATGAATGTTCATGGTGATATGGGAACAAAAATGGACTTTTCCTGAAATATATAGTGAAAGCCCTCCATGGAAGACAGGAAATTCCAATTTTTCTGTGCAGTTCAGTAGCAGCTGAAGGCAAGACTGACTAGTAGCATACTCATTAATTCTTGTTCTACTTCTAAGTTCAAGGCAGACTTGCAAGAATTCCAGGCAGGTGGAGCATCATTTGAAAAATCCTGCTATTAATACTGCTTATACTTTTTATTCCATAACTATTTAATGCAAAATGCATAAATAGGAATGGAATCAGAAGTAGGATTCCTGCTCTCATGGGCCACAGAACCAGACTTTTGCTTGCTCTCCTTCTGACCCTATGCAACTTTGTGCTCATGGTCCAATTACTTTGTTTGGAGGGTAGAGGATGTTCTTAGTCCTGCCTATCCATGACTTGGTAGTTAGGACATTCTTCTGGAAAGCAGGAGATATAGGTTAACCATCGTCTGAGGCTGATTGGGTCTTAGAACCCAGGCCTTTCTTCCTTCCTGGGCAAAAGTCTTAACTGCTAGGCGGTGGGGCAAGAGGTAGACATGTCTTCCTTGCTATTCTTACACCAAGATCAAGGCAATGCCTGTAGTTGAACATGCTGGTTCACATCAGTGTCTCCGCTTACCATGTTGGAATCCAGCTTGACCCCAACAGCTGAGTCAGTTAATTCTGTGCTAAGGTTGCCCAATGAAAGAATGATGAACTATGTGCCTCTGCAGGAGGAGTAGGATTTGTCTCTGCAGGAAGGCTTCCATTGCCAAAATGGAAGTGCCCTGTCAATGGGGAGGGTTTTGAAGGCATGGGGAGTGGGGAGTTTTGAAGGCATGGGGAGTATGCAGTTGGTGTGGTGCATCATCTCCAGCTAAAAAGAAACCAGAAGCTTTATTAAGTTAAGGATCTAGAGCTGTATTATTCAAGACAAAAATAAAAAAATCCAAAAACTTTATTGGAATATGCATCAGTTTGCTATATTATTATATATCACAACTAACTAGGCAAAAATAATCAAAATTTATTGTTTCATTAGTTCTGTAGTCATTATAGTCAAATGTACATCCCTCTTTTTTCAGTCATAAAACAAAATCTAGTCTTCTATAGCGTCTTGACAGTGCATCAGTGCTTTACTGAAAGTTACTGTCACACCCGAGCTAATGTTCACCTGATTTAAGATTTCCACACCTGAGTTAATGTTTCTAGCTAGAGTTGAAAAACAGTCTACAGGGTTGTGAAATGTGACCTGTCAGGGTCGGTAGAGGCACTAGGCCAAGTGTTTAGAGCTGTGGGGTGTTACCAGCAACCATAATCAGGGGCAAGTCAAGGACAATCTGGAGTTCATGCACCAAGCCAGAGTTTGTTGCACAGCAAGGGCTAAATGCTAAAAGAGCCCTTTAAAAGCAGCTCTAGAACCAATTAGCAGGCTGGGGCTCAGCTGGCCCTGCTGGGGGGTGCACGGGTGTTGTGAATGTTGCTGACCTGGTTACCTGGCTACAGCGCACAGGCTATATAGGAGCTAAGTAACTAGGAGCAGCTAACAGACAGCAGAATTGTGCAAGAAAGGATAGCTTGAGCAGTGGAACTATTAAGACCAATAAAAAAGGAAAGAGGGTTGTTAACACTTGCCTAATGATGAGTTCAGAAGGAATCATGTAGATTATATAATGAGCCATGAAATCAATTGACCCTCCTTGCTGTGGCCTGATTGAAAATGCTGCTGCCACTGCCAGGATGTTTGTTTTAAAGTTTGGGTGGACAAGGAATCAAAAAGGGGGGAGGCGGAGGGAAAGGGTGCTGCTGTACCCCCACCCCCCCAATCTGCCCCTGGCCCTGTGACCTTGCAAGATGAAACAGGATCTGGTACTGGGACACATTAGGTAGCCCCTTGTAAAAAAATGGGAGAGCCATGTATCTCCCTGGGTAGAATAAGATTACACTTCTGAGCTAGAGGCTTTCCATTTGTTGGGGAATTTAGTGGTGTTAATAGCATTGACCAAGAGCAGTCTTAGACTTTGAAAACTACCTTAATACAGGGCAGTCTGCACAGCAAAGCATCAACAAGCACTCGTGTATTCTCTTCTCCAAACTTTGAGTTACTGAGATGCTTTGGTATAGCAACAGTTGGTCAGTACCAACTTGCATAGCCTTTGGGGGACTACAAAGGTAATACAGTCTGTTTTTTTTCTCACTGACATCAAAAGGAGCAGGAGCTGGTCAGATGTTCTTCTGTCATCCATATAATAATGGAATTGTAATGGTTTCTCATGTTAAAACTGATTGGAAAGAATTTTCCCCTCTCATGCAATTTTATATTCACATATTTGTAGCTATAGCAACCATGGTTATAACAAATCAGAACAGCCAATTTTGAAAATTGGCTCCTGAATAAGATTAACAATAAAAAATGTGTTCAACCCTTAGTACCTCTGGAAAGGTGGACAAAAATGCAAGTGAATATTATTGCAAAACTTACTCAAGCTAAAGAACAAATTGATCTAATAAATGAAGTAATAGGCACTGTTCCAACTTATTAGCATTTCATATTTAACTGCAGGCAAATGATTGTGTTTTCTTGACACACTTGTTAGTTACTGTAGTTTTCTTAAGTTATTGTTAGATCCACATTCAAAGGTTTTCATGCAGATTTTAGATGGCAGGCAATAATGATGTTTAAAAGTGAACATTAGCCATATGGTCCAATAGAAAGTCTTGGATTCTAATCTGCATTCTGAAATGATTCAGGGTATCTCTTTGAACAAGTTCTTAAAGCCAAATTTTCAAAGCATCAATTTATTTTCAGTTGCTCAGTTATGGAGCAACCAAAAGGACTTGAGGGATGCCATGCCTAAAACTGGCAGACCTCCCATAACTACAGTTGAAGGAGGTGGACATCAATATTGGCAGCGGTCCCACAACTACAGCTGAAGGAAGTGGGCATCAGTGATATGCTGAGGACTTCTGAACAATTGACCTCCAGATATTTTAAGTTAAGAACAGGAAAAAGGTAGCTCTCAAACCACTGGCTACATTTAGGATTTTCAGCTTAAATTTCTCTGTTTTCTCCTAAAATGAGAATATTTACAATATCTATGAGACAGCAGATGTATTATAAAGCTTTGTGGCTGAATTATACTTTTTTTAAAAAGTAGGACAGCATTACAATTGAAATGCAGTTACAATAAGAGCAACTCAAATAGTTGGAAAAATTCTTCTTAGCAAGCTTCCAGGTATAAATACCCTTTGTCAGGTTGAGGAGGCATCTGCAGTTGGTGTGTGCTCTTCCTGGATGGAATGAATAGTAAAGAAGCAAGAGGCATGCAAGAAAGGCAGTCAATGAAGATGTAAATTGAGGAGTCAGTGGGTGAGAGACAGGCTGGGGAGGAGAGGTGTGGGGAATGAAAGTAGCTAGTAAATAGTGGAGAGGTACTTGGGAAGCCAGATGTTAGGTGGGTTATAATGTGTCATAAATACAATGTATATATTTAGTCCATGATTTTTTGTATCAAGGAGGTTGATGAAGTGAAGTTCATAGGCTTGACTGTGAAAGGTGTTTTGTAAATTCCCTTTGACAATTAGAACTGAGAGTTTGGAGAGAGAGTGGGGGTTTTTTTGTGAGAAATGTGCCCCCACATGTAATTGAGTATTCTTGTCCTTAATAGATTTCTGGTGTGCATTCATTCTGGTATGCAGTTGTTGTTTGGTCTCTCCTATGTATTTTCCATCAGGGCATTTGGTGCATTGGATGAAATATATTACATTTCTGGAGGTGCAGCTGTAAGATCCAGTCCCCACCTCAGCCTGATGAAGCCTGATGCTTCCTCATCCTGACAAAGGTATTTATACCCAAAAGCTTGCTAAGAAGAAATTTCCCAACTATTTAAGTTTGTCTAATAAAAGATATCAGATTTATCCAAAGAACTTTGTCTGTCCTTAGATCAACATGGCTACAACCTATACCCCTTTTACAATAAGCATATTTTGTGTCAATAATTTGAGAGACCCATTCTTAAGATGAGTATGTGACTCAAACTTAAGCTACATTTAGCCAAATCTCCTTTGTTATAAAGTTCCTTCTGAAAAATTAGGGAGTCCAAATAGGTAAATAAAAAATAATATAAAAAGATAAAGGGTCTTTATACATACATTAATATCATGTGCTCTTGAAGAATTGTTTTTCCATAGACTGGATTATTATAGCCCATTCTGTGTACCTAATGTAGGTTTTGGAGATGTAGGCAATGAAATATTTTCCCTTATTTTGGGACTATAGAGCAACAACCTACATGTGATATTTCTTGCATAAGAAATACAGCAGGAGAGAGAGCAGGGAAATAGGGTCTTGAAGGGTATTTGTCCATTGAATGTTCACTCTGGCAAATGGCTACTGACCAAAATTCTGTCAGGTGGGTATTTTATTGTCTATTTTTATGAACATGGGTTTCCCTCACTTTATGCAGCTTCTGTATGTGCAAAATTGCTCTTATTCAATGACCCCATTTATACCAAGAATTATTCATATGGAAGATAAATTCACTCTTATGTGATTGGTATGGTGAAAGCCCGCAGTCAGCTGCTTTATGCAGTGCATTGTGGGAATGTTGCACACCAAAATATAGTCTCCTGTGTGGATCTGTGCTCCTTGCTCATTGTCTATGACACATATTTTTGTAGTTGCCACCCCTATTAAAGTAACATTCACCACCACTGTGTGCTTGTCTGTACTGTCTGCTGTTGGAAAGTGCCAAAATTGTCTTTTAAAAGTGATAGAAATGGATCTGGGGGTCAGTACAGTCAGGGTCTTGGAACATATCCCTATTTATTACATTTTAAAGTGGGTTCCCTTTATCAATGTCTGGCTTAGCTGCTGCTCTGGGAACGTCTTGGAGGTAAGGGTAGGAGGCACCTGGTCCTGGGCATGGCCTGAAACTGCACCCTGCCAGGGAAGGGTGGCCTGGTGGGACTCCCTGTGGCATAGGAGTCCTCAAGAAATGCCAGGCCAGTTGCCTCCCTGGTGAAAGGTGGGGAGGAGTGCCTTAACCCCAGCCCCCACCATTTGGTGGGTTACTGAGCAGGGTAGGCCAGGTAAGCTTATAGGGCTCAGATACTCTATAGGGGTGTTGGACCCTGGGGTGTTGGGCCAGGCATACTGGGTAGAGGCACCTGAGCCTAAAGGGGTGTAAGACCTTGGGCCAGAGATGTGGAATGGAAAATGTTCCAGTGCTTTATTTTATTGTGGAAAGTTTTCCGCCCCATATCTCTGCCTTTAGTAAAAGAGAATGTGGTTCAAGTAGTTCAGAATCAGATTTGCCTCAATCTCATTCTGAAATGGAACTAATGAGTAGTGCAAGTCTGTCTACAGATAGTGACAGTGAAACTGGAGGTGCTGCAATGATGTCAGTGGAAGAGAGTTAAACTCTATTGAAGTAGATAAATGGACAACCATGGCATATCATGCACAGTTCTTTGAGTGTGCTAAAATGAGTGTGTCAATAGTTTTCAGTACCTTCAATTTTTTTCCCTTAAATTTAAACAGACAATGTAAGGGAAGTACATGCTGTTGTGTATTGTTTTTACATTTTTACAAGTATTCCAATAAAAATAATTTCTTTCCACATAAAGCTTTGAATTTGTTTGAATATAACATTTAAACCATATTAAGTGTGTTGTATTTAATTTTTTTCCAATCAAATACTTAAGTTCAAATACTTATGGCTATTGGGACATAAAATTAGCATGGGGGTACTTTTTTAGTTTTATTTGACTTTTATATTTAGTAAACAAATATGCTAAATCAGATCACACTCTATTCAGGGCAGTGGAAAATTTTCCAGAAAACCCACATCTCTGTCTCAGTCCCTAATTGAGAGAGCTGAATGGTGGGCCAGGTATGCTGAGTGGAGGAACCTGAGCCTATGGGGTGGAAGACCCTGGGGCCCCAGTGTAAGGAGTGGTGTAAGGAGTGGCTCAAAGGTGGGGCAAGACTTAGTTGTTCGGTGAGGGGTGAAGTTGTTTCCCTGAGGGGTCAGGACAACACTCAGGATCTCAATATTAAGCTGTTAGACAGGAGGGTGTGGTGTACAACTGCACATGCACACATAAAAATCAATTAAGCACACACTCACTAGGTGCATACATCCTTATTAGGTATACAAAGTCACACTACCAGCTCAGGCACATACATTATACTTCCTAAAAGTTAGACACAGATAACTAATTCCTATATCATGCACACAATGCCATATATATATAAATACACACACACACACACACACAGTCTCACACTAGCAACTAAGATACATGCACATTCAAAATAATTAGTCTGGGTTCACACACACTACACACACCAAATTTAGACAGAATCAGTTACCAATTACCAACACGTGCACATTCAATACACATACGTGGATTACTAATTCATATACCACACACACACACAATGATATCTATATATGTATATATATGTGTATTCACTAATTTACACACATACCACCCACCTATACATACACACAAGTGAGTTCCTAAGTTGGGTATTGTGATATGTATGTATGTATGTATGTGTTTGGTGTACTTGGGATACCTGGGGAAAGGTTAAGGTAAGAAAGTAGAAGCATAGGGAGTTAAAGTTACCAGGACCAGGACTAGAACTGTAGACTACAGGGGCCTGGGCTGAAGAACTGAGGCTCAGGGGTAACTTTAGGTTAATTGATCTTAATTGATTAAAAGACAATGAATGCCCAAAGCCTGCAGAACAGGGAAGCATTGCCAGCACAGCTACGGGGGAGCTGAAAAGGAAGGTAGGGAGAGGGAAAAATGGGACTAAGCAAAAGTATGGGTGTTAAAGAGGGGCTTTGGGTGTGGGGAGCCAGAGGATGGCTCCAGGGCAGCTTGAGAAATTGCAGAGAGTAGCAGTAGGTGCTGGAAGCTGGAGAGAACTGCAGGACAGCTAATAGGAGCTGGGAAGCTGCAATAGGGCGGGGTGGAGATTACAGAAGTGGGGGAGCTTGAAAACAGAGAGAGGGCAGCAGAAAATCACCAGGCACCAAGAAAAGCAGCAGGCATCAGGGACAGCAGGAAAGCAAGGAGAGGCTGAGAGGTGGCAGAATAGTGGAGATGGAATTGGGAGGAGATCGGAAAACTAGCAGAGATGGTGGGAACTGGAGCTCAGAGAGAGAATGAGGCTAGAATTTAAGATAGGGTAGGGACTAGGATTCAGTAAAACATGACCCAACTTGGGGTTGCAAATGACAGTGGTTTTATTGAACAGGGGAGATAGTGACACAATGCCAAATTGGTTCCCTTGCATGCACACACACGCACGCGCGCACACACTAGCAGCAGGGGTTAGAGAGGCTTGGTGCAGGGGCTGAAGTCCACTGAAGTCCAGGAGGAGACAGAGAGAGAGAGTCCAAATTGTAGAAGGAGGTGTGCAGGTATTATCTACCTATCCAGGCTGGCAAGGGGTCCTTGTCCAGTAGATGTTGTCCAGAGGCGGGTCACTGGCAGGGCCTCTGGGTGGATAGGTGGTATGGCATGGTGCTGGTCCAGATGGAGAGGGCATCCCGTTGGGTCTGTCTTCACTGCCCCTTTTTATAGGGGCAGACCTTGTGTGACCCTAGTGACAGGAGGCATGCCCAGGCAAGGGTCAGCCCCTGGCATACTGAGCATGTGTGCTCCATGTAGGGATGTGCAGTTTCGGGTGTCTGTAATGGTGAGAGTTGCTGGTTCTACAGGGTCTTTTGTCTTTCAAATGCTGGTCTTGTCTCTGTTCCTGAGTGAGGTCTGTGGTTCCTGGATAAATCAATGCGAGGTGATGGCCCAGTCATTACAGGCCATTCAGTAGAGGCCTGCTACCATTGTATTTCAATCATTTCCAATCACACTCATTCATTGGGGAACCAATTTACATGGGAGGGATATGTGACTCATACAGTTGTGACAGACAGGGAATGCCTGGGCAGAGGACACAAGATGGAGCCTTGACATAAAATGGAAACTTGACATGACTTTGGTTCACTTACAAGCACAGGCCTAAATCATACAATATCCATATGGAACTCTAAAAATCAATACAAAGATTATAATAATATAATAAAAAAACACTAAAAATCAATACAAAGATTATAATAATATAATATACAACACTAAAAATCAATACAAACCTAATAATAATACAATATAAAACAGTGGATAACCAAAACCAAAAACTTGCTGTGAAAATAAAAATATTTAAAGCTTATCCTAAGTTTGAGCTCACTTATACTTAGCTATAGGGAAGGAGAGGGAGAGAAAAAGCCAGAAATGGTTGGGGAAAGGGAGTGAATGCAATAACTTCCTCCCCTCTCAAACCCCCCCCCCCCAAAAACAAACAAACCAAAACAAAACTGGGGATTTTGCTACAAAGTCAGCCCACAGTTTGGCTAATTGCCCAGCCACAGTGGAGATGAGTCATGGGAGAGACTCAAAAGGCTGCATCAGGGCGGGCCAAGGAGCATAGAGGTAAGCCTAACAGCCTACCTGCTCCCTGGTCACTTAAGGGAGCAGGGAGGTATGTGTGTGGCCCAGGAACAGACGGAGTGTTAGAGACCCATATGAGAGGGGGGCAGAGGGTGTAAAGCCCTGAGTAGTGGTATGTAAGAGGCCTAACTATGTTCTGAGTTTGGCCTGGCTTCAAGCTGGAGTGGTAACAAATAGTATGACATCTGCAAGGCATCGGACATGGTAAAGTGGAGGTTGGAGTTGTGTAAGAACTACCCTTGACATCAGGGTGCTCAAAGGGCAACCTCCTGCCTAGTACCATCTATGAACTTATTTAACAATGAGTGGCAGGCAAGGTAAGCAAGCAGTTTGCCTTTAGACAGGTGGTGGGCTGGGACTGGGTCTGGGAGCGTGCCCTTGTCACAAATACATTGCTTGTTCTCATTCAAATTTAGTGCTTCCAAAGGGCAAGTAGTGCCTGTGAAGGTCATAAGAAAAAGAATCTAGTATTCCCAAATTGCTGAGTTGAGGTATTGGAGTAGTATTCCTCAAGTTTAAGAGGACATAGAATCCATTCCTTTTTCTGCCTATGGCAACTGAAAGAAAACTGACTTTAGAATAATGCCAATTAAAGGTTCTGTTATAGATAAACATACCATTTAAATATTGTGTGTTTAAAATATTGATGTATAAGAATATTAGTAACTGTAATGAGCTATTAAGTCAATTACCATTGTGAATAGACCGGAAAGTGTCTATTAATAGGAGACTAGGAAAGTTTTTGCTTTTTAAAAAAATTATAAGGCCTTTTTTTACATTATAGTTAATTCCAGGGAAAGCTAGTACTGAAAACAGTTTCTTTTAGTCCATTAAGTGCTAGATTGTGGTACCCAATTACATATTAAGTGCCAATTTAGGCCCCAATCATTCAAACAATTATGCACTTAGGTAATTTTAAGCACATTGTACTTGTGAGTAAGAATTGTTCCAGGTGAGGAAGTTTTTGCAGGATAATGCCATTGCTCCCATTGATTTTAGTGGATCTACTCAAACGGTAATATGCTTTTCAATGCGAGTAAAAATCTGGTTTTAGGCATGTAAGAGTAGTTTGTGTCTAAGGTCCTGATCAAGTAAAGGATTCTTGAAAAAGTTTTTAAAACGTTTTTTATAATTGGTGCATTTGTTTTGACATGGCCACAGGAATATTTGCATAGATTTTTACAGGAAGGTAAGTCATGAAGACAAGGTAAAATCTGGACTCTCTTTTTTTCCCGTACAATTGAATAGCTTGCGTGGGTGTGCTAGTCGTTAATTTTGCACATAAAATTAGAATAATTTTGGTAGTCATCCTGGAAGGCAGCAAGTTTTGCAGCTAAAAACGTGTATTTTAAGAGTTCCCAGACGTGCTGTTGAGTCAAGCCATGATGATATTGTGAAACTACCTGTTTAAACAACAGTCTCCAATTAGACTTAAATGACTCAGGTTAATTGTCTGTTGACAATGATAGGAAGTGAATGTGCTGAACCCTCTTCTGTAATGACAGTACTGTAATGCCTTTTGTAGAAAGGAAGCAAACCTACAATTAGCTACAACTAATGATAAATGGTGCATTTCTGCAGAATGGAACAACACTGCTCTAATGGTACATAGAACAAATCATGATTAGGAGTCAGATTTCATCCTCAAGGGTCATTCTAATTATAAAAAAGTACCAAATTTGGGAAATACTAAGATCCTTGCTTTGCTCGTTAAGACAATTTATCCAAAAGCAAGAGGGGATTGTGCCATTAGTAACCGCCACCCCCCCCAAAAATAAGAACAACCCCCCTGTCAAAAATGAGTGAAAGATCACACAGTGTGGGTAATCAAATGTTTGATTGCAATATATCTGAATTTAGCAGCATACATTCTAATGCTGGCAAGTACTATTAGGGCTGGACAGCCATGAATGAGTTCTAAAAAAATGAAAACTTTATGGGTTGACTTGTACAAGGGTAGTCTATTACAATCTTTGCGGTGGTGCAGGGTCTCTGCATGGGTCTTTTGTTTGAGTACCTCAGTGTTGATCGAGGGGGGCAGGTGCAGCAGTGAGGATATACCTCTGTTTCTCTGTCCTTAGCTGATCCCGGTGCAGAACCACTCCTGCCCTGTTACAGCCATGGGCTGCAACTCTGTGATGCAGCAGGCTCAGCAGGAGACAGTGGCAGCAGCAGTGCACAGGTTTCTCTTTCAGTGCCTGCTCCCAGCCAGAAGGGTACAACTGCGAGGGATGGGGGAGTGGGGAAAGGCAGGCATAGATCATGCATTTGGAGGAGGAACCTGTATGCTGCTGCATGGCACCCCAAAGATGATGCAGGAATGGGGGGGTGGGGAATCCCAGAGTTACTCCTGATCAGAGCTGCAAAGAGCAGCTAGGCAGAAACAGTGGTGCATAATTTTCTCTTTCTAGTGCCTGCTCCTGGCCAGCAGGAGATGTTGGAAGGGAGGGAGAGCAGGCAGGGAGCAGGGGCTGGAAAGAGAAAACTGAATGCCACTGCTGCTGTCCCTAGTGGAGCCTGGCTCCCCATGGCTCCTGGCCAGAGCAGGGCAGGACTGGCTCTGGCCATCCCTTCTTCATAGTCAGCCAGGATTAGTGGCAATGCTTTCATAAGGAAGTAGAGGGCTGGTTTTCCCCACCCCCCATCTCCTTGTGTACCTGCTTCCTCCCTGTACTCCCAGTGTTGTGACTAGTCATATGTTGACCCCATCACCCCATGGCTTGAAGCATGCTGTACTCCCATTTAAGAAATCCTGGATCTGCCCATGATTCTTTACTTTTAGAAAGCTTTTGAAATTCTAAGGTATATGTTATCTATGCATTGGCTACTATCCTAACTTTTGGGAGGCCAGCTGGGAAAAGAGTCTGTGGTTTCTGGATGGGAATAAGGCATAACTAGGCTGTGAATTTTCCTGTGTCATTTCTGTATTGCCTAGGGACTTCTTCCATCATTCCTGTGATAATATGCCCTCTAGCTGCCTGCTTCCAACATTCTGGCATGGGAACCAGCAGGATGTAAAGCAGTGTTAAAAGTCCAGACTGCATGGAAGAGGAGCTATAAGGGAAAGCAGGCAATGTTAGGTATTTTAATTTTCTTTGGGAGTTTTGGAGAAGTTGGCAAGGTGTGTAATATTTGAGAGAGAGAGAGAGAGAGTTAATGAGGCTGAAGTAATGAAAAAGGAAATGACAGCCAATCCTCAGGCTTTTGAGGTTGTCAGACCTTATAGGGTGTTAACACATTTTCTTATAGAGTTCATTTACTTCACTCTAATAAAAGTAGAATGGGCATGTGATAAATACTCTTATATCACCATAAAACACTCCAATCTAGAGTAAAGTTGCCCCATAAAGTGAGCAGTAACTATAAACCAGTGTAAGCTACACAAGTACAATTTGTGTAATTCTGGTCTTACACCCACTCCCATAGCTGATTTTTCATCCAGGGATAACCCATTACCCAATGCAAACTGGCTCTTGCCAAGTAGTGACCAGGCACTGCAATAGTACCTAGTGAGGGCAGCCAGCTTGAGACAGGCAGTTGTGTTTCAGCTCCTTATAGAGAAAAATCTGGGCTAAATTACTCTGTAATTATGTCACACAATCTGTTTCCTAAGAAATGCTAAAATATGCCTTAATATACCAGTGTCTTCTATAAAGGGCCTGATAAACAGATCATCTAGGGTTAGTTCTCCCCTTGGATACATGCATAGTACATGTACATCCTACAAGGTTCTGGTGGAAATACTCATCGGTCTTTTTATCTTGAATCTAAGTTTTGAATGATGAATCCATGGATGGATCTAGGATTTTAAAAAGGGGGGTGAAGATGATGCAGTGCATCATCACAGAACACAGCACACTTTTCTCCAGCTAAAAAGAAACTAGAAGCTTTACTAATAAATGATGGCCCTGGAACTGAATTATTCAATTTAAGATGGAACTAGGGCTGACAAGATTAAAAAAAAAATTGCAATTAATTGCTAGATTAAAAAGGTTTCTATTAACTGCAATTTTGATTGCACAGTTAAACAATAATAGAATACCAATTTATTATAAATATTTTGATGTTTCTCTTATTTTCAAATACATTGATTTTAATTACAAGACAGAATTCAAACTGTACAGTACTCACTTTATATTATTAATAGAGGTGCAGTATTGGATTGGCACTGATTATAAGTAAAATTGACAATATCAGCAATCAGCTTTTTTTGGGTAGATGTGGCTGATTTTCTTTTTTCAATGCCCCATGTATGCGTGCAGCTGCAGCACAGCATGCAGGCAGCCAGGCACCCCAAAATTTGCCATAGGCCTGTTCCCAGCACCTACGCTGCCCACCCTCAGTGCAGCCTGGCCCCAGGCTGCAGCAGCAGCTTGTCCTCACCCCGCATGCAGAGCTGCAGGCACATGTCCTCTGTGCTGCCGCCCCCCCATTTCCCCCAAATGAGCCACTCACGGCTCCATCCCATGCCTTGCCCTGCCCAGTTGTGTAGCACTTCCCCCTGCCCCAACCCCACTCCCTCCCTCACTGTGTGAGCCTTAATCTGCCCCCCATGCCCCTTCTCTCACACCCTTACCCTTTCCCTCCAACAGACTTACCACCTGGATGCTGATCTTCATGCTGCTGGGATGTATATTGGCAATTGGATTGGTATTGGCTGATATGGTGTGCTTAAAAATCAGCCATTGGTATTGGCCCAAAAAATCTCTATTAGTGCACCCCTAATTATTATTTTTTACTATAAATAATCACACTGTAAAAACAGTAAACAAAAAAAAAAAAGTATTTTTCAATGCACCTCACTGCATTTCAGCCAATCACTTAGACAAAAAAGTTTGTTTTCATTCTCAGGAAATGATGCTGAACACTTATTTACAATGTCACCTGAAAGTAAAAACAGTCGTTCACATGGCACGATTGTAGCCAGTGTTGCAAGGTATTTGCATGCCAGATGTGCTAAACTTTTGTAAGCCCCTTCATGCTTCAAACACCAATCCAGAGGACATGACTCCATGGTGGTGATGGGTTCTGCTTAATAACAATCCAAAGCAGTGCAAACCAACACATCTTCATTTTCATAATCTGAGTCAGATGCCACCAACAGAAGGCTGATTTTTTTCTTTTGTGGTGTGTTTGGGTTCTGTAGTTTCCACATCAGAGTGCTGATCTTTTAAGACTTCTGGCAGCATGTTCCATACCTCATCCCTCTCAGATTTTGAAAGGCACTTCAGATTCTTAAACCTTGAGTTGAGTGCTGTAACTGTTTTTAGAAATCTCATATTGGTACCCTCTTTGTGTTTTGTTAATCTGCAGTGAAAGTGTTCTTAAATGAAGCAACATATGCTGGGTTGTCATCCAAAAGTGCCATAACACAAAATAACACAAAATACATGGCAGAGTGTGGGTAAAATCAAGGAGCAGGAGATATACATTTCTTCTCCAAGGAATTCAGTCACAAACCTGCAGGGCTCAAGTATAGTTTCTAGTTTTTGTAGTTTTTCAAAATCACTACCCATCAACACTGATCGATTGTGCTTTTGAAGAGCTAACATGGTGATAGCAGCTTTTTTCTAAGCAGGCACTGAACCATACCCAATATACAGTTCCATCTGGTCCTTGTGTCTGTCCATTTGCAGCTTGTTGTGTTTCTAGCTATGCACTGTTAGCTGGACTGTGTTTAAAATGGCCCACAATTTTTCTACATTTTGTCAGTATGTTTTCAAAACTACCATCACTGAGTGCTACTGTGATGGATTGCTGCAGACTGAGCAATGCATGTCATGTGTTCAAAAGGCAAATGACTGGCAGCTGTTCTCATATTATGTGCACTGTCAGTACTAATTGGTGTTATGTTTTCTTAAATAAATATTCCATTCTTTTGTAACATCCAAGAAACACTCTGAACCCGTTTCAGCATAATGTCGTTAAAGCAAACGACTGCAGAGTCCATGCAGCATCACTCAAGTGTGCTGTGACTCCAAGATACCTGTGTTTGCTCGAGGATGTCTGGTGATCACTGGGAAAAGCAACAGCTTTTGCATTTTTTCAAAAGCTCCAACTTAGTAGTTATCTCATTGTGATAGGTCATGTATACATGATGCAGTGGTTCCTCAGGATGGCAAGGCATATGAATGATTGGAATATGCAATTTGAATAACCTCTCTTAGCCCTCTGTCATTTACAACGTTGAGTGGTCTGCAGTCCATAGCTATTCATTTCGCAATAGCATTGGCTAAGCTGTTGTACTTCATTTGATCCATGAGCTTGTAGTGTTTCTTAAACCCAGTAAACATATTCTGTCATGGCTTATGGGATTCATTTGCTGTTGATGAGTTATCTGTATCAAGAGAAATGATGGCAAAAGCATGCTTCGTGTGTAGGTGGTACTGCAGACTTGAGGTGCTTCGATGATATTGTAACTCAGTTATCTGTAGCTATTGCAAGGCTGTCTTTTTATCCAGAGAACCACCTACAATTTAAAAAAAAAAAATAAACTTCCCAAACTTTTGCTGCTTTGCTCCATTTCTGCCTAGTGATTAAGTACAATAAGTGAAGAGGGTCAAAACAGATGTGCGTGATTTATGCTCATTAAAAAAATTAATGTGTTAATTTGTTTGGCATTAATCATATACATCAACTGCAGTTAACTAACAGCCCTAGACAGACCCAGAAAACCAAACCAGAACAATACTTTTTTGGAATGTGTATTACGTTCCGGACACAGGTTACACTTAAGACATGATTAACTGGTTAATCATAACTTAAATAGTGACCTGGCCAAATGTTCATTTATTTAATAAAACCAAGATTAAGTGATAAAGTTATAATACATATTTGTATAATAACTTTGTCTTTGGTTCCTCTCTCACCTTTAACTGAACATGCATGCTCTGGAGGCCAGACACACTGATCAGTTGACTGGGGCTCCCAGCTCGGGGAGTACAACTGTCAGTGAGCAGAGCTCCCAGCCATGTGGGACACCATGTAATCCTGTGGCTGAAATCTCCCAGCCATGGGGGCACCCTGAGCTCCCATGACTGGAAGCTTCAATCACTGTTGGGGCTGCCAGCCATGAGACCAAAGACTTCTGGTGCAGGGGGAGTCCAGGCTCCTCCTGCACTGGCAATATGTTGTGATGAGATCTGATGGTAGATCCTAGCACATCTTTTTAAAAACCAGCGGTGGCTTTAGATTGCTGTCATATATTATGTATTATTATATATACTATTCATAAAGAAAACTACAACAAACTAGGCAAAAATAATCAAAGGATGTTGTTCATTAGCCATGTAGTCATTAGAATTAAATGTACATCTCTTTCCCATTCATAGAACGAAATCTAGGCTTCTCAAGCATTTTGACAGTGAAGCCAATGCTTCACCCATAAAATGAAGAGTTTAGAAGGGATCAGGTAGAACATGATGAGCCATGGAGTCAATTCTCTCCCTGACTGCTGGCTGAGCAGAAATGCTGCTGCAACTGCTTGGCAGTTGGTTTAAAAATTTGGTGGACTAGGAATCAAAGGGGGTGAAATGAACCACTGCACCCTCCCTCCTGCCTGCCCTGGATCTGTCCCTGGATGGATCTTGAAGAACCATGATAGACTTGTGCAGAAAGTACAGCTATTTCACCTGGGAATGTAAAGTCTCCAGGAAGAAATGCTTGGTCCAGCAGGAACTTCTTGGCAGCAAGACTCTTGGAAAGACAGTAGTGAGACTGTTACCTCTGTACTGTATGCAATTCCTCTCCGTAATAAAAAAGTAGTTGCACACAAGCTTCATCAAGTTACTTCAACTGTTGCATCAGAACTTTTAGACAAGAAACCAATAGCACCATTTTGTTTTGTTAATAAACCCTGCAACATTCAAACATCCTATACAGCCTAAAATAGTTTCCCTTATTGTCCAGCATAATATAGTTAGTGATGCTTAGTTTTATCTCTGTTATACAAAAGAGTGAATGAGCTTTATAGTTTGGATAAATGACAGAACAAGCCAGAAGGAACGAGGGCAATCAAAGCTGATTTCTCTTGTTGGTAATTCAAAGGAAAGAGCCTTTTTTCATTGGCTGAGAAGCTACCCCTGGCTGAAACAGGCTATGGAAGTGGCTATATGACCACAATTACACAAGTTGTACTTTTGTAGCTTAAACTAGTTTATAGTTACTTCTCACTTTGAGGGGCAACTTTACTTTGAATTAGAGTGTTTTATACTGATGTAAGGCTGTTTGTCACATGGAGATGAAGTTCCTATTGGTGAAAGGTGCAGAAGATAATTTCTAGCTTTCTAAGAACTTCTTATGTCTTTCCAAATTTAAAGTTTTGTTGGGTTCCAAAAGCTTGACATGATCTGTAAGAACAAATTGAAATGAAAATTTGAGCAAAATGAGAGATCAGTGAGTCACTGGGTAGTGATGTTCACAGAACTATGAATGTGCCAGTTCTGTTATTTCCTCCTCCTACTAACATACCCTGAAAGTTCTCAGCATATGGGATTTTACTGTGATGGATTACAGATATAACATACCTTTTCACTGTGGCTCTAAGGCCCCCACTACACATTTCGGGTATCATGCGATTAACCAGTTAATTGTGCAATTACCTTGAGACCACGTGCAAAGTATTTATCATGCCATAAAAGCTCCAATCAGCTATAAAGTTAAACCTTAAAAATGTGTACAGACTCTATAGCTGGTTGCTTTCGAGCTTCAACTTGCACATGTAGCAAAGTCTCTCCTGTGGCTGGGAGCTCTGTCAGCTGGGCTGTACCATGCCCAACTGCATTTGTGCACCATGTGCCACCAGGTCTGGGATCCCCTCAACTAAGGCTGGATCCCAGCAGTGCACTTCCCAGTGCTAGAACACAGATGGGTCTCAGCAGCAGTGAAGCACTGCTGTGATCTCCCAGCCCTGGGGGTACACGGAGACCCTGGGGCTAGAAGATCATACCTGCCATGGTCTTGCAGCCTCAGGCACTCTCTGCACTGCCAGGACTGGAAAACTGTGGCTACTGGGAGTTTCTCAACTGAAGAGGCTCCCAGCTGCAGGAACTTGCTTCTTGCCAGTGCAGAGGGAGGCCAGGACCAGGCTCCCTCTGCATGGGCAATAAGGTGTGAGTGGATCATGCCTGAACATGTAGTGAGGGCCCAAAAGGTGAGCTGTGGGGGGAAAAAAATGTTTTTCATTATTTTTAGTATGTGTGTTTGTGTGTGTATGTGTGTATATGTATGTGTGTGTGCGTACACACACACACACACACACACACACAATATTTATTAAACCAGGAGCTGAAGTCTGATTGAAAGTTAATTTTGAAAATGGGATTATTAGCTAAGTGAATTAGAGATTATAGAAAGAGCTAATTGGAGTGTGTTTGTGCGTGAATGTTGAAATTTTCCAAAATTCCTCCATAATTAATTCAGCCAAACAGCTCATCTCAGTAAGATTTAAGGTCATGAAAGGGGGATCTAAGGCTATGAAAGGGGGATGTAGCTCAGTGGTAGAGCGCATGCTTTGCATGTATGAGGTCCTGGGTTCAATCCCCAGCATCTCCACTTTTTTCTCTCCTAGGTTGGCAGTACCACCTCTGGTGGGCTTTAAACTAGGCTCGTCGGGGGAAGGGGAAGATGAGGGCGGAGGAAACATCAGACTGCCAGACCAAACAGCACCCACAACTACAGCACAGCCCGGACCGATGAGTGAAGCAAATAAACAGGTAAGAGAGAGGGGCCAGGGTAACGCTGGGACTAGGGGGTCAGTACACACACCCACAGGAGGCCTCAAATGCCTCTACACAAACGCTCGTAGTATGGGCAACAAGCAGGAGGAACTCACCCTCCTGCTGGCTGACACCAGCCCGGACATAGTGGGGATTACGGAAACGTGGTGGGACGCAACGCATGATTGGGCGGTGAATGTCAAGGGCTATAGGCTGTACAGGAGGGACAGGATAGGAAAGAGAGGTGGGGGCGTGGCGCTCTATATTAAGGAGGAATGCACATCCTCTTTAATTAGCAAGGAGTCAGGGGAGGAGCACTCTGAAGTGCTTTGGGTTAGAGTACAAGGCAGTCGAGGGGAAAGGGACTTAACGGTGGGAGTCTACTACAGACCTCCCAACCAGGGAGAAGAGCTTGACCAGGAATTCTTGGGTCAGCTCACAGAGGTAGTGAAGGCTAAGGATGTGGTAGTCATGGGGGACCCGAATTTCCCGGACATCTGCTGGGAAGAACAGTCAGCCAGGTCTGAACGCTCACGTAGGTTCTTGGCCAGAGTGCAGGACCTCCATCTAACCCAGGAGGTGCACAGCCACACCAGGGGAGACGCCTTGTTGGACCTAGTGCTGGCCACGGGTGATGACCTGGTGAGGAGGCTGAGGGTGCTCGACCACCTGGGCAACAGTGATCATCGCCTGCTGGAATTCACCATCCAGCGCAAGGTGGCAAAGACATGCAGTAAGGCAGCGCCCCTAGATTTTAGGAGGGCAGACTTCAACGAGCTAAGGAGGATAGTTGGAAAAGCGCTGAGGTCCCGGAGGGGAGGGGAGCCAGGTGTTCAAGGAGAGTGGTCGCTCCTTAAGGAGACGATCCTCCAAGCCCAAAGGAAAGTAATCCCAACGAGGATCAAAGGGAGCAGAAGAGCACACAAGCCCCCGTGGCTCACCAAAAGCATCCAGGAATTTCTTCTTGCTAAAAGGGAGGCTTACACCCAATGGAAAGAAGGGGTCATCACCAGGGAGGACTATTCTGTAGTTGCTCGGGGATGTAGGGGGGTAGTTAGGAAGGCCAAGGCAGAGATGGAACTGGGACTAGCTTCCCAGATTAAGGACAATAAGAAGTCCTTTTTTAAATATGTACCGGGTAAAAAGAAGGTCCCGGGTAATGTGGGGCCCTTGCAGGACGCGATGGGAAACTTGGTCGTCACACCAGATGGCAAAGCTAACACGTTTAACGATTCCTTTGCCTCCGTCTTCCTAAGTAGGGACCAAAACAGCCACCTCCCTGCTGGGCCCCCCTCGGGCCCCGGGGGAGGCACACCTGGGCCACGGGTTAGCAAGGATTTAGTTAGGGAGCTTCTGGAGGGGTTGGACGTATTCAAGTCAGCTGGCCCGGATGATCTCCACCCTAGAGTTCTAAAGGAACTGGCCGAGGTCATTGCAAGTCCCCTGGCACAACTTTATGAGCACTCGTGGTGCTCTGGTGAGGTACCAGAGGACTGGAAGAGGGCCAACGTGGTCCCCATCTTCAAAAAAGGGAGGAAGGAGGACCCGGGAAACTATAGGCCGGTTAGTTTTACCTCGATCCTAGGCAAGCTGTTCGAGAAAATTATGCTGGCACACATCCAGGAGGGGCCAGCAGGGGACTGCATGCTTAGGGGCAACCAACATGGGTTCATCAGTGGCAGGTCCTGTCAGACCAACCTAGTGGCCTTTTGCGATCAGATCACCAGATCATTAGATGCAGGGATAGCAGTGGATATAATCTTCCTGGACTTCCGGAAGGCTTTTGACACTGTCTCTCACCCCGTTCTCATTAAGAAACTGGGGGACTGTGGTGTAGACACCCACACAGTCAAATGGGTCGCCAACTGGCTGGTGGGCCGCACCCAGAGGGTGGTAGTGGATGGGTCCTTCTCAACCTAGGAGGACGTGGGCAGTTCCTCCTGAGGTGCATCACCTTGCACTTGTCTGTGTTGAAACCCATCCTATTCTTGTCCGCCCACCCTTGTAACCTATCTAGGTCTGATTGTAGCCTGTTGCATCCTTCCAGTGTGCCCATGTCCCCCCACGGAGGCGGAAAGGGATCTGGGGGTTATCATTGACTCCAAGATGAACATGGGCCGGCAGTGTGGAGAAGCAGTAAGAAAGGCCAACTGCACCTTGGCATGCATCCACAGATGCATCTCGAGCAGGTCCAAAGAGGTGATCCTCCCCCTCTATGCGGCACTGGTCAGGCCGCAGCTGGAGTATTGTGTCCAGTTCTGGGCGCCACACTTCAAGAGGGATGTCGACAGCATGGAGAGGGTCCAGAGGCAGGCCACTCGTATAATCAGGGGACAACAGGGCAGGCCCTATGAGGAGAGGCTATGGGACCTGAACCTGTTCAGCCTCCAAAAGAGTAGGCTGAGGGGGGATCTTGTGGCCTGTTATGGACTAGTCAGGGGGGATCAGCAGGCATTGGGGGAGTCACTGTTCCCCTGAGCACTGTCAGGAGTGACCAGGAATAACGGTCACAAGCTGGCAGAGGGTAGGTTTAGGTTAGATATCAGGAGGTGCTACTTCACAGTCAGGGCAGCTAGGGTCTGGAACCAGCTTCCAAGAGAAGTGGTGCAGGCTCCTACCCTGGGGATTTTTAAGAGGAGGTTAGATGAACATCTTGCTGGGGTCATTTGACCCCAGTACTTTTTCCTGCCATGGCAGGGGGTTGGACTAGATGATCTGCTCAGGTCCCTTCCGACCCTAGAAACTATGAAACTAAGATTTAAGGGAGTAAATAATTTACAGCAATGTAAGGAAGGGTGGAACTTTGTATCTGTTGGTCTGCAGTGCATAGACCTCAGTGAAAAAGGATTAAGATACCACTGTTTTCTCTTATTTACTGAGGGTAGGTGGAGGGAACATGCACAGGATATTATAGAAAAACTTATGTTCTGGAAATACCCAGGCTTGTTTATATTGCAGTAACTTGTCTTTGTCCTTGGTTTCCTCGATCACTTTTGAAAATGGGACTTAGTTCCTAATGCACTTAAGTTCTTTAGAAAATTTTACCCAGTAACAAGATTTATGAGGTTTACTTATTCTTGATAGTGTTTCTTCCTGAAGGGGGCAGTGGATATTCAAGAATGACTACTAATGGGCAGATACTGACATGAGTTTCATAGTTAGGACACTTGAACAATGCATTGATTGTTTCACAGTAATCATTATCTTTAATTATACTATAGCAGGTCTTATACACTATCTGTAGAGAAATAATGTTGTCTTGGCATCTTGTAAAATGGTTGAGTGTAGTGAATGAGCTCTCTAAAAGCTTCATTATCATGAAAAAGCATGGTAATAAGTCTGAGGTATCCATCTGTACAATTCTCTTATTAAACTCAAGAGTTACCAGATGAATATTGGCATGGTATCATTTTAGACATTCAGAAATTGTTGCTTGCTTAAAATTTTTAGCGAAGAGGGAAAATAGCATGAAGACTGGAGGAAGATCAAGAAAATGTCTTTTTATAAACAAAGACATCTTCATTCCTTTGAGGGAAGCGGTGGGAGGAAAACTCGGAAAGTATTTTCTCCTCCTCCTTCTTAGCTCAGTTTCTCTTTTAGGACAGGTTATATATTTACTGTTGCAATATGTGTATATGTATATGTGCAAATTAGACATTGAATCTAAATTTTAGAGTACAACAAGCACATCAAATCTATAAGTTACCATTGTTAAGAACGCCATATAAAAGTAATTCATGCATTTTGTTGCCTTTGCTTCACAGCTTTCAGTACTTAAGTGGAGCCAAAGGCAATAGTACAGATTCACTTCTTTTTTGTAAAAGTAATCATATACATAATGCTTATTTTGCAATATCCTTAATTTTCACTGCTAATACATTTTCTAATTGCAGACCATTAGCAGTTAGTGGGATTGTACTTTTACCCCCTTTGATTCAATGGTTAGTCAAGTTTTTGAGTTTTGCATTTAGGAGGAGGAGAAGTTGATGGCTGAGTCTATTTCCTTGAAATCCTAATAATTTTCAAAGTATGTTCATAAAGCCCTATATCCCTCAATACAAGCAGCAGAGTACAGTGTCTTTGCTCAAAATCCCAATCTCCTTTTGAGCCAGCACTCTGCCCAGAAGCTCTCTTTAGCATTTCTCAGGATCACATTATAAGTGTCTCTGGTTGCGTCTTGGCTTCCTTGCAGCTTTTTCCTTTTGTTTCTTTGGTATTTCTGCTGTTTCTTTTGTGATGTATTCCATAGATTTGCCAGAAAAACTTGGACTCTGTCAACAAGTGCTGGTGCATCTACATTCAGAGCTCCCTGTATTGGCAAAACCCTTTCCTTCTAATTGTAATGCTTGTTTTCAGCAGTAGCTGGAAAGATCTCAAGATTGTCACACGTCCAAATTCTGATCTCATTTATACCACTGAAATCTAGAAGAAATTGATATGCAGGAAGGTTAATCTGGAGGTGAAGTGGTGTATGATAATTCAGAATTTGATCCTGCTGTATACATTTGGTATTCAGTTGATGATACTTTGTCCCTACCTCTGGCACTGCCAAAGAAACAAACCATCCTTTGTAGAAACAGCAAAAAACAGAACCAATTAAGTCAAATTTTGTATGAAATTTGAGCACAGGTGCTTGAAAGACTTGGAGCAGGGAGTACTTATTGACTGCAGACAACTTAAACAAGATTACTTTCTCCCTGTGCAATTGCCTGTAATGACTGTATTGCTGTGATAGGCAGATAAGAGGGGTGGACTCCTGAAATGTTCTTTAGCCCTACCTACCCAAAGAGGTCTGGCTATAACACTCAGAAGGCATTTTCTAACTTGATTTTATTAGCCATCAGCATTCATCAAAGTCATTGAACAAACAAGGGATGTTTTTGGCAGATGCAGAAAATGTTATGATATCAACATAGTACACAGTCCTTACTGCTAAGAAGCAACTGGCATTGTCTGTGTAGCTTTTTACATCAACTCATAACATTTACCAACCCCATTAGAGGTTTGGTAAAACATCAAGTCAGAACTCCACCAGAAAATATAAAGGCATGAAACAGTACCTTTCTTATTAGGACATTTGGGAATCATTAGTCGGAAGCAAATAAATTATTCAGGAATCTGATCACAAATTCCACA
Organism: Crocodylus siamensis; assembly: GCF_052110815.1. Classification (NCBI taxonomy): domain Eukaryota; kingdom Metazoa; phylum Chordata; order Crocodylia; family Crocodylidae; genus Crocodylus; species Crocodylus siamensis. The sequence goes on along the minus strand of NC_143395.1, from coordinate 85,085,988 downwards.
GCTGCACATGCATGCATGTGTGACTCTAATAAAAATTGGTGCATTTTTGTTTTGATGTCTGGAGTGTAAAGCCGTACCCCAATGATGTCAATGGGACCAGGAATTCACCCAAAGTTGCTCAGAATGTTTGAATCCTGAATCTTGCCAGTCTGGTTCTTCCTAGCCTCCAAAATTATTCCTACCTTCTTTTTAATTTAATGAAAGGTTTAGTACATTGAACATGCATCTTCCATCTCCATATTACAGTTACACTCATTCAGGCAGGGAACAGATACCAGACCATATGGCTAAAGTACAAAATTGATTATTAGATGATTCAAAAAGTGGACCCAGTTTTATGCAATGAAATGAATCCATATTGTTTGCATGAAATGTCCAAAAAATATGGATGAATGTAGCTGTACACAAATCAAAGTTTGTTAATGGATTATGAACAGAAAGGATGCTGAAATTCAGCTAATAGCTTATCTGCTACAAATAATTTAATTAGTTTACTAGAGTATGCGACTGTAAAGAATATTTACTGGTATGAGTTTGACGTTTTCCATCTGTGTTCTTTATAGGCCATTTTAAGGCTAAAATTAAATGTGATCAGTTGTAGGACTGATTCAGACAGGTACTCATAGACACACAGAGAATAAGATTTTATGCCTGATATATATTTCATACAGATTGGAAAACTTGTGAAGGAAATGGAGATCATCAGGTAGCAAGGTATTTAGGTTTGCATAATATTTGTGGATGTGTGATCTCTTCCATTTTTGGTCATGATTATTTGACTTTTATTTGACCCCTGCTGCCAAGAAAAATTGGCTGTTTTTCTGTTGTTTGAATTATTTTCTTATCCACCAAAGAAGCTGCTTGGCAGAGTTGGTAAGCAGAAAAATAATGAAATGATCTGGAACAAAGTTAATAAACATAAAACTTGAAAACAACAGCTTAAGATATCTGATCCTTGGGTGACCCATTGATTGCTTCCTCAGGGATAACATGCATTACAGAAAAAGTGGTGGGGAAAGAAAGGAAAGACAGCACAGCAAAAGGGGCAGTAGAAATGGGTTTGGAGATTTTGACTGAAGGAGTGCTGCTTTTTGACATCTCAGTTGGTAAATATGTCCCAACTTGAGACACAACTACCCTAAGCCAATGTCTTCTCTTGGGTCCATGGAACCCACTGACTTGAATAGGCTCCATAATAAATGAGTAAGGAGATAATTTGACCCTCTTCTCTTGCAAAGCATCAGATATATGGTGGTGATGCTGCCTTAAAAATGTAAAGTGACTCACATGGCCTTTGTAGCACTTTGGATTGTCCTTACTGTTTTTTGTAATTTTGTTTCTTTAGCCTTTTCATGTTAAGGCTTGGATGAAGGTGGGTTACAAATGTGGATGTGTCAATGTTTTTCAGAGATATGGGCAGGATTGCCTAATAGGTGGAATAAGGAGAAACCTCTTGGCCTCTACTCCACAGCCTATATTCAAATCTCTATTATATATGGTTCCTGTGTCTAGGTACCAATATAATGGCCCCTTTACATGTGCAGGTGAGGGTACAATGAGATCTAATGTGTGATCCACACAATTGCAACCTCTTGCCATCCTACATATATGTTGCAGAATGTGGGATTGTCTATCAGATCCCATCACACCTTATTACTGGTGAAGGCGGAGTCTGACCCTGGGCTCCCTGTGCACCAGCAAGAAGTGAGCTCTCACAGCTAGGAGCCCTCTCAGTTCAGGGGGTTCCAGCCATGGGGGTGCATGGGCCTCCCCTTCCCCTGCAGCTGGGAGCCCTATCAACTAGGAACTCCAAGAGCTCTGATAAGCTGATGGGGCTCCCAGACACAGGGGCTTCTGGCCACACATTCAGCTAATGGCAATGTAACAGGTTAGGCACCCAAGAAACATTGTGATACCACCTACGGGCTGCCTCATCCCTGCTAGCCTCTTTCAGCCCTGTCTCTTAAGGTCTCACATTGTTTTCCCACCTGCCACATCTTGTTAGAAACTTAATGAGGCTGCCTTCAGAGACTGGTGATTATGGTGCTCATTCTCTTTCCCCATGGTCAACTCTCTCGACCTGGCTTGCCTTATGGGTTTAAGTCATGACCTCCAGACACTCCCATAGTCACTCCTGTGCAGATACTTTTAAGAGTGTTATGTATAAGTTGTTACATTTGCCTTCACTATATGTGTATATATGTATGTGTGTATGTATGTATATGAGATGGGCAGTGAAGCTACAGAGAAGGAAATTCACTCAAGGTAGTTATTTTTTTTTAAATATAGCAGGCCCAGAAGTTCTGTCTCTTTATAATAGCCTACAACTGTCAGAAGCAGAACAGAAAAGCTGTGGCACAGTAATAAAAAAGTTTGAGGAATATTGTATATCCAAACAAAATAAAACCTCTGAATGGTATAATTTCCACATGAGATAGCAGAAAGAATGTGTGACAAAAGAGGAGTTTGTCAAAGACCTCAGACTGCTGAGCCAGAATGCAACTTTGGAGACCTAAAAGAGTCCATGACCAGACACCAAATAGTATTGGGCATAAGAGATACAAGCTTCAGGAAAAGACTGCTAGAGGATCCTGAGCTTAATTTGGAAAAGGCAATTACAATGTTCCAAGTGGCTGAGATAACAAAAGCTGGGCTGGAGAAGCTGGAGGAAAAAATAGAACAAGCTGAACTAGAGAGAATTACAAGACTGCAAAAACCTAAGGCAAGACACAATACAGAAAGGAGGACCGCACTGTGAAGCAGAAAAGTGGAGGCCAAAGAGAATTGCTTGAAGAAACAATGGTCAGCTGCTGCGGGGGTTACCACAAACCCATGCAATGCCCTGTTTAGTCCTCAGAATTCTTCCTGTTCCTCATTGTACACAGCATGCACCTACTGTTTCTTGTGTGTTACATCCTGCTCCTTTCTGTAAACTTTTGCAAATCTTTGAAGAAGACTGAAGATTCAGAAAGCAAAGAACATGGTACAAGAGTTTTATGATGTGTTTCAAGGCATAGGGAAATTGCCAAACCAGTATGAGAGAATTAAAAGAACCAAATGCTCCCACCATACATGGTGCTAAGGGAGAAACTGAAAAAGGAACTAGATTAGTTAACATGGACATAATAGAAAAAGTAGAGCAACCAACTGCTTAGGTTCATTCACTGTCATAATAGAAAAAAAGATGGATCCTTGAGATTGTGTCTGGATCCTAAGCAAATTAACAGGTACATCAAAAGGAAGCATTTCCCATTCTCACCAGGGAAGAGGTTTTTGGCAACATGGAAGAAGCTAAATATTTCTTCATGTTGGATGTCTTTTCTGGCTTTTGGCAAATTCCCCTTGAAAAGTATAGCACTAGATTTATGTACTTTCAATAAAAGGTAATGCTTTTGTAGGCTTGCTTTTGGACTGTGTTCTGCATCTGAAGTATTTCACACTAAGATGCAACAAATTTTTGAAGGTCTTGATGAATCTATGGCTTTTATTGATGTATAAGTTTGGGAAAATACTATGGAAGCACATGACCTGAGGCTAAGAAAGGTACTAGAAATTGCTTACAGAGCAGGTTTGAAACTGAACAAACAAAAATGCAAATTCAGGGTCAAAGAAATAACATATCTAGGAGAAAAGAGGTGCAAATCAATCCTGCAAGGGTTAAAGCCATTACAAACATGCCATCTCCTATGACTAAGGAAGGAGTGCAGAGATTACTGGGAATGATCGATATTATAGGGAAATATCTACCTAACTTAGCAGAGCAGACCAAATACCTTATATCATTCCTACAAAAGAATATGGATATGGGAACAAAACCATGAAGTTGAATTAAAAACCTTGAAGGAAAAAAATAATGAAAGATTACAATCTATGAAAGCTCCAGTATGAAAATACTAGGACCCTAAAAGACCTATTAAATTGTAAACAGATGCTTCTAAAGAAGGCGTTAAAGCAGCTTTACTTAAAAAACATGGGGATAGTTGGAGACCAGTAGCATATGCATCTAGGGCACTTCCTAAGTTAGAGTGTCTATATGCACAAAATGAGAAAGAGAAAGTTTAGTTATGGTATATGGCTAAATGGTACTATGACAGGGGTTACAGAGACTTACCACAAGTGCACAACAAAGATATGGAGTTTATTTCAGATGGACAAATGTGGAAACAAAAAGCACTAGTCTCCTATCAAGTCGCTCTCAGATCCTATAAAGTAGTCACACTGGAAGAGCAGATATTAAGAAGGAAAAGATGACACTTGCAACTCAAAAAGGGGAGAAAACAAGCAGCATCATGAGATTCACCAAAGGAAACACAGCTAACATCCAAGCAACAAGAAATGACAGAGGAGATTTGCAAATGACACAGAAACAGAAACATCTGAACAAGGAAAACAAACAAGAACTGAACCAATAAGGATTGGGAATGCAGGGAAAACTGAGAAGATCACTTGGACCTAAAAAAGCCAATGCAAAGACTAATAGAGACCTGTTAAAATATGCTTTAATCATAGGTTGAACTAAATTGCCAATGTTAGTATTATATGGGGATATGCTACATGTAAAGGGGGAAGATGTGTGGATACCTTTTAAGAGTGTTATATATTGTTACATTTGTCCCTGGATTGCAGGAAGGAACAGCAGAACTGTAGGCAAGGTACTGATTTCTGAATAAACAAGCTTTATCATTCTATAAGCTTAACTCCTTGGTCTTTTGAGAACAATGAACACAATGCCCATGCCTTACTGGTGGTATGCAACATCACATCCAGTGGGACACTCGTTCCCAAAGCCAACAGTCTGCTTCAGGCCTTTACTCCTTCATTGGAGCCTTGGCATTCCCGGCTTGTGCTCCTCTGCTCTATCTGGTTTTCTAGCCAAAGCCTACTGTTCTGGACTTGGCTACTGGGCTCTGGCCCTAGCTCTGCCCTATTGGGCTCTGGATTAGCCGCTCTTGGACTTCAGGTCCCTGGCTCTATCTCTGTCTTGTGCTGGGTCCTTGGACCTTGTCCTTATACTTCTCAGGCACTGAGCCCTCTGGCCCCAAGCTCTGCCCTTTTTGGCAGGGGCGATGTGTAGGGTGTTCACATGTACCCCCTGAGTGTGGCAGTGCAGCCCCTACAAAAAGGCAATGCCAACACTGTTGGCACTACCTGTGGGTGGTTGCCACTTGCCACCCCCCACTACCACCACTGCCAGCAGCATCTGTGGGTGGTCAGTGATCCCTGCTGGCGGCATCTGCGCGTGGTTGCCAACCCCTGGTCAGCGTTCACCACCCTGATCTCCCCTGCCCCGCCTCCTTGCTGACAGCATTGGTGGGAGCTCCACGCTTACTGCTGCCATGCCTTGCCCAGCTGCCGGGGGCACGCATCATTCATGCTACTTGGGCTCCGGGTACTGGGCCCTCTGCCCCCTCCTCACCCCCCCATAGTTTCATAGTTGGTAAGGTTAGAAGGGACCTGAGCATATCATCAAGTCCGACCCCCTGCCATGGCAGGAAAGAGTACTGGGGTCAAATGACCGGCAAGGTGTTCGTCTAGCCTCCTCTTAAACACCCCAGGGTAGGAGCCAGCACCACTTCCCTTGGAAGTTGGTTCCAGATCTTAGCCACTCTGACAGTGAAGTAGCGCTTCCTGATGTCTAGTCTGAATCTACCCTCTGCCAGCTTGTGACCATTATTTCTAGTCACTCCTGGTAGTGCTCGAGGGAACAGGGACTCCCCCAATGCCTGCTGGTCCCCTCTGACTAGTTTGTAAATGGCAACTAGACCCCTCCTCAGCCTTCTCTTGTGGAGGCTGAACAGGTTCAGATCCCTGAGCCTCTCCTGGTAGGGCCTGCCCTGTTACCCCTTGATCATGTGAGTGGCCCTCCTCTGGACCCTCTCTATGTTGTCCACATCCCTTTTGAAGTGCAGCGCCCAGAACTGGATGCAGTTCTCTAGCTGCGGCCTGACCAGTGTTACAAAGAGGGGGAGGATCATCTCCTTGGACCTGCTTGAGATGCCACACTGCCAGCCCATGTTCGTTTTGGCATCAATAAGGACTCCAAGATACTTCTCTGCCTCTGCACTGATGAGAAGGGAGTTCCCCAGCCTGTAGGTCTGCTGTTGTTTCTTCCCCCCCAGGTACAGTACCTTGCACTTGTCAGTGTTAAAACCCATCCTGTTCTTATCCACCCACCGCTGTAACCTAAGTCTGATTGCAGCCTATTCCTCCCTTCTAGTGTGCCCACTCCCCACCATCTTTGTGTTGTCTGCAAATTTGAACAGGGTGCTTTTTACCCCCTCGTCCAAGTCGCTGATGAAGCTGTTGGACAGTGCGGGCCTGAGGACTGAGCCCTGCGGAACCCCACTGCCCACATCCTTCCAGGTTGAATAGGACCCATTCACCACCACTCTCTGGGTGCGGCCCTCCAGCCAGTTAGTGACCCAATTGACTGTGTAGGTGTTGACACCACAGTCCCCTAGTTTTTCAATGAGAATGGGGTGAGAGAGTGTTGAAGGCCTTCCTAAAGTCCAGAAGGACTACATCCACTGCTACACCTGCATCTAAGGATTTTGTGACCTGGTCATAGAAGGTCACCAAGTTGGTCTGACAGGACCTGGCTCTAATGAACCCATGTTGGTTGCCCCTAAGCATAATCTCCCCCGCTGGCTCCTCGTGGATATGCGCCAGGATAATTCTCTCAAAAAGCTTACCCAGGATTGAGGTAAGACTAACTGGCCTATAGTTTCCTGGGTCCTCCTTCCTCCCTTTTTTGTAAATGGGAACCAAATTGGCCCTTTTCCAGTCCTCTGGCACCACATCAGAGCAACACGAGTGCTGGTAAATCCATGATCCCATTTGGAAGGGACCATCTGTGCCTTGAGCCTGTCCCTGCAAGGGATTAAGGTGGTCGTGTGCCTTTTAGGCACTAATGGGACCTCCAAATACCACCCCTCAAATTCGCATTGTAACCACTGGTTAGCAGCAGGTTATCCTCCAGGATCTGCAATTAACTCTTTCTCTTTATTGCAGGGAATCATTCAGCTCTGCTCCTTTATGTACCAGGCTCCATCCGTGCCTCCAAGGTGACCAGCCCCCAACCAGTCTCTCTGACAAAGTCCATTTTGGGGTAGAATTTCTTCTCTGGCAAGCCTGCAGAGACAGACTACCCCCTCTCTCTCCAGCTCTGGGCTCTCTTACTTCCTAAACCCTGCCCTGCAGGCCAGGTACTCTCTTGTCAGTTGACTTGCCTACAGGGTCTTTCCTTAACCTCTGCTTTGCTGGTTGCTACAAAACCCTGCCCTTAAATGGGCGACACCGCTTTCCAGTTACAGGTCATGTGTTCCCTGTTACAGACATGATGGGAAGCAGCTACAAAGTTTATTGTCATTTAATTGACTGAATGTGTGGCTGGGTGACTACTTAAGGTGTGATTTAAATGTTTAATTATGCCTGAAACATAATGTGTAGATTGGGCCTAATTGACATATAACAGATGCATATGCTAAGAGGCACTCGTGGGGGCAGGGGAGGGGGATGTGTATAGATGGAAGAAAGCTGATTGCACCTTTTCCCCATATGAATAACCACCGTGGAGAGAATCTATTGGGAAGCTGCCCCCAAGGCTTTGACATAGTGCTATCAGTAGGAGACAGGGAGTTCACTTGGTTTGTCTTCCCATTTTCGCTCTCCCCTTTCATGCACAAATGCCTCTGCTTGGGAGCTATTGGTAAAGAACCTGTACTTCATCTCTTCTGTCACTTTCCACAGGTTGTTCTGCAGGAGTCAATCCCAGCTCAGATCCCTGCATTTGGGACCAGATTGACCAGGCTTCATTGCACTCTGTGAGCTCTGTGGCTTCCAATGCAATGTAGCTACTGTATAATCATTATTCTTAATTTTCTGGCACTATCCCAAACACATCTTTTGTTGGCAGAGGCAGATTTTTCTTACATGGTGCTTGCCTTCCTCAATCATGATGCCTTTGAACAGGGCTCTTTTAGGGCAGTGTGCCTCTCACCCTTTGCTACTGCACAGCCCTCGCGGAGTAGTCATGGATGAAAAGCCTCATTTAATCCACACTCTTCACTTTCTATGAATTATATTCACACTTCTGATATACAGAATTTCCAGGAACTTCAATGTAAGACTCCCTGTAGAAGGGTGACCGCCCTTTACATGTGCAGTTTTGATCTGCAAAACTCATGCTTGTGTTTTAAGAAAATAGATTTACTTGGGGGCATGAGAGTACAAATCTGAACACATGTACTATTAAGCAGGCAGACTGGGTATGTTTCTGGCAGCAAAGTTCAGCTATCTAATTCCTCTCTCAGCAGAAGTCATTTTGCAGAATAAAATAAAATAAACTACAGCTTGCTATAAAATTTGCAAGTTCAAAATATGTCCAGAGATGATCCAGTCCTGAACCTTTCTGCAAATTTATTCCTGCACAGCAAGGTTGGTGCTCTAGCTCTTCAGCTATTCCATTGTCTGTTATACACTTAAAAGGAATAGTAGGATGACAAACTGGATAGTACTCCAGTTGTTTTCTAGATTTCTCCGGGGACTACATGGCTATCACCTTTGGACCTCATGAATTTTGTAGGTAACTAATAAAGAAGTAATAAATATTTTGTGCAGCTAAAGTTCAGCATAGTTTGGATGAAAACTAGAAATGGGGCCATGACAAACGGTTACTGAATTTTAAATGAATACAAGGCTATTATAACACAATATTGATGCCTTGAATCCTGAGTTCTATATTAAGGTCATGGTAATGGCTTAGTGTTTTATGAGCCTTTGTAGTCTTAGCGGCACCGTCTCTTTAATCTTTACTTTGCCTCAAGCTAAAATAAATCTTAATGTTGTAAACTGTATAGTAACATAACTGCCTTGTTCAGTAGTGATCATTTTTTCTAAATGTCACTAACGTCTTGCTGTGGCAAAACAAAAAGGAAAATCATACTCTTTTCATTGAAATGGCAAAGTGGAACTATTGCTGTGTGAATTGAATATCTTTTTGAACATTTTCACCCAAGAATTTTGAGCTGGCTCAGCTGTCATTTTCAGTGCTGTATAGCTGTGTAAGATTAAAAGGAATAAAAGAGTTAAGTACCATTTCAAGGTTTTGATCATTTAATTACTGGTATTAACAACAGTGGAAATTAAGTTTCAATATTTATCATTGGACCCAGTGCTGCAAATTGTTGTCTACATTTTCTTACCTTAAAAATGATTGAATAATATATAGCGAAAAAGATTATAAAAACAGAACCAGCCCATTTAATTACAGTTATGACTAGAGTTTACACTGTCACAGGGGGATTTTAAAATATATTCAGTTGTATATATTAAAATACATGCCAGTGAATTTGTTTAAATAACTTATTTAAATATATTATTTAGTTATAATTTGTCGCAAGCACCCACATCCACAACCCCTTTGTTTGATCCACTTCTGGCAGAATTAAGTTTTTGTTTTGGTGTCTGCTGAGATACCCATGGGATAAAGTAATTGTGTGCTGTATAGAACTACTAGACTTCCTTTTTCTTAAGTCCTTCAAAACTTTTAAATGGAGGCCATTTAGCCCTGGTCACTTTATTGCTTTTTTTAATAATTAGATTGTTCTAGCAACTCTGCTTTCACACCTGTCTTTGCTAGTACTTGATCTTTGTCTTGAAAAGGGTAGTTGTCTCTTGGTATTCTGCAAAAGAGTTTGAGAGGGACAAAAAGGTCAGCATTGGACCATAACTAATGGTACACCATAATTAATTTTCAGAGTGCAGTAGAGAAAACAAGCTTTCAAGAGGTGTTTCAAAATCAGGATTTTTTCCCCAAATTCTTTAAAAGTGAATAAAACAATTGGGAAATAATGAATGCTTGTGTTTTCAACTTTTTTCTTTGGTAAGCAAAGACACCCAAGAGAAGACTGTACCATTGGGATTTCATAGTTTCATAGTTAGTAGAATCGGAAGGGACCTGAGCAGATCATCGAGTCCAACCCCCTGCCATGACAGGAAAGAGTAGTGGGGTCAAATGACCCTAGCAAGGTGTTTGTCTAACCTCCTTTTGAAGACCCCCAGGGTAGGACCCAGCACCACTTCTCTTGGAAGTTGGTTCCAGATTCTAGCTGCCCTGACAGTGAAGTAGCGCCTCCTGATATCTTGCTTAAATCTACCCTCTGCCAGCTTGTGACCATTATTCCTGGTCACTCCTGGTAGTGCTGGGGGAACAGGGACTCCCCCAGTGCTTGCTGGTCCCCTCTGACTAGTTTGTAACAGGCAACTAGATCCCCCCTCAGCCTTCTCTTGTGGAGGCTGAATTAGGTTCAGGTCCTGTAGCCTCTCCTGGTAGGGCCTGCCCTGCTGCCCCCAATCATGCAAGTGGCCCTCCTCTGGACCCTCTACATATTGTCCACATCCCTCCTGAAGTGCGGCGGCCAGAACTGGACGCAGTACTCCAGCTGCGGCCTGACCAGTGCCGCATAGAGGGGGAGGATCACCTCCTTGGATCTGCTTGAGATGCATCTGTGGATGCATGACAAGGTGTGGTTGGCCTTCCTGACTGCATCCCCACACTGCCAGCCCATGTTCATCTTGGCATCAAGATCCTTTTCTGCCTCTGCACGGATGAGAAGGGAGCTCCCCAGCCTGTAGGTATGGTGCTGGTTCTTCCTCCCCAGGTGCATCACCTTGCACTTGTCAGTGTTGAATCCCATCCTATTCTCATCCGCCCACTCCTGTAACCTGTCTAGGTCTGATTGCAGCCTATTCCTCCCTTCCAGTGTGCCCACATCCCCCCATATCTTAGTGCCATCAGCAAATTTGAACAGGGTGCTTTTTACCCCCTCATCCTAGTCACTGATGAAGATGTTGAACAGTGTGGGCCAAGGACCAAGCCCTGAGGGACCCCACTGCCCACATCCCTCCAGGTTAAAAATGACCCATCCACCACCACTCTCTGGGTACATCCCTTATATACTTATAGGCAGCTACCAGGTCCCCCCTGAGCCTGCACTTTTCCAGTCTGAAGAGTCCCATGGCTCTTAGCCTCTCTTCATTGGGCTTGTTCTCTTGCCCTCTGATCAAGTGTATGGCTCTCCTCTCTCAAGCTTTTCTACATCCTTCTTGAATTGTGGAGCCCAGAATTGGATGCAGTATTCCAGCTGCGGCCTCAGCAAGGCCAAGTACAGCAGGAGGATGACATCCTGAGATTTGCTAGAGAAACATCTAGGAATGCAAGCCAGAGTTTGGTTTGTTTTACCAGCTGCAACATTGCATTGGTGGCTTATGTTCATCTTGTGGTCAGTCTTGACCCCCACGTCCCTTTCGGCTGTGGTGCTAGTGGGTATAACACTGTCGAGCCTATAAGTGTGATGCAGGTTCTTCCCCACCCCGAGGTGGAATACCTTCATTTTTCTATACTGAATGTCATCAAGTTTTTATCCATCCACTTTCTAAGCATATCCAGGTTAGCCTGGATCACCAGGCTGTCCTCTGGTGTGGACACTCTTCCCCAAAGTTTGGTGTCATCAGCAAACTTGGCCAGTCTGCTTCTGACACCAGGGTCCACATCGTTAATAAAGTATAGGTTCAAAGACAGAGCCTTAGGGTACATCACTGGTCACAGAGTGCCATGATGATTCACTTTCATCAGCTACTACTCCCTGGGTCTGACCTCAGAGCCAATTCCCCAGCCATTAGACTGTGATGTAGCCAAGGCCGCAGTTTGCCCATTTTTTTTTCCATGAGGAGATCATGGGACACAAGATCAAAGGCTTTTTATAAGTCCAGATATATGATGTCAGTCTTTTCTCCCTTGTCCGGATGATGTGTCACCTGGTCATAGAAAGGAATGAGATTGATCAGGAAAGATCTACCTGCAACAAACTCATGCTGGCTGTCCCTCAGGATGTTGCCATCAGCCAGCTTGTCAAGAATGGTCTCTCTGATATTTTTTTTCCCCAGAATCTTCCCAGGGATTGCGGTCAAGCTGCTTGACTTGTAGTTCCCTGGATCTACTTTCCTTCCTTTCTTGAAGATAGGCACTATATTGACTTCTTCCAATCTTTGGGTACTTCACCTGAGTGTCATGAGTTCTTGAACATCCTTGCCAGTGGCTGGGCTATGATGCCTGCCAGCATCTTGAGTACCCTGGGGTGTAGATTGTCAGGGCCAGCTGACTTGAAGGTGTCCAGCCTCTCAAGGTGTTCCTTTTACAAAGTCTACACTGATGTTGGGTATAAATTCACCCTTGCTCTGACCGTTCTGCTTCATGTTAGGCAGGATGGTCCCTTTGGGCTGGTGAAAAACCGATGCAAAGTACCCATTAAGTAGGTTGGCTTTTTCCTGGGTGTCATTTGTCCTAGTGAATTCCTGGTCAAGCTCTTATTCCTGATTAGGAGGTCTGTAGTAGTCTCCTACCATGGTGTTCCCTGTTCCATGTTCCCCATGTATTTTAACCCAGAGGGCCTTCAGTCATCCTCCACTGGTGCCAGTGTCAGCTTGCATGGATGTGTAGGTTTCCTTGACATAGACAGCTACTCTCCCACCTCTTTTTTTTCCCCATGATCTCTTCTGTACAGGGTATAGCAGTCTATACCTGTGGCCCAGTGTTGGGGGAAGTCCCACCAGGTCTCCATTATCCCTGTGAGATTGTAGTCATTCTTGTTTAGCAGGAGGACCAGTTCCTCCTGTTTATTCCGCAAGCTCCTGGCATTGGTGTACAGACATGTAAGTGTCCCATTGGAAGCCTTAGGCTTCCTTGCACTCCCAGGAGGACACCATTTCAGGGCTGGGGTAGGAGAGGAATCCCTTGAATGCCCTAACCTTCTGGTTTTGTAGTGTTTGCCTAGTGGGCTTGCTTTGGTGGTTGTCCACCCATCCTACAGTGGGTTTAGTTTTAAAGCCTGGTCAAGCAGATCAGCCATTCTGGGTCAAAGGGTCAACTTCCTTCCTCCCCAGTAAGGTGAGGTGGAGACCATCTCTTCCCAGCAGACCACTGCCTCTCTCACTGGACTATGTCCAGTCTGTGATTGCAGAAGCCGAAGCCTTCACTATGACAACAGTGCCACAGTCTTTGGCTGACTACCTCAATCTGTTTCTCCCTCTTCAGCCCATGACCTATAAGTGGGAGGATCGAGAAAAAGACCACCTGTGCCCCCAATCCTCTAAGTCCTGCTCCCAGAGCCCTGTACCCACTCATGACCCACCTGGGATTGCTCCAAGCCATGTCATTCGTGTCCACATGGATAAAGAGCATAGGGTAGTGGTCGGAGGGCTGGATAAGCTTTGTGATCCCCTCAGTTATGTCCCAGATACAGGCCCCCAGATACAGATCTCCTGGGCTAAGGGGCTGGAGCAGCAGATTGCTCCTTCAGTCCCCCTCAGGAGGAGTCTCCCACAATGACCACTCTGTGTTTCATTTTGGGGAGAGTAGGGATGATAGTTGTTAGTGTTTCTCCCTTACCTGCAGAAGCTGGCAGCTCTGAAGGTTCTACTGGGGCTGCAAGAGGTTCATACCTGTTGCAGAGCTCCAGAGGGTAGGCCTTGGGGCACTGACCACCTTGGTCCAACCCCCTGGCTGGACAGTGGGAGACTCTCAAGTCCTCCCTTGTCCTGGAAGGTGACCTTGGTCTACCCTCAGCCTTCATGGGGTGAAGGGCCTGGCCATCACAGCTATGGGTACCAAAATGGCCCCACAATATACCAACCTTTTTATGGGCCACCTGGAAGAAGAATTCCTCAAGGACTGTACCGTTAAACCCATGCTATACTTAAGAAATTTAGATGACATCTTCATCATTTGGACTGAAAACCTGCAAGCTCTGATTGATTTCCATCAGAAATTCAATAATCATCACTCCTACCTCAACCTCTCTCTTGAATACTCCAGCACCGATATTTCCTTTTTAGCCACTATGATTACTATCCAGACTGGTAAAATACAAACCACCATATACAAAAAACCCATGGACCAACATACATATCTGCACAAAAGCAGCAATCAGCCTAAGCATATCAAGAAAACTGTAATATACAGCCAAGCCCTCTGATACCACCAAATTTGCACAGATGAGAACACCCATGATCGTAACCTTGCAAATCTCAAAAGGGCTTTCACGCAACAAGGACACTCCTTCAGAAAGATCACACTTTGAAAGAGCCACCTGGATACAGCCACCTGAAGAATTGCTGCAGTACAAAAAGAAAATCCCCATGAATTGCACACCATTATATATTTCATAGGAATTAGGGGCTGCAAGGGATTCCATGAGATCATCAAGTTCAGCCCCCCTGCCACAGGCAAGAAGTCTTCTGATTTCTAATGATCCCAGCAAGATAAACATCCAGATGCCTTTTGAATGAGTCCAGAGTAGGTGCTTGCACCACCTCTGGGAGGAGTCTGTTCCAGACCCTGGACACAGATTGTAAACAGGTTTTGTTTCTTATGTCCAGTCTAAATCGGCCTTCCAGGAGTTTGTGGTTATTAAGTCCTTGTTATCCCTTGGGAAGCCCTGGTGAACAACTGTTCTCCCAGGTCCTGATGCACCCCTCTTATATACTTGTAGGTTGCCACCAAGTACCCCCTCAGCCTTCTCTTCTCCAGGCTGAAGAGTCCCAAGTTCCTCAGCCTCTCCACTTAAGGCTTGTCCTCTTGGCTTTGATCATATGGATGGCTATCCTTTGGACTCCTTCAAGCTTATCCACATCCCTCCTGAGGTGGAGGGTCCAAAACTAGATACAGTACTCTAGCTTCAGCCTCACTAAGGCTGAGTAAAGTGGGAGGATGATGTCCCTGGTTTTTCTTGAGATGCATCGGTGGATGTGTGCTAGAGTTTGGTTTGCCACCAATGGTATCCCATTGGTGGCTCATGTTTGTCTTCTGGCAATCAAGACTCCCAAGTCTCTTTTGGTCATGGTGCTAGTGAGTGTAGCACCGCTGAGCCTATAAGTATGCTGCTGGTTCCTCCTCCCAAGGTGGAGCACTTTGCAGTTCTCTACATTGAAGGCCATCAGGTTTTGGTCTGCCCACCTTGCATGTGTGTCCATATTGGCCTGTATCTCCAGCTTGTCTTCCAGGGTGACTGCATTCCCCCATAGTTTAGTGTCATCCACAAACTTTGCCAGTCTGCATCTGATGCCCAAATCCAGATCATTAATGAAGATGTTGAAGTGTACGGCCTGAGTTCTGAGGGACACCACTGGTCACCTTGTGCCACGTTGATTCACTTCCTTCAACTAGTACTCTTTGGGTTCAACCCTGGAGCCAGTTTTCCAGCCAGCAGACTGTGAGATGGTTGAGGCTACAAATCCCCAGCTTAACCATGAGGACATCATGGGAGACTAAGTCAAAAGTTTTCTTGAAATCCAGATATATGACATCAACCTCATCTCCCTTGTCCAGATAATGCATAACCTGGTCATAAAAGGAGATTAGGTTGGTCAGGCAAGACCTGCCAGTAACAAAGCCATGTTGGCTGGCATTCAAAAGGTTTCCTTCCATCCCTTGATTATTTTCTCCAAGATCATTCCAGGGATGGATGTCAGACTAATTGGCCTGTAATTCCCTGGATCTTTCTTCCTTCCTTTCTTGAAGATTGGGACCACATTGGCTCTTTTCCAGTCTTTCAGAACCTCTTCTGAGCATCACACATTTTCAAATACCTTCACCATAGGGTGAACTATGATGTCTGCCTGCTCCTTCAAGACCCTTGAGTGCATTCAGTCTGGGCCTGCAAACTTATGGATGTCTAGCCTCTTGAGGTGTTCCCTCACCTGATCTACATCAATTTTGGGCCTATCTCCCACTCCATGGGTGTTATGTGTCCTGTCCGACAGTGTGACCCCCTTGAGTGGGTGGAAAATTGACAAAAAGTAATCATTTAGGAGATTTGGCCTTTTCTTGGGTGTCAGATGTCAGCTGCCCCATTTGATCTCGCAGAAGTCTAATGTTGCCTTTGTTTTTTCTCCAACTTCCCACATATCTAAAGAAGGACTTTTTGTTGTCCTTGATTCCCATGGCTAGTCTGAGTTCAGTTTCTGCCTTGGTTTTTCTGTATCACTCTCTACATGTCCGGGCTAGTGCTGAGTAGTCCTCCTTGGTGATGCTTCCCATTTTCCATCTGGTGTAGGATTCTCTTCTAAGTTTCAGGAGGTCCAACAGTTCCCTGTTTAGCCAAGGGGGCTTCCTTGTCTGCTGACTGCATTTCTTGCAGGATGGGATGGACTTCCCCTTGTGCTTTGAGGATTGCATTCTAAAGGAACAACCAGTCCTCATGGACTCCCCTTTCTAAGGGAGCATGGCCTCTTGGTGCCTAACTGACCAATCTCCTGAGTTTGTGTAAGTCAGCCTTCCCAAAGTTGAGGATTTCTGTTTTACTGAGGGATTTTCCTGCCCTGCATTGGACAGAGAAAGTGATCACTTCATGGTTGTTGTCACCAAGCTTCGCCTTTATCCTCAGATCACTCTCCAGATTGTCCCCTTTGGTCTGAACGATGCCTTTTCCCTAGTTGGCCCGTAGACCTCTTGCTTTAGGTAGAGGACATCAATGCAAGCAAGAAAGCTACACAACCAGTCAGACTTGGCCATGTGTTCTTCCCACAGGATGTCAGGGAGGTTGAAGTCCCCCATAATGCATCAGGAGTGCATGGCCTCAGCCAGTTCCCCATTGAATTCGTGGTCCAGTTCTTTTTCTTCATGGGGAGGTCTATAATAGACTCCTATGAGTATATCTTCTTCCCCATGCTCTCTTTGTATTTTAACCCAGAGGGTCTCAAGATGCCCTCCATGGTTAGTGAACTCAGTTTGGAAGGAAGTGTGTACTGCTCCTGGAGAAAGAGCTACACCCCCATCCCTCTTTCCAACACAGTCTGTCCTATACATGGTATAGCCTTCTATACCAATAGACCAGTCATAGGTGGAGTCTCTGTTATCCCCATGAGATCATAACCTTTATCACATGAGAAGAGCCAGTTCTTCTTGCTTGTTTCCCAAGCTCATGGCATTTTTGTACAGGCAGTTGAATCTGCCATGGGAAGCCCTTATTTGATGGGACGTGACCTTTCCTAGGGCTGTCATAGGAGTGTGTTCCCTTAGGCTACCTAAATGATTTCTACTGTGGTTGACATGACCTGGGCTAGAACTGCTAATTGACTGCCCGTCCCCCAGCGATTTTAGTTTAAAGCCCTGTTGAGTAGGTCAACTATTCTGGCTCTTTCTGGGGGAGGTGTAGACCATCCCTTCTCAACAATCCCATCATGATTACTCTGTGTCTTCTTCTAGGCATAGTTGCTGGTGGCTCTCCATCCTTGCATGCTGGAGCTGGTGGCATGACTGGCATCTGCTGATATGAGGGGCTCAAAACTGTTGTGCAGCTCCAGGAGAGTGGTCCAGTGCAGTGGTGCAGTGCCCCCTTGGGCTGGAGATTACCTTTATCCAGGCAACCCCTGGCTGTCATTAGTTATGACATAACATATACAGAAAATCCTCAAACAGTTGCAGCCCATATTAGGAGAAGACCCAATTCTTAAAGAAATCTTCCCAGAACCAAAGTTCTGGCAAAGTTCGCAGACAATACCAAACTATGGGGGAGCGTGGTCATGCTCAAGGACAGGCTGTCAGTATAGGATGACCTGGACAGGTTTGTGAGATGGGTGGACATCAACCTGATGACATTTAATATGGAGAAATGTAAAGTGCTCCATCTGGGGAGAAATTATCCCCAACATACTAACAGGCTTGGCAGTGCTATATTTGCTAATACCACAACTAAATGAGACCTGGGTGTTGTGATAGACCACAAAATGAACACGAGCCACTAATGCAATGCCATAGCTGGCAGAACTAATCAAACACTGGTATGCATCTACCAAAGCATCTCAAGCAGTCTTTGCTGCACATGTGTAGGGGAGTTATACCCAGTGATCTGTAAGGTCCGTTCCAGCCCCCAACAACTATGAAACCACCCATCCTAGCTTTTAAACAAGCGCCAAAGTTCAACAATCTCATCACTAGAAGCAAACTTCCTATGGCCCAAAACACACTGAGTGGGCCATGCCTTGACAATAAATGTAAAACCTGCCACCATATCTCCACCACTCCCACAATAACTACACCCCACAACAGAACCATCAACATTCTTGGATCTTATACCTACAGTTCCAGAAATGTAATATATCTCATCCAGTACACTTAATGCCCAGATGGAAAATAAGTAGGAGAAACCAAACAGTAACTGTGTACTAGGGCTGTGCAAAGCTTTGGATCACAATTCAGATTCAGAGATGATTCGGATGATTTGGAGGCCAGATCTATAAATCAGAATCGAATCGGCTGGAAGCTTTAGGCTTTTCAAATTGATTCAGAGATATTGCCATAGGGTATAATGGGGAATCAATTAAAAATCTATAACTTTGTTGTCTTTTGGCTGATTCTGATTGAACATGCAGGGATGGTAGCTCTTGCTGAGGCCACAAAGCCTGCCAAGTTTCAAGGAGATAGGTGCAGGGGTTTGGGGAAAACTGTACCTCAAGCTGTGGACAAGCAAAACTCGTGACAGGTGACACTGTGTGTGCTAAGGCGCAGCAGGGTGAAAGCTGCAGGCCTGCTAGCACCTGCTGAGGCCACAAAGCCTGCCAGCTTTCAAGGAGATAGGTGCAGGGGCTTCTGGGTTCTGGGGCCCTGCACCTCTGGCTGCTGAGAGCAAAAGTCATGTCATGGGTGCAACTGTGTCTGTCTTGGGGCAGAAACCCCTGTACCTATCTTCTTGAAACTTAGCAGGCTTTGTGGCCTCAGCAAGAGCTACCATCCCCGCAGTTTTCACCTCACTGTGGCTTAACATGCACATGTGAAACAAGTTTTGCTTTCAGAAATTTGAGGTGTAGTTTCTCCAAATCCCTTGCACCTATCACCTTGAAGCTTGGCATATGTCATGCCATCAGCAGAGGCTATCTTCCCTGCAAATTTCATCTGAATCAGCCAAAAGACAACAAAGTTATAGATATTTCATTGATTTCCCCATTATACTCTATGGCCAAATCTCTGAATCGGCTCCGAATCTTCTGAAGCTATTTGGCCGAATTGATAGTTCCCTATTCGCACAGGCCTACTGTGTACCAAAATGAACACACACCAAAAATCAAATAAAAAAATACTCAATTACTTGTGGGGACACACTTCTTAAAACAACCACATGCTCTCTCAGTTTTAATCCTCAAATGGAATTTACAAAATTTTGCAGACAAGTCTACGAACTGCACTTCATCAACCTGCTGGATCCAATAAACCGTGGACTTAATATAGACATTTTATTTATGCCACATTATAATGACCTGATACCCCAGGTAACCTCTCTACAATTTTTTAGCTAAATTCTATCTCCAGGTCACCATTACCTTTTCCGCAGCCCCTACCCGTCTCTCACCCATTGTCTCTCACCCTCACTGCCACACATTTGCATTTTCACAGACTGAATTCTTGCATACTTGTTTCTAGCTCCTCCAGAAAGAGCACAGAACAACTGCAGATACTCCCTCTGCCTGAAGAAGGATGTTTGTACCCAAAAACTTGCAAAGAAGAATTTTTCCAACTATTTTAGTTGGTCTAACCCAAAGAACCTTGTCTGCACAAGATAATACACCTTATATATATTTGCATATATAGGGTATATTATCTTGAGTCAGATTTCTTAAGTTGATGCTAAGACTGAAAGTACATGGTGATGGCTGCTACCATATCAAAGAGCCATATGTGCATATGCTCTGAGGTGGCTTAACTTAAAGTTGACCTAAATCACCTTATTTTAAGCCAATTTAGATATGTGTATGCACTCAAGGATAGTAGTGAAGCTGAAGTGGTATAAGTGTTAGTGAAGGCTGTACGAGCCCAGTGGGTACTTAACTGGGTGATTATCCTATTGTTACTGTGTCTTCAGTCCGTGTTCCATGTATTTTATTGCTATTGGTAGCTAGCTAGCTAGATTAAATCTGTGTGCACTCCATGTACTGCAGTCACATCTCTGGTTTCAATGTTAGGTCCCTGGCAGATGTTATACTTATTGCAAGATTAATTTGTTGGCTGCATGGTGAATTGTAATATGCCACAAATTTAATTAATTTATCATGTCATAAAATTGCAAACTAACCACAGATATGTGCCCCATTTAATGGAATGGCTAATTTTGTACTTAAAGCTTTGGAAAAGTAACAGGTAAAAAGAAAATGTATACTCCAATCTGATCATTACACTTTCAAGGTAAAATATTGACAACACCTTCAGTTTTCTTTGGATGTGCAACCTATGCCTGCATACAAATATAATTATAGAAGTTAGATTTTGCTGTATGGGCACAGTGGAATCTGCTGGCGGATATTAATTTAGTTGCATGATTGGCATTCTTGGATTGCAGGATGCATGATTTTGGGGATTTGAAGAAAAAGGTCCTCAGATCCCTTTGTGTATACTGATACCCTTAAAGGCACACTGTGCAGTCTGACATTAGGGACTGTCTGCTGCATGGAACGGCTTTTAAGTCCTGGCATGTGGGGAGCCCAGGATTACAATCCTAGGTTTTCTGTGTACAGGCAAGTTTAAAGCCAGTGGGGCTTTTATGATGTATTTGTGGGGTGTGGAGTAGTGCAGAGAGCTGATGGGTTCTCTCTATGCTGGCACTTTAAAGCATTGCCATACAGTCTGGCATTGGGGACCGCATCCTAAAACCAGGCTGTACTGTGTGACTTTAAAAGTCTCGGCACATGTGGTAGTATCTGAGGAATTTAATCTAGGATCTCCAAAATAACACATCCTGCCATGTCAAATGTGCATGATTTTGGGGTTCCAGTATAAAATTTGTCATGATCTTTGTATGCTGCATTTTGTTGAGCAAAGTGGATTGCAGATATTGTCAACATTTTATCTTGAAACTATAATGACCATTATATAGGTGACAAGTAAGTGCTGATGTGGGGAGGGGGGGGCATAACTCTACACCACAGCCACAGTGTGGGACACAACTCTGCACTGCTGCTGCTGGGCACTGGGTCCAGCTGGGCTGCAGCCCCATGCTCCACAACTGGCACAGAAATAGCACTGCCACTGCCGTCCCCATTGCTGCTGGGCTCTGGTCAGATTGCAGCTCTGTGCCCCACTGTCAGCACAGAAATCTGGGTAGGGGGGCACATGCTCCCCATATCCCTCCAATGCATTGCCGATGGACCATTACAAATGATCAGATTGGAGTAATTTTTTTTTACCCAGTGAATTTCAGCCAATGAAAGGCTGTGATGTATGCGTGCTTGTGTATGCACACCATGCATGCATGTGTGCACACACACGTACGTTTTGGCCCTGTGGGTCAGATCACTGGCTTTGGCCTGTCTGCAGGCTGGATCAGGCCTTGGGGTCCACCCCCACCCTTCTCTGTGCGCTTGCATTTGTCCGTGGGGGCCTGACAGTTCTCCTTCCTGCTCCCAGCATGTCAGGATTAGGTCCTGGGGGCCTGGCACTGCCCCCTCTCACTCCGCATACACTGGGATTAGACTCTGGGGCCTGGTACTTCCCCACCCGCCATGGCCCTGTGTGTTGGTATTGGGTAGCAGATCTAGTGTGCAGGGACTGGGGCTCCCCATGGGTCCAGATATTTTGCAGCAGGTGGAACCACTTCTCTGCCACCAAAGTTTTGGAGCCATGGGGAACCCTGGGAGCTGGATCACATGGGCCCATAGGCCACATATAGCTTGAGGACTGGAAGTTGGGCACTTCTAGTATATAAATATATCCACTTTGGTCAGTCTATGAAGTTTAAGGATGACAAATGTTTACTAACTTTAATTCCTTCCTCCTTTTTTTTTTCTGTTTAAAATGAGATCAAAGTTTCATTCAAGATGTTTTAAATATCTAGTCTCTCTCTGTCTCTCCAAAAATAATATGAAAGAAATGTTAGTACATCAAAACATTGAGAAATAAAAGAATTAAAATTATAGTTTGCAAATGATGTGAAAAGCAAACATCTGACTTAATCTGTTGATGACATGGAGTCTGTGAGTTACAGAGAAGAAGGAGCAAAAACAGTATTTAAAAAAAAGGTCAGCATGGCCCAGTGATCAGAATGCTGTTTTGAGAGTCAGGAAAGTATGTCTTATTCCTTCTTTGCCAACCAATCTTGTAATGCTACTTAGGATACGTCTCTTCGCTTGCTATGCCTTTTTTTTCTCATCTCTCACCTTTGTCTAGCCAGTCAACTTAGAGTACTGTATATGCTCTTGAGGGACAGGGACTGTTTTTCACTTTGTACGTCTATAGTGTTCAATTTCAGTGCCACTGAGACATACTGTGCCCATCCCTTGGAACTAGAAACTGTGTGGATGTTTTACTGTGGTGCAGTGTGTGTGCCATGAAGTTCTGAGAGGCATCACAGTGCTCTACTAGGGTTCTACATTACTTGCAGTTTGGTAATAGTGTGCATGGAATGTTTGGGTGTGGTGCTACCATAATTCAGCAGTCTTGACATACCCTAAATGTATGCATGATGTTAAGTGCAGTCACATTTCAGTCTCAATTACTGTATTTTCTCATATACAACATGCCCCAGAATATAATACACACCTTGTTTTTTTAAAGGCAAAATAAAGAAGAAAATATTTTTCTTAAGTTATGGATGCATAGAGCAGGGACAGAGAGTAATCTTCAGCTGACTCTTGTTCCCTTTTTTGCTCAGCTAAAATTTAAACCATAGCTAAGGCTGAAGACTGGTGTCTATGAGTGGATGCATGATTTTGGAGAGAACTAAAGGGAGATTATAGATGTGCTCTGGAAGGTGTGTGTGTGTGGAGAGCCACGCTAATTAAAAGCACCTGGAGCCTCACGTGTATCAGCATCCCTGTGCTGAAAAATGCAGTGGGGCGCTTTGAACTAAAGCTAATTGAATGAGTTTTAGTTTAAAGCACCCCACCACTATTTTTCAGCATGCGGATGCTGATACACATGACATTGGAGCATGAATGATGACTGCCTACTGAGGCTTGGGGGGGCATGGCAACCACGCGCAGGCGGTAGGGGAGTGGCAGTGGTGAGTGGGGACCACCCGCAGGCAGCCCATTGATGTCAGCAGCAAGGGCGGGTTGAGCAGGGACCGCCTATAGGCAACCGTGGTGGTGTTGGTGGTGGGGTATGGTGAGCAGCAGGTGGCGAGTGGGGACTGCCCGCAGCCACCATCCACAGTGTCAGCAGCGATGAGCGGGGACTGCCTGTAGCGGCCAGTGGCCACGTTGGTAGTGGGGGGTGACCACTTGTAGAAGCTTTTGGCGGCTTATCTCAGGGGGGCACATGCTCCCCGTGGCCCCCCCATGTGTTGCCTATGTGCTGGAGTCTGCTGTATGCAATTACAGCACATTGGAGCAGGCTCTCTGCATGTGTACAGGAGCCCAAAGACTCCCCAGGACTGTGAAATAAGAGGAGAGACACTTGGAGCAGCTAGGAGGTAGCAAAATTGATTAGTGGTATATTGAGACCATTAAAAAGGTGAGGTGATCATTAACACCAGCAGAGTGGAGATCAATGAGTGATCAAGTCAATCAACAACCTCAGTTTCCTGAACAGTAATGGTATAGATGATGCACTGTGGAACAGCAATCAAAGCACAGTGCTTTTATCCTAAGCAGAAAATCATCTCCCCCAATTAATATATACACCCCAGTTTTGGGGGGCTGATTTTGGGGAAATGTGAGGATTGTATGGAAGAATTTTTGGTAAGTCATCTGGGAATTATTTTAGTACTCTCAACAGGTATTCTAATCCTTCACGTTCAGAGTTGTGTATCAGTTTAGAGCAAAGAAAGAGCACATTTTCAAGGCAATGAAAAGTCTTGACTGTTTTGGATATATATAAAATGTAGCCCAAACTAACTGACAGTAGGAAGAAGCTTCCTCTTTGGGGAGCTTAACGTAACTTAGTAATGGTAGTTGTCAGAGACAGAATATTGACCTAGATGAATGGAGGGTCTCACCCAGTAAGGTAATGACTCTGTTCCCAACCAGAAAACACTCCATTTGAAATTCAAGTTCAAAGGATAGGGTGTTCAAGACAGCCTTGTTTGGAGGTGTGTCTACAAGCTGGATTCAATCTCTCAAGACATAAGTGAAGTACCTGTGATTAGCCAGTAGAGTTCATACTGAAAAACGTTTGTGAAAAATTTAGCTTCTGGGTGTGAAAAAACATTTGCAGGGCCTGGCTCAGGCTTAGGCACCAGGTTAGTTTAAGTGTCCTACACCTGATTTGGGATCTGTGCATACAAGTGTTTCCTGTTTGCTGGAAGGAGGTGCAGGCATCTAGAGGCAAGTAAATTGAGTGGGGGAGGGGCTGGTGGGTTTAGGACAGCTGGCAGGTCCAGGGGAGGGCTGCCTAGTTCAAGGGCTACTAGTTGGGTGGGGTTAAAGTAGCCTGATCAGGATTATGGGAATGAAAAACAGCACAGCTCTGGGGTTGTGAAGGCTGGCTGCACTTTCCCAGGGCTATGCTGTGAATGTGTCCAAGCATTCACTAGGCTGGGTTCACATCTCATGAGAACTTATTTTAGATCAGGTATGTAATTTTTTGGGTGACCTAACCCCTGCTAATGCTTGCACACCTGGCCATTTACACAACCCTAAGCTTGATTAGGGCTTTCTAAACGTGATGCTTGTACATATATCCTCTGTTTCTGAATGTAGGCCATCAGCAAGCTGCTCACAATTTCTGTTCGATAAAGGCCAGGAGTCAAACTGTCTTGACTGTGTCTTGACTAACTTCTGCTTATTTTCTCCAGGAGATCCAAGTGGCATAGCTGAATGCCCAGGATCCCTGTATGGTCAATAGAGAGAGAACCTGGAGACATCTAAGAGGAGTTCATTCATGTGTGAGTGCCTAGATACTCTATAAAAGGATGTTTAGTGTTGACAAACATGACTCAGAAAGCCTGGAGGTGATTCAGGGCTGCTAATGAGAGCTATTAAAGCACAGAGGTATGACTGAATTCCCTTCTCAGGAACTTGGGTGCCTGACTACCCATCTTGTTGGCATTACCATTTACTTATGATTTTCAATGTTCAGATCCTGTTCTAAAGAAGGTGCGTAAGAGACCTCTGAAGATATGTGACTGAGAACATACAAGCTTGCCCTTCTCTTGACTGTTTTCCTGACAGTCTAGTAAACAGAGCACTGGCCCAAGGTATGGGAGATCAGGGTTCTGGGCCTCTCTCTTTCTACCCCTCAGAAGATGTGTACCCACATCTTCAACTTCCTAGGAGAATGCTCTAACCCCAGGCTACAGCATAGGCTGGCTAAGGACACTTTCCACCCCTTTTGCTGAAGCTGGGCAGTCAAGAGTACAAGAATTATGAGGTCAGAAGAAAGGCAAGAGGGAGTCTTTGATATCCTGACTCTGAGAGCTGAGGCCTATTCTTATCTTTGATAGCCTGGCTCAGGCCTATCATATGCCTTAGGCCTGGCTCTGGTATGCTCAGGTCCTTCTTTTAGGTCAGGCCTCAGACCTTCCTTATAATAGCCTAGTCACTCTGTTCAGGCTTCCTTCTAGTCCCTGGGGCTCCTGGGCCCTCCTGGCCTCCATGGGCTTTCTCAGGCCTCTTGCTTTTCTTTCAGGGTGTGATCCTTTAGCTTTCCCGTCCATGAGGTAACCCACAAGGCAGCAGGGACTGAGGCTTTCCAGCACCCCATCCTCACCTATCACTGGTGGGGCATAGTTGTGGCATTTCCTGGAGGCTG
The DNA here is from genome assembly GCF_052110815.1 of Crocodylus siamensis. NCBI lineage: Eukaryota > Metazoa > Chordata > Crocodylia > Crocodylidae > Crocodylus > Crocodylus siamensis. The sequence goes on along the minus strand of NC_143395.1, from coordinate 85,060,253 downwards.
CCTTACCACAGGCAGTTCTACTGTACCATCCAACCCCAGCAAGGTACAGTTTTCTGTCATGTCCAGGACCAATCTGTTGGGCCACCCTGCTCTACCACCAGTGTTCCCTGTAAACTGCATGGTGTGTGGCATGAGCGTGCCTGCACAGCCGCACAACTTAGAGGGAATGCTGTCTACCTCTGAGCTCTCTCTGTGTTTCCCCTAGGGGTGTAGCCTTCCCCCTTCAGAGGTGCCTTTGCACTCTCATCCCAGTTCTCTCTCAGGCTCATCCAGGCCCCTATCTGACCACAGGCCCAGCTCCATAAGTCTCCACCTTCAGGCAACTGTTAGTTCCCATCACGTGGGCTAGAATAGCCTTGGCCTCCACCACTCATCCGTGGTCCACACAGTGTCGGGACCTTGTGACCCTCTATTGGCCCTGGCCCTGGGATTGGGCGCAGTTGTGGTGCCAGGCCCTCCACAGCTCTGGACCATTCTACAGTAGGCACCTGCCCTTTGGCCGCCTATGGGCCCTGGCCTTGTCCAGGCCAGTTGAGGTGTACGCAGCCAGCCTCTGTGGCCATCCACTCTCTCTCTGCCACTGGGCCCTCCGCTCTGAGGCACATGCTCCTGGGCCTCAAGCCTCACCATGCTTTTAACCACCATGATTCGCAGGTACATCCCCTGATCTGGCACTGTTCTCCCTATGCTTCAGAGCTCTCTGAGTTTACTCACTTTCATCTTCTGGCCTGCTGCCTTGACCGACTGTAGCCTTGCCCAGCTCTCTCAGGGCCGCTAACTCTCCACCTCAGCTGGGCAGGGAACCCTCTTGGGGTCCTTTGAAACCTCTTCCATCCCCAGTAGTTCCTACCCTGTTCTCCAATTTTTTGCAACGACTTCCTGGAGTGATGGTACTCTGTCCCCAGGAGTGCTGTTCCTTTTGCAACACTGCTGTAATTGCTAACTCTCAGCCCTGCCTGAGCTGGGGCCCTGACCCAGCCCAGGCTCCATCAGCCAGTTCCCTGTCCCTGCAGTCACATGAAGTCTCTCATTGACCCCACTTGTCAGCACAGTGGTCCTAATGAAGATTAGCCTCACCTACCCAGCTTCCTCAGTCTCACTGGCTTTCTCTCTCCCTCTTCCACCCTCCCCTCCTTTTGCCATGTTGCATCAGCTTCCCCACCTCCTCTACCAGAAATTCAGGGCAGCCTGGTTGCAAGCACTAGACCCAGTACTCTAAAAGGTTGATCTCTACTGCTCTGAATAATTATTATATATATTGGAGTGACAATACCCATCTCCTTATTTGCTAACAGAAGGTTAGAAGAATGTAGAGCCCCCCTCCTCCCTACAAATGCACATTTTATTAAGGGAATTTATAAAGGGCACTTCAGCAGTAAAGTTGTTGATACCCTGTAATTGAGAGATGCCCTCATGTTATTCCATCACAAATCTTAAATGTTTTAGAGGAGAGATGAGTGAATAGCAAATATTTCTTGAATTGACTAGGACTTTTTACAAGTAGATCTGATAAGTGAGAATATATGATTAGCCTTAGACGTAAGATAAAGCTCTAACTTAGCTTTTGCTTAACAGTCCTGTTTCCAAGCAATCTCTCTCTTTGCAAAAACTCAAACAAAACACTACCCTTCCCCCACAAAAAACCTACAAAAACCTAACCCATCAGGAACAAAAAGTAATAATGGTCTTATTACCTGAGTGAAAGCTGGTGAAGTGCAAAATGGAGATCTTGATGCAGACAGTTTGCTTAGCTCACACAATGTTTTTTAGAATGGTCAGATACTACGGAGTACTGGATAAAGGGTATATACTTAGGAATAGAATGTCTTGATTTCTCTTCTTGATTTATATTTTAATAATTAAACAAACTAATATGAGCTAATACAAACAAGTCCAAGGCTGGCAGAGGCCATGGGATCCAAGGAATACACATTGCCTTTCCCAGGCATTTTCTGATTCTCTGGTCTCTTGTAGACACTCAAGTGCAAATTAAAGGACAAGTCCCTTATTTGGGAAGGGTGGTGATAAGACTAGCTTTTCCATATGAGTGTATCTCTCAGTTTTGGTATATGTGTTTCATGGTACATTTCAGGAAATATGCAGTACTGGAAAACATGGAGAGAAGGGGGAGAATACTAACATTTCAGCTCCCTGGGTGGAGAAAAACACTCACTTCTAAGGCCATCTCTCCAGGCAAGGGGCAATAGAGTGCTACTCCTTTGCCATGTTGCATCAGCTGAAGGTAGATGCGGGGAAGTGACTTCCTGTGGGCAAGGCTCCCTGCAGGTGATCCAGGGCTGTGCTCTCAAACCTGTGCTGGGAGTATGATCAGTTCCAGGGCACCAACCAGGGCTGTATGCAGCTTGCAGATGTGAACAGGAAGTGGGGCATGCTCTCTGCCCCCTTACTATTGTGGGCAAACTGGGGCTGTGCTCTCAGCCCGGTTCCTTGGAACACTGACTGTGGCCCATCATGGTCATCCCAGTTTTGTGCAACCGGCCTTAGGTCTCTGAGACTGTTGGATCAGGTGACCCAAGTCTGTGCACAAAGGTGACTGATAACTTAAGCAATCTGGACACTATTCAGGTGCCAAGCATCAGGTTTCCATCAGGGAGCCACTGTTCTCCCTCACTGAAGTGAGGGAGGGAAAGCTAAGGGTTGTGGGCTACTGGGGGGCCCTCAGGATCCTGAGTGAAGCATATAGTTATTCAAGAAATGATGTACAAACTTTTGTAATGTTAGGCCAGGTGACATGCTGGATTCTGGGTCCTTAGGGTGCCAGTAGCCCTAGCAAACCCCCTCAGGCAGGTCTGCTGACTGAGGTGTCCCATGGAGAGGTGTGTCCCTCACTCTTACCATCCAAGAGTTTAGTCCACAACCAATAAATAAAACACATTGGGTTCTTTCTTATATACAACTATTTACATAAAAGAAATGATTACTCAAAAGAAGAAATGTGTGTCTGCGTATACACCCCCCCAGTAATTAATAATAAAACCAACACTTTGAATAAAATATACAACTGCAACATTAGGTGAATAATTCCAGCACACTGAGTGGTCCCACTTGCATCAAACAGCTTCAATAAATACATACATCTGGTGATAACCCTTTAAAAGTCCCCCTCCCTCCCCATATCCCAGGTTGATTTCCCTGTAGTCACAATCCCCTTCCCATAACAAAAAATGGCACCAGTTTTAACTATGACCCACCAGTAGATGGTGCAGGTGAGGCTTCTGCTGCTCCCGGGAAAGTGGATTCTTTAGTCTCCCTTGATAATTCGGCAAAGAACAAGTCTTTGATCAGTCACTGCAAGTAACAGGCTTCTTTTCCTTAGTTTCCTTCTGAGAAGTAGCTCCTAGTGTTTGCAGGAGGGTAAGTGCCCCCTCACGCACCCATGAGGGTTTGGGATTCTCACAGCCCGCTCCCTCTCTGGGCTGCCTCTCTCCCTCAGCACCTCGCATGCAGACAGGGGCCCTCTTCAGGTCTGTTCCTGAAGTATAAGCCTTTCCAGCTCAGAGGACTTCCCTCCGCAGGCCTCTGATCAGGCAGCTTTTCCCAGCCAGCTTACCAGTCCTTTCACACTCTTTCCCTGGGTATCTGTGTCCCTGATTGCACAGCTCTGACCTGGGTAGGGAATCAGCTTCTCCTGGGATATCTCAGGCTCTCCTTCATCCTGATGTTTGCTCTCTGGCAAAACTCAGCTCTGTTCCCTCTGCCTGGGGGGGGGGGGGGGGGGGATGGGGATGGGGGGTTGTGTCCCTGCCCCTCTCTCCAGGCTGGCATTGCTCACTTCCAGTTTTTCCCTCCCTCAGCATTTTTATAGCTGAATAGCAGCTAATTGGTGCCCTTGGTTTGCAATGGGAGCTCTGGTCACAGTTCAAATGTTCCAATAAAAAGCATGCACTGTGCATGGCATACCCTTCTGCTTGGGAAAGCTATTGCACCCTCTGCAAACCTTTCTTGCAAAGTTTTTAGGCACAGCTCACCCGCTCAGTTTGCAGCCAAGTGGGCCTTTGCAGCTGTTGCACTTCTCTGGAGACAGAACTTCCTGACTGGATGTTCTTTCACTTTTTCAGGAAGAACCAGCTTCTGAGGGTGAGAAAAAGTCTTGAACTCTTGCATGCTAGCTTTTTGTGCTAGGAGAATGTCTGTCTGTCTAAAATGATGTGTACAGTACAGTGTATTTTCCTGACTTACAGGGTGAATAAAACTTCTGGTTTTATTTTGCAGAACAGGATATATTAAAGATAAGCAGAAATTAGCATCCATAGGACAAAGCATTTCACTTTGTGCTTAGTGAATGATTCATAATGGCAATTACCAAACTAACAGTAAGGGGTGGTGAAAGTTGTTTCAGACTATTTTACTGTTTTGTCATAGCTTCCACTTCACCATATGTGGAGTTGAATTTATCTTGAGAGGATGGATGGGAAATGTAAGGAATCACCCTGAGACAGACAGAGAAAGAAAGAGAAACTTTGCTGGAGAGTTTCAGACCTGACAAGCATAAGGGTGTCACAACATTTAGACTGTGAGAAAAATAAAATCTTCTCTTCTGCAACATTGTTATCTGAGGCCAGAACTTCATGACCTATGTGTCATAGAAAAGCCTTCTGCATTGAGTAGGTGAATGAATTTTTGTCCCTTTTGATAATAAGCTAATAGAATCTGCTTCTCTATGACAACCTGCCTAGGTTACAGCAAATTGATGGTGGGAACAATTGCAGGTAAGCATCTCCGGAGAGAAACTAAACTTTGACTGATAGAGAGGCAGAAAAAGAAATGGGTGATAACTTTTGTGCAGTTCATAGGCAGTGGGAAGATTGCTATCTCATCTTACTGCCAAAAGTGGGGTTAGAAGGATGCTGCCATGGACCAGTATAAATGAGAAAAGACTCAAATGGGTAAAAATACTAGGCACTTCACATTTCCCAGAATGACTGTGAAGTCAGCTTTAGCTTTTAATTTGACTATTACGTTACAGCTGTTTGTGATATTGTAATATATCATAAAAATAAACAATTTTCACCATGTTTCAAAATCGAATTCATAATCCAACATGGTGAACAACTACTTGAATAAGAGTACTTATACTTAATGTTCAAACATAAACAGTTAGTGTAGTAACCCAAAATACTGCCAAGGCAATTTTTAAAATCACCTTCTTTTTTTTCATTCTGAATTTGAATCTGTGCTGTGTTATGAGATATAGGTTACTAGGGAAACTTTTTGGCATGTGTGCTGTGGCAAAAGGCCACCTCTGTTTCTCCCCAAAAACTCTGCTCTGTGACAGTTTGGTTAAGATGGGCCCTACAGAGGGTATACACCTTACCCTTTCTCTTTAGGTAACCTGAACTGGATACATTTCTGAGGGAGCGGGGAAACCTGCTCCCTTTGCCTACCTGACTGGCATTACATACCTGGGTGAGGGACTTGGGCTACCTGGGGAACTAGGAACTGCCAGTCTGCCCAGCAACTAGTGATGCATTTCAAATTGGTTGGCTGATAGCCAACAGGTGCTGGCCTCCATTGGACCAGGTAAATGAGGTCACAAGGGCTATATAAGTTAAGGACTGCCTAGGAGGAAGAGGCAGCAGCCATGAGGAAGACTCAGGGAGAGAAGAACTGGACTATCTGAAACTTGCTCTCTCTCTCAAAACTCTTGATCAAGAAACTGCCTGCCTCCAGAGGGAATCTCCACCTGCCTTTGGATGATACTGTGAATAAGCTACCTGAGATCTAACTAGATGTATAGCTTGCGGTAACTCAGATGCGTGATCAAAGGCTATCCCAGTCACTCAGTTCGTTCTCTGATATTGCTCTAACCTGTACCCTATTCTAACCCTACCCCTTGTAACCAGTAAAGTTCTCCTTTGTACCTAGCATGGGAGACTTATTGGGAGTGGGTCTAGATTATGCCTTGGGGTCCCCTTGGTTTGGCTGACTAAGGGAGATCACTACTTGTGCTTCTGACTGAGGGAAGCATCCCAAGTTCTTGAAGTGAATTAAGTACCCTCAAGGGCTACTAGGTCTGTGTTTCCCAGGGTGTGCAGAACCAGAATCAAGCCTATACCTGTGTGGTGGCAGTGTTACCCCCAGGCTAGCAGGTGTGCTCAGGAAGGGGGTTGGCTGGACATGAGGCGCCCCCAGGGAGGCACTCGGAGCCTGGAAGGTGGTCAGGTGCAGTGAGGTGGGTGGCTCAATGAAGGAGCACCCCCTACTGGCCCATCACATGTGCCACAAATTAGTCTCATACCCTCCCTATGTGCCACTCTTCCAATCCCCTTCCCCTCTCCAATCGGCTGCTCTGCTTTCTGCTCCCTGCCTGCCCTGCTGCCATGCTTTCTGTTTCCTGTCCTATCTGCCTGTGCTACCTATCCCTCAGTGCAAGCAGCTGGGGATTTGGGTTCCTGGCAACACCCCACAGCTGCTGAGACTCAGAGTTCCAGCTGAAGATGCTGGGTCCCTGCAGATTCTGGGTCTATGCAGTATGCCTCCCAGCAAACCCCCAGGTGGCAGGATGGCTGCAGGGGTGATCTCCCTGACCTAGGGTTCCAGTAAGCCCCTGGGGCAGATAGATCCTTGCAAGATCAACTGAGGAGTGAGGGGCTCACAGCCATGGGAACTTGCTTCTTGCTGGGATCAGGCTCCTGCTGCACTTGCAGTAAGGCACAAGAGGATCTAATCTGTGATCATATAATTGTGTGGCATCCCATGCACATGTGGCATGGTGGGAAGTGCAATTGTGTGAATTGTGCATTAGATTCCAACGCACCTTTATATGCATGCGTAGAGGGGGCCTTTGACAAGGATAGATGGCTAATCACTCAACCTGCTGCCCCGGATTAGAGATACCAGTGGACTGCTTTTTATATTGTCTGTAAACTTTGGGCGCTTGTACTCATGACAGGGGTTTAGCCCTCAGGGTTTTATTCTATGCCTTTTAAACTGAAACCATGGCTTTTTAATTGAAACCCACCATTTCAAATTGTTCTGTCACATTACAGCAAGGGGCCTGATCCTTTTTTTGCCAGACCCTGTCCACAGCTGGGGGGTGAGCTGCCAGTGGGCCAAGCAGACCCTGAGCTGTGGGGAGCCGCAGTCCTTCCCTCTGCAGTGGCATCATTCCCTGGGGTGACCTGGGTGGGCTGCTAGTGGGCTGGGTGCTGCCCCAGCTCAGAGGCAGCACCTGGCCTGATCCAGCTGTTCCCTGAGCCTGCCTTGGGAACAGTACCTGGTGGGCTTCCAGCAGCTGGGCTTGGGGAACAGTTGGATTGGGCCAGGTGCTGCCTCTAAGCTGCAGCAGCACCTAGCCTGCTAGCAGCTCACCAGGTGGCCTGAGGGGACACTTTTGCTGCAGAGGTAAGGACTGGTGCTCTCCATGGCTTAGAGGCTGCTCGGCTCACTGGTAGCTTGCCCCCCTGCCACAGGAGAGGTGGACAGGCTCCACTGAAGGAAAAAGAAAAAAGGGATCAGGTCCCTCACTGCTTGTGCCTTCAGCAGGCATTTGCTGAAAGCAGAAGTGTTGAGGAGCCTGATCCTTTTTTTTGCACAGCCTGCCCACCTCTCCCATGGCCAAGGGGTGAGCTGACAGCTGCAATGCATCATTGCAAACAAAACTACATCTGGATATAGTTTAATTTGCAACAATGCAAACTCATTTAAAACCCACAAGACTGGTGCATGTGTAACATGTGATGCCATTAAGCCATACAAATGACGTTATCATCACGTGGACCTGGTGACTACCATCTCGTGTACAAGGGCCCTGTGACTTCAGCATAATTCTTGGAATCACTGAAGCACACATGCCTTCCCTCAAGAAAGTTCTTTCTTATTACAATCTCATAAATGAATTTGATAGAGAAATCTAGTAAAAGAAACCCACTTCAGAGATTTCATAGACATTAGGGCTGGAAGGGACCTCGGAAGATCATCGAGTCCAGCTCCCCTGCCCAAAGGGCAGGAAGTCAGCTGGGGTCATAGGATCCCAGCAAGATAAGCATCCAATTTGCTCTTGAAGGTGTTCAGTGTAGGTGCTTGAACCACCTCCACTGGCAAACTGTTCCAGACCTTGGGGGCTTGCACAGTAAAGAAATTCTTCCTTATGTCCAGCCTGAAATGGTCTTGTAGTAGTTCATGACTGTTCGACCTCGTCATCCCTTGGGGTGCTCTGGTGAACAAACGTTCCCCCAGATAAACTTGTAGGTGGCCCTCAGGTTACCCCTGAGCCTGTGCTTTTCCAGGCTAAAGAGACTCAGGACTCTCAGCCTGTCGTCATAAGGTCTGTTTTCCTGACCTCTGATCATTCGCGTGGCTCTGCTCTGGACTCTCTCAAGTTTCTCCACATCCTTTTTGAATTGTGGAGCCCAAAACTGGACACAGTACTCCAGCTGTGGCCTCACCAAGGCCGAGTACAAGGGGAGAATGACTTCCCAGGATTTGACTGAGAAGCATTGATGGATGCAAGCCAGCGTTTTGGTCGGTTTACTGGCTGCAGCATCGCATTGCAGGCTCCTGTTCATCTTGTGGTCAGTGATGACCCCCACTTGCCTATGAAGACAATATGTAGAGTGAATGTATGTTACTGCAGTTCTCTATGTCAGTCTTGGAAATATTGTATGATGGATTTTTGTTAGGCTGAGTCCAATTTGCTTGATTCTGTGACTGTATTGTCAATTGTTAGCATGGCTGAGAAGCTGAGTGTAATTTGTCAAAGAAGTTTTATTTCTCTCTTTGTTCTTAAAACCTAGGTTTAACTTATAACTTGTATTCTTGGAGACCTATTACTGTACTGTACACACAAAATGCATTGTGTAAATGTGCCAGACTCATGAAATGGACCTGCCATCTTCTGCACTGAGGGAAGTTCATATAAAGGAACAGAAAAATGGAAAATGTTCTTTTACCTCTTCTCAAGCTTTAACAATATTTAACCAACACCTCTTTTTCTAGGTGATTAGTATGCACAAGATGCTGTTCTCTCTTTCATAGAGTGCAAATTTTGGGGTGGAAAAAATGTCCTCCTTCCATCATGCTAGTGAAGTCACCTAAATTGTCTTTTGGTTGAGACTAACATTTCTTGCCTCTACTTGCTCTTTATGTGCACAGTTGATGATAGATATAAATGAGATCCAGCCTGGTTTCAAACCATGGAAATGATGTAGAAAATCTTGTGTGGTTCTGTGCTGCTCAGGGCTTCCCTCTCTCAATTCTTTGAATCTGAGTACAATACCTGTAGTATTTCTACTGTGTCTGAAATATTTAAATTGTATATATTTTACATATTTAATATATTTTTACAAACTTCATAGCCCATAAAGGAATTTTAAAGACATAATACATTGTAGTCCATACAGAAACTTATGCCAAGGTTTGTAAAGGTGCTATTTAAATCAGTACAAAATAATGTTTGACATGCTCTCCAGAATCAGAAGTATATTCTTAAAAGAACCATTTACCCTATCCAGGTATAACAGGATGAAATAGAATTATTCTTACCAGAATTTGAGAATGGTGACATAGGGATCAACAATAGTTAAGAGCGTGGGTTTAACTCTTATTCTGTGCTCCGTCACAAGCAAGTGGGATATTCATCTTTCATTTGACTCTTCAAGAAAGATGAAATAATCTGAAACACCAGAACTGTGATGAGACGCAATTTAACAGTCTGGGATTTTCTGGGAGATAAGTCTAAGATGGTCAGGTGATGAAATATGAGAGAATCCTGAGGTATTAGGAATAGTAACCCTTCTTATATTTGTGGTGAACCAGTTGCTTTTTATTTAGGGTATATTAAAAGGGACATGCCACAGTGCATGTTCCATAAAACATATACCTCAAAATCCCTTATATTATCTTTTATTAATATAGAGAGAAAAAGTAACCTAAGCACATCGGGTACACCACCCTAGCCAAAGCAGTTTACCTCTGTAAAGAAGCAGCCAGGTAAAAAATTTTTAAAGTTGTCTATTTAGGCACAAAAGTTGAAAGTCATAGTCCTAATGATACAATCAGGCAAGCCTGATTAATGGCAGCAGGTTAGGAGAATTTTCTACAGAAACTGAGCCACTTTGTTTGGTAGCTCTAATCATTATAATTCATTACAGGATAGTTGTAGCAGCACAACAAATACTGTTGCCAAGCTTTCTAATTCCCTTAGCTTGTTTACTGACTTGCTTAAGAAGATTGCATTCACAGTATTGTTTATTCATGCTCTTCTCTTTCATACCCTACTTTTTCTAGGGTTTGTTTGAATTTTGGTTTGTTGCTCTTTAGAGCCAGGGATTTGTTACCTTCATGCTTCACGGTTAAATCCTGACAAGGCAGGCCTAGTAGAAGTCATAAAATGGAAAAATTTAGAGATATCTGAAATGAGTTCTTGTTAGAAATTCTTTATATCTTATGAAGAAAAAGTACTTTAAAATACTGCTTTAAGGCTGGGAATAACTTTGTGGCAATTGAATAGCAGTGGCCATGCTCTGTTTAAGTGGAAAGGTCCTATATATAACTATATATATTTTTGTAAACAGTACTTTAGAAAACCAGAATATACAAGGCACAGTTAAAATAAAGAACTCGCACCAGAGTTTTGTGATTGAATATCCCATTGTACACAAATGCTTTTATTGTGGCTGGTATACTTATAATGGAATTTCCTGAAGTTTTATCCTTTTCTTTTGAAACTGGGATTTTTTTCAAGTGTTAGGTGATTACTGAAAGTATATCTGAAAAATTTATTTTCTGCTACAAAAGTCATTACTTCCAATGCTGACATTTATTTTAACATTTAGATAATCTTGTATTTGGCCTCTATTTTACTCTGCCACTCTCTTTTAACTTTACCTATTTTGATTCATTATTCAGGTTATTTTTTAATAGAACCACTTTTCAAAAATGGCCGTTAACTTTGAGGATGATTATTTATGTTACTATATAATGCACAGAAATTCCAACTGTAGTTGGGCAATTATTATTTTTAAGAGTTTTATTATTGATTCTGAGATATTAAATACAAATACTATTTCTGCTTGATCTGCATACTTTTTTTTGTTAACCAAACATTTTTGGTAAATAGAAAAATCAAAAAATCACTTTTGGTTTGATCCAAAATGAAATGGTTTAATTTGGGATTCAAATACTTGTAAGGGTTTTAATTTTTTAAAATTTGAATGAACTGTCCAATTTAAAGGTTGGACAGATGAAGCGATTTACACTAAATTGAAAAATAATAGAAAAAGAGATGCTTCTGCTCTTTTCCCTCCAGCCCCCAGTAAGTGGAAACTAAATAGTGGTAATTTAACAGCTGTTTCATTTTTGTGTAAGCTGTTGTGGTTTTGCTGTTTACCTGGTACAGATGAAACAGTTTCAACTGATCACTGGCTATACACTTACTGCTAGTCAGCGCACTATTTTTAGAGCAGCATAATTATTTTGTCTGTTTACAGACAAAGTAATTTGGTTTAAAAATAAACAAACAAAATTTTTAATGGTTTTGGTATCAAGTATAGAAGTGAACTATTTTGTCTCTCAAAGTTATTTTCAATCTGAGCATTTTGTCAGAATTGATACTGATTTGTAAAATATTTATGGGTTATAAAATCTATTTATTTAGCTGAAAGTTTTTTCAGCCAAACATTTTGCCCATCCCAATAGAGATTGCAGTAGATGCCCCACAGGAATTGTTTCACAATCCTGAGAGACTGCAGTTCAAACAGTTACAAAGTGGGGAAAAAAAATTATCTGCATCACTTTAGACCTTGGGAACTGAAGTAGAGTCAAACCTTTGTAGCAGGCTTACCTTTCAGAGCTTGGGTTGAGTCCCAGGCTTGAGATCCTGCTGTTTTGATTGGTGAAGCCCATCCACCAATCAGGAGGCAGCAAGAGAAATAACATCATTCCCCCTTTCTGGAGGGGAGGGGGAGAAGAGCTCCCCTGGACCTGATTGAAGACTGCAAACTGTCAGGTCTGGAAGACTTCAGGGGCAGAGCCCTGGAGCATATAAAAGGAGCTGCGTGCACAGCATGAGGGGCAGATGCATCAGGGACTGAGAAGAGTGGGGGTTGGAAGAGCCGAGGAGAACTGCTCAGCAGGGCAAAGCAGTAGCCCAGAAAAGCCCCTGAAGACTTCTGTCAGCGGGGAGTGGCGGACAGCTCCAGTGGTCAGGCTCTTGGTGTGCAGCATGGCATCCAGACCCTGGGAGCTGCACGCAGCCAGAGAGACGGTGCACAGGCCAGTGCATGGAGCAGGATCTTTGGAGCCCCTGGGGTGGCTCAGGTCTTCAATCCCCGAAACAAGGCTGTGAGCTTGGTGCAGGAGGTGCTGCATGGAGGGTGAGACTCTCTAGGAGCTCCTTGAGATGACTTGAGTCTACAGCTGCTGGCACAGGGCAGCAGCTCAGTGCAGATGGTGCTGCCCAGAGTGTCCAGGAACAGACCGTGCCCTGGTTCTGCACAAAGCTGTCGAGGCCTCCAGCCCCTAGCACAAGGTGAAGCACCCACTACACACAGCAGTGCATGTGGCCCTAAGCTAGGATGGCAGCAGCAGAGTTGGGTGGCAGGAAAACCTGGTGGGGAATAGAGCTCAACCTGGAGAACAGGAGGCAACCCTCTGGGACTGTGAGGTAGCAAGTTACCCTAGAGAGAGGGTCCCCACAGGGGAGGGACTCCCCCCCTCCAAGAGTTGTGAAGGTACCACGTGGGCTACTGCTGGGTGATAGCGGGGGAGAGCTTAGGAGTCTTTGTGGTCTTCCCCTCCTTTTTCTTTCCCCTCACCTCTTTTCCTGTAGTGGTACCTTAGGAGTGGGCCCCTGACCTGGAGGGCATCCAAGTAGTTTAAGGACTGCTGGTTATAGTTTTGGATTGTGCCTTATAGTTTATGCAAATAATTTGAAGTAATAGTTTCTTATTAATAGAGTTATAAGGTTGCCCAATCAATATCCTTTGGTCTGGTTTGTTCTATTGTTCATCTGTATTTATAAATGATAACTGTGTGTGTATGATATAAGGCTTATTGTCTTGTAAATTTGTACATATATAGATAATCTATGTCCTTACCTGTTAATGGTTTTGTTGTGATACTTAACTATATACAGATTTATTAATTGATTGACTGGGCCTGACTCTAGGGGACAGAGGTGGTGGCTGGGCTGTTGTGTCCCTCAGTAGCATACTGCTCTGCGAATAATTATCTCAATTGGAGAGGGCAGTACAAACCCGTGTACACCCGGGATGCACCTTTATTCAAGGTGTCTAAGCCCATGCCTTACTTTAATTGGTACCTAAAATTTGAGCATACGCAGGGGTGGATCCAGAGAGTGTGCAGTGGTGTAGCTTTACCCTCCTTTCTGACCATGTAGCAGAAGCAACAGCGGGGGACTCTTTAAAGTTATTTGGTCCCCAACAGTTTTCCCTACCAGCCCAGGACCAGGGGTGGTGAGAGGGAAACATGCCTATTTGCTGCTGCCGTCACTGTCCTGGGCTGAGGCCAACCCCTGGCTGGAGTGGGACAGGAGCTCCCCTTGTCTCTGGGATAATGGGGCTACCAGCAGCTGGAGGAGGAGGGGGAAGAAGGGATGTTCCCTTGAGCACAGAGGGGAAGCGGGGGAATTTTTATCTTCTTTAGGACTTTAAAATATCCATGACTGCTGCTCCCACAATGTGATTTGCCCACCTTCGTTGGGGAGAAGAGGAGGAAAATAAATGGGAGCAGAAGGTGCAGCCACCTCTGAAGCACTGTCATTGTTCTCGTACCCAACTTTATAAAAGATCTGCTTCTGTGTATGCCTGCAGTTGTTGGAAACAATATTAATTATGTAAATGAGGGGTGTTAAGATTTATCCTCAGTAAAAGGGGCGGCAGCCCTGTTCTCTTAGTAGTCTAAACCTACAGCCCAGATTATCTTGGTGAATATGTAAAGTAATGATCACTAACTCCAACTGAAGTTAAACAAGAAGACTAGGTTATAACAATGAACAAGAATTAACAAAATCGCGCTCTCTCTCTCTCATTAGTTCTTGTTAGTTATATGCACACATACACAAAGATAAGTGTACAAACAAAGAAGAGGGATAGAAATCAATTTACCCTCTTTCCCTTTCATGCAACAGTGTTGCAGAAACAGTTACCTTAACAACAAATTTACTTAAAAGAAAGAAGCACCCAGCTTTACACACTCCTACATCCCTCAAGAGTTTTTTCCCCTTCACTTAGGTACTTGATCAAAGTACCTGAATATGTTACCCAGGCCTTAATAGCGGATCATTTAGAACAGCCCTGGTTCCCTCTGGATCAGGCCTCACCTGAGATGTTTCCTGAGGTGCTCTGCTGCAAGCTTGAGGAACTTCTAGCATGAATTCAAAACTTGTCTGCAACAAGCAATTCCTTAGTCACTCAGTCAACCAAAACACACACACAAACTCTAACCCACACAACCAACAACCTCCAAAGTCACCCTTGACTACACCCCCAAACCTTAGGTCTAAGCTCTCTTATACTCCCCAAATCCCACCACTTTTAGGAGTCAATCAGTTATTCAGGGGTCACGTCAATCATTGATCCTATCCAATCATTATCAAACACTCAACTCTCACCCACTTAAAGTCTGAATCCCTCATAGAGATAACAGTTGCTTTTTTGGGGTGCCAAACAGTTATATAACCTAAAATCGAATCGGGCATGCTCAAAGAATAAAACTATGTCACCATGTCTTTATGGGTCACAAGTTTAAACTGTCCAGAACCGTCTGGCCTTATCATGTACTGAGCATATGGAACTATAAGGAAACTCCGTAAATTACAAAAATGTCATAGCATGTACAGAACCACTAGGTATGCTGGGGAACACTGTTGTTTTCAGCCTAACAATAGTGTGATGCATGATCTGATTAAAGTGCCTTGTTGAATTATTTCACAAAGCTGAGTTAAACTCAGTCAATGGCAGATCCACCTGTTTCCCAGTCACCTTTACCACAACTTGTTTGTAACTTTATAATAAATACATTGATGCAGTGTGAAATGTACCTAAAAAGGTCAAATCTTAATTTGCTTAGACCATCCACATTAAATTTGTTTAATGGTATTTTATAATGAACATTTTGGCACTCAGAGGGCACATCTACACATGGCAATTTAAAGTGAATAAGCCATTTTTAAGGTGCATTAAGGGCATGGGTCTACAAGTGTGCACCCTTAATACTCTTTAAAATGGCAATTTTTGGTTAATTGTGCCTGCATAAAGCAACAAATTTAGACACAATTAGTTAAGGTGCCTGAACTAATGTGTAGATGCTGTAAGGAACCTTAATGCTATATGACTGAGCAGATAGGAGCCGAGCCCATGGGGTCCCGCACTGCCACCAGGTGCTGCCAAGACAAAGAAGTGGCAGGTGCTGTTCTGCAAGTGCAGATGCCAGAGCAGCAGTCACTGTCAGTGTGTGCTAAGTCATCAGAGGGGGGAGGGGTTACAAGGGCTCCAGTCAAAGCACAGGGGAAAGGCCTCCTCTGCAACTCCCTGCAGGGAAGGAGGCAGTGCAGTGCAAGCAGGGCCTTTGCTAGCAGCAGCCCCATGCCTCTCCCTCAGGGTGGGTTTGCTTGCCAGGCAATGCATCCTGCAGGAGTGGGAAGCCTTGCTGCCTGCCCAGATTCAGGTGCCCTTAGAAGCCCATGCTGGGGCTCCCTCCCAGAACAGCAGGTGGGCTGGAGCTACATCTGCCCCCAGCCTTGGCATGGCTTTCCCTGTTCCACTCACCTCCATCCTGGGCAAGCACCAGGCCTCTGTGCCAGACATTGCGGGTGGGAAAGGCAGTGTCAGCTCCTGGGGCTCTGCACAGCTCAGTCTGGGCAGGCTGAGCACAATGTGGCTGGGAGCTAAGCTCTCTCCTTGGCCTGCCTGATCCAAGGCTGAGCCCCCAGCCATGCTGCACCTAGCCTGCTAGGGCTCGTGGCAAATGCAGTCCCTGCCCACCTGCTGTCCTGGGAGGGATCTCCAGCATAGGCTTCTAAGGGTGCTACCTGAGTCCCGGGAGGGCAGCAAATTGACTTGCCAGGAATTCCAGTCTGAGAGAGGGGCATGGGGGAGCCGCTAGCGAAGGCCCTGCCCATGCTGTGCTACCCCTTCCCCTGCAGAGAGTCACAGGGGCTTTTTCCTTGTACTTTGACAGGAGCCCTCACACATCCTGATCCCTTTGCTGACTTTTACCGCATGCCAACAGGGACTGCTGCTGCAGAAACCACTGCTCTAATGTCTGTGCTTGCAGAGCACCACCTGCTGCTGCTTCAACTTGCTGGTGCCTGGTGGCAGCATGGGGCCCTACAGGCTTGGCTCCTGCCTGCTGTCCTCTGATGCTGGGGAGGAACACAGAGAGGAGTTCGAGCTGGGGCTGGGGCCGGGGTTGGGTGACCATGTCTGAGAGGACTGGAGGCTCCCACTTGCTCAGCCGGCGCTGGGCTGCACCACCCAGCTGTTGCACAAATGGCGGTTCGTTCCCTGGAGGCGCGCAGAGATCACAGACACACAGACATCAGTCGGCACTTAAGGGTCTATTTGCTTGCAAGCAAGGCCAGAGAAGGGAGCTTAGCTCAAATCAGCCTCCGGCCCTTGATTGTGTTTGCAAGCGGCATTTATCTTCTCAAATCTCCTGGGCGCGTGCGCAGACACAGAAGTTCTTGCAGCTTACTTCCGTTTCATACAAACATACATGTAACTACATCATCACATACATCGCATGTATAGTATAATTAGTTATTTGAGTAGGGGGGTTGAGAGGTAAATATGCAACAGCTAATTAAGCATGCTCAATACCACAAGAGTTCATCAACAGTTCATTCCCCAAGGCTATGCAGTTAAATTCCAGTTTCTGTAATCAGCATGTGAAAGAGTAAGGAGGGAGAGGGAGAAACCTTGGGCAGCATTCTTTTCTTATCAAGAGCAAGATGCAGCTACGCTGCTGCGGCATTCTGGGGGCCGTCCAGGATGCTGACCAGGGAAGTCTGCCCAGTAAGCCACGTTAAGGTGCCTTTAGGCATGCATAAATTCATGTGTAGACATGTAGAGTCTCTCAAATGCACCAGAATGGCTTTCCCTTCTGATAGTTGCTCAGTGAATGGGAAATTATTTGAGTTCAGTGAAGTTCCTAGTGGACAAGTGTGCTCAACACCAAACTATCACCACTGGTTCATGCCAAATGTGTTGTTCTGGTGGCAATCTTAGAAAAGAGATGAAGGTCTGAATGGTATAGGAAGAGTGAGCTATCCTCTCAAACTTTCTGAGCACCTGTTGAATTCTCTGTCAGCACTAGTTTTCTAATATATCCAAAACTCTTGAATATACATGGAGTTAGAGTATTAATTTAATTTTAGGAAATGCTTTAGTTTGTAATGTCATAGACTTATAGTTCTTTATTCTAATGTACAGTCGGACCCTCAGTTACATAGTTTTGAGTTACACCGATTCACATATACACGCTTTATAATGTGACCATGTTTCAACTTACATGATACCCTGCTTCACATTTACATGGTTGTTCGCTGGAGCCTGCTTACATAGCGTTGGCATCACTTGTTGTCTCCTCCAAGATTGTCCATCATTTTTGATTACGTTAACCCTTGAATATTTGTGAAAATAGTGTTAAAGAAAGCCTTTGATGTTGTGCCCAAAAGAGCACGTAAGTCTATCACCCTGGCCCAGAAAATAGAAATCCTTGATAAATTAAGAGAAGGCAATAGTGCTGCACCAATTGCTTGCCAATACAGGCAGTTTAAGTGAATCAACTGTGTGTACCATTAATAAAGTGAGCAAAAAATTAGAGACTGTGTGAAAACAACCCCTGTGAGTTCAAGAGTGTCATTGGTGACTAGAATTCCTCATTTAGATAAGGTTGAGAAACTCCTTAATCTTTGGATCAACGAAATGACCAATACAAAAGCAGCAGCTGTCGATGGTGCAGCAATTAGGGCTAAAGCTTTATCTCTATATGAGCACATAGCCGGGAATGAAGGTTTTAAAAAGGCTATTAATTCCATTATTTTGTGTTTAAATATCCTTTTATTATGAAATAATGTTATCAAATCTTGGTCCCAGATCCCTATCCCCCTGTATTCCATTGACTTAATGCCTCAAGTTACATGGTTTCAACTTACACAATGTTTTTCAGGAACGTATCCACAGTGTAACTCGGGGTCTTACTGTGTGTGGGAATAGCAGGATGATATTCAGAGAATGAAATAGTATGTGGCATGAAGGAAGAAGCAGTAACTACTGTAGATTCACACTTCATTTTCCCCCCTACCCTATTTGTAACCAGGTATTATCTGTCATTTGAGATGGAAACCTCTTTGGAAAAAAAACACATTTTGTGGGGTGTGCATGTAAGCGGTGCTTACTATAGTGCAGATGGTATCCTTGACTGGGTCCTTTTTAGTTGTTGTGATATAAAATGTTACATTTTCCCATTAATTTATATTTGCCTAATTGCACAGCTGACTGATTTTTTTTAAAAGATACTTTAGAATTAGGGTAACCAAACCATAGTTTGATATGTGTATGAATGAACCCAGAACCACTGCAGAAAATCCTTAAGGAGCTAATTAAAAAAGGAATAAAACTCTTGAGTTCTAGTTATAACAGTCAGTGCTTCCTTTCTTTCATTTCTGACCCAATTTAGTGAACTTGACACCTAATAGAGATTCCAGAAGCAGAATGGGTAGGAAAAAGGGGCAAAGAAAAGTGATGAAATCTCATCACCATATATGAGCTACAATTTTGGCCTCAAATTGGATTCCGGCACAGTATGCTGTTCAAATGACACTTCTATACAGATATTTGCAAAAATAGCAGTAAGAGGAGACCTTTGCTGGCCTCTACTTTCTGTGGATAATATATCTCCCGGAGAAAGGAAATAACTCATGGTATAATCTAGCAAGGTCCATAATTTCTAGAGTGTTTTGTTCTGTACTTCCAGATAAAATGGCATAAGAAAAATCAACCTGATCTTCTTTTGTAAAGAAGGATTTTGACATCATCCAAAACAACGGCATATGAGAGAGGACAGTCTTAAAGGCTCATGAAATAATGATCCTTATTCCATTGTTAAGGTATACTGTTTAAAAAAAAAAGTTCTGTCTCCTATTATGTTCTTATGTTCTGTCTTTGCAGAGTCCTGGAAACCCAATAATCTTTTGGAATCTGATTTAACAACAAAGATTTATTCAATTGTTGGCAAACTTGTGATTTAGAATCCTTCTGTTTCTATATATACTATGGGATTTAGTGAACATCATAACCCAGACAAGGATACCATCCTTTAATGTTTTAGGTTAGAGTTTATTTCCACTTCTTGGTTTTAAGTAGTAATTCCCTGATTATGTTTGTGGGAAAGCTTTTCATGCTACAGGTAATATTTCTGTCCATTTTAGACTATAATTCACATCCTAGCTATCCAAATGAATAAAAATTCTTATATTCTTATGGTTACACTTGCATGTTATACATTATCCTCAGTATCTTATATATATGACATCCTATTCCATTCTTTGGGTAGACTATGCTTTTGCAATTTTTAGAAAGGAATGCCAGTCTATATTAAAGAAACAAAAGGCTAATTTGCCTCAAACCAAAATGTAGTTGGAAAGAAAATATGAATAATCACTTAGAAAATGTCTAATGTGTGCCTGCATGAAGTAAATTGTAAGGCAGCTGGAGAGTAACAAATCTTCAGAAATTGAGGCTAGGTTAGGAATCAAGGCTGTTTTTACTGAAAAATTATCCCCTTTGATTCCTCTATGCCCCATAGCATAATTCAGGACAGAATTAAAACCTTTCCTCTTAAAAGTTGTGAGTGTTTGTGTTAGTCAGCAATCTAACTGGAAAGCCTTGGTTTGAACTCCCTAGGTTATGGAAGTTTAGATCAGGATCAAGGCCTTCCCAGACCCAATACTGACAAATAAGCACAGCTAGTTAAAGGCCTCTATAGCCCTAGGTATTTGCACAAACATTAAAAGAGAAGAAAAACTTCCCCAAAACTTTTTTGACTGCTTTACAAATCAGGATCCTGTTACTTCCCTGTTTGCCACATTGCCTATATTTATGAGCTGTTTCTTATACTTCTTTGAGGTTGAAGTGCGTTGAAGTGAGTTGGAGGCTTTCCACTGAATTCAATGGGCATTCAAAAATGTGACCTGTAATCCCAATCCTAGTTATTTATGAAAAGCCAGGATGGTATTAAAGTAGAACTACTGTATTTAATACGCACATGAACGCTGGATATTTAGAGGCATAAATCCACAAGAATGTGGGAAATTGTACATGCTTATCCTTGAATATTTTAAGATAGGTTTTCAATTATTTTTGTCATAGATTTGGTCTCCCTATAATGCACTCACTGTGAACTGTAAAGCAAATAGTAATCATTTGAATTGATTTCATTTGACAGTAGAAGCATGATTGGCTTCCCTTTCCAAGCTCTCCAGAAGGCAACACGTTTATGAAGAGAACAGGCCTTAGTACCCAAGATGGAGCTAATGCACTTTCTGTAAAGTGTTTCTGGATCTTCTCTTAAGGCTTTGATAAGAATCCAAAGCTTTTTGAAGCTCACTCATCTCCTGTAGAATAACAGAAATAAGAGCTATTCTTTTGCTTTTAATTAACGTGGCAGGGTGAATGAAGCGCTGGGAGATAAACTGTTTGTTGGAGCTTAAGAGTACACACACAGAGGAGTCTGAGTCAGTATTGTTAAATGAATGCATGAATGAATAACAATAAAAACCATATAATGAAGAGTTTTTCCTCTCATTTAATTCTAATATGCCATAATGTAAGCTTGTGTGTGGTACTGGGAGCCTTTTCACATATAATTATACTGTTGAAAGCCAAAAAATATTGTAAACTCTGAAGGCCACAGAAGGACAGATAACTGAATGGCAAATTCCACTGAGCATTTTTATCAGCTTCCTGCCATTCTCTGAACAGTGCCAGATAAAAAGGTGAAAAAACCTAGTACTTAAAGGTCTTGTGAAAGGCCTGTGTAGGCTTGTAAACAGTGCATTAATTATGTGAACTATATTTTTTTCTCTTCAAACTTCTAGTTTTCTTCAAATGTACAGATATTCTCATCTGTTTGCTAGCAGACTGAGATGACTATTTCATGAGCAATTAACTTAAATTTGGGGCAAAAATAATTGATTAATGGGATTGATCAAAACATAATTTTTTATTCTCTCTCTTTCATATCAGTTCTTATTTGTTACAGGCTGAGCTGGTACTGAACCCTTTAGTTAAGGTTGCCCAGTCCTTTCTGTTTCTGCTTTCAGGAGCTTAGATCTTGGGCATGCTTAAACCACTTAGGCTGGCATTTTTTCATGGTGTCTGTCAAGCTCATTTGTTTTGTTCTTTGTTTTTCCCCAGAATATTTTGCTAAAACAATTCTGCTTTTCCTAAAAATGAGATGGAGGTAGTGGGAGATGGATTCTGTTGTACTTTTGAGCAGCATTTTCGTGGTTTGGAACATGGACTGGAAATTTGGTATATGAGATCACCCTACCATCATGAATATGTCTTTTGTTGGTCCTGTAAAAATTTTGGCTGAGTTGTGAGCCTCTGAAAAATAACAGCTGGCATAGAGG
The DNA here is from genome assembly GCF_052110815.1 of Crocodylus siamensis. Classification (NCBI taxonomy): domain Eukaryota; kingdom Metazoa; phylum Chordata; order Crocodylia; family Crocodylidae; genus Crocodylus; species Crocodylus siamensis. Next base: position 85,038,634 of record NC_143395.1, on the reverse strand, counting down.
TTTATTAAATTTTGGCAGCTGTATTCTCTAAAGATTCTGTCTGCACTGATTCTGTCTCTAACCCCCCTCTGATCCTATAGCCAAGTGGACTGTGATGGCTAGAAAATGATATTTGGAGGTTTGTTTTTATGAACTGGCTTGTAGGTGAAGTAGATATTGTATTAGAATAATGATCCAGGGCAACAGCGGTGTCAACTGATTTCTAAAAACCTGTCTGTGACAAAGTTTCTTCAAGGCCCGCTGTGTCTGATATGGGCAAACAGTGAGCAAACACACAGGCCGGGAACTGAAGCGAATTGAATTGAAGCCACTGTTCCATAACATAAAATAAGGTGGCACCAGGTCACAGTGCCCAACTGCAGGGCTCTTAGGAATTTTGGTTTCGGGGGAAACGGACCAAATTAGGGGAATACCGGAAAAAGCACAAATTAGGATGTGTGCATATGATGGGCTTGTGAAACAAAGGAATATGCTGGTAGGGCAGAACGTGGAAAATATGACCACTGAGAAACCAATCAGTGATGGCTAGAAATGAAAAGTCATCAGGAGGCAAAGAATACAAAAGAAGGGATTTTAGAGCACCAAAAGGTCCCCAAGAGGGGAACCTGAAACCACTGTGGACAGAGGACATACCACCAACCTGTCTCACCCACTCCACTGCGGAGGGGCAGGCCTTGGCCTCTGACCTCCCAGCTGCTGACATCCGACATTCAAGAAAGAACCTCAGAGTGAAGCTCATGTACTGGCCAGGCATACCTTCCCTCTGATGACAGCTAAACACTGCATCAAATATATAATTGTTTGCATTATTCTTATCTGTTATCACTGTGTATCAATAAAATTTGCCTGTTATCAAACGGACAGGTTGTGGTTGGTCTGAGGGTTTGAGTCCACTCGGAACAAGGTATTTGGGTCATAAATCCAGTGCCAACAGACTGCACCTGTGCTATCCCACAGAGCAAATGCTCCAGCCCAGGGGGAAAAAGAAAAAAGGCGGAGGCAAGACTTTTCCTGCAGTTGTTCCTCTTTGTAGTCAGGAACTCCTGTGGTGACAGATCCTGGAATGGAGAACAGGGAAACTTTCTCTCTTGTGCTCTTAATGTTTCTGGTGCTGGTGCCTAAAGACTGAGAAGGAGTAGAAAGACTCTAACTGATTTGAATACAGAGGAGTAAAGAAGGCATCAGTTGGTCCCTGACTAATTCCCCACAAAGATATGCTCCCTATAATAGTGTACTCTGGTAATGCCCCAGGCTCCCTATCCAATACATTTAATGTGTGGCCTTTTCCGTTCTCCAGTTTTCCTGGAAAACATTGAACATATTCCTACCTTCCCTACAGCACAATTGCAGCAGAATACACACATGGTTATACCCCATCACTGCAAAGTGGAATACAGGAAAGTTAACTCTCACAGCATATAAGATCCATCCCTCTATCTGTTCAAAGGATCAGTAGGTTAATCCCCTAGTGGGCTGAGAACTAGCAATGGATAATTTTTCCTGCAGTGTGGTTATATGTAGCCTTTGAGGGCTTGGGTGATTCAAAGTGCTTTTTTTTTTCCTAGAGAAGAACATTAACTTTTCTCTGCAGCATCACATAATCAATCAAAATGGGTTGTCATCAGTGTCTTACTTTTCTCTTCTCACTTATATGTTGCTGCTGCCTCCTCCAAACGAGAGAGAGGTCTACAGCTGACTTACTTTATGCAAGCTAATTTAGGTTTCTTCCTTAGCCTGTGGTCATTCCAGATAGTGGTGTATTTATATTCTCTTGCCAGCAGATGGAGAGTGGTAAATCATAAGGATGTTGGTAAATCAGCCCTTTTTTTGAGTACCTGAATTTGAACACTTTCCTGAACTGGTGACTAAGATAGGATCTTTGGATTGCAGTAGGTGGAATACTTCTGGCTCTCAATATTAGATTTTTAGGATAAATTAATTTGCTTGTAAATTAATATTCACACTTTGCTAATGGGATTGTAGCACTTGGACTGCGCTGCTAATGTGTTTCTGTAAACTTCATTTTCACATTGAAAATCTTCATGGGAGTTCAGAATTCACTGAACATTAAGATGTTTGGCCAGCTGAAGCACAACACATTCCATTTTGCTAGAGGCACCCATAACCAAAAACAAAACTATAAAAAACAATCCCCCTCCCCATCAAACCAGGGATTAATTTTATTTCTCTAAAAAATAATATTTTTTCCAATGACTTGCCCACTCTTCCTTGTTACTGGCAAGGAAATAAAGAAAGTGACATCGCTCTTTCTTTCGGCTGATTTCCAAGTATCTCTTTCATGATCAATGGTTGAAGTGAGTGGGTTAATCCTTGACTTCAATTTGCTTTTGAAACTTGGATTGATAGAAATTACAAACACATGCCCATCCTTGTCGGGCATCTTGGGTGTTCGCAAAACACCTGGAGGATCCTTCTAGTGTCACAGCAATATAGCATAGTTTGTTTCAATTAGGTTTAGATTTGTTCCAGAAACACTTGATTTGTTGCATAAATGTCTACAAGGATTCGAAATGCATCTCTTCTCATGTCTTTGAAAGTGTCATAGCTATTTTATTTGAGTGAATCTAGCAGATTGACAAATGTAGTACAGGTGATTCCTGATTAGAATCTGTGAGCAGATTTCAGTGGGTTATATGGCTGTGCAGTAATAGGGGAAGCAATGGCAAGAAAGGGTGCAGGGATTATCCATTATGGTATGTGAATGACCCAATATAAAGGCCAACCAGAGCTGTAGTCTCTGAATTTGGGACCAATGGTTTACTGCTCCCTAAGGATGCACACGAGACTAGCAGAAAGGGGCTGTACACTCACTGGAGAACAGTTAGGGGTGCACACTTTTGACTCTGGCTTTTGCATTGCCTCTTACTAAGTTCTGTGGCTGCCTATACATGTGTTCTGGGGTGTGGAGGTGTTTTAATTAGAGTCGTTTCTGGACAGCCACTTTAATTAAAATGAGTCACCAGAACATATATTAAGCCCCCGTATATTTCAAAACGGCTGTGGGGAGCTTTGCCTAAGGTTCATTTGATGAGGTTTAGATAAAGTGCCCCGTGGCCATTTTGAAAGGTATGGGGGCTTAATACACATGACAGTGAGGTGACACTAGAGCATTCTAATTAGAATGCAGAGCAGCGTCTGCTCTGATGTGCTCTATTTAGAACACATCAGAACATGTCTATAGGCACCCTGTGATTAATGGACATCATCTGAGCCACGGGTACAAAGGGTAGCCTAATTAGAGTTCCTCTAACAAATTGACATGTCTCTTTATTATACCAAAATCACTATATTTTAAGGGGGTGTTGGTTGTAGCCATGTTGGTATAAGGACATATACAGACAAGGTTTTCTGGGTAAATATGATGTCCTTTATTAGACCAACGAAATAGTTGAAAAACATTTTCTTTGCAAGCTTTTGGGCACAAACACCTTTCTTCAAGCATAGGGAGAGTCTGCTGTTGTTTTGTGTTCTCCTGGATCGGATAGAAGCCAATAGGCAGAATTGCAGGTCTGTGAAAATGCAAATGTGTGGCAGAGAGGATCAGAGGCAATGGGAGACAATAGGTGTGAGACAGATAGGTGAAGGGGTGGAAAAGGAGGAAAAGTTGACCTGGTGATGGAATGTGGCAGGCAGGTTATAACGTACTATAAATCCGGTGTCTATATTTAGTTCATGATTTTTTTATCCAGTAGATTTATGAAGTGAAGTTCATAGGCTGGTCTATGAAAGGTGTTGTATAAATTCCTTTTGGGGATTAGAACTGAGAGATTGGAGAGAGAGTGAATGTCTTGTGAGAAGTGTGCACCCACAGACAATTGGATATTTTTGTCTTTGATAGATTTTCGGTGTGCATTCGTTCTGGTCCACAGTTGTTTGGTTTCTCCTGCATATTTTCCATCAGGGCATTTACCGCAATGGATGAGAGGTATAAAATAGGTACTAACTCAATGTGCAGTAACTAATGCTACTCTTTTGCCATGACATTCTAATGCGCAGTAGAATAAGTCTACTGTGCATTTAACATCTTGTGTAGATGCACCCTGGAAAGGAGTCTGTGCCCCTATTACTAGGAAGTTGGGTAGTACAGGAAACTAGGTGCTAGAAATGGCAGCAAGTAGTAGCTGCATGGGACTGAGGCCAAGATTTAAAAAAGGCCAGGCTGTTAATAATGTAGTTTGCAGCACCTGGATCCTGGGTGCAAGAGATCCAGTCGCATGGCCAGAAGCCTGATCTTGGACATATAAGCTCAGTCTCTGACCATGTAGGGGCAGTCTGGCCCTGGTTGTCAGAGGACAGAGAGCTCCCAGGAGAGAGCTGGTTGTAGCAAGAAGCCAAGCCAGCATGAGGGACATTTTGAGGCCAGAAGGATGGAAGAACTAGCTAACCTAAGAAGTGGGGCATGAGTTCCAGAGAGGTCTGTTTAAGTTAGAACTGATTAGGTCCCCAGGAGGAACAAGCTACTGACCATTTGGTGTGGTGCCACCTGGTCCACCAAGGTGTGCACCACTTTGAGGCCCAATGACTCGATACTGAGGTGGAACGGCAGTGGAGGAAGGAGAAGGAGACCACTCTGGGGCTACAAATCCAACTCCCCCACACAACAACATGTCTCCATTGTTAAAGAATGTGTATAATCAGAACTGGGCTCCTCAGACACCTGACAACCCATCAAGCCTGATGGACATCATCTTTGACTCTGAGGGACTGCCAACAACAGGTAGGTGTCTGTTTTGTGTTGGATTTTTTTCTACCAGAGGATTTGGTTGTGGCTACAGGGGAGAAGGAGTTGGCCATGGGTGAGGGTGCCTGGGTGGCACTTCCTACTATTTGTAACAGAAGCTAGCCCCAAGCTAGTGGGGCAGATGCTGGTGGGGTAAAACTGGAGCCCCGGGAGGGACTGCTGCCAAGTCAGGACCAGTCAACTAAGGCTTAAGGTGCAGCCAGAGAAAATCAGGCTAAGGCTAGGACAACTGAAGCACTGACAGATGCTCAGAAGACTGAGGGAGTACTGCCTTAAAGGGGAAGTGCTCCAGGCAGGAAGCACAGACCCTAGGTGGGGCAGACCTAGCTCTCCTCACATAGCGCAGGGCCCCTGTGAGAAAGAGTTAAGACCCAAGGGAGGGGGCAATTTTTGACTGCCTGGCAAGTGGGTGTGCAGCCATTGGCAGGGGATTGACAGAGTTCCAGCCCAGACCCTGCTCCCTGTGTGTCAGGGGAAAAGCATCTGGGCAGAGTAGGCTATCGTACAGGAATTTCACCAATGCAGCACCTGCCAGAAGCACAGCAACCCCTGGGGCATGCCTTGTAAGACCCTCACAGCAAGGACCCACCCAAGCTTCCTGTGGGAGGGGCATGGAAGCAGTTCTGCCTTCCCAGGCATTTGGTCCAGGCTACCCATGTACCTGAGGCCATCATCATGTACAACATTATTGACTCAGGTTGTGAATAAGTTTCTGACAGTTTAACAGTTGTATATTAAACCTTTTCTCTAAACCTTTGTAAATACACATAGCTGTAAGTAGTGTGGTGTGTAAAGAAGGTCCAAGGACAGTAGGTGCCTTCTTGTGAGGGGAATCTCCCTCACTCTAGGAGGGAAGGTGGTTCCAGGCTGTGGGTAGCTCCAGGGATCTGGAGTTGGGTTGTGGCTTCATGGGTAGCTCTATAGCCAGGGTTACAATAACATCAGACTCATGGCAGCTAAGAGACTGGAGGTGATGTGGGGCTGGGAAAGGACAGGCAGGTGGGTTGAACCATAAGGGTGCACTAGGTCCTGGGGTGGTGGACCCCCAAGGGCTGCTGCAGTATCCAACATCACAAAAAAAAAAATTCCAAATAGCCTTTGACCTGGTATCCCACAATGTTCTCATGAGAAAATTGGAAGATAGTGGGCTTAACTAAGAGACAGGTGGGTACGAGGTTGACTGTGGGGTAGGACCCAGAGAGTCCTAATGAATGAATTGGTGTCATCTTAGCAAGAAGTGGGCATTGGTGTCCCACAGGGGATGGTGCTTCATCCTGTACTTTTCAACATCTTCATCAATGATTTGGATGAGGGGGTGAAGAGTCACTGGCCAAGTTTGCAGGTGACACCAAGTTATGGGGAAGCATGGTCACACTTGAAGGTAGGCTACAGATACAGACAGATCTAGACAGGCTAGCAAGTTGGGCGAGTCAGAACCAGATGAAGTTCAACATCAAGAAATGTAAAGTGCTCCACCTGGGGATGAACAATCCCCTGCACACCTACAGGCTTGGCAATGCCAACCTGACCATCACTACGAATGAAAGGGACCTGGGGATAATAATAGACCACAGCATGAATATGAGCTGGCAGTATGACTTAGTTGCCAGCAGGGCAAATAATACTCTGGTATGCATCAACCGATGAATCTCCAGCAAGACCAAAGAGGTGATTCTTCTGCTGTACTAGGCACTAGTGAGACCCCCAACTGGAGTACTGCATCCAGTTCTGGGTGCCACAGTTTAACAAGGATGTGGTACAACTTGAGAGAGTCCATGGAAGGGCCACCCTTATGATTAGAGGCTTGAATGGCAAGCCATATGAGGAAAGGCTGAGAGACCCTGGGACTCTTTAGCCTGAAAAAGAGAAGGCTGAGGGGTGACTTGGTAGCAGTTTACCAGTACATCAGGGGCTTGGTGAACAACTGTTCACCATGGAACTCTTGGGTAGAACCAGTAGTAATGACCACAGACTCCTGGAAGACTGTTTCAGGCTCAACATTAGGAAAAACTTCCTCATCATTAGGTTGTCCAGACTGTGAGATAAGCTCCCTTCAGAGGTGGTGCAATCGCTTACCCAGGAAATCTTCAAGAGAAGATTGGATAGTCATCTTGCTCGGGTCACCTGACCCCACACGTCTTTCCTGGCCAGGTGCAGGGGGCAGGACCCAATGATCTTCCAAGGTCCCTTCCAGCTTTACAATCTATGAATCTTTGGTTGAATAACCACAAGCCAATAGTAGGGATGGATGAATGGAGGTCTTAAATGAGATTGCATAGGTCTCTGTTCAGAATCTGGTGGCATTTAATTTTTTTTTTGATGATGTTGCTGGAATGCTGAGATTTATGCTGAAGTTTGTAGGTGTAATAGGTTGGAGAGTATTCTAAATACATTGGAGAGTAGGATTAGCTTTCAGAAGGATCTTGTATGGCAACAAAAAGGGAAGAAAAACTGAATGCACATATGTAAAATGGAGACTAACTGGCTAGGCAGTAGCACTGCCAAGAAGGATGTAGGGATTGTGATTGATCGCAAACTCAGCATGGTTGGCAAAAAAAATCAAATGTACTGCATTAACAGAAATATTATATGGAAGACACAGCAGGTGATATTACTATTCTTCTTGGCACTTGTTAAACCTCATCTGGATTATTGTAGAAAGAGCACAAGGCAAAGCAATATTAGGTTAAGTTCCAGGAAAAACTTTGTACTGTTAAGAACCATAGATGATAGGACAAGCTCTCTAGGGTAGTTGCAGAATCTCTTTCACTGAAGCTTTTCAAGAGGGGGCTGGACAGACATCCGTTTGAGTTGGTTTAGGTATAATGTATTTTATAACTGTGTAGAGAATGGAGATGTGAGATGAACTAGGCAACTCTTGAGGTCCCAGCTACCTCTATGATCTTACATCAAGCTAAGGAAACTGCAGAAGTTCTTGTGTAACCCGAGGAGTGCCCTTTTTGGATACAGTTGCATGTGTATCATGACACTCACTTGAAGGAGTATCTGAGACTTGCTCTGTTGTTCACAACATAAAACTGGAAATAGTCCCTGCCAATTTATTTTCCCATTATATTTGAAACATCAGCAAATATTAATTTACAGCAATTATTTCCAATGAGAGCCAAATGCAGGCCAGGAGCCAGGTGGGAGCATGAAAATAACTTCACATTAATATTTGGCCAGAATTCCTCAGTCTAAAACAAACAGTTCTACAGTAGGCTGCTTTGCTGGCTGAGCTGGTGGCACTGCTCATTGAGAATAAAACCCCTAAGAACCTGAGTTTTATTCCTGCTATTTTAAGTATGCAATTAGCTGGTGCTGGTGGAGGACTTGGATCATTACTCTCTCCTCCTCCAGTGAACTATTAATAGATCAAAAGCTATTATTTGAGGTAACTTAATAAAGGCATTACAGTATGCTTTATGGAAAGAAATTTATGCATTATGATACCACTCTTTGCTGATGACTGATAGAGCAAATAGAGTTTGTTCTTTCTGTGAAACATTTCCATATGGATAGACTTCACATCACAGAATCTTAAGATAGACGTTGGTCTGTTAAAATTAGAAACTCCTTGAAAATTAGGAGTCCTTGACTTGGAACAAAAGCTTTTGAAATTTGGTTTCAGCTTAACACTCATAAAATACAAATTCTGCTGCTGTAGATTATATACATTGTTTAATATTAATTTAATATTTTAACCCACTGGGTGTCTCAGAAATGGGGCAAGGTCTTATTTTCAGATACTATTGTGTTGTTCTTTGTAGCAGAGGCTTCCATGCAGTTTGAAATAATATTTGAGACCTACATCTCTCTTAAAATGACTTACGGTAAGGCGAAAATCCTCACACAACATTTATGTAAATATTTATGAGACCTCCAGCATTTTTTGCTACAAAAGATTTTGCATACCTTAGGTGTGTGTGGGCTCCTATACCTGGACTGAATCTAGCTGCCAATGACCACCAACTGGCAATTACAAAATCCAGCATCTGTTAGTCACTACTCAGCATTAAGCATTACCGCTATAGCTATGATTGCGTAAAGGTTTCTGAATTCCCAGTTTTTCAGTTACTCATAGGTTCTGAAAATTTTCAGTTTGCATATGAAATAATCCTGGGTTTGTCCCTGCCCCAAAAGAACATTATTTTTTTTACTTTAAGAAAAAAAAATTCAAGCTGTTCTGAATGTGAGGAGAACAAAAACACATTTCCTTCTTACAAAAAATATTCCATGTAGCAAAGTTGGACACCCTTTCAGTTGAAATGACAAATTATAAACAGAAAGCCACAAAAAATGGCAGTCTGTATTAACTGCTTAGACAGATTACCATGATGACTTAAAACTAGTTTGCAGCAAAATCCCAATTAGATAAAAGTATTAGCTTCATAAATTCACCTGGGAACACGTTACTGAAAGAAAAATGTTAATGAAAATCTTAAAATATCTTTTGGTATTAAGCTAGTTTTCATACCAGTTTACTTTGCACTTTAATTGTGTTTATTGCAACTCTAAATGTCGGTATCATATATGGCTATGCAAAAAGACTTGGGATATTTGTGTCTGGCAAGACTCAGTTCATACAAGGGCAATTCTGCTTAAGCTGTGTTTTTCATGTGTGTATATCAAAGTACCCTAAAGGATTAAGCATCAACCAGTTTTATAGCATAGATGGAGTGATTTCATCATTTGATTTGATTTGCATTTTATTTAAATACTACTTAAATACTTCCATATTATTCAATTCAGGCTCATGGGGTGCATACAGATGTTTGGGGAGATTAGGGGGAGGTTAAATCATGTTAAAAACGGCCACCCAGTCTAACGTTGTTTGTGTAGGTGTGGACCTTACCTTAGTTAGGTTGATCTAAGTGTGAACAGTATAGAAGTTCAGGACAGTTAGATTGGTCTTAAAATGGCAGACCCAATTTAAGTTAACCTTACCTCCAAGGTATACATAAATTAGAGTGGGCTGGACATTTTTAGACTGATCTAACTGTCTTGAACTTTACAAGCGCAGCCCTAGGGCTGGAAAGCCCAGTTGCTGGCCTCAGCCCTGGGGCTTCAATTTTCCTACTTCTGCTTGGCACTGTGCTATTTTTAACCCTCTTACCTCTCCCTTCACCCTCAGATGGACAATATCACTGCCCCCCCCAGGGACTGGGCAGCCTCCCACATGTTTGTCAAACCCCACATCCTGCAATCCACTCATGGTGTCAGTTTTACTGGCATTTGGCAGTGCTAGTGAGCCAAGGAGGTAAGTTGGGGTGGGGGGATGGATTGGCAGGGTGTGGGGGAGGGTTAGTTTGCTGGGGTAGGTTGATCATCTTGGAGCGAGGGGGGTCGGGGGCTAAAAATAGCCCCTGGTCCTGGGGGGTGGGAGAGAGCACCCCCATTCCCTCTGAAGCCCCACCCATGGACCCCACAAGCCACTGTCATCCCAGCAAACCTTCCTGGGTCCCACCAACCCCACTACTGACCCTGTTTGCCCCTCAGTCCTCCCATGTAGTCCCTACTTGTCCCCCTGACCACTCCAAGGCCCCTCCACTAGCCCTCCCCACCCTAATTTACCTTAGATTGGGTGGCCATTTTTAACTTGATTTAACCTCCCCTAACCTCTTCAAATGCCTGTGAACCCATAATCTCTGAGTTCATTAAATAAGTAGTTACCAAATCTGCTGCAGATTATATTGTGTCACATTGGGCACATCTATATGTGCAATTAATGTGACTGAATAAACTCTGGCACAATTTGAGCTAGAGTAAACTAATCCTGACATCACAATCTACATTAGGTTTAAGCACAGTAATTTACTTTGCCATCAGATGGTACCTGTGTCTGAAGGGACTATCCTACACTGTAGTTAATTAATCCACTGTGCCCTAATTGTGGAGAATGTGGAGATGGTGACACTTTACTGTGAAGTAAATTAGTCTACTATGCAGCAAATTGCACATGTAGATGTGCCCACCATATTGCTTCATGAAGGCACAAGTAGCTTGTGAGCTGGTAAGTAACAAAGAGACCAAACCAGATTGTTGACAGTGGCAGTTCAAAAGAAAATATATGGTTTCTGTCTGTGTACATGCAGAAGAAATACCTGATTATCAGGGATCCAGGTTTTCCATTTCCCAAGGAAGAACAGAGAAAACCACAGATTTCCCATTATAATCAGAGAAAACACGGATTTTACCTTTTAGCAGAGAAACCCATGGATTTCCCAGTTTTGCAAAGAGCTCTGCAGGCTGGTAGAGTTCCAGCCTGCAGGAGTTGATTGCAAAAAGGGTGGGAAATCCCCAGCCCTGTCCAAAGGGGGAGGGAGAGGGACGTTCATAGGCTCATCTGTGAAAAGTGATTTGTAAATTCCCTTTGAGGATCAGGCCTGAGAGACTGGAGACAAAGTGGCTTCCTTGTGAGAAATGTGCCCTCACAGGTAGTTGGGTATTCTTGTCTGTAATAGACTGGATTCGTATGTTGTTAGGTTTTGCATTTCTTGTGATGGCATGGTCTGGATCCATTCAGTGTGTTTTGGGCTGTAGGAAGTTTGCCTCTGGTATGAGATTAGCAAGGTTTGGTGCTTGTTTGAATTTACAAACCACTTTTCATAGACGAGCCTATGAACTTCACTTCATCAACCTCTTGGATACAGAAACACATGGACTCAATATAGACATTGGATTTATGACACACTATAACATCTGACTCCCCAGGTACCTCTCCACTTTTACTTTCTACAGCCCCCCCCACTTTTCTCCCCTTCAAGTCTGTCCCTCACCCCCTGACTCTTCAATTTACATTGTCACTGACTGGCTTTCTTGCCTTAATTGCATGCCGGGCTTTGCCTTCTTCACTATTCATTCCATCCAGGAAGAGCACATACACACCAACTAGATGCTTCCTCAGTCTGATGAATGGTTTTTAAGCCTGAAAGCTTGCTAAGATATATTTCTCTAACTATTCTGTTGATCTAATAAAAGTTATCAGAGATACCCTCAACTGGTCCATGCTGGGGCCAGGACCCAAAGGGGGGTCAAAGGGCCAGGGGCCCACTGAGAGAAATGCCCAGAGCAAGAGGCTCAGAATTCCAACTGGCCTGAAGGCACGGCCAGGACCTAAGGGGGAGCCAAAAGTCCCAGAGAGGTGACCAGAGCTGGTGGGGGTGAAGAATGCAATCTGTAAGGCATGAGCTTCAGTGTAAGGAGAGGTATGGAGCTGCAGAATGGATGTCACCCCGAGACACCTAAATGGGCAGCCTCCCACCTGGGAAACATCTGAATCAGTTTTCCATCAAGGTGTGGCAGAAAAAAGGGGCAGGCAGCTAGCCAGACCAAAAACAGGTGGGCAGGCGGAGATCTAACTGGCACCAGGAAGGCCCCACTGTTACAGGCTACCATCCCTGCTGGTTTGATTCTGCTGTGCCTTAACACACACACAAAGTCACATAAGCATCACAAGTTTTGCTTTGAACAGTTTGAGGTACATTTTCCCAGCAACTCCTTGAAACTTGGCAGGCCTTATGCCCTCAGAAGGGGATACCATGGTTACTGTCCTCATCCAAATCTGCCAAAAAATTACAAAGGTATAGATATTTCAGTGATTCCCCATTATAGTATATGGCTGAATCTCTGAATCAGTGCCGAATCTTCTGAAGCCGATTCAGCCGAATCGATTCAGGACTATGATCCACAATTCCAAATCAAATCACTATCCTCTGAATCGGCCAAATCTGAATGCAAATCGAATACTTCCCTATTCACACAGGCATGCTGTTCAGTAGTAACAAGTTATCCCAAATACATTCCAAGAATTTGCTGGATTACTTGTACACTGTTGTGTCTCCCTCCAAGAAGATATTTTAAATATGACAAGGATCTGAAAGAAATAAAGTTCTTCATGAGAAGCAGGTCCTAAGATTTGGATCAGAGCCCTGCAATGCCATGACTCCTTGCCCCTAACCTGAACTCCCTTGCTGCCTCTCTGGAGAAAGGAGAAATTGAAAGGGAGATTACTGGAGGGGTTCAGCTGAGCCATTCAAAGCCAGGCCCTCTCTTGTTTTCTTTTCTTTTGATTTCTGTTTTTTTGTGAGGCCCATTGGGCCAGCAAATTAGGAACACTTCTAACAAAGGTAAAAGTTCTGGTCAGGAGGCCCTGGGAGTAGGGCAAAAGGCGATAGGAAGGATGCCTGGTTCGTCCTACCACATCCAGAGTCCACCCACGGATTTACCAGATGACTGAAGACTGGTTGGCAACAGGTGAAATGGCAAGATGTGGCAGGTGAGTTGGGGAAGAGCCCTGCTTTTGGGTATTCATGAGATCAGTTATCAGCTGAGTGGAGGTGTAACAGGTTTCCATCAATATGTTTGCCCCAGACTGGTCATATGTTTTATAGTCATGCTCAATGTCAGCTGATTTAATTAATGTCATAGTTAGTTTCCATTACTGAGCACATGCTGTTTTGTGTGGTAGTTTAATGATAGACAATGTGTTTAATGTGGATTCTATGCATGTAAAGGAGAGGCTTTTTTCTCCCATGGTGATTGGGTGGGACCTTGTCTTATATTGGAATAAATACAGTAAATATGAATCTGGTTCAAGAAAGGGAAGGTAAGCTAATAAAAACAACAAAAATCCAAGCATAATGACTTTTTAAAATCAAAAGCAATTCTATACATTACATCAAAAAACAAAAAATTAAAAAAAAATCTGATAGCCTGAGCAGGCCATGGAGCAAAGGTAAGTGTTTGAGAAAGATGAATAAGTGGAGTATATTATAATACTCACATCAGACAGACACAGAAAAATAATAGAGGAATGTGGCAAGATCTGTATGGGATAGGGAAAAGCCAATTAATGTAGCAACAAATTCATCCAAGTGAGTTTAGGTTCTGAAAGGGAGCCTCGGAAGTAAACCTCATTATCAAAGGTGGACACCATCTCCTAAACATATAACCCAAATGTCAAGTGCTTACTTCTAAGCATTAAAAGGGTAGAAACACTACATTATCTAAATATAACAAAATGGGTGGACAAATCCTCTCTGAGAGAAAAATAAAAGCCTTTAAAAAGTTAACTGGGGGCCAACAATCACTAATCACTCTTTAAAATTGAGTACCACTGCAAATGTATAAATGACCATTTTCAAGTCTATAATTTGGACATTGTGGTATATGGAATGTACCTTTAACAGGTCAGAAGTAGGATGACCCAGTCTCTTCCCCTGATGCCCTGTGGATATGGTTTGTGGTGATGGGTAGTTGTAGTTTTCCCTGCAAGCTGTGAGCATGTGAGTTGATAAATCCTGTTCCTAATAAAGATAAAGCTGTTTACCACCCCACCATCTCTGCTGAATGGTGACACAAGGACAGAACCTTAAAGGCATGGAGGTCTGAGTGAGTATCCCATCCCAAGAACCCAATGCCATAGAGTAAACATTATAGATGCATTGTATTTTTATGAAGCTAGCAAAAGATCTCTCTCAGATTCCTGCCATATTTCAAGTTATGCCCCGACCCCTGAGGGTTATATACAATGGTGAACCTAAGTCACTTTCCCTAACATCATTCTGGGGGGGGAAAAAATATTAACCATTTTTCCTTCAACCTTCTCAGTAATTTCAGCACATGATATAGAACCAGATTTTTTTAAACAAAACGTGATGTGGGGAGAGATGCTGTTGTTGTTAGATAATGTAATTTGAAACCATAACTGAGTTTCACACCTGCTGGGTGCAATTTATGGTCAGAAAAATGGTTTGAATTAGACAGAAGAGGACTTTGAACTGGTAACTCCCACAATACAGGTGCCTTAATGGTCAGTCTATATGCTACTCTGGCATTTCTCTCTCCCCATCTCCCCGGCCAAAAAAACCATAACGGGTCTTTGTTTTGCTTTGCTGAAGAAGAGGAAAATTTTTGAAAACAAGCAACTCATGGGATGGAAAAACTGTCCCTAGCTAAACTTGGACTTTTAATGGAAAATGTGGCAGCCAGCATCACTACAAACAACTAAAAATAAAAAGTATCAGGTTCTGAAAGAAATTATGTGCATCTCTCTTGCAATTCTTCACAGATTGACTTCATTTTCACTGCCCATCTGTTTGAAAGTGAACCTGCAGCAACTGCCTCTTGCTCCATGTTTGTATGGTGATTAGTACAATGGGGTCCTGATTGCACTTGGGCCAGGTACAGACATTCAAAAATCCCAAAGGAGTAATGTAGGTAGGTTTCTGCAAGTGGCATAGGTTAGATCAGTAGTAAACAGAACACACGTTTGCTCTTTGGAGTGGTGAGGGGCACACAGGATGCCTCCACTGGTTGAGGGCAGCAAGTTGGAGACACTCCTGCACACCTTCCAGCAGACCCCATAGGCTCCCCAGGCTATGGGAGACTGCCAAGCAAAGCCAAGTACCCAGGCCATGCTTGATTGGCTGCTAGATATCTAATAATCTCCATCACATGTAGCTGGATGGAGAAAGAAAAGGAAGGGACTTCCACACTCCCATAAATCTAGCCCTGCATGTTTAGAAAAACAATACACCTAGTTGAAGTCACTAGAGAGGATCTCATTGATGTAGGGGCTGTCAGGTCATGCTCTGCTTTCCTGCCAGTAAGAAAAAATATGCTTGTGTTTACTCCTCTTGTAACCATGATATTGCTTAAAATCTGAAAGATAATTATTTTTCCTTAATTAATAAAATAATCAAGGAATAGGGACTGAATAAAATAAGTTATCAATTCTGAAAAGGGAAAATTAATGTTTTAATTTAAAAAGGCAACATTTGTAAATGTTGACCATGGTGTTTTTTCACAAAGGAATGAAGATTAATGGACTTCAATGATTAAAGCTTTGTATTTGGATTTTACAGGAACTTTTCTCCTCATAATTTCCCTCTTTCAAGTACCTGAAAAGGAGACTTCCAATAGTATTTCAGTGGGATAAGTGAAAATAAAATATTCTGTGGTTTGCTGAAGTCTATCATCAGGTTGCTAATTCTAGTTCTAAAGCTTCCTAAGTAAAAGTTTTATATTTTCTGACTCACAAGAAATTGGCAGCTTCAAGAAAACTGATTTTTTTTAAAAAGGATTTGCTCACTCATGCAGCCACAAGTGATTAAAAATATTTATTTAGAAATCATAGAAAGCTTTAAACACACCAATATAATGTCTGCAGATCCTACCATTTCAGCAGGGGCTGTAAATTAAAAAAGAGCAAAGACAAAAAAACCCAAGATACTAACTCTGACTGAGTGTGAACAGCTTCAGTTTGTAAGTTGTCATAGCAGAATAAAATCGGAAAAATAAAATATACTCAGAAAGTCACCAAGAATTGGCTGAGGCTGCACATAAACATGACATGATCGTCATGAGTGATTTTAATTATCCAGACATCTCCTGGGTGGAACTCTCAGCCAAGTTTGATTGGTTGCAGTCCTTCCTGACCTGTTTTGATCAGCTCTTCCTGACTCAGGAGGTACATGGACCAACCAGAGCAGACACTCTGCTAGATTTGATCCTGGCCAAAGGAGATAACCTGGGGACTGACTTAAATATAGAGGGAGGTGGTGTGGTGGCTGGCAGCTGCCGTGTGCATACCCCAGCTCCCTGCAGGAGTGCCCGCCAAGCCAGCAGCACATGCAAGGGGTTGAGGAAAAGCAGCAGATATTGGATTAATGACCCACACTAATCTGCCTGATAGCTGACTCCCCAGGTACCTCTTCACTTTTACCTGCTACATCCCCCTTCTCCATGCCCACCCATGCCTTTCCCTCACCCCCTGACACCTCAATTTCCATTTTCATTGACTGGCTTTCTTGCCTGCATTGCATGCCAGCCTCTGGCTTTTTCACTATTCATTCCATCTGGGAAGAGCATGGCCCTTCCCAGTGCTGGTCAGATCTCGGCCTGCCCACCTGTTTTTGGGCCAACTGCCCACCCCTCTTCTACTTGCCATGCCATGATGGAAAACTGATTTTGATGTTTCCCAGGTGGGAGGCTGCCCATTTAGGCCCCTGATGTCTAGGGGTGACAAGCATCCATTCCGCAGCTCCATACCTCCCTTAACACTGCAGCCCATGCTTCGCAGACATAGGTGACTGGTAGGCGGTGCACATGCCCCCCTGACAGGACCAGTGCCCCCCCAGTGGCTGACACAGATGCTGTCAGCAGGGCTGGTGGCATCCCCTTTGGTGACTTCTGCAGGTGCCTCCCTCAGATTTAGGAGGCACCAGTCATTCATGTTCACAGATGGCATCCCAGGCAGCTAAGCTCACCTGGAGCCTCACAACTCCACTGCAACCAGTAAGCTTCAGGACACTCAAAGATCTTAGAGGGCTGGGCTTTCTCTAGCCGGGACTGTGTATGCATGTGGTGGCTGGAGGTTATAAGGTGCCTCCTACCTGCCTTTCACCAGGGAGGTTTGTAGTTCTGGCATTTCTTCGGGGCTGCTGCACCACCAGCAGTCCCACAAGGCCTTCGGACCCTGACAGGGTGCAGTTTTAGGTCATGCCTAGGATGTGGGGCCTCCTTTTTCCCCATAGCCCCAGTCCATATCTCCAAGTTCATCCTGACATAGGAACTCAGCAGGGAGATGTTCTTCCCCTGCTGGCTGGTGATGCCATGAGTGCCACCTCCAACTCTGAGAGTGGGGCATGAAATGTTTTTAAAAAAGGGAAATAAGTGCAGATGGAGTGAGGAGGGTGGCACCTACTTTGTCTGCAGGTAGAGCTCAGGGAAGCCCATCAGCAGGAGGTTCACCTTGAGGAACACCAGCTGCTCCACCAAACCAGGATCCAAGGAGGTGCGGTGAGGTGTCACAACATCTGGTACCTCTGGAACCCAACATTGAAGCCATATCATTGGCAGCAGCTGGCTTGGAGGGGTCTGGGTGCTGCTGGGAGTGCTGGAATAAGAAAGTGGATACCCCTCTTCTACATCCCCTTGCCTCTGCCCTTCTGCTTCCATGACTGTTCACCAGCACCTCTGTCCAGTGATTGAGGGTTTTGGTGCTGCACATGCTCCCCTTCATCCTTGGGTCTCACATGCCCACCAGAAAGTGGACCGTAGTGGACCACAATTGATCTAGCCATTTTTTGATGCCCTCCTTTTCAGCTGCTTTACCAGTGCCTGCACCTCTGGTGAAAGTGGCTTGCCTCAGGGAGGAGCGTTGATCTGCTGGAACTTCTTTAGTTCTCAAGCTCCTTGATTATGGGGATCACTTGTCTAAGGAGGGCATCACCAGCACTGAGGGTCTTGGTGGCCTCGAGGTATGGCTTGAGGACCACCAAGATCTGGGAGGTGGTATCCCACTCTGCTTTGTTATGGGAGCCACTGATTCCAGTCTCCCTGAGCAAGGCCATCTTATGGATGGTCTTCTGTTGCTTGACCAGCCTTTTCAGCAGCAGGTATGTGGAGTTCCACCAAGTCTCCACATCCTGCATGATTTTGTGCTGTGGGATGCTCAGCTCTGCCTATTTCTCCAAAAGCATCTTGTCTCCCTTGATGCTGCAGTGGGAGCAGCCTGCCACCTTTCTGCATTTTGAAATCAGCTGGATGGCAGTATTGGTGCCATCACCAGCAGCTGTCCCCCTCCAAGGCATCTCTATGAGGTAAAACTTGTGTGCCACACAATAGATGACAACTCATGGACTGACTTGATGATATTGGCCATATTGTTGGTGACCATGAACTCATGGGTGAGCTCTCCCTGCCCAATGAGCCACCATGCCCATGATGTCCCTTGCCATGTGGGACTCATCCCATGAAGGAGAGCCCACCAACAGTCTGACTGATGGCATCAGTGCCCTGTGAGGGAGAGGTAGACATGATTTCCACCCTGGCTTCTCCAGATGTCCAAGGTGATGTGCAGAGCTACCTGTGGACCTGCCTTGTGTAGCTCCTCTCTCAAGTTCTCCTTGCATGCCTCATACAGGTAGGGCACCACTGTCCTGCTAACGACGGCACTTGATAGTATGGGGCCACTAGTGCCCTGAGCCACCTGAACCCTGGCCACTTAACTAAGGAGAAGGGCTGAACATCCAGAGCCAGCCTCTCCCCAGTCCTCTGGGTGCCCTCTCTCGCTTCCAGAACATGCTCCCTTTGTCTGCTGCTTTCCCCCACCACTCCAGGGTGACCTGCCTCTTCTTTGTGTGGATGGGGGCTTTGGAATGAGAAGGGGACTTCCTTGGGCACACTGCCACGGGTGCCAGGATGAGGAGGAGCAAAGGCAAGGGGGTGCTGCCTCCTGAGATGCAGTAGCATTGCCGTGGTGAAGTGTTTCACTTCCTTACCCTGGCTGATCTGTCTTTGGCAGTTCTGGTAGATAGCATACATGGGATCATCTGCCACATCAAAATGATTCCACACTACACTACCCATGTGCTTCTGAGTTGAGGGTGGGGATCCTGCCTTATCCCCCTACTCAGCCTGCAGAGGCACAACAACAGGAGAAGCTGACTCAGCTGAGCTGCTTTCTTCCACAGCCTCAACCTCCTCTGAGGTGCTTTCCAGAGAATGAGACCTGGCTCTAGGGGAACTCTGAGGGGTGTGGAACAGATTCCTCCTGTTCCCCACCCCAGAATTTCTTTTGCTAAGGCACTCAGGTTGTCTGCTTCCACATCCAGCTCCTCCTCTGGCACTGGGAGGCTTATGCTGGGAAATGAAGTTGGGGTGGATGAGACTGTCATTCTGCTGCTGCTGCCTATTTCTGGTGTTAGGGGAGGTGGTGCAGGGACAGGTACTGCTCCCACCTCCTTGGTCCCACTGGCAGCTGAAGAATCATCAATGGCAGGAAAGAGGATGCATCTATGTTGGGAAGTGGGGTGGAACTTGCATCTTTCCCCCTATCCCCTTTAGGCCCTCTCCCACTCCTGACAGAAGATCTGGCCCCTGCCTTTCCCACACGCTTCAGATTAATCTTTGCTGTGCTGGAAAATGTGTGTGTGTGTTCAACTGTAATATTTCTTCTTTTCTTTGTATATGTAACTAACTAATATCTCTTCTCTGTTTACTGTATGTGTGTGTCTGTAACTAATATCTCTTCTTCTCTGATTACTGTATGTGTGTGTCTGTAATATATGTGCTTTCCTGCATAGTGATGGATCACACTGCCAGGGAAATCACAGCTTTCTTTTTAAAAAGGGTGTGTGTAGGAGGGTGGGGGGGAGAACACAAGAAAAAATAAGAGGTTTTTGAGGGAAGAATAAGTTGAAAGAAATGGATTGGATAGGGATAAGTAGAGGGATTCTAGGCAAGGGTAATTAACAAGCTGTATCCAATCCTTTCCAATAATAGAGACTAGCAGGAGACTGACTAGGAAGCCAAGCCAGTCCAGTAGTACCTTTTAGATGCTGTTGCTCAGGCAGAAACAGCTCACAAAAGGGACAGGGGCTGCAGACAGAGGCTTATATGCTGTTTCTATGTCCCTCCCACAGAGCACTATGATTGGAAGGGGACTCAGGGAAAGATCACAGTCACTAGCCAGCTACAGATGTCAGTCTTTCCCCACCACCCCCCTCTCTCTTCTCAGTTTCTGTTTCCCTGCAAGACTGCCTTCTGAATCTCGAAAAAATTTTCCAAATCTTTTCTGAATTGATTCAGAGGCTCCAAATCGATTTGGAGGATTTTTTGGTTTCCCAATTTGATTTGTATTTGTATTCAGTCTCTGAATTGGGCTGAATCTTCTCTAAATTGAAGCGGCAACCAAAGCTTCACACCCTGCTAATGCACAGTAGCACTGTATGTCAGGAAGAATGATGTGATGCTACTACACAGTAGTAGTGCGCTACTGCTCAGTCAGCATCACCTAAAAGCCATTCAGTAATGCTAGTGTGCCTATCTTCTGAGTCATTGCCTATCTTACTGAGCAGTCATTTAGTACTTGTATAAACAAGTATAAAATGTACTGAAGGACTGTGCAGTAATGCCCAGTTAAATGGCCGGTGACCATGAAATAAATGTTCAAAATCCCAAGGGGAGGAAGGAAGGAGAATAACAGAATAAAGATACTTATAAAAACCTTACCAGACTTTAAAAGCTCATGAGACTAGTGAGCAAAATCCCCTGGAAGATGAAACTGAGGGAAAAAGAGTCCAGGAGAGCTGGCTGTATTTTAAGGAAGCCCATTTAAGGACACAAGGAGCAAGCCATCCCAGTGTTATGGATCAAGCTATCCTAGTGTTATGGAAGAAAGCGAAGTGCAGCAGATGACCAGCTTGGCTGGACAGAAGTTTCTTCAAAAAGTTGAAACTCAAAAAGGAATCCTACAAACAGTGGGTAATTAGTTATAATATTACTATAAGAAGTCTATAAGAGGAGCTCATGGGCATGGAGGGATAAAATTAAGAAGCAACAGGGTGGACTTGAGATACAACTGGCGAGGGACATAAAAATGGATTCTACAAGTTTGTAAGAAGTAAGAGAAAGAGCAGAGAAAGAATAGATTCCTTTTGGAAGATGGAAGGCAACCTAGTTATGGATGATGCACAGAAGGCTTGTAAGCATAAAAATCAGCAAAATCTGGCTGGTACCAGAATATGTGATGAAAATTTGTTGACAGAGATTAATCAGCAGCAAGAGTTTGGGACCCTCTAGCATACACGGCTGAAACTTGTCAACAAGAAAGGAGATGCCCCTAATGTGCTGAGCGGATGAAAGGAGATGCCCCTAATGAAATACGTCAACAGGCTAAGCAGACATGGATCATCATTTCCAGAAAACAGCAACTAAAAGCCACAGTACTAAGGTGATAATTTGGCATTTGACTGGTTAGAACCCAGTCAAAGCATGCAAAGAGATTATGATTAAGAAAGGGTATAAAAATCAAGGGATTCCATTTGGATCTTGGACTTTTATGCCATAACTGCTGAACCATCTGGAGGATACCTGCTGATGAAGACTGAAAGCCTGGCCAGTTTGCTTTGCAGTAGTCAAGAGCTGTCCCATAAGATTATGCTCGGCTATTAATCTAGCTTTGTCAATTAATCAATAAACCTCTCATAGTGGTTGGAATGACCCAAAGGACCATTTGAGTTTTTCACCCATCCACCCTGTTTAAAGTTTGCTAACAGGCTGAAATATTTAATGACTTAGACTTTACCTTAGTCTTCATGAATTAAGTCAGCTACCAGATGACAAGTTATCAGTTGGCGCCAAGTTAGGGAAGAAGACAAATATCTTAGAATAATGGCAGGCCAAGTTAGGGATTATTTAGAGAAGCAAATGCTTTCAATTTGGTAGGGCAAGATGGAATATACCTTAGGGTACTAAAGAAAATGGCTGAAGTAATTTCAGAGTCATTGCCTATCTTCTTTGAGAACTCATGGAGGTTGAGTGAAGTCCTGGATGATTGTAAAAGGAAAAATAAATGCCTGTCTTTAAGAGGGGCAGATGGAGAATCTAGGGAACTACAGATCAGCCAGCCTGACCTCGATACCTGGAAAGATCATGAAGCAGGTCTTCAAGTAATCTATTGAGAAGTAGCTAAGGGAGAACAGGATGATCAGGAACCACTAGCATGGATTCGCCACGAGCAAATTATGCCTGAACAATCTTATTTCCTTCTGTGATAAAGTGACAAGCACTGAGAATGTTAGGAGACCAGCTGAAGAGATATACTTCTGACACTGTCTCCTACAGTATTCCCATTAATAAGGTAAAGAAGTACAGACTCAACAAGAGTGATGTACGGTGGATACATAATTGGTTGGATCTTCATGGTCAATGAGTAGTCATCAATGACTCAATGTCTAGTTGGGAGGAGGCATCAAGTGGTCTGTCCTAGGTCTGGTATTATTTAATATCTTTATTAACGATTTGGAAAATAGAATCCAGTGCATGCTTAGTGAATCTGGGGAAGACACCAAGTTGGTGGAGTTGCATACACTCTGGAAGTTAAGGCTAGCATCCAGAATGCTCTGAATAGACTGAATAAATGATCTGTGATCAATCAGATGACATTCAACGTGAGCAAGTGCACAGTCCTGCATTTGGGATGGAATAATTGCATGCAAAATACAGACTAAGGGACAATTGGTTAAGCTGCATTATTGCAGAGAAGGACTTGGGGGTTTAGAGTGGACAGCCAACAGTGTGCTCTTGACTTTTTTTTCAACAACATGCAAATCAAGGGAAGTGATTCTTCCCCTCTATTTGGCCCTGGTGAAGCCTCACCTAGAGTAATATGTTCAGTTTTGGACCCAACACTTCAAGAAGGGTGTAGAGATTGGAGAGAGTCCAGTGCAGAGTTACAAAAATTATGAGGGGCCTGGGAAGCAAGACTTATAAGAAAGGTCCTAATGAGACAAGGTAATTAAGCTATGTAGAGTTCTGGAATCTGCATCCCTGAAAATTTTAAAGAGCCAGTTAGATACTTCACCTGTATGGTCTAGTCAGGCATGATCCTGATTTGAACAGGGGTACACTAAATTATTTCATGAGGTACCTTCCAGCCCTACTTTCCTATGTTCTTATGAGGTATGAGTTGCATTAATCCAGTTCCTAATAGAAAATGTTCTTATCAAAACTGGCACCAGTAGACACCATTTCCTGGAAGTATCACTAGAGTGGTGGTGAACTGAATGTGACTGATGAATCTTTGCACAGCTGGTGGTGAAGAGTGAAGAGGCATTGAAGCAGGTAGATGCTTGCATATTCTACACTTGAATTGCAGAAAAACAGAAGGCTTTTAAAATCAACTAACACTGCCATCGTTAAGCTTATACAAATCAAAAGAGAAAATATGGATATGAAGCAGAAAAAAAATCTGCATCCCACCTTCACATTGTCTATATCTTTTTCCTTCCTGTAGCAATGATGCAATGTTTTCTGACGTGTTTTTTTTTCCACTGGTACAGCTAGAGCTATCTCCTTTACTGTATATCATGAAGTGGTATCTCATTCTTTTGCCTGTAAGCCATCACCCACACTTAAAAGGAAACTCATCAGTATAAATGTTTGTCTGTCTAGTTTGTTTCTCATGTTTAAAAAGGGGGAAACAAGGAGATAGATTACAGAGGCCATAAAAGTAATGATGCATTTAATGAAACCATACATTTAAAAGCAAAATAGGTTAAAAAATTGCTAGAAGCTGCTGAACATGACTTAATGAAATTAAATGTCTTTTAAAATTTTGCTAATTTGACCTCAGGTTATCCCTTTGAGCTTTTAGTCTGTTCTGAATTTATTTAATTTTTATGCATATGGTGTATTTTTCTCCCCTCCTCATTCCATATCTCTGTGCAACGCATTTCAGTTATCTCTGTTAAATCTGGCATCCACTGTACCAGGGTGATAAACAGCAAAAAAGTTGAGACACTGGATGCTTCACTTGCCCCAGGGAGACAAGTTTCCTTAATTCCCCTGCAAATCCTTCACTTTAAATTTCTGCCTTAAACTTGCTTCAGGACACATACTTGAGAGTCACCTCCAAATTTCTGATGAACTCACCCTTGACTCCTGGAATGTGTTTCTCCTTATTTCAGAATCACAATATATTTTGGACCAACTGAAAATGTCTGTTTGAATGAATCTCTGAGGAGTATAATGCTGGAAGCTCTGCAAATACAACAAAAGATAGAGAAACTCAAATTTGAGAGAAATGTAATTAGAAGGTTTATTATATTTCTTACACTTGAAAGCATGTCAGTCTATCCATTGGTTCTGGAGAAGAGTTCTTTGATCCAAAACTATAAAATTTTAGGGTGCGTCCCCATGAGTAGGAATGTGCATTCCCTGCAAATATTTGCCACTGCTATTTGTCCCTGGGGAACATTTCTGCATGCATGCTCTGGTGTACATCAAGTTACCCCAGATGGGGCAGAGGATGCTGGGGCCAACACCTGGGCTGGCCCCAGCAGCCTTACCTAGGGACTTGGGGACATCCCAGGGATCCAGCAGTGGTGATCCGGGCATGCAGAGCCTGGATGGCAGCTGGAGTGTGGCTCTGGCCAGCCAGGCTCTAGTCAGCCAGGCTCTAGTTATGGGGGGCACGCACTGCTGCCATATGCTGCCCTGATTTTTTCTGGCATGGATTTTTTTGACACTGGGATCTGCCAATGTCAAAAAACTCACTGTGTTGCAAATTAGCAGTGCAGTGAAGGCCTCCATGTGTGGTGTAATATGTGCGATTTGTGGCAATGCAGACTGCATGTGCACACTTGTGGGGATGCACCCTCATAACTAAGGCTATAATTCTTACAGAGGACACTTGCTCAATGGAGTGATTAAGGAAACAAAGCCATTGACCTACTCACTGGCCACATCTGCATGAGATGCTGACTGTGCACTAGCTCATTACATGAAGGCAGGAAGCATGGCACTATGTTAATATGCAGCAGTAACAAGCTATGGCTTAGTGTCACTTAAAAGCCATTTGGTGATGCTAGTGTGAAGTAATTCCAGTTATTGTGCAGTCATTTAGTATGTGTTTATACAAGTACTAAATGACTGCATAATAACTGTGCAGTCAGCATCCCATGTAGACATGCCCACTGTATCACAGACTACCATGTGGGGAAGAATGCAGCCTGCATGAGATCACTACTACCTATTTTGAGCATTTGGGAAGAGATTAGGTGAGTGAGAAGAGCTAGTGAAGTTGGAAGTACTGCATGACAGATGTAGGACTGAAATGGTTTATGCCTTTACTGGACCAGGTTAAATTAAGGATAAAATGTTGACTCTCCATACAACAATACTGAAGCAAAGCTGTTTAGTTCCTTCTTGCTTTGAAACATTTCAATAAATATTTTAAAATTGGGGAAAATAGACAAATACATAAATTAAAACTTGCCAAGCCTCATTGTTTTCATATCTTTCATATTATTCTTGTCATTCAAGCACAGGTTTGCTAGATGCGGGTATTTTATACTCACTTATATACTTACTTGTAGGAGGGTTCAGTGGGCACCTATACACATGACCGATCTCTGCTTCAATGTGTGCTAATTAGCACACGTCGGAGCAGATTCGATTAACTCTGTCTGCTGGAATGCTAATAGCGCACTCCAGCAGTCTCCACATCACAAGTATTCAGCGCCCCCAGATTTCAAAATGGCGGCAGGGGCATTTTAACTAAAGTTCATTGAATAAGCTTTAGTTAAAGCTTCCCCATAGCCATTCTGAAGCATGGGGTGCTGAATACATGTGATGCTATGGGCACTTTAATTAGAGTGGCTCTCAGAGCTGCTCTAATTAAAGTCCACCCCCCCAATCCTTGAGTATATGTATAGATGCTCTGTTAGCCCCACAGAGCTGCAGTGAATACCATGAATGTCCAGATCACTGCATTTTCAGTGCCTGTGAATGCCCAAATCAAAGGTTGGAATCAAACTTTTGGTCTTGATCTCTTTGAATGAAGGGTTAATTAAAAAAATGGAAGTCAGCTCAATTTAAGGTAGATTATGTGTGCCCATTGTGAAACTTCTCAAAATAGGGAAATCTCTAAGAAAATTGTATCTCCTCCACACCATTCCTTGGAAAAAGAGAATTTCCTTCCACAACAAGCACTATCAAGCCAGTAGATATCTGCAGACATAACAGAACCACCAGTTCCCTAGCAGCCTCAGAATCATGAATTCCTACTGGACATAAAATTATCTCCCCAAAGACAGTAAAACTTCACCAGGATGTCTTTGGTGGGGACCAGGATCATGGGCATTGGGAAGAATGCATATTTTCTTCAGACCACCCTGTGGCAGGATGGGATTTAGGGGTGCCGTGAACCCCCCTAGCGTCCCCCTACCGTGTCAAGTTGGTGTCAATGCAGCCTCGTTCTCGCCCGCCACATCTTTGATGATAAAGATATTAAGGAAGGCTGCCTTTTATCCTCCTTGACACAGTACCCCTGAAGTACTCCAGTCTGTGCCCCGTCTACGGTGGCTCTGTGCATTCCCACCTCAAGGGCTACACATGGCTCCTACCACCCCTAATGCCATGCCCCAAGCCTTGCAGATGTCCCGGATGTTGTCTATTCACCTTCGTAGGCAGCCTGCATCCTCACAGATGCTCTCTGGCCTCTCCTTCCTTACCCTCGCCCGCACTCACGGTGGACGCTCCCAGGCCTCTCTCGCGGCCGAGCCCCACTGGGCCTTCTCTTGTGATTGGGCCTTCTCTCACATTCACCCACACTGGGGCCTCGCCTCCATGATTCCCACCCGCACTTGGGCCTCGCCTCCATGATTCCACAATCGAGGCTCAGGTGGTCATAGCCGTGCCTGGCCCCCAGACCCTCTTCTTGGGTCTTAGACCCCACTGGGGCTCCTCACCAAGGCTCAGGTGGCCGTAGTCATGCCTGGCCCTAGACCCACCTTCTTGGGTCTTATGCCCCACTGGGCTCCTTATAATTGAGGCTCAGGTGGCCGTAGCTGTGCTTGGCCCCCCCCAGACCCCCTTCTCGGGTCTTGTGCTCCACTGGGGCTTCTCACCTGCGCCTGCACTGGGGCTTTTCCCTCATGATACTGCCCACACTGGGGCTGGGTTCGATACACCCCAAAACGTGGTGCCCTTTCCGGCGCTGGATCTCCGCACTACCGTGGAGCCCCTATGAGGCCTCCTCCAACCCCTTATAGCCTTACCCGGTCCTCCGGTCTTATACAACAACAAAATAGAAAACTCCCACTCCTGGGCTACAACATAAATTCCAAGCCCACTGGCTATCCATCATTCATATCCCTACCAGGGTTTCCTCCACCCTGTATTATCCCGCAGAAGGTTCTCAGGCCATCAGGCTTCCCTACTCAGCTTCCTCCAACAGAGCTCCACCTTCCTCAACTGCCAGAGGGGAACTGACCTCTGGCCTCAGCCTGGCTTGTTTATATAGGCCAGGCCCTGCCCCCTTCTGGTCAGCTGACCAAACTGGTTGTCTCGGCAACCCACACCTGTGCTGCCCTGGTGACTGGCAGCTGAGCCTCCCCCTTCTCACCACTAGGGGTCTCTCACGGGTGGCTTCCATTTTAGGCGCAGGACACTTAAGTGCCCTGCGACACACCCCAAATTGTGCCCACCTTTATGACCATCCCCTCCATCTATAGAAAGCCCACATGGGATCTGCACTGAGAAATGAGGGAAATTTAGAGTTGCCTGACAGCTTCCTTTTCTGCTTAGTGTAGGAGAAACTTGTGTACAGAGTGTGCTCTTTGTATCTGGCAGTAGGTGAGGAAAAATTCCAGCAATAATTTGAAGATTGGTGCAGCATAATAATTCTCCTTCTGATCTATTTTAATTCTTTGTTTTAGAAATAGTTGTGACAACTGGGAAAAGTAGCAAAATTGTATACCTTAAGTTAATTGATTTTGATATCTATGTGAAAACAAATAAAACCCTCTTGAGAAAATGAGGACACACTGTGTATTTATAAAAACTTCAAAACTGGTGGGGGGGAGCTAACATACATCTGTAAAATAAGGGATAGTGATACAGATCTTTGTGAAGTGCACTTGGATCTACTGTTGAAGATCTATATAACAGATAGGTGGTAACATTCACTGTACAAAAATAATCATTTTTGCTTCAGGAAATCAAATCTTGTCTTTTAACAGATTTTATGCAAAATTGCAATATTTTCAAGGTGATTGTGAAACTGCATTTGTCTTCATACTATGCCAATAAAAGCCCAGTACTTGTTATTCAGCTGTACCTTATACACGAAGAATTACTGAGTAATGATGTTATAATTACAATGGAGAGCAATTTGATTTACTGCCCTGGCTACAGTGTGTCCTCATTATCAATTCTAGACAAGTAGAAATTACATTAGTTCAATTTAATACTATACAGAAACTGGGAGCCCAATGCACAAGGTTTTCTGCTACAAAAGAAGCTAGTGTTTTTCTCATTGAATTAGATGCAGGCAGAATTTTGCTCTCACTCTCTTACAATTCTACAGTTGCTCCACACCAATTGTTTTTTATTCTCCTCCCTTACACCCTCAAGTCATCAAGTGCTTTCCTCCTTTCCTGGCAATATTTCTTTCACCCTTACATGCTTGAATTCTGCCATCTGTGCCAGGATTCCTAAAATGCCTTATGGCAAGTTGAGGGGAAGGCTTCAGGTATTCATGATCAGTAAATTTCACTGTACAAACAAAATCATAAATCCACACTGTGTTGGTCATGTTGGCACATTTCAGAATGGAACTGCCTTTGTTTCTGAGGTACCCGTCTAAAAAAGCATCTTGGACTTTCCATTTTCTCGACTTTTTCATCTTCTGAAAGTGAACTATAGACCCAGAGTAGTTTATTGTAGTATCCACAGAATTTACAATGCCTGTTTTGAAGCAGTGTTTTTCAGTGTTCTCAATAAGATGTATTGTAGAAAACGAGAAAATAAAAGTAGACAGGATATTTAGTTCAGGCATTTTTCTTCACATGTCATGAGACTGATACATTTCCAGTTCTCTAAATAGCACCATTATCCCTTTAGGAAACTTTAGAACGGAAAGAGGCTGAGGACTATATAGGCCAACCCCTTCAACTCTTCAGGCATTTTGAATGCAAATTGTAGCAAATAGTTTTAGAAGTATTTGAAATGTACCAGGTGTTAGAGAAGAGGTTTTAAGAGCTGGTGTTTCTAATGTGCATGTATACATTATTGTCAAGCCGTTTAATGGTGTCCTGTACACATTTATTGGGCACATGTAAGCAAATACGTAAAAAGCTCATCATCATTACGGAGTAAATATTGACCATGTGCTTACACAGTAAATGCCATTTTGTTACAGTAGAGCAAGTAGATACTCATTTCTGTCTTCCACGCTACAATTTTCTCATAATAACTTAATGCTGGAAATTATACAGTAATTATGGTTAGAATAACTTAATACCTTCCAATATTAATACTGTGAAATTTGCAGTAACAAATAACTGGCCATATTCTAGTCTAATGTCAGTGGAATTTGTGTACTTAGATTGAGAGACCTTATATTCTATCATAGGAAGAGGTAGTAGCTTATATAGGAATAAGATGTATGCAGTGTCTGAGTGCATCATTTCAGTACTCTTGAAGTCCAGTTTTCAGAAAGTACCAAGTATCTAACCTTAAAAAACAGGATCGTTTCACGTGTCCAAAATGGACTATCAACCATCTCTAGTTACTTTTTCAATCTTGGATTAAATATTTAAACTTCAAGAAGTTGGCTTAAGCTAAGTTGGTAAAAGTTTGGATAGGGCTTATTCTTATTTTATCTAAGGTATTTTCTCCATCTCTATCAACTGCTCTCTGCCCAGTAATTTTATTCATCACAGGTTGAAGTTTTGATTGTTTTGGAATACTTGCACATGGTGAGAATATTTTCTGGAGTCATTCATTGATGGGGATGCAACATTCTACATCTGGGAGTTCCTAATACATTAAGCCTTAACATTCAGATATTATATATGGAACAGTTATTTTAAAAGATCTAAAATCTACTCATCAGGATTCTTTTCTTGCTCTCTGAAACCTTTTGTATTGGACCCTGAGGCAAAACAGCAATGGAAAAACTGATCCAATACAATATTTAATCTCCTTTAAATAATCTATAATATTACTCTTCTATAAATATACATAACATACATAGAATACTTTGGGATTTTTTGTGGCCCTCATTATTTGACAGGCTATATAACATATGAATGGCAGATGAGGAAATTGAAATATTTGATTGTCTTTAGGAGTATGTAGAAAAAGCATGTGAAGAAGTGTATGTTACCTTCAGAGCTAACAAAAGAACCCTAGGGAACGCTTGTTGTATCATATTTATCTATACATTTATGCCATCACAGCAGTTTCTACGATGTGTACTCTGCTTGCTGTTGTTTTGAATTTAATGGAGAACCTGGACTTTAGTTGAATGGAGCTTTTGCTGCCTTCTAATTACATGACTCTGTGTGTGTGTGTGCATGCACGTGCGCGCACACACACATTGTGCTTTGTCTACATTAGATATAAGTATGTACTTGTTTTTATCCAGTCATTCAGATTTTGCATTATGTTTTCAATGACTTTAGACCTGATTCACATCAAAACCCATCCTGATACAAAATTAATTGAGAGTGCTTAAAACCTTGTCTGAAGTGGATGATCATCCACTCTATGTAATTAGCAAAAATCAGAGAGGTGACTGAGTACAGGTCTCAGAAGCACAAATGACTGCCCCAAATAAGTCAAAATCCTCAAAAAGCTAATAAAGAATCTCATGTTTAATTAAAGTGCATTCATGAAAGGTAAGAGAATCATAGTACCTACTAAATCTCACTTTTAGAAACAAGATAAATGTCAGAGGACACTTTGAATCTCTACAGTACTTCTTTCTTTTATTTTAAAAGCAGGAAAACATAATCCTGAAGCAACACTGAAACACACCTATAATGAAGAATCCCTTCCCCTCATATAGAAACTGTCAAAATGATATACCAAATCTTTGGTTCAAAAGAAGCATTTGATACAATTTCTGATCTTGCATCAAAATAAGCCAAGGCTGCCAACCAATCAACCAGAGATAGAGCTAATCAGTAAATTTAGTTTTTGGATTCAAGCCTTTGGCTGCATGGGCACCATGAGGTAGTGGTATCAAGGTCTGGGATGAAAACTTTATTGAAGTCAATGTCAAAACTCCCTTTAACCTCTGGGATTTTATAACATGGAGGGCCATCCGTACTGAAAACAAGAATAGGGGCTGTATGTGACAAGTGATTAGCTGGTGTCCTTAGGGAAATAGTTAATTGTAAGGTTTTAGAACAACACTCACCCACATTTTAAAAACAACTGTCTATCCTTTCAGCATATCAAATATCTCATTGTTATTTATCTAGCCACTAGCAATACATCAAAAGGAAGCAGCATTAAATTGAACACAGAAAGTGCAGTTCTACTCTAACCTTCCTGTCTAATGTAGGAATATAAGTCAGAAAATTAAAATTCTTAATAAGACAGAAAAATCAAGGACAGTGTGGCAGTGCACCTTTGGTGCCTGCCACTTTAAGGGCAGAAGCAGGCAGCCACCAGGTGCCTGATGTGGGGAGCCATTTTCAGACAGAGGCTAGAGAGGCAGCAGTCTGTGTTGAGCAGCCAAAGAAGCAACATAGGGCTGAGCTGCTCCTGAAACAGTTTGGAGGTAAGGATGCAGCTATGGAGAAGGAGGGATGGCTTGAAATTGCACCCTGCCTGGGAATGGTGGCCTGCTAGGGCTCCTAGAGGCATGGGGCCCCCAAGAAATGCCAGGCCAGTTACCACCCTGTTGAAAGGCAGGGAATGGTGTCTTATAATTCAAAACCCCACAACCTAGTGGGTAACCTGGCAAGGAGGTCAGCAGAACCCAAGGGAGTCCAAAGCGGGGCAAGGTGCCCAGAGTGAATGAGGACCAAGGAGCCCAGAGTTTGGGAAAGGTCATGGAGCATAGCAAGGAGCATTGAGCATAGTGAACACACAAGGAGCCCAGAGACTAGGAGCCCTAACTGTGTGTGGGGAGGTAAGGAGCCCAGTATAAGTGAGGGGCATGGAGCCCAATGAGAGAGGCCAGAGTTAGGAGCCAGGATATGATTACATCTTGGATGTCATATACAAGGCATGGGTCATGGTGTAGCCAAGGTGTAGGGAATGGAGCTGTGGATAATGCCCCCTGGCATTGGGGCATGTACCACCAGTTTAGTGTAATAGCAAAGTCATGGCAGATGAGACTGGGCAGACTGCCTCATAGACAGGTGGGTGGGTCAGCGTGAGACTTGACCCTGAGTGTGTCCCCTATCATAGACATCTATAAAGCTAGAACTCAAAAATATGTACTAATTTTATAATCCACTGCTATCCAGATTTAATTTGCACATGTAGCAGGGTCTCTCCTGGGGCTGAGAGCCCTGTCAGCTGACAGGGCTTACAGCTGCAGGGATACACCATACCCAGTGTAAAGCCCCCAGGCCCTGAGGATCAAGACAGCTGTGATCCCCAGAGCTTAGGGGTGCATGAAACAACTGCACTATCGGTTCATTACAATATCAACAGCACCCTCCCATTACCTGCAATGGCTCTTACTGTGGTATACATTTCCATATTTTATCAGAGACAAATCTTGGTAATCTCAAAAACATGGCAGGCAGTAAAATTATTATATATGTGTTATTTTTCCCCACTGATCTCTAGCATACAATAGTTTTGAAGCTGAAGAAATGTTTTTGTTGCTATGGAAACAGCATCCACTTTTACTTTTCATCACAAAGCATAATTTCTAAACATGTTTAAGAAAAACAAAAGGAGGGATACTTACAATGATAAAGCCAAGTACGATAAATGTTCAACTAGATAAATATTTGTATTTGCTCTTGTATCCATCTCAGAATTCTGAAGTCAGCATATTTTATTCACAAGTTTAATGGTGGTGTTTTTAAATGCCCAGTGGGGTTCACATCACAAATGTTCTTAATTCTATTTTAAAGGATTCCATCTGGTTGGAATAGGTACCAGTAATTTGCGTAGCATCTTCATAATTAAAATACTAATGTTGGCCCTAATTGAACTATAACAAGATTATTCACAGAAGTAAGGGTTTTGGTTTTGTTTTTTTTGGGGGGGGGTTTATAGTGGCAGAATTTTTCAGGATCAAACCATTAATTTGTGAGCTAGTCTAGGGTTAATCTTGCTTTTGTCCTCAAAAATGTCATTGAATTGATATGAAAGTGCCCTACTTAGGTATTCAGAAAGGACTGCTCTGATCCATTTAATGATACGCACGGCCCAACAACTTTCCTAAATTAAAATATAAATATTTTGTGGTATTTCTTTGTTAGTGGCCATTTTTTTGTCCGGGTGCAACTTTAGAGAAAGTATTGAAGTGTGTCATCAAAAGCTTGAAGTGAAAGTGATTATTAAGCATGCTGTATAAAAGGCTTGACTTTAAAAAGAAATTTGTAGGAACATGGTGGCCCTTTCATATGCCACAATAAAAAAAAATGGATTGCTGTATTTAAGTGAGCAAGAACCAGTGCTGAGGGTAAATCAAAAGAGATCACCATACCAGAGAAAGTTGGGACAGCCAAGAGGGTGTTGATGAAGAACAGATCAAAAGCAACATGGATAGCTGAGTCTGTGGGCATCAAGACTTGAAAGTGCACACCATCCTCAGTGAGCACACTTGGACATGACAGAGTTTGTCAGCAGGATGGGTGTACAAAATATTGAGCACTGATCCAAAGGAAAAACCATATGATATTTTAGGAGAATTTTTGGGATCATTTCAAGCAAACCCCAAACATATATAAGCAGGAATACATGCAAGAATGGGACATAGGCTTCACTGGTTTGATCCAGAGACAAAGCATTCAGGGGAGTCGCACAATCTCCAAATCTCAACACATTTAAGATGGTGGCATCAATCAGTAAGATCATTGCCACGGTTTTGGGGGCAGCCAAAGATGCTCTTGGATGAGTTCCTCTCAAAAAAACAGTGCCATGAATGCTGGGTACTATGGTACTAAACTGTTTGATGACTTATTGCAAGCAGAAGGGCCATGGGAAATTTTGAATTGAGTTCTGCTTCTCTAGGACAATGTATTTTCCTACATGTTCCATGTTGCAGAAAAAACAATGACTAAATGTGACTTTGACTCAATGTAGCTATTTAGTCATTTAATCAGATTTGACTCCCTCAGATTTCTATCTGTTCCCCAAGTTGAAGAAAGACCTTTGTGGGCAGAGTTTTAATGGTGACATTAATCTGAGATGCAACTGGTCAGGGTTATAAAAGGCAAAAAAGATGAATTCTATACATGTGTCAGAAGAAAGTGGAAGGCCAAAGAAAACATGCAATACAGAAGGCAATCTAGTTATGGATGATGCAGAGAAGGCAAAATTGTTTAATGATTTTTTACTTTAGTGTTCATGAATACAATCAGCTATCACATGATAAGCACAGTTAGCACCAATATAGAGGAAGAGACAAACAGCATAGAGCAATGGTAGAATAGGTTAGGGATTACTTAAGAGAGTGAGATAGGATGCATCTGAGGATACTGAAGGAACTGGCTGAGATCATTTCAGATCATTAACTATCATCTTTGAGAGCTCATGGAGTTTGGGTGAAGTCCTGGATGGTTGGAAAAGCCCAAACATAGTTCCCATGTTTAAGAAAGGGTAGAAGGAGGATCTGGGGAAATACAGACCCGTCTCCTGACCTCGATGCCTGCAAAGATCATGAAGTATCTCCTCAAGGAATTTATTGCTAAGTGGCTAGAGGGGAACAATGTGATCAGGATCTTCCAGCATGGATTCACTAAGGACAAGTGTGAGAAAAAGAGAGTCACAGGGCTCAAAAGCACAAGGGCTAAACAAAGGGTCAGTGGCCCCAGACCCACAGCCCCAAAAAGCCTGGCAGAAACCCTCCTTAGCCAGGTGTTTCTGGAGGGGAGGGGCTGGGAACGCCAACGCTGGTATAAAGAAGAGCCGGAACAGGCACTGCAGGCAACCTTGAGAGCAATGTGGAGAGCCGGTAAGAGGCTCCTCCAGAGAGCAAGCTCCCCAGAGGGAACTTAGAGAGAGGACTGCTGACCTGGCCGTACTTGGAACCACTTGTTACCATGCAGGGAGCCAGCAGAGCCGGCAGAGTAAGATACCATAAAGCCTCTAATAGAGGGGCACTCTAGAATTTTGGTACTGTAAAGTCCCTAAAAGTGGCACAAACCAAAAACAGTGTCACAGATGGACCTAATGGGATAAGGGGAATTGTGATGACCCCAATAAGAGGCTCAGGGCGAGCCACCAAAGAGACAGTAGTGGAAGAAAAGAGAGACTGACCTCACGACCATCAATTTCGTTTGCACCCTGCTAAAAGGAGCTGGAACAATAGCCCAGGCCAGGAGTCCATGGTTTTGTTTTTTTGTCTTTTTCTTCTTGGGATGGAGGTCATATGGAAAAACCTACATGTCCAAGCAGCTGATCAGAGATCGGTGGAATGGGCGAGGGTGTAGGGGTAGTGGAGTCCTCAGGAACGTAGGACCTTCGTGGGACGATTATGGGGTGACTAATGGAACTACACCTCCAGGTACTGAACCAACTCCTTTAAACACCAAGTCGTGGCAGAAAGTATGGGCATATAGAACTCCAATTAGAAACTGTCTCACTTGAGTCAGCCGGCAGGCAGTGTCCTACAGGCCTGCAAGTGACGGAGATACGCGACAACAAGTCATGCCTGACCAACCTGATTTCCTTCTATGATAAGGTGACAGGTTCTGTGAATGGGGTCGGAGGAGGGGCAGGGGGAAGGTAGCAGCGCATGTGATATACCTTGACTTTTGACACCATTTCCTACAGTATTTTCATTAACAAGCTTAGGAAATACAGACTAGACAAGAGTACTGTAACGTGGATACATAATTGTTTGGATCATTATGCTCAGTGAGTAGTCATCAATGGCAAAATGTCTAGTTGGGAGGAGGTATCAAGTGGTTTGCCCTAGGTCTTTAATATCTTTATTAATGGTTTGGAAAATAGAATCCAGTGCATGCTTAGTGAATCTGGGGAAGACACCAAGTTCGTGGAGTTGCCTACACGCTGGAGGGCAGGGATCCATAATGACCTGAATAGACTGGAAAAATGGTCCACAGTCAATCATAAGAGATTCAACAAGGATAAGTGCAAAATCCTGTACTTAAGACAGAGTAATTTCATGGCAAATACAGTTTGGGGAATGACTGACTAGGCTGCAGTACTCTACAGAGAAGGATCTAGGGATTACAGTGGGCTATAAGATAAATAGCTGAATATGAACCAATGGAACTCATAGTGGGTTATATCAATAGTAGTGTCACATGCAAATAAAGGGAAGTGATTCTTACCTTGTATTCATTAGTGGTGAAACCTCACCTGGAGTACTATGTCAGGTTTTAGGCCTCGCACTTCAAGAAGGATGTGGAGAGATTGGAGAAAGTCCTGCACAGAGCAACAAAAATGATGAGGGGACTGGGAAGCAAGAGAGGTGCTAATGAGCTGGGGTTAGTTTTTCTGGAGGAGAGAAGACTGAGGGGGCATTTTATAAGTCTGAGGGGCATTTGAAGAGAAAATGGAGATGGGAAGTGACTGTAAGGTACAGGACTAGGAGCAATGGGCTCAAGCTGCAGCAAAGCAAATTTAATTTAGCAGTTAGGAAGAACTTTCACACATTAGAACAGTTACCTCACCCAGAAGGTATTTGAATTTGAATCTTAAATACTCAGTAGCAGTAGCATGCCGGGCAAAAACCACGCTAATATGGTACTGCGCAGTAGTATTAGGCTACTGCACAGTATGTGTCACTAAAAACCCATATGCCAGCACTACTGTGCAGTAGTGTGAGTTACGGTGTATTGATTTAGTATTAACCAAGTACTAAACTTAATGCACCACAACTACGGTACATTAATGAACGTGTAGAAACACCCAATGCTCTGCAACAAAGCACATGGGCAGGGTCGTGTGCTGCAGCACAAAGTAGTGGCACAAAGGTGTGCCGCTACTGTTTGTGCTGTTGCCGATGCATGTCCTTGCACATCTGAATGTGGCTAAAGGTTTCAAACCCCTGCTGTAGAGATAGGAGTAGACCAACCTTTTTCAGTTCTGCTTACACATTTAGAATATCTGTGCTTTTGTTGATTTTTTTTGTTTGTTGGTTTGCAACTAGAGCTGCTTGAAACATTGCATATTCATTCTATAATAAATCCAGTTTTTTCAGATATCTCTTCTTATCAAAACTGGGGCAAGGAATTAGATATTGGAGTGACAACAGGGCATTTTAGTTTTACAAGGTAAACTGAAGATCTGGATGTAGTTGCCTCCATTGTGTTTTTACCTTGGAGGAAGGTGACATTCTTTAGTTACCCTAAAGTAAAAGAATGAGGCTGTTTTTTTCAGCTGTGAAGACAAGACCTTAGTCTCCTTTGTGTTTCAGTACATGAAAAATGGCTTATATGTTTTATATTTTGCCTCCTGAAATAGCTGACATGTTTATTTTTAATCCTGGGTTTCTAAGTTTCAGTATGGCAAAGTTAGTAGAATTCTATTTTTAGTGCAGAAGCTGCAAAAATGGCAAGATTTTTCTTTAAAGTATATTTGAAAAATATTCACTACTGAATAAGAGATCACAGTCAATTTTTATGGCAAGTCATAAACCCCCTGAAAAATGGGGGTTTATGATAGAAAGGCTATTGCTGACACAACCTTAACTTGAACATTGCTAATGGTCTCCCTGTAACTTTATATGGCAATTTAATGGCCAGCTTTTTTGCCTTGACAGTGGGAACACAGCCAGTTGAGGTGATTGGGTTTTCATATTATAAAATGACTCACCTTGGAATGCACTGATGTAAAAACACTCGTTCTTCATCAAATAAATTTAAAATAATGTTCTGAAAGGAGAAGCATGTTCCATTTATACTTGTGCTGGATTCATAACATTTATCTCACCTTCTAAGTTTAATGAAATTAATGAACAGTTAAAATGTTTGAGGTAGTCCATAATCATCAACTGTGATGCCAGTCAGCAGTCTAAATTGACGTTTCTTACTTAGTAACCAGGGCTGGCCCACAATTTGGGGGCGGGCCCTGCAACAAATAGTTTTGGGGCCTCTGCCGCAAAGAAGTAGGTGGTGGTGGCGGAGAGTGGTGAGGATGGCAAGCAGCTGAAGAAATTGGGGAGGGGGAGGGGAGGTGGTGAGCAGCTGGAAACAAGGGGCCCCTTAGCTGTGGAGCCCCCTGTGGCCACAAGTTTCACAGGGTAAAACTTGTGCCAGCCTTGTTAGTAACCCGTGCTCACTAGAGCTTGGCACACTTGGAGCCTGTTCCTTTTATGGCTCAGAGAGTGCAGCTCCATTCACTCTCTTTAATTTTAACCATCTATTTGTATTGTGTATGTTTTACAAACCTAAACGGATATATTTTCCTTACATACAAGTTTGCACTCTGGTGTGTAAAAACTGAAATTTCTGTTTAATGGAAAATTATAATATTTTAATTCAGAAAAGATCTGACATTTCATACCAAGTAAGAATTCCAGGGTGTTTTGATTTGGGGCAGCCACCTTGCTTTATTTTTGCTAATGTTGAAACATTTTGTTTTAGATTTTTAAATATAAAACAGCATAGAACATATCTACAAAAAAGCTTAAATTAGTTAAAATTACTAGATTGAAATGTTTGTTCAGTCATACCAAAATGATTTGATTTTTCCTGTTAATTTTTCCTGAACTTATGTGTTCCTACAAAATTTAATTTCAACAAAAATTTTGACTGCAAATTGTTAAAGTTTGACCAGCTCTCCTGAAATGTTTAATCTTCCTGCCTTCCATTTTGCCAGGTTACTTACTGTGTCAAACTGTGTAATGATGGTTACTGTAACTGAATCACCTGGGAGCTGGAACTGAAATGCATCTAACATTTCTTATGTACTGATAGTAGGAGAAAAATAATTTTTGAAACATAGGGTTTCCAAAATGAAATGCATTCTCTAAGACACTGCTGATATTGACTTTAACCAGCTTGCCTGGACATCTGGAAGTTTTCATGTCCCCAGCTTAGCAGTCCACTTTGCAGACCCTGGGAACCAGTCCTAAGACTCCAGGATTAGAGGCCCAGCTCCCTGGTAGAGATCCTTGAAGCCCTGGTTAGAGATGCAGCTCTCAGGATCTGCAGATTCCCAAGTTTGTAGCTAGAAATCTGGAACCCTGGTATGCCTGCCAGCCTAGTCTTAGATTCTGGAATCAGCAGCGTCTCTGGATCTGGGGCAATCTCCTCAGTAGTGCTGTCCCATAGCTTCAGAAACTGCAGCCACCATGTCTTGAGTGCCCAGTGTCCACCCATAAATCCAGGTAGACTTGCATAGAAAGTCCCCTTCTGGCTTGCTGAAAGTTGCGTGAATCTAAGCAGTTTTATTCACAAATTTTTGGTTTAATTTTGGTACATTTTCCCAGAAAAATTCTGACCAGATTTACCTATATGTGCACTAGACATTTCCCATGGAATTCATTAAAGGTTGTAAGCTATATGGGGCATAAAAAGCTTCTTCAGACTATTATATAAATAGAAGTATATGTGATAAGTACAGGTTTTCTTCATTTTTTATTCCATACCAAATACTATAGCATTTGCAGTCTCAGAGGATGGAGTTAGAAGTGAATGGGCTTCAAAACTGCAAAGGGTCCTTCACTTCCAAGTTCTTTCTCTTGTGCTCAGTTCATAAACCCCATTACATACCTTTGTCTTCTCAGAGATGATGTATCCCCTGTGTAGAGAACTATGCCTTTGCAATGCCTGGAAGGGAAGTCTACATTGGGATACTTCTTAACAGGCTGATAGTCTTTTTTCTTTTCAGTAGGATATGTAACCAAAAAGAGCTGATAAACTACTTCCAGTCTATTGCTTTCATTCTATATTACATTTACCCATTTTAAAGCTATGTGATCCATGAAGTGATCTTCCTGTATGTAATATATAAGGGACTTCAGTGCCAACTTACTGACGAAATAAACTTTTCCCACTGGTTGCATTGAGGAATCAGTTTTCTGCTGACTTACAGCACTGAGTATTTCTCAAACCCATTCTTGTGAGATAACATTGCCCCAGCATTCATGATGAAAAATCCAGTATTTTTGTCAGGACCTCTCTGGGATATCCTTAAAATGAAAAGTTGCCTTGGATCCTTTGTTGTTCTTAGCATCTTGTTTACACAGACAGTTTCCAAACAGGCACCTGCCCCAGGCTTGTAAGAGTACAGAACACTTAATGGTGTCTCATGGGTGTTGCAGGCCTTTCTAGTATGTCTTTTTCCATGTTGGTGTGCCTCAGAGTCTACTGGTCAGACCTGATCACTTTGTAAGGGCCTTGCTACCAAGCCATCAATTTTGATCCAATATCTGATCACACTACCAACACCTGACCTCCAAATTTAAATTCCTGTTTCCAGGTTTTCTGATCATAGGAGCCACTCTTGGGAATTTGAGTTTCTTGCAGGTACTGTAGGTTTCTTGCCTGCCCTCTCACAGCTAGCCTCTCTTTAGCTGCCCTGGGTCCTAACCACAGCGTTATTTCCCCTTGAAGTGACAAGAGCCCCAGGCTCTCTGTCACAGAAAGGCAGCTACCCAGGTAGGGGAAATGCTTAAAATCTCCAAGGACTGCCATCTAATATGGAGGAACAGGTGGTTCATTTGGGGTGGATTGGTAAAGGAGCTTGGTTTTCTTGAAGTTGACAGTGAATCCAAGCATTTCATATGCAGAAGCAGTAAAGAGTAACCAGGAACTCTCCAACTGAGCTTTTACATGACACAGTTTTCAGCATATTGAAGATTAATAATGGAAGTGTTGGTTATCTTTGATTTGGAACATAACCAGTTGATGCTAAAGAAATTCCAGTTCATACAATAATGAATGCTGACTCCAGATGGAGTCTGATTTCAATGAGAGCTTGTATTTCCATATTATTTTCTTTGCAAACCTCATAGATGCCTTCTGTGAGGCTCTCCCAGTGATGAAGAGTGTCAAGATCATCAGGGAGGTTGGAGAGTTTCTCACTAAGGCAGTGCTGGAAAATATTGCTTTTAGCAGGGTCTTCTAAATTCTTCCTTGGCTGCTTCTTTTGTTTACATCATTTGACACAGTAAGGGGTGTAAGGGAGGAGGAGCCCTGCAAAGACATCTGGTGGGACTCTCTTTAATCTACATGATAGATTAACTCAAAGACCAGGTACTTTCCCATTCACTGCCTTCTATCGCTTAAGACTAAGGTGTGGTGGACAAATCCAGGAGTGAGGGGAATAGAGAGCGGGGCCATCATTTAATGCTTCTGCCCCTGGAGGGCCATAGTCCTCACCCCAGCTACAATTAGATCATGATCCAAACATTTGCTCAGGAAAAGATTTCCATTTGAATTGACTTTTGCCACCCCTTGCTTTCTGAGTGCTTTTTTCCCATAGCTCAGACTCCCTGGTCACTCTAGTAATGAAATCACCAAGTAGAATTATCTTATTGTCCCTGTGGACAGATAATAGGACTTGGTTGAGTTTAGAATAGTATCCTTCTCTTATTTCATCATCTGCATCAAGGCTCAGGGCATATACTCTGATGACTATTGCATGGTGTCTAATGGTCAGTGGAAGATGAAAAGGTTGACTAGCTAAGTATAATCTTTTTCTTAGTTTCATAGTCAAGTCCTGTGTGACTGGTTCATGTCCTCTGGGCATTCTAGGTGTGCACTCTCAGGCACTATGGAATCACCATTCTGGGTTTGCTA
Organism: Crocodylus siamensis; assembly: GCF_052110815.1. Taxonomy (NCBI): domain Eukaryota; kingdom Metazoa; phylum Chordata; order Crocodylia; family Crocodylidae; genus Crocodylus; species Crocodylus siamensis. Next base: position 84,996,658 of record NC_143395.1, on the reverse strand, counting down.
GGTGCACCCCTCACAGGTGCAATTAGATTGCCCCTCTCAGGCACTATGGGATTGTTATCCCCATGCCTCCTACCAGTGTAAGAGACCTCCAAGGCATCCCTTATAGTCCTCCCAAACCATCAATTCTTCTCAGTATACTGAAACCAAATGTGAAACACAAGCCTTCATGGCTATAAGAAAACTACTACCCAACCCTGGGTCCTAATCAGCTACCAGCCCTCAGCTTCCTTAGCTTTTTCTGGGCCTAACACATACACAGTTTGCTTCTTAGTTCCAGGAACCTCTTGAGAACTCTTCCCTGCTTAGCATCCACATCCAGACTGCCTGCCCTGACTCTGGGGCTACCTTATCTTTCTTCCAGGGCCCTGCCTCCTCCTGGTCAGGTGACTCCCTTGGGTTGCTTGCAGGTGCAGGCTAATTAATCTTATGCTCCTTTGGCCTTAGTCTTCCTTAGCTCTTTGGCTAATGCTGATAACAAATATTTGTCCTCTTCTGGACTATCAGTCTCTTCATCTGCATATTACAAACCTCTAAAAAAGTGTCCAAATTATAGTCTTTTGGCTTGTCTACAGTCTCCAGTCCTCACTACAGCCTTTAGCAAGGATTTATTTCTTCCCCATTGGGAGCTGGCCAGCATCACTTCACAACCTCTGGCTTTTTCCACTGTGGAGCCTGAATTGATTCTTTCCCTGGCTTGCACCCTTGTAGTTAGAGGGGGTAGAGCCAGAGGGGAGCATGCTTCAAAGTCATGAAGTGACTGTTTGTAACGACAGTCTCTCTCTTTCACTAAGTGAGGATCACAACCCCATCACAGAACAATTTCCCTATCAGATTCTCTACCACTTAGTTTTACTGATTTCCCTTAGTGTACGTTTCCTTAGGCACATACAGTGAGAGATATTTGACAGTGCATTCCAATAGTTTGACAGATACATGTCTAGTACTCAACGTGATCTCATAGTCATCTTTGTTCATCTTTTAACATTCAGCCAGAATTACTCTTGCATAATTTTGGACTATACTTAAATGTGGAAATGATAATGAAAATAATATGAAAAGAAGCCTATATTGATTTTCTTTTTCTCCCAAGAAGATGCAAGTAGAAATTTAGCTGTATTTATGTAAATGATGCTTTCAGCAGAGTCCGTCTACCTTACCCTTAATTATGGAAAATTTCTTGAGTTTTTCAGTCTGCTGTGAACTCTGTTGCAGTGTTTCATAAGAGAGACAATTTGGGTTACCTCAGAAATCTTGAGCTGCCTTTAGCTAGAGGCCCAGAAGACTTTGCTGGTGCTCTGCTTAGGGTCAATTGTTCCTTAAAATACTTTTAGGCTCTGTTCAACATGACAAGCAAATCAATCTTTTCAGTTCAAGACTTGATGAAATACTATGTTTTACAAAATATTGCCATGAGAGTCTGAATTGAATAAATGTCTTTCAGGCCTGTTCATCATCAATTTACGCTATTTTACTAGAGTTCCTATAAATGCAGAATACGAAATCCATTTAAGATTGTTTAGTATGAATAATCTGATCAAGCCAGGTAATAAGACATCCCTCTTATAATTTTATGTAGAGTATACAGTATAGTATAAAGGAATTGACATTGTCTTTACATGATAGCATGACATTATGAACCTTGTATAATGCTTAAAATCTTTTATATAATGAATTACTTAGAACAATGCCACATGAGGAATAACTTGTTTTATTTAGAAAACTAAAGGCCATGTTATTTTAATTAAACTTTTCCATAACATGATATCAGATAGTGACTTCTACATTATAACCTTTAATGAAGTAGTCTCATCTCATCTTTACTTTTCAGGTGAAAATTCCCATGTTGCTTATGAGAAAAACAAAACAAAACAAACTTTAACATCACAACCAGAACAAATTACATCATGAACATTTTCTCAATGGCCGTATAGGAATTGCATTGTATAGGAATGACAGTAATCCTGTAGCAAGCCATTTAAAAAAAATAAACTTAAAAATTTAATCATAGACTTAATTAAAAAACATGGAATTAATGACATATCTATTATTAATGCTAAAATATCAGGGCTAAATTCAAATAATTCTCACACAAGCTTAAACAGGACTTATGCACAATTTAGAAATCAAAGTTCCCAAAAGTGAGCTTGCAAACTACACTACAGCTGTGACAAAACTACTTTGGTGCTTTTATTTTGGCCTGCTTCCCTAGGTGTTTAGCCCTAGGCTTCTGAGTCTTTTCAAATGTGAGTTAAATCAAGCACCGAAGGGCTTAATTTCCACCTAAATTCTACTGCAACCCAGACAAAAGCTAGCACACACAAAATCTACTTAAGATCCCCAAATGCTAGCTATCCCCCTCACATGCCTAACTGATGCTGATAGAATTGAGTTCAGTATGAAGTGGAACTCTGGCCACACTTAACTGGTGGGGTGGTGCAGCCCAACTTTGACATGGCAGCCTAATGGTTAGAACAGGAGTGCCCAACCCCCATCCTGCAGAGCCATGTTATCTGGCCTGTGGGTCTCTCCACAGATCTGGAAATTTGGTGGTGGGGGAGAAGTGACCTTTAACACTGCCACCATTCCCCTGTTGCCAATCCCCATGCAGTTGGATCAGCCCCAGTCATGTTGACATTATGCACTAGGATTAGGGCCTGAGCTGGATCTAGCTTTCAGATTGATCTGGCATCACTCATCGGAGGTCATACTATTCAAGAAACAGAAGACCTGAATTCTGAACTCTCTTCAGTTTGAGGGAATTTAAACCTACATCCCTGGGGTGGGGGTGCCCTAACTGCCTGGCTAAACAGTAGGCTTAGTGGGGCATTCTTTATCCCTGCTTCTGTTGAAGCTGCATCACTGAACAGCCAGGAGTGCAAGAATGATGGCTTCCGAAGTAGAATAAATAAGCAAGATGGACCTCATGATCTCTGCTGCACTATTTCTGTCCATTATTTTTGGCCAAAGTGCTTTCTTCCTGGGTATTCAAGTACTATCAGATAGCTACTTCTACATTTTGCATATTTGTGGATGGTAGGGAAGAAATGCTATGTGCACCTACTGTGCCACCACACTTCTAAGCTTTTCTTACTGGGGGGACCTAGAAACTGACCTTTCTCTTGTCTTTATGCACAGTGCAGTCTAAATCCTTGATGCTCCATGACTGGGTTGGGGTCAAAGCTACTCTGTTCTCTGTGCATTGGGTCAGAATGAGGTTGGGGCCATGATGGATTTTAAGTGGTGGGGGCTCAGGCTACAGAGGACTGGCAGAGGGGGAAAGGAGTGCAAGTGCTGTTGGGTGCAAGGGACAGAGGTCAAGCCTCTTCACCCCTAGTTGCTGGGATGAATTTAGGATGACATTCCAACAATTTGGTACTGTACTTTGAAAATTATAACAAATTTATACATCTATAAACTTTTCATGCCTAGAATTTAATTATCGGAGGGTCTTAAATTCAGAATCCTCTTGGATTTGGGTAAATATGGTAGGTGCCTTTGTCATAAAAAGGAGAGCATCCTGTTCAGTATTCTGCATTCTGGGCCTTAAGTCAACTCCTGTGGTGGGTATATATATTTTTTCTTTTTCCTTTTTTTTTTTGTTCTTTTTTTTTTTTTTTAAGAATGGTTTGCTACATGATTTTTCCTATTGTATGTACATTATAATTCCTATATTGCCATTGTTGTGGTTTGTTCTGGTTGTGATTCAAAGTTATTTTTTGTCCTTGTCATTAAAAAAAAAAGGGAATTTTGCCCTGAAAAGTAAATAATAGATCTACCTACCCATGCTGAGTCATATTGTGCCACCAGTTCTTAAGCACGATAGAAGGTCTACTTTAAACTTTGGCCCCATGAATTTTAATTTTAATTAGATGGCATTACTGGCTCCTGGTACTGTAAATGGGAAGAGTAATATTATACAGTCAAGAAACTTTAGGACACTGAGGAGGGTTGAAAGAGTGTAGGTTATCTCATTTTTCACAGAATATATGAGGCATCAAACTTCTTGGATATCATTCTCATGACAGAGTTGACAAGAACAGAAAATAGAACTACACAAATCTAAGCTAGTGACAATGATTAAGACAGAAATAGGCAATGGTACAACTTATCGTACTACAATTTTAAGATTGCAATCTTGTGTATCTTCTCTGATGCTGAAAACTGCTGGTGATTAGAAAAGAATTTCTTTTTAGGATAAGTTATTGGAAGGGGTGAAGAGACTGCTATATAACATCTGACAGGAAGACTTTCAAATGTACTAACCAGATTCCGTTGTAGTTGTAGTTATAGATTTTCAGTGTGTCTTTACCCATATGCTTATAACCTTCTGGAAAATAAGTCAGGCTCCATAATTCAAGTTCCAAAGATGCCTAGATTCAGTAAGCATTTAAATAATGATACATCAGAACACAGCTTCAGTATAAATGTATTATAGAGGTCAACAGGAGGCTTCACATCAGTTTCCATTATAAAGTTCTGTTTTTACACATTTATTACTTCCTGTAACAATCACCTTTAGGACCTTAACCTTCTATCTTTGAAAAAAATGTTTTAATTTCAGCAGAATACTTTCAGCTATCTTTGAGTTATGAGAGAAAGGGTAAAAAATCCTTATCTGTACATATAAGCATTTTTCTCAGTTCTTGTGTAGGTGGAAAAAGAGAGATTATTCCAGCCCAACCAAAACTTTACATTTGAAATGATACATTATACATAGGCTAAAATGAGCCACTCAGCCATTTGAAAAGCTTTAGTCACAAAATAGATATTTATAAATGCACTATAGTACACATGCAGTATAAAATAGAGGTAATTGCAGTAGTGTTTGGTATTCATCTACCTTAACATATCATCAGCTTTTTAGTAGGCTGAGATGATTTAAAAATGCAAAAACTTTTAAGAGTTCTCTTTTTCATATGGTTGCAGAGAAAACTTATGGCCTGGTAAAATGTCTGGTACAGGCCTCTGAGCCTACAATTCCTGTTTTATGTTTTTACCACTTTTTATCACTCGCTCCTTGGATTTAATAACATTCTGTGCTTGCATGGCACTTTGCAAACATTACTTTGTTAGACTTGCTAAAAGGTTTATAATAGAGATAAAGTTTCATTTATTTCATCTGTTTAAAGTGACTAGAGGGCTCTGGGTGCAAGGGTGAAGAGGACCACATCTCAGGTGGAGTTCTCAATCCTTCTGGTCAAGAGGAAGGGCCTAGGCAAGAGCAGATGTATCCTGCAGATCTGTCAGTGGCCTGGCGTTGGCTTCTTTGACCATGGAATATTGTTCCAAGAAGAAGGATTGCCAGGAAGAGATGGGATATTGATGAAGAGGGGGAAGAGCATCTTTGCAGACAGTTTTACTAACCTAGTGAGGTTAAACTAGGTTTACTGGGGGATGGAGACCAAAGTCCTGAGGTAAGTGGGGAAGTGGAAGACCTGGAAAATACACAAGGGGGCAACAGGGGAGGCCTTCTCATTCTTCCTGAGAAAGTAGGGCAATTGGCCAGTTACCTCAGATGTCTGTACACAAATACACAGAGCTTGGGAAATGAGGAGGAAGAACTGGAAGTCCTCATGCAGTCACAGAACTATGATGCGATTACAATAATAGAGACTTGGTGGGACAGCTCATATGATTGGAGTACTAACATGGATGGGTCCAAACTCTTCAGGAAGGACAGGCAGGGGAGAACAGGAAGAGGAGTTGTGCTTTATGTAAAACAGCTGTATGATTTCTCTGAGCTCCAATATGAAACTGGAGATGGAACTGTTGAAAGTCTTTGGGTTAGGGTCAGAGGGGAGAGCAACAAGGGTGATGTCATAATGGGTGTCTGCTATAGACCATCAGACCAGAGGATGAGGTGGATGAGGCTTTCTTCAAACAGTTTGTGGAAGCTTCCAGATTCTTATGGGGGACTGCAATCCCCTGGCATCTGCTGGAAGGGCAATATAGCAATACACACGCAATCCAGGAAGTTTTTGGAGAGTGTTGGGGATGGCTTTCTGGTGCAAGTGTTAGGCCAGCTAGGGGCCATGCAGGTTGCTCCTCACAAACAGGGAAGAATTAATGGAGGATGTAGAAGAGGACAGCAAGTTGGGCAGCTGTGATCATGGGATGATTGAGTTCAGGATCCTGAGGAAAGGAAGGAAGGAGAGCAGCATAGTAAGGATCCTGGTCTTCAGAAAAGCCAACTTTGGCTCACTGAGGGAACTGATGGGCAGGATCCCCTGGACGGCCAGGCTGAGGGGGAAAGGAGTCCAAAAAAGCACATTGTACTTAAAAGAAACCTTACTAAGGGTGCAGGAATGAACCATTCTGATGCATAGGAAGACCAGCAAGTATGGCAGAAGATTAGCTTGCTTTGGAGAGATCTCTTCAATGAGCTAAAATAAAAAAAAAGCTTACAAGAAATGGACAAGTGACTAGGGAAGAGTACAAGAGTATTGCTTGGTCATGCATGGGTGAAACCAGGAAGGTCAAAGCTTAATTGGAGTTGCAGCTAGCAAGGGATGTGAAGGGTAACAAGAAGGGTTTCTACAAGTACTCCAGCAACAAGAGGAAGATTATGGAAAGTGTGGGTCCCTTACTGAATGGGGGAGGCAATAAAGTGACATAAGATGCGGAAAAGGCTGAAGTACTATTTTTTCTTCTTCTCAGTTTTCACAGGCAAGGTCAGTTTCCAGGCTACTGCACATCGCAGCATAGTTTGCAGAGGAGGTAAGCAGCCAACATTGGCAAAAAACCCAACAAGTTAGGGACTATTTAGAAAAGCTGAACATGTACCGGTCCATCCAAGAGTGCTGAGGGGGTTGGCCCATGTGATTGCAGAGCTGATGGCCAGAAAGAAAACTTGTGGCAATTGGAAGGTGTCCTGGATGATTAAAAAAGGCAAATATAGTGCCCATCTTTAAGAAAGGGAAGAAGGAGTAAGCAGCGAACTACAAACCAGTAAGCCTCACCTTGATTCCTAGAAAAATCATGGTCCTGATTGCCTTCTATGATGAGATGACTGGCTCTGTGGGTGTGGGAACAGAAGTGGACATGATATACCTTAGCTGAGGAAACTGGGCTTATTTGGTCTGAAAGAGCAGATGTTGAGGGTACTTAATAGCAGTTTTCAACTACCTGAAAAGTAGTCCCAAAGAAGATGGGGCTAGACTGTTCTCAGTGGTGGCAGATGACAGAACAAAGAGCAAAGGTCTCCAGTTGCAGCAAGGGAAGTTTAGGTTTGATATTAGGAAAAACTTTCTGATGAGGAGGGTAGTAAAGCACTGGAACAGGCTACCCAGAGAGTCTGTGGAATCTTCATCTTTAGAGGGTTTTTTTATACCTGGTTAGATAAAGCCTTGGCTGGGTTGATGTAGTTGAGGATTTTCCTGCTTTGAGCAGGGGGTTGGACTCAATGATCCCCTGAGGTCCTTCGAACCCTAGGATTCTATTTGATAGGGTATTCATACTATTTATTGGCTCTTTTCTGGTACTCAGTATGGAGTCACTCTTATTTGTTGATTTTCCATGCAGTTTTAAGAAGGCAATTCAGTGCAGCAAATTTATATTCTCGTAGTTAAATTTTTAACACACTTTGAGAATGAATATACCTTTTGGGTCAATTTTGGCTCAGAAAACTTGAATGGGAAGCAGGCCAGGGCTTAGTACATGCTGTTTTAAAATATTCCAGATAGTACAAGGAATATTCCATATAATATGTAGGAAGCTGAGCCCAGAGCAAAGGAAGGGGCAGGACACACTGCAGGCAGTGCAAGGTCACCTGATTTGGAAAGGGAAAGGTATGTCTTGGCAGGGATTGAATGGGGGCAGGGGTAGTGGTACTGGATTCCATGTTATAATTTTTTTAATTGAATAATATGTTTCTTTGAGGGGAAAGGTTTAATGAATAGATTTTGGGGACAGCCAAAGACCCCTTGTGAAAGAGGGAGATTTGGGCTTGTGAAGGACATTAAAGTATTGTGAAGAGCACTTCCCTGGGTGAGAAACAGACCACTCCACTCTACTCCACTCCATGGGAGTGGAGTGGGAGAGCCATGACGCCGCATGAGAAAGGGTGGTACAGGCTTGGGAAGGTGTATTTGGATGCCCATAGCCCCATTATGTAGAAATGAAGAAAAAGAAGAAACTATGCCATTAAGACTAGGCAGCTCCAACCAGAAGTACCACCCCTGCAGGGCTATATAAACCAAGCACCAGAAAATTGGCAAAGGGGCCCTGGCAGCGCTGGGGAGAGGAACTCTGGGGAGGTAGAGCTGATAAAGCTGGCTCTTTGATCTGCTGATTGTGAGTAGGCCTCGAGAAGGGCTGGAGCAGCAGGATGTCCAGTGGGGTTAGGAAGGGCTGAGCCTCAGCCGCTGAGGGAGAAAACACCCAGCAGTGACTGTTGAACTCTGGCTGACTTGATAAAGGGTAATCTGGAAACAGGAGCTTGAGTTATGGGGCATGGGGTGGCTGTGAGGGGAGCAAAGAGGCTACAGCGAGGGCACAAACAGATTGTTTGCTGTTGTTTGGGGCTTATGAGCCAGATGAAGGGCTGTAGGTGGTATTTGCTCTGGGAACCATTTTGAGCTGATAGTACACTGGACTGATTTGGGCAATCCAACCAGTGGTATTTCCTGGGGTGGTAAGTTGCTTGGAATTGAAATGGACTCAGAAACCTTCTTAGGCTGACCTAGGGTAACTAGCCACCTGGAGTGGGTTTGGACTAGTAAGCCCCTTTAATCTGACATGGGACAGCCCGGATGGATTGCTTTAGGAGGGACGGCACTGTGAGCTGAGATGGGGCTGGTAAATGCAAGGGACTACTGAGTAGATGGGCTAGGGTCCACAAAAACTGCATACTTGGCCTGGGAAAGGGAAGGTCCTATGATGCAAAGAGAGGAAGGGAGGCATGTAAGGTTGCCTTCTGCCTAGACTGAATATGGCAAAATTATTTTTTATCTTTTACGGAGGCAGTGAATAGTGGAAGGGAAGCAAGCTTGTACTGGGGGTGTCCTTCTATAAGTGAGAGATAAGTGAGTGGGACTGGGAAGGGTGAGGTGGGTTATTTTAAATTTGGGGGTATTTTGGGAGGAGGTTATGTTGCTGTACTATCTCATTTTTAATATTTAAAACTTGGAATGTTTTATAAGCTATTTTATCCCTGTGTTGTAAACCACCCTGAGCTTTTTTGGGGAGGACAGCATACAAATCAAATAAATATGACTGTAAGAAGGAATTCATAATCTTCTGGATTAATTTATTTGAAGTATTTTTAACCGCATGTTTACAGCACTCAGACACTTCAAAGTCTTTTCTTTATTTGTCTTTAAAGCAGCTGCATGAAGAAGGGAATACTATTCTTGCCTCTTTAAAGAAGAGCTAAGCCACTGTATGACTTTTGTAAAGTCACACACAGGAGGTCTGTGGGCAAGCAGGGGTTCCTCACTCTATTCTAGTCCCATAACCAGTAGAGTCTTCACTAGCAAACCAGCTCATTAGGCATCTAAAAGTAGATTCAACTCCCTGTTTCTCATTAATGTGACATAAATTACATTGGCTTCAGACAGTAGGTGTATGTGACTCTTTGAGAACCTAAAATGCCACCGTGGATTCTTGCTGAGACTTACAAACCCTCAGTGCTTGGGAGCAGCAAAGGATTATGGTTTTGCTAAAAGGCTGATTTTTCCTGAGGGAATAGTGAGCAGGATATGACTTTATCTTGTAATAAAGAAAAAGCATTTTGTGGAGAGACAGTTTCTTTGTTTGATTTCCCTGCCCACAGAGTACCCTGCTTTGGTGAAGTGCCTCTTGAAGAAGCCACAGAGCTACCTACAGGCTCTTTGAATGATGCTGTGCTATGGCTGAAGCATAGAACTACATGGGGAAGGAGGGCTAAGGCCTGATGGTGATCAGGTTTTGAGCTAGGAACTGTCAGGTGCAATGTACAAACAGCAGCAGGGAAAGGAAAAGAGCATGGTTGAGTTGTGTATGCCTTCTGTTAAGAGGGTGCTACTGAATTCTGAATTGTATTGATTATTTTTATTTTTTTCTTAACTGTCCTTAAACTAAGTAGTACAGGATTAGTGGGTTCTATGAGTACCTACAATTCTAGCCCTTGCTCTGATTTTCTGTGAGACTCTAGGTAAATAATTTCATTTTATCCTCTTCAGAGTCACAGCATGTAAAATGGACTTAATATAGCTTATCTGGTTCTCAAGGGTGCTGTAAGGATAACTAGCTATTCTGTATAGAGTGCTATGGAAATATGCAATATTTAGAACTAGGTTTCCTCGTGAATTTGGAAAAGCAGGTAGCAACTCCAAGCATTCAGAATAAACTTCCGTATGTCTGTCCTTGAAGGGAAATACTTAAAGTATGTATCTTGAAAAAGAAACTGGAAGCGGTAGGCCAGGTAGGCAATCTCACAGAAATGTTTTTTGCTGATAGGAAAGAAACGAACAGAAATTACACACATTAAAGATGCTTTTAAATTTCTTGTTCTATTAATAAATATATAATTTTGAAATACCTTGATTCATATTTACAGAAGATTGCTTTCACTTAGATTTTTATTTACAAATTACAAATATTGAGTTCCATTTTCCCATCAAGATGGCTTGTTTCCTAGATCTTAATGAAATTCAGAAATCAATCCTCATCTGAAGACTTTGTATTTTATAGGACTGAATATAGCTTATTGTGATGTCAAATTTAATTTGGATAGGTTTGTTTTTAAAAGGGGAAAATATATTTAAAGAGCCAATTTAATTCAATAGGTTTATTTTAAAAGAAATAATTTCCTTTTTTTTTTTTTAATGCACCATGGTTGTTCTGTTCCATTGTCTTCCAGGAACTTAAAACTAACCAATGAAGCCTATGTACAGCCAAGCTATTGTAATGAAGTATTATAGTGAAAGGCAAAATAACAGTTGTCTTCAGGAACAGTCCTGTTGAATTCAGTAATGCTACTCTTGTATTTAAAGATTTATTTAAATACCCTCGTAGTTACACAACCACTATGACCAAGATACTTGAAGACCTTCGTAGAAACAAATTTCTTCCTTTCTAGCCATTAGAAAACAACACTATGATTCTTCCCAATGTTGTTGTTTTCTTTAAGTACTAACTTTATTTCTGTTTGTATTAACAGATGCACCAATACCATGGAGGGGATTCAGTAAGATCAACTAATTAGGCTATCATTTTAGGCAACAGAGAAAAAGGAAGCAGATTGAATAGTTTACAGGTTTTCCTCTGGTTTTAGCATGCATTTGCTGAAGAACTTATTGAAGGAAATGCAAAGCCAAAGCTGCTTTGGATTTTGCCTTAGTAGTAGGAGAACAAATAAAGAGTCAAATCCTGTGAAATGCAGAATCCTACTGGAATCAATGAAATTACAGGAGTGAGCGAGGGTGCTGGGGTAGAAAAAGAAGCGTTATGCGTGTGTTTTCCCTTTGAATGCATGGAATAATACTAATGGGATTCCTACTGCAAGGAAGAAATTTTTTTTGGTTAGGTAACATAAAATCCTTAGAATTCTAAGCAAGGACGTTGTTTTCACATAGGGTTGAGATAGATACACTCCCGGTATATTCAGCAGGAATGCAAAGGCTCAGGGTGTGTTGAAGCTTCAACATTCAAATACAAAGACTAAAACATAGAAGTGTGTGAATCATTCTTCAAAATAAATGGGTATGTGTCTCCTTCCATTTTTGGGGGTGCATGTGTAGATTTTTAATTAAAATAACTCTTCTGGCATTGTTTGCATCATTCCAGAACTTTAACTGAAATGCAGAAACAGCATACCACTAGATGTTGCTCTAAGACAACAGCTAGCAAAGGCAGAAATTTGGAAGCTGTGTTCCTTCTCAGATTTACATCAGTCATTATGATTCTCTTTAAAAATAATTCACAGATTAAATCTAAAGCTTAGAAAATATGTTCCAAAAAGCATCATGATCTGCCATTAAAACACATAGTGCATGCATATTAAGAACTATCGTATTTCTAGGAAAGGAAGGCAAATAAAATGCTCTTTTGACAGTTGTCTTCTTTTTTTATAAGACTGCTTTTCTATGGTTAAATGGTTACTAGTATTATTAGACAAACCAAGCTTCAAATAAATGTCCCCCCCACCGTTTTTTTTAATATGGATTCTGTTTAATGCATTCACCTTCTTATTCTGAAATCTGAGGCTTGTGTTTAGTTGAGGTCTCCAATTAAATGAGTTTTCTGGTCTCAACTGAAATATTATGGATGCTTCTTGGTATTTAAAAAGTTTATCTTGATTGAGTGCTTTCCAAAAGAGATAGGAGTGTAAGAAGGTTGTTACCTGGGTCACTGTAAAAGCAAATCTGCAGAGCCATGAGAGAAAGCCTGGAAAGTGTTAGCTGGAACAGGTGTGGTTGTTTTCACACTTGCATGAGCACAGACTTTCCTAAAAATCTAGAAATTTATTAAAAGGGTTGGGGTAGGGAGTCTCCTTTTAAACATACCATAAATAATTTAATTCTGTTATTCAAATCAGTAAATGCTTTGATTAGAAGCACTGCTCCACATAGAGAAAAGGTCAGTGGGAACTGTCTGCAGAATCTGGCTCTAAAATCTGAACAGAATTGTGTCAGATGAGATATTTGGTACAACATGGCTAAACAATGTATTTGTACTCTTGAGTATAATCTGTTTTTGGCCCCAGCCCTGTGAACATTAATTCACTGGCTTAATTTTGAGTCATTACACTGTGTTTGTAGTATCAATATCTTCCTATTTTGTGCTTGATTCACCTGAGTGAACAGCATAAGGATAAGATCAAAATCAGAGAGAGACTTTAGGGGAAAAAAATTGCTTTGATTAAATGTGAAGGGGGCACTAAAAGATTATTAACACTGCAAAATGGATTTCTGATATGCTGAAAAATGTTGCATATACCTTTATCTGTAGCTCACTGAGAATTACTATGAACAAAGTCTTTGCTGGTTATTTTATTTTCGTATTTGGAGATTAGATATTTTACTAGGGATCCTGGATTGGAAATGGTTTGAAATTGTATTCATTAATTTGTTTTATATTCAGCTTCTGCAGCCAGTTTGGTTTATATTTGGCAAATTGTAGCTTGCCCGTAACATACTGTCAGAAAATGTCAGAAACTGTTTATCAAATATTTCCAAATAGCTAGCTTTGAAAGAATTGTCAGAGAAACAAAATTAAAAAAATGTGAATTACGTTAAATCTCATTTTACATACTGTTGTGTGCTGCTTTATTGAGGAAAATTTTGAAAAATAAAACATCTGCATGGACAAAAAACTATTTATGCTCATTTTTACATTTCCCCCCTAAAATTATTGTGGGTAGAAAAACAGATGTTTGAGTCTTGGTCCCTGATACATTTTACTTCCTCTGTTTCTGTCCCTTCTCCCTCTCTATACACATACATGCACATAAACACTCACGACATTAAACTGTCATTCTAGTACTGTCGCTCTGGTGCTAATAATAATGTCAACCAGCATATTCCTCTTGTGAGGAATGAACTCTAACACACAATAGAAAGTGCCTTGTCTACCCTTTGGATTGTCACTTGCTATAAATATTAACTTTACTTTTATTATTATTATTATTAGCTGATGCTTCAACACTGCTATCCAATAAAATCAATTAATTTAGCCTACTCTTTTAAGCAACAATAGAAACAAGAGCTCAAAATCTGTGGTTGGGCATTATGCTGTGTAGTTTGTGATTTTTCTTCCCTTAAACGCATAATCAGCCTGGTCAATATTTTGCCTTTCTGAGGCTGGGAGAGAATGCATTGTTGAACTGCTCTTGTGTTAAGTTTTGTCTTAGTAACGTAACTGCTGTGGTAGCAACAATATAAACTATATGGAAGAGTAGTGCCATTTCCACTGTTGCCATGTATCAAAGGAGTTGTCTGCATTTCCAATAGAAATATCTAGTCTCTTTGTTTGGAGTTTATTTTTTTGCTCATAAAAATAGTCAATTTTGTCTCCTTCAATGTGGATGTCAGACAGTTTTCTTGTTTCTGTAATCCAGTAACAGCATCATTCCTCACACAGATAATGTGCATATCATTGACTTTGTTCCAAAACATAAATGGTACAGTGCCATCGTTGAGAAAATTTTGTAAATGGAAGAATCAGAAATGTCATCTCATGCTGAGTTTTTGAAGCACTCTGTCTACATGCTGAGAGTCCTGAAGAAAGACTGAAAAGACTCTGAGCACATATTTACACAATAGACTATAGCAGCTTTGAGTTGTCAACTTAATAGTTCAATATCATGCACTCTTAAAAGCCTTCAGTGTATATTTACAACCTGGATTCTGCATAATGAAAGGTCTCTAAGTGCATGCTGCTTTCTGAGTAGAGGCTGAACACTTTTTGCTTAATCTGCAGTAGGACTTCAGTCCTGCTTCCATTCATAGTTTCCCAATTAAGAACAACGGGAGCTGAACTGAACTCTAGTTCAACTGAGTTAGCCAAGGCAGGATATGCTCTAGACCTTGAATGTAACATTTAAAAAATCTGCTTTTCTATATTATATGCTGCCTCATAAACTTTGACAGGAATTTTTCGCCCTTGTTTTATTTAAAAAAAAAAGGGCGGGGGGGAGGCGGACGGAGTCAGCACACAGCTGATGTATGCATGGGGATTTCAACTGATAACTCGCACAATAAGATTATTTAAAGTGTTGATGCTCCCTCCCCTGTGTCACTGGGAAGGAACAGGGCAGGTAAGATTGATTTGTAGGGAGGGAATTGGTAATTCCAGGTGACGTACGTGATCTGTGTGCTATTGTTTTTAAGAGAGTTAGAGAGCATGAGTGGCCAGCAAACAGCTTGCTCTGTATACTGTGATCAGATGAAAGAGCTGAAAATTTTCAGTAGTTTTCTTTAGACTGTAGTTGTGGACAAGCATTCATTTCCTTACCATTGAATTAATGCCTCACAGAACAGATACAAATATGCAGTCATTCTTGTAGAGTTACTGGCTTTTTGGAACCAAATACAGCATTATTTTCTGGATATAAGAGGATGCTTGAAACAATAGCTCTGTGATATGGCTGGGGATGTATCAACTTATGTCTCCCATTGCCCTCAGACTAAACAGACCCTCTAGTTTAATTATGTATATTAGAGAGAAGGAGATGCAGTGAAGGTGATGGCAAGTACCTTTTTGAGAGTTAGTAGTGACTCACAATGAGAACGAGAACTGGCTATGGCATGAGTAATATGATCTCCATGTAAACTCACATTCCTCATCCTCTGAGACTTTGTCCTATGCTGAGATCAGCATCATTCTCTGGCTCAGTAATGGCAGTGACTGGGCCATATGGTTTGGCTTCCCAGTGGAAAGTAAGGTAGGGTTGCTCCTTATAGACTAATTGAATTGGAAATGCGTAAGCTTTCTGATGCATAGCATCTGATGAAGTGAGTTGTACCTCATGAAAGCTTATAGACTAACACAATAAGAGGTGTATAAAGTGCACCTCTGCCTTGCCATCTATCGAACTAATATGGCAATCTCACACTTCCAGTAGAGGAAAGTTGATGGCATGGAACCTATGTGTGCTATAAGTGTAACTCTTTTTTTACTTACTCTATGTAGATACATGAGTTAAACAACAGGGAAATATTCCTCCTCTTCCCTCCTCCTCCACTATTTCTCAGGAATATTGGTTCAATACTGATGCCTTAAGAATTGACTTGAAACAGACCCATGCAGAAAGCAAACTGTTTTGCATCTCAGATACTTACTTTTACCCAGATCTTCCATAACCAGAAACTAACAATATCACAAACATTTCTTTAAAGATTAACAGCTTGCTCAGCTGTTAAGACACACTGCCCTCCCCTACAAACAATACTGAGATGGCGACTATGGTAAAGACTGTTATCACAATAAAGACTTTTTGTTGGGTTTGTGGTACATATTTTAGGTCTCTCTGTTTCTGGTACTAAACCAGAGGCATTACAGAGAACAGACTGTGCCATGAGGTTTGCAGTATTTTGTCCTTTCTTGAGTATATCCATGGACAGTATCATTAAGTTCTTAATCTTTAAATAATGTTACATTGTTACAGAAGCTGGAGGCAACAAGAAATGTGAAGGTGCATGAGTCATCTGGAGCAGAACCGCTTGAATGGAGCAAATAAAGCCTTAATGTCAGCTTCCCTCTTAATACTGCTGCTGACTGAAAAATTGTGGGGAGGAGAGTCAATTAGGCGGCAGGAAAGGTGAGTGGCAGAAGGAACAATTCATCATTATTTTCCCCAGTGATAAGCAGTGATTTATATCCCTTTTAAAGGCTGCTCCAAAGTCCATTGATGTCAGTGGAAGAATCAATAGGCTTTGAATTGGGATCTTAAATACTAACTTTCAAAATGGGCCTAATTTTTTTAAAAAAGGAAGAAAAATAGATCAATTTTTAAGTATAACACTTGATATTAGAGTAGAGTATGATACTAGAGGCCACTTGGGTCAGGGTCCCATTGTGCTAGCAGCTACTGAAATATATAGACCTGACCAGTGCTGAGAAGCAAGTCTCAACCACTTGCTTCTGCTCTACAGGCACCAGGTACTGAAAAAATGTTACATGGTTGCCATTAGAGCAGTGCTAGGTGTTCCCTGTGCTGCACTCAGGGGCACATCAGAAACTGAAATCCCTGAGTACATACTTAAAGGGGATTGTAGTGGTCATGGGGTTCAATAAATACAGGCATACATGAAAAGGCTTTGTAACATGCTGCCCTTCAAGCTTCTCAAATATTGATTGGTGTTAATGTTGATAGCAGTTGTGACTTGCCACTAGATGGCTGGAAAGCAGGGGCCTTACTTGGAGCAACAGCTGAGAGTTGTCCACACAGAACAGAAGGGTGGGTAAAGGGGATACAGCATCCTGGGATGCTAGAGGACTGAAACTTGGGCAATTTATCTCTGGGGGTTGGCCACATATATTTGTGGAATGCAAGCTGGGTAACATGGATCAGAGATACGCCAGCCCTGGAGTGCCATAACTTTAAGATGCTTAAAGGGTGCTTAAGACTAGTTTACATTCCTTAATGTGAACAATCCAACACATTAACAAAATTAATGTGTAGCAAAGTCCTCATGAGAAGGACTAAACAATGAACTGCACTGTGGACTAATAGGGAGCCTCTGAAGACTCTTTATCTTCCATTAATAAACTAGTGAGCAGCCATCTTCCTACCAAGTTCCTACCTTCTATAGTATTCTGTTACGGAGCATCACTAAATTATAACTTCTATTTCTACATTGGGCAGATGAGAATAGGATGGGATTCAACACCGACGAGTGCAAGGTGGTGCCGGGGAGGAAGAACCAGCACCATACGTACAGGTCGGGGAACTCCCTTCTTGTCAGTACAGAGGCAGAAAAGGATCTTGGAGTCATCATTGACTCCACAATGAACATGGGCCAGCAGTGTGGGGATGCAGTCAGGAAGGCCAACTGTACCTTGTCATGCATCCACAGATGCATCTCCAGCAGGTCCAAGGAGATGATACTCCCCCTCTGTGCAGCACTGGTGAGGCCACAGCTGGAGTACTGCGTCCAGTTCTGGGTGCCGCACTTCAGGAGGGATGTGGACAACATGGAGAGGGTCCAGAGGAGGCCACTTGCATGGTCAGGGAGCAGCAGGGCAGGCCCTACGAGGAGGGGCTACGGGATCTGAACCTGTTCAGCCTCCAAAAGAGAAGGCTGAGGGGGGATCTAGTGGCCTGTTACAAACTAGTCAGAGGGGACCAGCAGCCATTGGGGGAGTCCCTGTTCCCCTGAGCACTCCCAGGAGTGACCAGGAATAACAGTCACAAGCTGGCAGAGGGTAGATTCAGACTAGACATCAGGAGGTGCTACTTCAGTCAGGGTGGGAGGCTAGGATCTGGAACCAACTTCCAAGAGAAGTGATGGTGGCTCCTACCTTGGGGGTGTTTAAGAGGAGGCTAGATGTACACCTTGCTGGGGTCATTTGACCCCAGTACTCTTTCCTGCCATGGCAGGGGGTCGGACTTGATGATCTGCTCAGGTCCCTTCCGACCCTATAAACTATGAAACTATTGACTGTGTGACATTTTAGGCAAGTGCCTCATGTACAGTGGGATTTCTGAGTGGGGCCAGTTTCTTAAGGATGGTGAGGCAGTATAGAAATATTCTTAATCACCAGATGACTATGGACTTACATAACTATGTGCTGTTAGATGCCATAATGAAGAATCTCAACCACATAATTTAATTTATAGTAATTGTTTTCACTTCCTTTTACTAAGGAAGTAGTGTGATTTGCTGGCTTTTAACACAAGACTGAGAGTTAGATAATCTGTTTCTGTTCCTTGTTCTAACCGTAAGGCTGGAAATAGATGTGCATTCCCCACGTTGCACCAAAAATACCCCAAATTTGTGGCTAAAACATAGATGGCTTAAATGTGGTGCTATTTTGCAGCAGATATCTATTTGCTACCTGGCAGGAGCAGCCCAGAGTTTTCTGCACTGGCCCGTGTACGCACTCCCAGAGCTTCAGGGGCCTGTCCTGGCCTGTCCCAGATTCACCCTTAAGATAAACCTCCAAAAAAGGATTTATATTACCAATGAAAAATAACAGCAGAAGCAGACATTAAGCCCTGGTCAAAAGTATAGTGTAATTTTAAAAATCCTTATTATAGTTTTTGTGCAAATCAACAAATGCCAGAAAATGTAGAGCCAAGGCTAGCATGCAAACTTTGACATTCCCACCGTGTTTAAGAACAATAGCAACATGCATCGCTATAAACTGAGCTGAGGTCTACAGGATCTCTCTCTCTCTTTCAAATACACACACATACACACACTCACACTTTCTCTCTCTCTCTTTAAATTGAGCACTAAGATCTGTAGGACATTTCAAAAGGATCTCAAGAAGAAATTTCTATGACCTCCTATGGTATTAATGTGGCCCACTCTAGCAGTAATGAGAAGTTACCAAATTGGCCATCTATGTAAAATAAGTTTTATTTCCATGTCCTCAGTGGTCTTTGTGTAGTTCTTAACTGACAAGTTTTTGAATGACACAACATCCCACACATAAACATGGATAACAGATTAAGATGAGTGAACTTCTGAAAGTTTCATTCAGTGATGTGTATGTATAGCCTTAATGGTTGCTATGTGACATTGGCAAGTCACCTAACCATGCTATTCTTATGGTTTTTTCCTGTGTAAAATGGGACTAATAATATTTAAATGAAGTTGTTGTAAAGTTTAATAAAGGTCTTTGCTACTAATGGATGGATAATATTAAATGCATGCAAAATTTCTTTAATGTGTTACATGAATCCACATCTGAAACTCTTAGAAGTTCACTCATCTTAATCAGTTATCCATGTTTATGTGTGGGATGTTGTGTCATTCAAAAACTTGTCAGTTAAGAACTACACAAAGACCACTGAGGACATAGAAAAAGAACTTATTTTACATGGATGGCCAATTTGGTAACTTCTCATTATTGCTAGAGTGGGCCACATTAATACCATAGGAGGTCATAGAAATTTCTTCTTGAGATCCTTTTGAAATGTCCTACAGATCTTAGTGCTCAGTTTAAAGAGAGAGAGAGAGAGAAAGTGTGTGTGTGTGTGTGTGTGTGTGTGAAAGAGAGAGAGAGATCCTGTAGACCTCAGCTCAGTTTATAGTGATGCATGTTGCTATTGTTCTTAAACATGGTGGGAATGTCAAAGTTTGCATGCTAGCCTTGGTTCTACATTTTCTGGCATTTGTTGATTTGCACAAAAACTATAATAAAGATTTTTAAAATTACACTATACTTTTGACCAGGGCTTAATGTCTGCTTCTGCTGTTATTTTTCATTGGTAATATAAATCGTTTTTTGGAGGTTTATCTTAAGGTAATACATAAATACTGAAATAAATATCTTGGGATTTTTGAAGGAAATGGAAGCTGTGTTTTAATCCTGTAATACATTCCTCAGACATTACAGAGCTTAAAGAGTACAACGGCCTTACACAGAAAACATTATGGTGAGTCTGAATAGTACAGCTAGGGCAGGAAGAACCTGAGAACACCACAACAGATGGATTAAAAAAATCCCTATAAATATGCAGTTAGTTATTTATTACAAAATAAATTATGTATTGACACAAGAAATTACACTATAATTTTCTGTTTGAAATGTTACAAAAGTAAATTGGTTTCTCTCTAAAAGGTAGCACATAGTGTTGGTTTTGTGTTTCTGTCATGACATTTAAGTCATTAACATGCAGGTACACTCCCTGGGCTTCATGCAATAACTGTCTCCTTTCACTGTGTTTACAGATAATCCAGCAAGTTTGCAGGCCAAATGGCTTTCTGAATATGAGCCCACAAAGCATTGAATCAGACAGCATACTGCTCAGGGAGATTCCAGCACAGTTCAGCCATAAGGTGAATATCAATAGCAGCTCTAAAAAGAAAAATGACTTGAATTCGTCCATAATTTACCATCATAATAATTAATAGTGGCTAACGCTGCAGTCACTAATTAATTTTTCTTCTTTTTTAAAATTAACTCTGTTGTTGTCAGCAACTGATCCATGGGTGATAGTGATTAGCAGTGTATATCTGAGCTCTTGGTTTACTAAATGTAGTAATTTATTCTGCTTCATGTGGAACCAACAACGTGACTTGAACTAAAGTAATTGGTGTGTGAAATGGGAAATCCTAGCCTCTTCCTTAGCAGATCCAGAGGGCCAGAGGCACAGTGGTTCTGCTTAGGGTTTGCTCAGCTGCAGAGAAACATCACAGATAGGAGGCACTCTTTCTCCTTGAGATCCGAGTCTCAGTCTGTAATAACATCAGGAGAGGGCATGGACTTAATTGACGGAGTAGAAGTCAAGAGTTGACCCACAGCTATTAGAGAGGAAGGACAGTCTTGTGGGTAAGGTATAAGCCTGGGGCTAATCTAGGCAAAACAGATGTGTTTTTTGGGCAGTCATTTAATCTCTTTGCATATGTAACGAGCCCCTGCTCCATTACTGAAAAGGAGGAGGGAGCCCAGAGCCTGCTGGCCAGCCCAGTCCATTTGAACAGACTTTATGGTGAAAGGGATCTAAATAGATGCCTGCCCACCACAGATGTAGGCTGTGATTGGCAGACCTGGGGCGGAAGTAGAGGGTCAGGTGACCCAGGGAGAGGCTCAATAGCCCAAGGTTTAGCCCAGAAGAGGAAGTCTAGCTGTAGGAGCCATGGGAGGCAGAGGTCCAGGAAAGAGCCAGTCCAGACTACTTGGAGGCTAAGGACTGCCTGGGACAAGGAATGTGTACTACAAATGGGTAGAAGAGACCGGGAGTGGCAAGCAACCTGAGATAAGTACTTTGCACCTTTTGTGTTTGTGTTACTCTGGGTAAGAGGTAACCCCAACAGGGGAGTTTGCATTTAGCAAGTTCAGTATTTGAGAGCAGATGTCCATACTTCGATTCACATTTGCACTGAAGGATTGGGGTGGCTCAAGGGGTGTACTGGAGGTCACTGGGATGAAGCAGAGGTACTCAGTTTACAATATTCCTAGGGGGCTGATGCCCTGGGGTGTTGTGAATGGGTAGGAGCCCAAATACGTTACAACAGGGAAGACTGTGGCATGTCAAAGGACTGGATGTCTGGCCACAGGACAGGTGGGCAGTGTAAACCCCATGCCTGCAAAGGGGGTATACCTAGGGGCTGAGTGGTCTAGAGCCTGCAGAGGGCTGAGCTGGAGCTGGGGCCTGAGAACCTAGGGTCCTGGTGTGGTGGACCCCTGACACGGGACCCAACCAGAGTTAAAAGTCAGCTGGGGCTTGGAAGAGCCTGAGTTCAGACCCCCACCAAACCCCACATCTGCCTCCTGGGGCATCATCCCAATGAATCTATTACACCAAGTCATGGCATGTGAGATAACCGTGAAGGGGCAGGACCCAGAGAGCCTGGAAGTGAAGTGAGGAGCTTGGAGCCCAATGGGAAGCTGGGGTGGGAGCCTTGGTAGCATCAGCCCAGAGCTGCTGACATTACAGCATTGTTTCCCCAACTGTAAAGTGTATATAATTTGTACTTTGGTTCATGCTTTGTCTGTCTTGTGTATTAAGATGGAAGGCTCTTCAAAACAGACTGCCCTCTTCCTCCTATGTGTGTGTACAGTTCCTAGCAAAATAAAGCTATAATCTCAGATAAAGCATCTAGATGCTACAATAATTCAAATAATATATTAAAACAAGTATGTGGAACTTCTTCATCTTCCAGAGCAACAGACTGGGAGCAAAACATGCAGACATGATCAAGGGAAGGGTTCAATCTCCCCACTGAGAATGGCTGCATTAAACCTAGTTTTACTTGAGCTTTTGTGATGAGAGTTTCTCACAATTGTCAAGATCACTCCAGATCCATAAATGTTCACAATGAATGTACAGCATGCTTCACTATATAGGATACAGGAAACGGGGCAGTCTGCAACCAAAAGGTTTAACTGTTCAGTGGTTTGTGTGCACAATTTGGTAGGTAAAGGTTATCAGAAAAGTCAATACAAGTGTGCTCTGAAAACGTATCACTTGTTGCAGGTATGGCACAAAGCAGCTAAAGTCTATTCCAAACTGACCAGAAAAAAATTTGAAGGTAGAAACTCTTCTTCATAGCACAGGGCAGTTATGAGGCCAGGAAGCTGAAAGCACTCATGCTGCTCTCTCACATGAGATGGGTTACATTTGGAAAGGCACACAGTTCCTCGTGTCTCTATAATGTGCCAATTTGGCAATGCTTTAAAGCAGGTGAATGAATATTATTTTAAAAAAGAATTTTAGTGCTCATGAAAGATGCCAGACTGAGATCACTGGGAACAAAAATCCCCTGCTTACCCATACAAATAGTGGCACAAGCTGTCTCACACAGTTCTCAGTCCTCTCCCATTTGGGGATGGAATGACAGAGTAAGGTCAGATTCTAGTTCTGTTCACTTCCCTCTGACGTGTTCAGCGCACATCCAAACTATAGAGGTAAGGATGGTATCTGCTCTAGAAACTGGAACAGAGCCTGTAAACAATGCCAATGATTTTCGTATTGCTACTGGTCTCGGTCATTATTAGAGAGCCTTTATGGAGCTCGGCCCCTGTGCCCGTCTCTTGCTCAGCTTTCGTTACGCTGCTGAATTTGGGTTGCAACATGTTGGCCCCATGTGCTTTTAAGCTTCCATTAGTCTGAGGGTGGCCCCAGCACTCTCACTTTCCCTTAGCCTCTCCGGAGTTCTTCCTGGGTACAGGTCCTTTGTCTGTTACCCTTTCATAGAAAAGGGCCCAAAGAGCCCATTCGCCTTGGGCTCCTAGGCTTCATAGTAGCTTAAGGCACAGTCTCTCCCAGAACTTCAAACTTGTAGATGCTTTGGGTTTGTGGCTCAACTCTTCAGGCAAATTTAGGCATTTTAGAGTTGAAATTGATGAACTGCAAATTTTTTATAAGGGGCTCCAAAACTCAATTGCTCTTTGCTTTAACACAAGGAATGCAGAGATTTAACTGAAACAAAAATGCTGATATGGATTTCTTCACCGCTGTTGCACATTCTTTGGGTCACAGTCACCTAAAAAGTCCAGGATCCTCCTTCTACATGTGGTTGCTTCTGAAGGTCATAGGTTATCTTTCCCTCAGCAGGCCTTCTGTTTCTGCTCTTAGCCTTTTCT
The DNA here is from genome assembly GCF_052110815.1 of Crocodylus siamensis. Lineage (NCBI taxonomy): Eukaryota > Metazoa > Chordata > Crocodylia > Crocodylidae > Crocodylus > Crocodylus siamensis. The sequence goes on along the minus strand of NC_143395.1, from coordinate 84,972,976 downwards.
CTCCCCCTCTCTGAACTGGTCAGTAGGAGACCCTTCTCTTTTGCCAAGATCACTTAATTAGCTTCATAAGTTAATTTAAAATTCTCTGACAGTTAATTTCTTCTGTATTTACCACTCACTGGAATTTCAGACCTTAAAATGGGTTTGCATTAGGCAAGAATACATTCTTGGTCCAAGGATGCCCTATTTCCAGAGACAAGCCACTCTTGTGAACAAAAATATGTGTGCTGTGAGCAAGAATTTCTCTTCTCGTTTCTAGTGTGTTTTACTTCAGTATGGGGGCAAAAGATAGCAGAAAAAGCACTCAGGCCTCACATTAAGATTGTTCTTCACATGTTGAAAGATGTGCCCCAATTACCACGACTATACTTTTTGCCATTTGACTGTCTGTGACCATGTCTACACATTCATTAATGTGCCTTTGCACATTAAGTTTAGTACCTCTAATATGAGTTACTAAATAAAGGCACAGGAGCTATGCTAATGCACTGTGGCAAAAAAGTGAACTTTTTTGTGATGCTTAATTTGCAGTAGGGTAATTCTACTACACATTAGCATGGCTTTTGCCATAACACGCTAGTGCTCAGTAGAACACTCTGTACATTAAGGCATCTTGTGTAGACGTGCCCAGTGAAAGGACTGTTTCTTCTCCCACTTCAGTCCCTTGAGTAGTCCAATTGCCAGATATAAAAGTTTCAATTAAATGCTTAGAAATTTTTGTAAGCCAGTGGGATGACTGAACAGAAGCCCAACGTACTACAAAGGACATGCAATTTGTTCATTAAGGGACGAGCTTTGTAAATAGGTACAAATCAAAATAAAGAATAAAACAAAAAACTACTTGCAGCTAGGAATAAAACCATTCTTTTGAGATTAAGGCCCTGTATATCCAATGTACTTAAGCATGCTCCTAACTTTAAGTTACCCTATTTATGTGGCAAACTTACATATAAGTAGCTTGCTGAACTGGGGTTTAAGCAGAGAGTCTGGGCTTTCCATTTGGAATTGCTAATAATAATTCTTGTTACATTAATGCTTAGACTGTGATTGGGACTTCTTGTACTAGGCATTGAAGAAGCATAAAATAAGAGAGATTCCCTTGAAGAGCTTAAAATTTAAATACGCAAGGCAGGCAAGCATTTGTAGAAAGTATTAATGGTTTCCTTTAGTAGATGACAAACTGAAGTGCGGACTGATTAAATGATGTGACCTAGATCACACAGATAGTTTGTGGCAGAGCCACATATGTTACTTTAAACATATCCTGGGCCTTAACCACATGACTCTCTAGGTCAGGGGTAGGCAACGTTTTTGGCCAGAGTACCAAAAAATCTGCAATGTTTACCTTGTAAGGTGCTGATATGCCAGAAAAACAAAACTGGGGTGGGGGTTCATGGCATATTAATATATATTAATATATAGTTAATAATAATAAATTCAGCTTAAAAAATTCTAAGCCTGGTGACAATAAATAAAACTTCATATACTACTCGTGTTATTGCTAATTCTGTTTTTGTTAAGCACGTGATAGGAGAGAGAGAACCAGACACACACACACACACACACACACGTGCACACAGAGAAGCAAACACACGTCATGCACACACACAGAACCAGACACACATTCACACACACATGCATGCACACAGAACCAGACACACGTGCACACTTGTGGGTGGACTGCTGGGCAATAGGACAAAGACTGACCCGACAATGCCTCAGGCCTGCTGCAGCCTTTGTACTTTCCCAGGGAGCCAGCTCCCGGGATACAGCATGGCCCACTGTGGCCCTGGCTTGGAGACAGGGTTGGTGCTAGCTGGGCTTGGAGGGGGCTATAGCCATCCCAAAATTCATTTTAGCCACCCCTCCCAGCACAGCCACTGCCCAACTGCCCCGTACAGCTGAGCTTGCAAAGGCGCAGCACTCCCAGGTGTAGGGGCTGGGCTGGGACTGGGCTTGGAACAGAGTGGGTGGCAGCAACTCAGGCAGCACTGGAGGATTGGTTATGGGGGAGGTTAAGGTGAATTTTGGGGTGTCTATAAGCCTCTCAGGCCCCTCCACCATTGCCCCTGTGGGCTTCAGAGTCCTAACCAGGCTTTGTGCCAGCACTTGCTGCATGTACCCTTCTGGGCGGATGGCGGGGGGAGGGACCTGAGGGAGCACAATCCCAGCCCCTCCACTGCCATCCACCTGAAGGCATGCATGTATGCACTGCCCCAGCCCCTCCCCTGCCCTGCTCTCCAAGGCACACATGCAGTTGCTGCCAGCACAGAGCTGATGCCAGGGCTCCAGAGCCCCAGCACCAGCTCTGTACTACTGGTGACTTCATGCACACCTCAGAGTGGATGGTGGAGGAGGGGCCTGGGGTTGCACTGCCTCGGGTCCCTCCCCTGCCATCCCCCCAGAGGAGTGTACACAGCTGCCACTGGCACAAAGCCCAGTTGGGGCTTTGGAGCCCACGGGGCAGTGCTGGGGGGGGGGGGCCTATAGCCACCCCAAAATTTGCATAAGCCCCATCATACCCACCCCTCTAGCGCTGCCTGGGCCACCACGCAGCTGAACCCACCCCACTTCTACCCACAGTACAGCTCTCCCTGAGCCCCCCCCAACTGGGAAGAGGCTGGTGCTGCCCTTGCAGCTGGCCCAGACTCTGTGTAGCTGCCGCCAGCCATGGAGCTCAGGATGCTTGCAGCAGGGCCTGCAGCCTCCCAACCACCTGCTGGGAGCAGCTTCCCAGAGCTTGGGCTGGCCGTGACGTGCTGAGCAAAATGGTGTTGCGTGCCATGCTCTGGCACGTGCACCAGAGGATGCCGTTCCCTGCCCTAGGTATACTTATGCTCTGACTTTCCAGTTGTCTTTTCCGTAAGCACCTGCATAATGGGGAAGAGAAAGGGAAGCTGAAATTAATGAACCCCTTGAGTACTGGGGTGCAGAGAATGTATTGTCACAACATTGATTTTGAAGCTCAACCCTTCTAGACTAAATTTACTAACGTGTATTGTCATTATCATCAATGTTGTGCACATTTCACAGAAAACAAATATATATACAGTATATATATAATTTCCCTTTTTTCTCATGAATTTAGGTAACTGTAATTGATAACATTTCCTAACCAAGTTGATCAGGCAGTCTGCTACTCTTCATTTCATAGCACTGAGGCTCAGACAATAGGAAGCAGACTCACCAAGCTACTGAGTGCTGCAGTAATTAAATGTAAGTCAGAGCAGTGGTAATAAAGAAAGGAAAAAAGAAAAAACACCGGGTAACTTTTTTTTTCCCAAAGGAAGAAAGGGATAATTACTTCAGCCGAAGGGCAGCAATAACACAGACACAGACAATATATGAAGATTTTGTATGCTTATTGACTCAGCCATTCACAAGAAAGTCATTATCTTAGCAAATGCTGTATCACATGATGGTAATCAAGCTACTGTAATGTACCTCTGAGATAACAAAGCACCTTTGACTGAAAATCAAAGACACTTTTAAAAATATGTAAAGAAGGACCATTACAGGGTGGGAGATAAGGATGCACAGCTTCTTTCTGACTTGTGATAACATGCATAACTTTTTATGCAAAATTATTTGTATTCACAAAATTCCCATGGACATCCAGTGGACAAAACTAGTGTTGGTGCTGCTTGGTGCACTCGGCATAGCCACTCCAGGCCACTGGAGTGACCTGGCAGGCTAAAGTTGCAAAGTAAAGTCAGAAAATGGCAAAATGATCTTACTTTTGTCCAGATAGTAGAGAATGTGGCAGTTTATTTTTAATATTTAAAAGTTTTTGAGTTGTAGCTCCCTATTTGCAGGGATTCAGTTTAAGTGTCATACATTTTTAGTCCACAGCTGACAGGAAAATGTTAATTTCCTGGCTATAGACAGGTGGGGGAAGAATTAGTATTGCTATTGCTGCTGCTTGATCATCTGAAATAGGCTGGGAGTCTTAAGAGGCTCCAGTTGTGAACTTTGGGACCTGACAGACTAAGGAAGTTTGATTTAATTGGCTTCTTTCAAACCACTTGTGTCTTAATTAGATTTGAAAAATGATCTCCAGAGGTACAACACTAGTGTATTAATTTATTGTGCCATGAGGCACAGTAAACTGGGCTGGAGCCAACAGGATGAAGTTCAATGCTGACAACTGCAAGGTGCTACACTTTGGGAAGACTAATCAAAAGTACAGATATAAGTTGGGGGACATCCGGCTGGAAGGCAGAATTATGGGAAAGGATCTAGGAGTTTTGATGAATCGCAGACTCAATATGAGCCTGCACAAAAAGTGAATGCATTTTTGAGCTGCATTGACAGGATAATTAAGTGCAAGACATAAGAGGTGATAGTGCTTCTTTACTTGATACTGGTTAGGCCTCATCTGGAGTACTGTGTACAACTTCGGGATGCACATTTTTAAAAGGACACGGAGAAGCTAGAGAGAGTCCAGAGGTAGGCAACAAAAATGATAAAGGGCTTGGAAGGGGGTGTTCAAGAAGAGGTTGAATAAGCACTTGTCAGAGAAGTTCTAGGAACAGCTATGTCTGTTATTATATTTTCGGTATTTCCCATGCTTCTGGACCTTGCTGCTTTCTGCATGGGCCCAGGAAAAAATTCCTTCCCCTCTCATGCCACCCGTTTCCCCCCGCCCTTGCTACTTATGGCAGGGTTTTCTTTACATTTTCCTCAGAAACTGTGGGTGTTGTCTTCAGCTTAGGCTGGGGATTTTGATTGGGGTATGCCTACGTTCCTGTTGTGACTTAACCGTGGAAGTTCCTGGTTAGCCGTTCTTGGCCCTCCACTTGGGGTCAGACTAATTGCCACATTTGACATCAGAAAGAAGTTCTACCCCGTGGTCAGATTGGTAGACTGTGAGGGTTTATGTCTTCCTCTGTAGTTGGGTGTGGGGGGCATGGCTCTCTTCCTTGGCTCTCTTGAGTGTGTTTTTCATAGTTTGCACAAACATTAGGGCTGGAAGGGACCTTGTGAGATTATTGGGTCCAGCCCCCCTGTCAGCTGGGGTCAGATCACCCCAAAGTCTTTAACAACACTTGCAGAGGAGGACATTGGCTGCCATTGTCTCCCTGTTTTACCTACAGCAGTTTCCATTGTTATGCTTTGTGGTTGTGTGGCAGGGTTGAATGTGTAGTTTCAGTAATAGGTTAGAGACAGATTTTATGGGAGTGGTTTGGGTAGGAATGATCCTGCCTCATACAGGGGGTTGGGTTAGGTGACCTCCAGAGGTCCTTTCCAGTCCTACTTTTCTATAAGGCTCCAAATTACAAGTAGCTGACTCAGACTGTCTTTCCATTTAAAATATTGGTGATTTGTATTTTAAAGCTACGCAAACATTATGGAAAACAAACCAAAAGCACTATTGCACGTAGAAATTTAAATGGTCTCATGTAGAATGGGAAGTTAGAAAATGACATTATCAAAGTTTCCTCTTTTCAACTTTAAAATCAGCTGCAAATATTTAATGAGCATTATATGTTGATGCATGTTACTTTCCCAGCTGGCATGATATGACAGAAGACCACATCATCAAAGCTCTTGAAAATGACCAAGGTGGCTAATCTTCATGGCATTTAGTGTTTTAATTCATTTCCTTTTTTAATATAATGGCACTGCTTAGTGGTTAAAATAATTTTTATCTTGATCATAAAAAACTGGCACACTGTTTATTAGATCATTTAAGGTGCAGGAGGTTATTCGGCCATAAAGGTGCAGAACAGGGACAAGGCCGGGTTTTTTATGTATCACTTTTAACATCTTCTGTATCTATGGATAACAGGTTCTCTGGTGAACTGCTGAGTATGTCATAGTAAGCCCGATGGAGTTAAGTCTGCAGTCAGTCTGAGCATACACTGTAATAGATTTGACCTCAAAGAGCACTACAGAGAGAAATTGCAGATAACCATCTGAACTGACTTCAGAGGCTTGTAGCCCTGACTCCCTGGATAGAAAAAGAAAAGGGAGACTAAACAGATGGAGGTGAACAAATTAGAAATACCAGAATGAATATATGCTAAAGTTTGGAGTTATTTCAAGCAAAAGAAGAAACATAAAGTTTGTATGTGTATTTTTCCTTATTTTATTTGAACCATATGTTAAAATTTAAATTTCTTGGAAGGCATATATGAAAGCAAAAACATATCTTAAAGTATTTGAATATGTTAACTCTTGAATGATAACATAAGAAATGCATTGCTGGCAAGATTCTGAGCATTTTACGCTGATAACCATTTAATACAATGAGTTGTTTTAATGAAGCCAATAGAATAAACTTTTCACAGGAGAATAAAAGGGTTAATAATTTTGTCATTTAAGTACATGCACAGGTAAGGTAGCACAGACACAGATTAGGGTAGGTAGAAATGGATCAGAAAGTAACACATTACAGAACTATATGTATTTGTACAGTAACGTCCGGAGTAGAGCTTTCAGAAAAGTAGGTTTCCAGTTGACAGAAAATTCCATGTTTTGAATTCCAGCTTTTGGTGTGAATCTGAATAAAACTAAAATTTCCAGTAATTTCCTGTTAGCAGGAAATCCATAGAAAAACCTGTCTTTCTGAAACAAAATCTGTTTAGTTAAAGAATATTCTTGTCAATTTTCTCACTTCTAAGAACAATATGGAAACTAACAAGAAAGTCAGTGCCATTGAGCAGTTGCAGAGATCTGTTGTTCCAAGCTGTTCTGCCATGTAGCTTGTCCTAGAACCTGTTACTTGATTTCCACACTCTGTATAGGTACAGACATTATGCCTATCTCACTTTAAGTAGGTGGAAAATGCTCTAAAGCCATAACTAAATAGACATTCACAGCTCTTCAAGTACTTAAAAAATGGCAGGTTGCCCTCTAAATTAACCCTTGATGGATGAGGTATTAGATTAAAGTCCTTCCTTTTAGAGCACTTTATTGAATGTCTGTGACAGATCCTATCATGTGATTGCTGCCATCCCAGGTGGCGGATAATGTGCAGGGCTCTTGTGCTCTGCCTTAGTGCTGGGCTGGCCCTGCCCCTTCAGATATCACTAACCCGAGTCAGTGACAGCCTCTGATCCCAGCCCTATGCACAGCTTGTCTGGGAGTGGGTGGCGGAAGTGGGGTTTCTGTCTGCAGCTGCCCCAGCCCTGTACAGACATTATGTAGGGGCTCCCCCAGGAGGGCTGTGGGGGAAGAAACCCAGGGTCTCTCTTCCCCACAGCTGCACAGGCCAGGCTTGCAAAGCAGATAGGCTCTGTTTCCCCAGGCTCCTGGCTGCGCCTGGGGAAACAGAGCCTCTCTGCCATGCAGATCCTCACCAAGCTTGCAGGCATGAGTCTTGGTTGGGGGCTCTGTTTCCCCACTCCTCCCTGAAAGCTGCCGGTGCTGGCAGTAGCCAGCTAGCAGGGGGTAGGGCTGGGAAGAAAGGCCCAGCTAGAAGGGGGCCAGCTAGCTTGGCTGCTCAGCTGCTCCTGAAGCTTCTTGGGAGGTGGGTTGGAGTGCCCCCAGGATGCTGGCCATAGCTTTTGCAAGCAGGCTCCAAACCCTTCCCACTAAACAGCGCTAGTATGTTTGGTCCTGTCTCGACCGAATCTAGAACGCTTGAGTAAAGTATTGTACTCGGAGCACTTCCGCCTTGGGCTTCTTGAATGTCTGTGCTTAGCCTCTCTCTGTGTCTAGCCTCTGCAACAAGGAGCCTGATAGCTCTGAGGGCACTGGCTCTAGCAGTGTTTGCAGATTGTTTGTAACCTCCAGTACCATGGCAAGGGTGGTACAAATGGTGCACCAGTGTCAGACATGGGGGAGTGCCAAATCAAATCAAATGTGCAGGTGGGTGAGGGCAAACAAGCCCTGTGTCCCCACTTGCAGCTCCGGACATGAAGTCACCTAAGACCCCTGGATGCAACTGGCACTGAGGGAGCCTCACAAGATGGAAGCTGGGGCAGGCTGACTTGCTTTGGCACGGGGGGAGCAGAAGGTGGTCCAGGGGTATGGTGTTAACTAGGTAGCCAGGTGGGAGCAGCCAGCTGATGGCCAGACTGAGACACCAATCCTGGGTGCCTCCTCAGGAACCTCCCCTAGTTCTCCAAGGGGACAGGCTTTGAGAATGGGGCTGTCTTGCCCAGATGGGGTACACGATCACCCTATGGGCAGGGTCCAGCCCTACCAACAGCTTTTCTTTAGCAGTGCTTTAGGAGAGGGTCATTGTCCTCCTGTGTGGCATTTGGGGCCACCTTTTAGTTCTTTCTCTCAAAAATAAAGGTCCCAGGTGCTTTCAGCTGAGCTGAACAGAGCAATGTTAACAACATTTGGCCACATGATACAGACATGGCTCCTGGGACCAATTTCCCCCAGTTTTTAAAGGTTCCAATTCACTGATAATTGTAGTTTGCAAAGGGGATGGAAATAGTTGCTTATGATTCAGACCCTGCTTAGTTTCTGGGCATCCCCTGAGCTCGGCCAAGAACCAATTGAGAAAATAAATAGTTCCAAAGAGTTTTTCTATGAATCCTTGACTCTTCCAGTGATTGGCAGGCGGGGCAACCAGACTGCTGTTATTAGCCTGAAAATGAGGCAGGCCAAGTTCTCTTGGGTAGCCTGATGATATCCTAATATCAAACTTGCCAAAAAATATCCTCAAGGCATTGCCCATAACTTGTTTCTGCCATACACAGCTTCAGTAAATTAAAATTAGTTAAAAACTATCTAAGGTTTCTGATGGGACAAGAAAGGTTATCCAACCTAGCAGTCCTGTCAATTAAACAAAACATAATGACCCTGTTAAACTGCAATTCCTTAATTGACATATTTGCTATGTTAAAGGTGAAAAAAATTAGTATTTAAACAAGATGTCTACTGGCACAGGATTTCCTGAGAATCTTGGAAAAATTTTGAATTTTTTTATTCTAGGTCTTTAATCCTAGGCTTTAATCTTAGGTTTTCTCAAAAACTTGGAAATGTATGTTAATGTGGGGTACAGCTTTAGAAAATATTGTTTTTAATTTGAGAAATGGGTCATTTTAATAAATTATTTTGCATTTGAAACCAAGATTGTCATGTTAATTGGGAATATTCTAGTACCTATTTTCGATACTTTTTGTATGTGGAGTTTTGTGTTAACACAGGCAACAGCGTCATAAATTTATAATCCTCTCTTTCTTTTTGACACGAATTTGGGGTGTAGTATTAGCATGCTTAAGTGTCTGTGCTCTTTTCTATTGTAATAAGTTTTGTTTTGTTAATGTAGTGAAGTATTGAGACTGTAAGAAATTTATAAATTAAAACAAAATACTTAACATTTCTTTATTCCATTATGTTACCATATAAAGGTAAAACTATGTACTCTTTGACATAAATTTGTTGAAGATGATCAGAATATGTGAAATATACTGTGAGACCTGGAATCTTATTTAAAGTGTAAAATTTCTGAAAAATTCTGTAATTTGACAATTATTCTTTAGAAGATACTATGCAGAGAGATTTTTATGATTTTATATTTAACTGCTTACTGTTGGCACACATGGCAACAGATAGATATCCAGTTTGTTTTCTTGCCGTTTAACTTTTGTAGGCATTGTTAAAAAGTATCTACTGTGCATTGTCTTGTTTTTTCATAGTAAATTTGCTTGTGTTTTGGGTTATGCACATTTGTATGGACTTACGGTATTCTCATATTATATTATACATATGTCTTATGTCAAAAACAAACAATAATGCATACTACATTTTATTACATAGTAGCATGTAGGAAGGTACTCTGCACATGACCTGCACGGCGCACTAAGATGCCTAACTACAGCTCTAGTGACCTCTTCTGTCCTGGGTCCCAGGACAATCAGGCTTTCTGACACCAAGCAGACTACCTGGAAGTTCTGACATGACTGACTGCCCTGGAGCTACATACCCTAGGACCCGGAGTCTTAACCCTGGCACAGACTGCCTGATGAATCTGACCTGGGGATGCAGATCTTGCAGTCCAACCAAGCAAACTGCCCCAGGATCAGGATCCGGGTCCTAGTCCTTGCATTTTCAGGGTCTGCAGTCCCATGATAGACTTGCTAGACATGCTGCTCTAGATCCATAGACCAGGAAACACTGGGTTCTTGGGCCTAGAGAAATCTGGTAGGGGTCTGATGGAGCCCAGCTGTGGATTTGGCAAGAGTTTAATGAATCCACGATGTTTCTATGAATCTGCATTGTCTGACACAACTGTTTTGTTGGTAAAATTCTGAACAGTCCATATATTAACAGCCTCTAACTAGATGAATGTACACATACTATTAATGTGATGTAATAAACATCCATTTGATCCAGAGGAAATGGGCATAGCATCTACACATGTGCCTGGGACAGCAGCAATTTATGCAGGGGCAGAGCAAGCCCATGGCTGGCTGGGCTGACCAGGTGCAGTTTATGCTGATGGTTAGTGTCCACATGGGCATTTCAGTTCAGTAAATTACTCTGCCATAAGACTGTACTGTCCCCAACAGTGCTATCTTACAGCGGAGTTAATTAATTTATTCCATCCTAATACTTCCGCACTTGTAGGCTGTTATGCTTGATGGTGAAGCTAAATTAGTTTACTCTGCAGTAAAGTGCATGTGTAGATGCACCACTGAGATTAGTGTGCCAATATGATTGTCTAATAGCTAATAGCTAACACAAAATGAGAGTCTCTGCTCTGAAGAACTTATTTCATAAAATGGCAATATAGACAAAGAGCAGTACGGAAAACAGAGGCAGGTCAGCCATACAGCATATCAATGGCAGAGTTGGCACTAGAATCTGATTCGCAGCCTAAGGGCCACACCACCATTAACACTATATGCTTAGAGCTTCTTGGTTTTGGTTATTGTGCGCAGTCTTTTATTAGTAAGATGAGATATTCGAAGAAGCTTTTGAGGGGGATAAGACTGCTGTGATCGAATGATACGTGTTTTCTGCCTATTGTGTTTACAGGCAGAGTGCAAGTATCAAGAGGACACAATTAATGCACATGTACATTGCCAGATCTGCTCTACAAAATCAAAACAAGCCTTTAAAGAGAATCTAGATGGTCAGACATTTAGTTTTGATATATTAAAATAGTTTTCAAGACTGCATGCTTATTTGTCCTGTGAGAACTGCACTCTGGTGTAAAAAGAGCATTTCATTTTCATGTGAAACATTTTAGAGAGCTTTTTTTTCTACCTACAAGACTGTGACAGGAATTTGTTTTTGTATGATGATGTGCAAGTTATTATTACTACTGTGCTAAACATGTGTTTATGAACACTGCTGGCAGAAATGCTCTGCTTTTTTATTTTATGTTGTTACAAATCTACCCTGCAGGAGAGCACTGACATGATGGTAGGTCCCACACCTGATGACATAGGAGTTCCATGAAACCAGAGGGGAAACCCAAAGCCTGGGTACAGTTGTCAGTGCACAAATCCATAAACCAAAGCACCAGGTAATTCTTGTCCTTGAACCAGAATAACTTGCTTCCATTGAAAAAAATTTTGGGTCAATTCCTGTCCTGGGTGAGTAGCATCTAGGGGAATAATTTCCTCAATGTGAAAGAAAATGAGGCACACACAAAGGAAAGCCACATCAGCAGTATATTTTAGTGAAGCACTTCATCAAATTTTCTTATTTCTTCCTTCATGAGGCTCTTATATTTCAAATTAGGGAGGAGAAGGCAGGTTTTAATCGCTTCTGTGTTTTGTGTAGTTCTTTCATATATCTTCACCATCCTTTGTTTTCAGAAGGGCTGTGCAAAATAACTGCGAGAAAAAAAAGGAAAATCTCATACCCAAGGTTTATTGCTTTTAGTTTACTGCTGAAATACAAAGTGTTCAAGGGGGTTCAATGTGACATGGAACCTGTTTGCTATATTCTGTTTTTATGCTTTTTATTGGCTTGTTCTTGTTCCAAATGTATCACATAGCCAAGATCTCATTGATTTCAGTGGTTTAGGATCAAACCCCATTACAGTTGACTGTTGGGTTTTTGTGATACCCATTCAAAAATATAGCATGTTACTTTTCTCAATTTTTTTCTAATGCATTGATATATCTTTGATAGTTTGTGAATTTTAATTTGATTTTTGTTTATAAAATATTTTGATATTTATTAAATATTTCACCTGGCCATTTGTTTGGTAAAAAATGACCTCTGTTGTGATTTTTTTTTATATGAACAAGTGTTTTTTCTATTTGAAATTCATTGTGAAAATATATATTCTTCCTTTACTTGTTTTAGTGTTTTTTCTAATTTTTCACAATCACAGCAGAATTTGGCTCTGGAAAGGAGCAAGCACAAAACTGTTTTTTAAATGTTTTGGGGGGTATCGAACAGCTTTGTCTTCAAATCCTACTGCCTATATCTAGTTTCTTTGGGGGACTAGTCAGGTGAACAAATTTTAAGTGGATGCGGCTTTGCAAGACTGGGACCTAATTATTTTTTATCTGCTTTTATAAAGAGAAGAGAACATGATGTAGAGACTTCCAATTTCAAGCCTCCTAGTAGTCAGCTCTGCAATACCTTGTATTGCTGGGATAGAATCCAAAATAATTATTATGCAACTCTGAGAATGAACCGATAAAATTTTTGTTAGTCATTGTTATAAAGTCAACATTTGCCATCCATTATGACAGGTTTACTTAAGATATGTGTTGTCTTCTTTGCCTGAAGTCTTAAATAACTGATATATTTTATAGGCTATGGGGTAACAGTTGGTTATTACTGACCTTTGAATAGCACACTGTATATAGCTCTTGGCTCTTCAAAACTTAACAGTTGATTATGGAGCATCTGTTCTAATTACGTTCTTTTGTTTAAAATCTTGTGTAGAGCTCTGTCATCCTGAGGAAAATGTCTGAAACTGTAGGTCAGTGACCCTTTATATATCTATAGCCAGACACACACTTTCATCAGGGATTTTTTCCTTATTCTGTCTTGCATGCATTTTTTTAATGGCTGCAATAATATCAGCCGGGAATCTGAACAGTTGTTATAACATGAATTACTCCTTACAGCCCAACAGTCGCTTTCCTTTTATAATGCACAGAATTCATGAATGTAACGAAATAAAGCTAAGGGGAAATGCAGCACTGAAAAACAACAGAAATGTGAGAGGAGAAGAGCCATTGAAAGCTCTTAAATTTCCTGACACATCACAGTCACAAACCCCTGCGCTAAATATATGTGCTGATCTGCTGTGAAAATTCACTGTTCAATTGCTTTCAGAGTTTTTCATTTCTTACCTATAGTGAGGTAGTTTGGGCTGACCATTGGGCTTCATTACAGAGCACAGAGGGCTACTGACTGGTCCAAGGATATTTAGAGGAATTTTTTTACACATGTCTAAGGTAAGCCTGTTCTTTTCCATTTATACATTAACAAAAAAAAAGGAGAGAGTCAGTTTACCATAAATCCTGTAATAGCTGGGGGTGGGGTACTGAATTTTATGAATAAGTGAGCAAACAAATGATTAAAAACAAGATTACTACATCATAATGAAAGTGTTTGTTTATTTGGGCAAGCATAATTTCTATATGACAATATGTAATGTTATGCAGATAAATGTATTATGGAACCAGGTGGCTAAATTAAGTGAAGAAACACTCTACACCAATTTGAAAGTTAATGCAATCTCTCGGATAATTTTTAGGGGAATACAGTGTTATCTTGGATTACAGTTTTATAGAAATGTTGCAGATAGGATAGAGTGGAGCAGTGACCAGTTACCCAATTCTGAGAAGCAGGTGGGCTGTTTCAGTCATCACCAGGTCCACACTGGTGTCTCTCCTTAAGGAATCTTGTGTTGCTCCAGTTATTTCCATCTGGCCTTCAGCTTACATGTACATTGCTTTCAATCATCTTTTGATTCATGCTTCTTTCAACAATTATTTATTCCAGGAACTGAACCCTGCTTCTTACTGTAGTTATTTCCATGCGTTTTAGGTCCCATTCTTCTGCTTATCTTAATTTTGCAGAACATGAGCACTATGAGTGACTTGTAGATGAGATTTACAAATGGAGTTTTATATCAGCCATATTTTGCAAGCCTAAGGTTACACAAAACTTAGCCTTGTCTTTTTGCCATGAATATTCAATCTTTATAGGTGTCTTGTTTAACTTAACATAGCTATCTTTTAAAAAACAACCAAAAGAACTTACACTGTTGGTCTATGTAAGTATAGTTAACAAGCCTCCACCTAACATATTTTATTTCATATGATCGCTAACCATGTAGAATAATAGATTCATAGAAAATTAAGGTTGGAAGGGACCAACCTTAGGAAGGAGGTCATCTAGTCCCCCACACTCCGCTCGAAGCAGGACCATCCCCAACTGTATCATCCCATTTACCAGTCAACAGGATTTTGCCCCACAATATAGCCAGAATGGCACAAAGTTAATATGTTTACAAAATGATACCCTTTCTACATAGGACAGAGCTAGAATAACTGGTTCTACATTACCTGTGCTAAGCCTTTGGAAGTGTTGTGGTTGAAGCAATCTACACTCTTATAGTCTCTAGCTAGTATTATAACTCCTCAGAGGCTGAACACTGTCATCATTTGTAGCAGTCTTAAGGCAACTGTGAGTTTGCAGTTACACATTACCATTAGCATTTACTAACTCTAAAAAATATTAAGTTGTGTTAAAAGTAGTTTGTGCTATAAGCAGTGACACATTAAGGGTTTCTACCCTTGCTAATGTGCACAGCACGGACCTGCCACTAGAGGCCTGGTAAACAGGGGTGTGGCTAGGAGCTGCCAAGTGTACTCCATGCCTTCCCAGCTCTCTGGCTGTCTAGTGGCAGCATAGGCTCCAGAATCAAGCTGCATCACCCGAGACATCCTGGAGCCAGTCTGCTGACCCTTGTGGTGCCTGGCAGGTGTCTACGGGAAAAAGCGTGGCTGGGTAAGTGAGAAACTGTCAGGGAGCTGTGGGGTCTGGTGGGGCTGGTACAGACTTGTGCATCTATCTGTTCCCTACCATGGCTGCCCACGAGCTCCCAACTTTCCACCCCACTTCCTTCTTTATCCCTACTCCTCTTCTTTCCTCGCTTTCCACTCATTTGCAGCTGTCCAGCTGTCTCTAGTTGTCAGTCCAGAGCAGTTGAGTTTTGGATGTTATCTAGCCCATGCTGGGCATGGTGCCTTCTGGGACACCAAAGGCTGAAAATTGCTGGTATTAGTCTTGTGGAACAGACTGAAGTCACTACAACACAAGCTGGTACACTATAACACCAACAGAAGATAACCCGCCCCTGAACTCTCTCTGATACTCTCAGAGGGTACTTAGCTTGTCTTTTCTGACTTTACATGTGAACACCCATCTTAAGAGCAGTTAACACATTTGAAAGGTAACTACACTGTAATTCATGTTGAGACCAACCTGGACCTTTGAAGCTTTGAGAACTGGAGGACAACAATAGAGATGTAAAAGGAGTGATCCACTTACGTTAGGCAGCAAATGGAGCTCAGCTGACTGGGAGGACTAGAAGCCAGAAATCTTGCATTGGAAAGACATATTAGGTTGTTTGTGTCCAGCTTTCTGCAGTAGCAATGTTCCAGCTTCCTTCAGTACATTTTCTAATATTCCATTTAGTTTGGTTCTCAAAGTGCCATTGAGACCTCTGCTGCTTTCCTCTGGAGATTATTTTTTACTTTATATTAATTGCAATATACTGCAGTGCACTTTATGAGAGAACAAAGGGATTTTTTTAAAATGGAAAGCTATTACAGTACCTTGCTGTTAGATCTTTGTGAAGAGTGAAGGCCATCTTTGTGCCATGAGACTTACTGGAATTGTATTGGTGGGCGCCTACATGAGATGTAGCAATGTGCTACAGTGATGTAGCATTGGCAGGCATAAACTGTGATGCCACAGCTATGTCACGGTAGCAATGCACTCCCTCACTATTGCGCATTGTTATGGTGACATAACTGCTAAAAATAACTGCACTGCTAGCACAGCACAGTACAGGCTGTTACCAAAAGGACTAAATGACAGTGCAGTAACAATGACACCATAGGGGCGCATGTAAATGCACCCACGATGTACATTTTTTTTTTGCATTTATGTTCTCATTATTGGAAATGATATACTTTTTATATATGTTAATGATCTAATTATAAGGACTCTGTAACTGCGTGCCAGATCCTAATTTCTCCACAGAGACAAACAACTGTTAACTGACTCACTCTGAAAACCAGACTAAGTTGGTCTTAGTTTCAAACCACAAGTATAAGTATTGGTCTGTCTTGGAGGCAGAGACAAATAATAATGGGGAAAGGACAGTCATAGAGAAAGTAGCCCAAGAAATCTCTAAATTTAAGCAGTAAATTTATTCACTGGGATTACTAGGATCCTCAGAAGGTGCTAAGTATGGATCCACCCTGTGGATGAAGGCCATTTGCTTAAAAAGAGCTGCAAAAGCTTAGAGGAAGACTCATATGGAACAAAGTACTATGGCATTTTCTTTGAAGTAGAAAGTCTCCAACTGTGTGACAACTATTTATCATGTTCAGGTGATGTGCCTGTGAAGAGCAGGTCTGTTGTGATAGTGCTGATGTAGAAAGAGGGCAGGTGTTTGTAATGTTAAGCCATGAAAAGATGTGCAAAATAATAACAGAATAGTGGGGGGTGGGGACAATTAAGTGAGATAATTAAGAGGCTAAGATGATCATGGTAGAGGGTGGATAGTTGGCATGTAGTGATGATTCAGATGCCATCATTCAAATTTTAGCTGGCTATTTTGAGTTGAATAAGATGGGTGATCTAACCCTGTATAAAGAAAAAAAAAGAATGTTCTTGAACTTGCACAAATTAACTTGGAACTATACGTATTGTTTGATGGTTTTGCCTTTTATTGTAGCTCAGGCTTGTTAATTTGCAAAGAGTTCAGACTTCTTGACTCAGTAATGACACAGGGTAAAGTGTCCACAAGTGAATAGATAGCTACATAAAGTATCTTCTTTTTTGCTTGCAGTGTCTAATATTTGCCCAAATGAAGAGAAACTGTGAAACAACACTGTGACAGCAAAGCTAGTAGCCTATTCAACCATATTAATTGTTGCGGGTCATCTTGATCGGAGATTGCAATACCTCATTTGAATCTAAGACTTCTTGGTTGGATCCAGACATGCAGGCACAGGCAACTTCTTTGCAAGGCAACCTCATTGTAGCATTGCGAAGAGGTGCTGCAACCTCTTTGCAATGCTACAAACTACATGCCTGGCATGTTAAAAACTGCCCCATGCTGCAAATGTGCAGGGAGGGGGCAAAATTTGCTACTGGGAAATTCTGTGAAAAATGCTACAAAAAAGTGGCACACCACCACAGGAGTGTGTGCCAACAGACACAGAGGGTCAGTCCTCCAGGGAGATGCTTTAGCTGCTGGCCAAAGTGTCTCTTCTCCTCTAGTTGTCCCCCAGCTCCTCCAGCACAACAGGTGCCAGGAGGAGTGGGGAAACAGCAGTTTCCCAGTAGCGGGGCAATTTGCTCACATCAAACACAAATGTGTGCCGCTGCTTTTTTTGCCTCTGCAAGCACACACCTCTGTATGTGGCGACATGCCCCTTGATTACAATAAAAACCAAGGCATATGTAAAAAAGAAGCCAACTTTGGATGCTACTGACCTCTTCTTTATTGTTTAATGATTAATGAGCAGATCTGAGAAGATGTGAGTACAGGTTCTCTTCAGAAAAATATCTGAAGATTAAAATGTTTATGGAGCTAGCATTAGAGTATTCTCCAGCTGCCAGTAAGGGTTACATTTTGCCCTTGGTGCACAATCTATCATAAGGAAAAAAGGATAATTTTGTCTTCATGACTAATTTAATCTTTTTTAAAGCTGATTGGGAAACGTCAGTGATATGATGGAAATAATTTTCCCCATGAGAAGAAAGGCATTTGGGATTCTCTTGTTCTTAATGTTGCTGGGTAGAACAACCCTTAGACTAGTGTCATCAGAGGTGGGGTTGGGAGGCAGAAGGCAGGGGGGGTAAGTGTTGTTACTTCCCTACTGCCTGTCTACTTGCAGTTTGACCAGGATATTGCTTCCCTCATCTGGCCTTTGTTTAGAATTTACCCCCACCTTAGCAAAAATAAAATAGAGCCAACCAGCATTTTAATATAAGACAGTGGCTTACAGTGACAAGGCAGGAGTGGGGAAAAAGAAGGTTTGTACATACTGAAAAGGTTTCCAAGCATAGTTTGGTTAGCATACTTCCCAGTGTAGATGCAGGTATATAACAGAATGGTTGGTGTGGTTCCCCCTCCCCACTCTCCTGCCAGCATAGCTATACCATCACTCTGCACAATGTAAGCCAAACTGATAAACCTACTTCTTTGCTAGTATGCCTGTACCAGGGTTTTTTTTCCAGGACAATTGTCAGCTACTGGGTGTTACCTTTTTCACACCCTTTGCTAATGTAACTATGCTGACAAAACTAATTTGGGCTACACTTCAAAGATCCAAGAATACATGTAGTCCAGGAGTGAGCAAAATGGTGTATCTAGCAGGCAGCCAGACTTCATTTCCCAGAAGCCCCTGCCTGCATGGCTGGGGCCAGTCTCCATGGAGACGCCAGCCACAGGTCTGTGCTGTGATAGTGCAAGGCTGGGGTTGCCATGGAGACTGGACCCACCGCACTGGCAGGGCTCTACTCTGGAGCTGCTGGGATCTTGCAGCAGGGGCAGCTTGGTTTGGGGGCAGGGCAGAGCCGCGATCTGCAGCCTACATGCTCCAGGCAGGGGTGCACAGGGAGCAGATCACAACTCTGCCCTGGACCCGACCAGACTGCCCTTGCTGCAATATCCCAGTGGCTCTAGAGCAGCCCTCTGCCCTGCCTTTCCCTGCCCTGCCCTGGTGTGTGCCCTGCCAGTACAGTTGGGGTCAGTTTCCATGGAAATCCCAGTCTTGTACTATCACAGTGCAGCTGGGATTGTGGTCTCCATGGAGGCTGGCACGAGCTATGCAGGCAGGGGTTGCTGGGAAATGGAGTCCACTGCTGGCTGGATCCGGCCCATGGGCCAGCTTTTGCCTGCCCTTGATTTAGTCTTTGCAACATAATGCATAGTTATATAACAATAAACACAATACAGTGTACATGGTTCTAAAAGAGGAAAAGGAATTAGTGTAATTGTACTTATTGATATTTTTCTAATTTGTTGACCGTATGTGAAATATGGTGCTGAGGAAGACAGCACTTGAACTAATATGGATTAAATTGATACTGTGTCCCATGGGATTATCTCAATTAAGTTGGAGGATACAGGGCTAGAATAAAGCTTTTACTTGCTTCTGTCCCAATGGGAGATCTTGCCTCTACCCCAATGGGAGATCTAAACAAGATTCTGTTATGCAACTTGCATATAAAGAAACAAGATGATTGCTGTACATAATCCTGTTTGAAATGCAGCACCACCAGGCTGATTATATATCAGTATGTAGGTGCAATTTGAACATAGTCTAAATCTGCTGAGGGAGGGCACTCTTCCTATCTCTAATCAATGCAGTTCCAGTAATGACTAATATATGTGTTTCTTCAGTTGGTAAATGATTGGGAAATGTTATGTACAACAGCTACATGTGTAGGGTAATTCCTTAGCATATGAAAAGGAAAAAATATACTCCTCATTATTGTATCCTAATGGTAATGTATATAAAAGTTGAGTGCCCCATGTGGTGAAAAGACGATCATGTAGTACACATTACAGGTATTGCACAATTGACTGGTTAATCACACAGTTACCTTGAAACCAGCTACACATGCAGAGTAGTTCTCACACCATAAAAGGCTCAAACCAGCTATAAAGTAGACTTAAAAAATGTGTATTAACATTTATAGCTGGTTTAAAAAGGGAACAATATTTCCTTGTTCAGGGGTATAGGATTTGATCAGTTGATCTACCTACTTACATGACTATCTATCTATGTGTGTGTGTGTAGATTCACAGATTAATAGACATTAGGGCTGGATGGGACCTCGGAAGATCATTGAAGTCAGCAGGGATCATAGGATCCCAGCAAGATAAGCATCCAAATGTCTCTTGAAGGCGTTCAAAGGAAGTTTTTGAACCACCTCCAGTAGCAGTCTATTCCAAACCTTGGGGGCTTGGACAGTAAAAGAGTTCTTCCTTATGTCCAGCCTGAAATGGTCGCAGAGGAGTTTGTGATCATTCAATCTTGTCATCCCTTGGGGTGCTCTGGTGAACAGATGTTCCCCCAGATCCTGGTGAGCACTGCTGATAAACTTACAGGTGGCTACCAGATCACCCCTGAGCTTGCACTTTTCCCTAAAGAGTCCCATGGCTCTCAGCCTCTCATCATAAGGTCTGTTTTCCTGACCTCTGATCATGTGCGTGGATCTCCTGTGGACTCTCTCAAGCTCTCTACATCCTTTTTGAATTGTGGAGCCCAAAACTGGATGCAGTACTCCAGCTGCGGCCTCACCAAGGCCAAGTACAAGGGGAGAATGACGTCCTATGATATGCTTGAGAAGCATCTATGGATGCAAGCCAGCGTTTTGCTCGCTTTACTAGCTGCACCATCACATTGATGGCTCATGTTCATCTTGTCGTCGATCATGACCCCCAAGTCCCTTTTGTCTGTAGCACTATCCAGAGGAGCACTGTCGAGCCTATAAGCATGCTGCATGGTTTTTCTTCCCAACGTGGAGAACCTTGCATTTTTTGGTGTTAAACACCATCAGGTTCTCATCCACCCATTTCCTGAGCCTGTCAAGGTAGCCTGGATCACCCTCCTGTCCTCAGGTGTGGACGCTTTACCCCAGAGTTTGGTGTCGTGTATGTGATAGTGAATATTTTTTGTTCTCAATAAAATTCTCATAGAAATGACTGGAACTTTAAGTGAAGAAGGTTCTTGCATAATGGTCTCAGTTTGGTAATAGTATCAGCATGGCAGGCCTCAGAACCTTTGGATGTTCACAGGACTGTACACTAACACAGGTATTTAACCTGTGGGTCCCACTGCAGGGCTAGGAACTGTAGGCCTTATTCAAAACCCGTGACAACGACTGAGAATATTTCCATTGGTTTCCATGGATTTACCATCATATTTTTAAAGAAAACTAGAAGATTAGATTCCCTAGTAGATGCACTGGTTATGTGGTGGAAAAAATGCAGATTTCTATAACCCTTCTCCCTATACTTGTACTTGAATGTGGGAAATTGAACATACATTTTGTGTATTTTAAAAGTAGTTATACACGTAAATCTTGGTATACTAAGACAAGACTTTTTACTTTCTTTGCACTTTATCTGGTGTAATGGGAGCAGGAGATAGCTAGAATACTTATGGAAAGCAGAAAAATGGGCTAAACAAAGAGGAAGGTGTGAAACCCTTGGCATACTGCCAAGTCATGCTGTGCCAAAATTAGATTTTCAAATTATTTCTGTCATTTTCATAAAGCCCATAATGCTTTGTGTTAAAAGTCCTAAAGCTCTTATAACTTGAGATTAGAAAAAAGTGAGATGTTCTCATCCTGCAAGCCATTCTGGCATGCTTGGAAGCTGAGATACTTCAGCATATTGCATTCATTTGAAAAAACAAATGCCCTTCTCCCTGGCATAGCCTGGAAAATATTTCCAATTCTGCACAAAGTTATGAGGACAGATATGAAAAGTAAAACAATTCATGCAGGAGTAGCTGTTAACTGCTCAGCTGGGCTGATTCCTGCTTCTAGTGTTCCCAATTAATTTGCTTAATTTAACCTTTAAAAATGTCATTCCCTGCCCCTCCTTTAAAGATAACTGACAAATGTGATTCTTTTCTGGCTTTTAAGAAACTTATGCCTTTGGTTTGACAGTAGAAACTCTTTGGGATGACTGTGAAAAAGGAAAGGATACATGCAAATGCTATCTCCTGGGAACTACGGATAATTTTATGCCACTTATAGGCATTATAATGTAATTAATTTCGTGCCTTTTACTCATCAGAAAATATGAAAGTGCAAAGTGTCATAGATAAAATTACTCAATGTACCCTTTAGAATTGGCTGATGCATGTCTGTACTATTCACCACATACCGGAATTGTCGGCATCTGGTCCTAATGAACTTTATAAATACCTCCACAAGTTTAAAAAATATAAGATCTATCATGTTGACATACCTTTAGACTTTGCAGTTTTCACATTAATGAGCCTTGCATTATGTTAAAAACAAAGTTCTTTTTTCATTTCTACTAACATTTCATTCTTAACTGTAGTGACCACTGGTATCATATGCAGATAACGGTGAAAAATGACAATACTAAATACTTTACAAATAAGTTTTAATTCATCCTATTTGCCATAATACAGAATGATGCAATTAGTAATGATTTTTAACTGCTGCTAAGAAGGTGTCGTGTATCAATTTTGTCACATGAATTAGTTGTTATGGCAGTAATATAATACCAATTATTCTTTGGAAGGCTGCATTAGATAAGTTCTATAATGAATCTGTCTTGTTGCTTTCCTTATTTATTTTGTATGTAATTATTAATATACCATTATCATATACACTTAGTACTTAATTTTTCAGATATGCTTGTATAGATTTTTTTGGACAGAATATGTTTCCAAATGTTTTTATAGCTTTTTTTCCCCCCTCCAATGAAAATAAGATCAGTTTACTCAAATTTTAATTAAGTATACTTCCATTACATTAGTCACAGTTCTTTGTTTTGTTTTTTTCCCCCAAAAACATGTTCATCAATAACAGGTTGTTTGCTTGCATAGTAAGCTGATCTCAGTTGATGGTATTTGCTAAGTGTGTGTAACTGTGCATATCGTTTTTAGATCCTTGGAATAAGTACTGCCATGAAATTAATGCCACAACAAGAAACACATATATTTCATCCACAGTTAAGATCCCCAGTACATCCCTTCAGTTATCCCAGAAGTTCATTATTTGATGCAAAATACTTAGTTCAGAACTAACTTTAGTTAAAATCTCCTTTTATTAGATAGAGCTGTGATTTTGGGGTGAAAGTTATTTCACCCATATCAAACCCAAGTATTTTCAGGTGTTGAGAAAGGGAAAACCAACAATGGTACTTAATTTTTTTTTTTATATCTATTGCTCTTATTCCCAGATTGTAAGGGCTAGAAGGGACCTTGCAAGATCATTGGGTCTGGCTCCACTGAACTAGGCAGGAAAGACAACTGGGGTCAGATCATCATCCAGTCTCCTCTTAAAGATTTCCAGGGTAGGTGCTTGTACCACCTCTGGAGGAAGCCACAGTCTGGACACCCTAACTGTAAAGAAGTTTTTCCTAGTGGTAAAGCTGAAACAGTCTTCCAGGAGTTTGTGGCCATTACTTCTGGTTTTCTCTAAGGGTGCCCCAATGAACAGTTATTCTCAGAGCGCCTGATGTACACCCCTAATGTAGCGGTAAGCTACTACCAAGTCCCTTTTCAGTCTTCTCTTTTTTAGGCTGAAGACTCCCAAGTCCCTCAGCCTTTCCTCATATGGCTTGCTGTGCAAGTCTCTGATCATATGGTTGGCTCTTCTCTGGACTCTCTCAAACTTTACCACGTCCTTGTTGAAGTGCAGCACCCAGAACTAGACGCATTACTCCACCTGCGGTCTCACTAATGCTGAGTAAAGTGGAAGAGTAACTTCCTTGGTTTGCTTGAGATGCATTGACCGATGCATGCCAGAGTATTATCTGCCCTGCTGGCTACAGCTTCACACTGCCGGCTCATGTTCATACTGTGGTCTATTATTACCCCCAGGTTCCTTTCAGTGATGGTGCTGGTCAGTGTAGCGCCACTGAGCCAGTAGGTATGTTGGGGATTGTTCTTCCCCAGCTGGAGCACTTTACATTTCTGTATGTTGACCTTCATTTGGTTCTGATGAGCCCAACTTGCTAGCCTATCTAGGTCCGCCTGCATCTTCAAGCATGACCACACTTCCCCATAACTTGTTGTCCGCAAACTTGGCCAGTGAGCTCTTCACCCCCACATCCAAATCATTGATAAAGATGTTGAAAAGAGCTGGACCAAGCACTGACCCCTGAGGGTTTAAAGTTATACTTTGAAGTCTAGGGCAGATAAGAGGAAGTTAGGGCCTGGGCTGATAAGAAGTGTTCAAAATATAGCTAAACAGGGTTCAAAAGTCATAAGTTAAACTTCAGAAAGTATAAGATAAATTTAAAGATCAGGTTTCCCATGGCTTTTCCACCCCCTAACTGCAGAAAATATGAGTGCAAGCAAAGGAAAAGAATGCTTGTGCCTTACACTGGGTAAAATGTAAGGCAAAGGAGTGTAAGATGTCTTTAGTCATTCTTATGATTCTAGGCTGCTTCAAAGGCTGAAGAGGTTCTTGTAGTCATTCTGGGTGCCTATACACGAGTATAGCCTATACAAGACTGCCCTGATGTGCTGGAATTCCAGAGCGTCAGAGCAGACTCAATGAATGCCCCAGGGTTAACCCCTCCCCTCTCCCCCTGTGCAAGGTAGCAGTGTGGGAAGTGCTTGCATGTGTGGCATCACAGATGTGTCTGTAGCTCCACGTACCACATGCCCGTGCTCATCTGGATGTGGCCTAAGAGGGCAACCTGGCTCTGCATCTCCCTCAGCACTACAGCCTTCTCTCTTCTGCTCTCTACCCTTCCTGGGGGGGCGGTTAACTTCCTTTAGGGCCAGACAGTCAGCCCCTGCCAGCTGGCCCAGTGCTCCTAGGCAGGCAGGCTGTTACCCTCTAACCCCCTGCAGCTGGGATTCAACCCCTAAGCTATACCTCTTGTTACAGGGAGATTTTATAACAATCTCCAAATACCTGAAGGGTGATTAAATAGATAATGGAAATAGGCATTTCTCTGTAGCCTTAGGGGACTAATAGCAATGGCTTTAGGCTGCAGCAGAGGAAATTTTAGGTTGGAGATTAGGAGGAATTTACTAACTATGAGGGTGGAATGGTCTGCCTAGAGAAGTTGTGGAAGTTTTCCAGTTGCCTTAGAAGTTTTCAACAGCAGGTTAGATAGACATTTGGATGGGATAGTCATCCTTGACTAAACTGTTTTGAGTAGAGGGCTGGACTAGATGACCTTTTGGGATCCCTTTTAGCCCTTCTATCCTATGACCCTATATCAGGAATCTTCCCTTCCATGCCAGGACTTGTGAGACTGTTGCTAGTTCTCTCCTTTACAATTTAGACCACAGAAATGGGCTCTCCTCTTTTTTGTCTACTTTTCACTAACCTTTCCTTGAAGTTTTTTTTTTATGCATACCCTGGATACTTTTGTGATTAAATAATTTACAATGTAGGCACAAGTCTTGTTTTTTCATTAACATTTTTCTCTAGGTTTTTTTGCTGTTCCCTTAATATCTTCTTTAGTTTTATGATGCTTTGCATGTGTATAGCTATTGAATGCTTTGTAACAGTGGTTGGCGCTGATATGTCTTTGACTGAGTGATCTCATAAATAGTCTTGATGATGAAATACATGTTATCTTCACACACCTGTTCCCAATATCATTGTCTGTCTAGCATATGGAGAATGGTGCAACATGTGCTCTAACAAATATATTTAGAAGTGTCCTTGAAAACTGTTTTCAAATTTTAACTCAGAACTTGTGCACTCATATTACATGCTAGAGCAGCACAATTGTTCCACTTCACTAATACATTCCCAGTATAAACATCTTTTTCTAGACCTTCTTTCATAAGGTTATAACATACCTTCATAGATTTACTTCGGGTGCAAATTCCAGAGGTAATGAAAGGAAACCCAGGGAACCCTACTTGAGGCTTCACTTTAGATAGATACTAATTTAACAGGATTTGTAGTCTGTTCTTCCTAATCAAAATAACTGGCTTAACAATAACTTTGAAATGAGACTTGATCACTGCCATGCCATAGAGAAACATTTTAATTTAAGGCAAAGCCAAGAGAAGAAGGATGTGCATAAGACAAACTACCCAAGGAGAAAGTCATTATGTCCTTCCACCTGTTGCATCATTCTCCATAGTTAGATCAAGGATGGACAGCCTGCGGCCAACATGTCAGAGGCAGCCATTGTGTGTGACATGAAGCAGACTGCGGAGAGGCTGGCAGCATAGTGGCAGCATAGGGCAGGGACCAGAAAGAGCATCAGATTAGGCAGGGAACACAAGGCAGGAAACAGAAAGCAGAGCAACAGCTTGGTCAGGGAGCATAGGACAGGGAGAAGAAAGGTAAGCTTCAGATAGCATAAGAGAAAAGGATAGGAGCAGCACTTGGAGAGGCTGTGGGGATAATGTTGTGGCATGCCTGCCAAAAGAGTTGGCACCGCTGGGTTATCATTATTCAATGATATTCGGTGTATGGGGTTAAGATGACTCATAGCTTCATAGATGCCAGGGTTGGAAGGGACCTCAACAGATCATCGAGTCCAACCCCCCTGCCTAGGAAAAATCAGGACTCTAATTATGAAATCCCTATGTCAGGCAAAAACAGAGTGACAGATTTACCAGTGGTAAATTAATAGCAAGAAGAGGGCTGGAATAGGTGTTCTCTCTGTTTTCTGCGTCTTTCTACTTCAGTAAGTTGGTAAGTAGCTCCGTTTAGTTCCAGGCCTGAGGACTTAAGGGGTTTCTTACTTCTCTGAAAAGGCACAGTTGTCTCAGACACTGATAACTAACCATAAAAAAAGAAGAAAAACATCCAAAACAGCTGAATGTTTGCCCCATCTAACAAAAGTAGTCAGATGTGAAACACTGTTTTTTGCATAAAGATAATCACACTTCTAACTCTTAAAGCTTTTTTGTGCAATTTTAATGCATATTACTGTCTGTAATTTTTCTTCATAAAATAGAAGGATTTTTACCTTGTTTTTGCATTTGACAGCAATTTAATTTCCTGGGGGTTTGCTTTATGAGAGTTTATTAGGATCCAGAATAGTTTATTTGTCAAAGACTACTACAGTCAAGCACTGATGTGAAGAAGCATCTTCTCGAATTTTGAAAAAGAAATTAGTTGTTGTTTTTTATAAAGCAACTTTCAATCTCAATCTTTTCAGCTAGAGGAAATACCAGCTCTTAGCCAGATGACAAATGAGTCTGATGTATTTCCTGCTATTCACATGAAAAAGGATGCTAAAAAAATTGGAAGTTAAATCTATCAGTCACAAACAAATAGTTTCCACTTTAGACTATAGAAATATTGGCTTGGGAGATTTGAAGGGGAGAGGCAATCAGTCAGCTCTCTCAATACACCTATGTTATGCTTATGGTAAATGCTAGCATTTTAGTGACAGGTTGTTAGTGCTACTTGATTTCTATTATGATTTAGTTAACCCTTTATTGAGGCTAAGGGAACTGAAAACCCCTGTGCCAAAGGAAGTTCATGGTAACTTGCAATTACTATTACTTTTTAACTCAAAAGAACTATGGCTACCTCATGCACCTTAAGTGCATTGGATTTCTCAGTGAAGAATGCCCTTTTCATGGTTATTGATTAATCTTTGTAAATGTTGCCTAACATCTAGGTGCATAGTATAGATCAAATGCAATGAGACATTAAATTGAGTGGTTCTTGAAAGATGACAGTAAAGAGCCTCATTCTTCCTTTAACTTCCCAAATGTTGTATGCAATTCTGCAAGATGTACATGATGAAAAAAAATTTTTTTTGGATAAACCTCGAAAGGCCAAGAACAGATGGACCTTTGGCAGGAGTAATTTTTCCTGCCACCCAAAACAATTTATTTCTTACATTATCCAACATCTACCTACTGTGAGGATCTTACACATTCCTTTGAAACATCTGGTATTGTTCACTGTCAGCAGCAGGATCATGGATTAGCTGGATTTTGTATTTAATCCACTATGGCAGTCCCTATAGGCACTTCTCCATGACACAATGCAGTAATATTTAGGTAGAGTTGAAGTAGTTCAGAGATTAGAAGCACTACAGATCCACATCTATATAGCATGGAGCTTTGCCTGGGTTGACATTCTCTGCTTCTTGGTAGTACAGATTAGCTTGGGTGGAGGGCCAAATTTTTGTGGCTACACTGCTTCAGATTCCAGAGCCAGAGCTTGAAGATCTCATTTTGAGTACCTGTATACCGTGTGGGGTTATGCCATGTAGACATAGCTCATGGGCATTTATACTTTTTCATCATGTGATGCACCAGAGATCTGCTGCTTTGGAACAGACTCGATTAATTAAGTCTGCTCTGCACTAAAACTGACGTGCACCGTGCTGTGCCACATGTGGTTATATAAGCAGTGAAATGCACATCAGTGAGAAGAAAATGGCAGTGGTGTGCTTTTGAACTAAAGCACCTCTGATGTGTTTTAGTTCAAAAGCACACCACTGCCATTTTCTCAGAACTGATGTGCGTTTCGCCACTTGTACAACTGCTAGCATCGCAGTGCTGGGTGCTTTTCAAAGCACCCGGCACTGCGACGCTTACATACGTAAGAATGCCCTCTGTGATTTAGACTCTTACATCTCACTTTCAATATTGTTTTAGTGGGGCTGGAGCAGTGTAGCCATGAAGATCCAGGTAATGTCTAAAATGCAAGGGTTTTTTTTTGTGATACCTTTTATTGGATTAAATGTAGAAGTGGGAGATCTGTTGGAAAGGTTTTGAGGCATCAAGTGTTCTTCCATGAGTTGGAACAAACCTGAAAGCTTGTTCAACAGGGCTTCAAACTATATAGTTGTTCCAATATTACTTTTATTCCTAAATCCTATATATTTCTGAAAATATTGTCCTTAGCATAACTGATGAAATTTAATTAATAAAACGTTATGCTAGGATGCATGGACATAAGAACATAAAAGTTAAGACTGCAATCTGTTAATAATAAAGAACCCTATAGATGTAGATCATTCTAAACAGGCAGAGGGTGCATGGAGGTAAAAGTACTTGAAAATCCAAAAGTATTAAAGGGTCCCTTTATCTAGTTAATTGTCTTGCTTCTCTTGTGGTGGTTGTCCTTTTGGTTGCACAATACGAATTCTTTTTCCTTTTCAGAAACTCATTCATCAGTAGCAGGCTGTTTGCTTGCAAACTGAACTGATCCAAGTTGATGGCATTTTCTGCTATATTTACTGGAATATAAGATGACTTGGAATAGAAGGCAACCCCTAATAATTAGATTCTATATGTAGAAAATTAATAAAGCTTTTATAATTTTCTGGGCATATGATGTAATAATTGGAGGTTTGCCTTGAATTTGTCCCCTTCCCATTGGTACAGCAGAGAAAATAAATCTGGAGGGATCAGATAGGCCCCTTGCACTATGCCTCCTGTAATTTCTTTCCCCTTCAGCCCTCCTTCCCTCTTCCTTACTGTCAGATCCTACTCTTCCTGGGCATACGCAAAAGAGGGGAACATTTAAAAACACTCATCTAGAAATAAGCACACCTATAATATTTTGCATATAGGCAAATCACTACATGTATCCACAGACTGTCATAGTTTATTGGCCTGAGCCCCAGCAGAGTCAACTGCATTTCAAACCATGGTGACTCCACAAGTCAGCACAGCTTAATGTGTGTATGTGCTCCAGGTATCCCCCACAAAGGATCCATGTGCCCGTTAGCCTCTACTTATGACTAGAACTGGGTGTTCTTGTCATGAGTCATGGGATTCTCCAAGAATTTATATGCTGATGGCACATAGGGCAACCTGGTCTAGCTCCATCTTATGGAGGGGTGGAGCCACACTAATCATATGTGATAGGCTGAGAGATGGGGCGATGTAGGGATTGTGGGTAAACTGTTTTGGACCCTATTTGGTGATGTTTGCCAAACATTTAATGCTGGTGAAGAAACAGGATTCATTAAAAATGGAAAACAAAGGTGCAGCTCAACTGTGGGAGTGAATAGGGAATTGAAATGTATTCAATGTAGTGGCCCACCATGACTTGAAAAAGAGTTGGCAATGAGGGGGACTATGCACAATGGCCATAACAGGTATCTGTTTCAGATGGGTTGCACTAACCTGTTTTTTGTAGATTGTCTAATACAGGTCATGAATTTTATAATCATATATGGCTGTTGGGTTTCAAATATCTGTTCTCAGACAGTTCTCAGCTGTGTGATAGACTTTGGGTATTCTCTGGGCTTGCTTTTTTGGCTTAGTGTCTTTTCAACACCCTGCTTTCACCTGTCATGACTTGCTGGTTACTCAGTGGTCAGGTATAGTCATTGGATATGCTCAGTGGCCAGTGGTTTGCCTGGCAGTGTATGCAATGTTCTCCGTTGACCTCAGCCTTTCCGTGGAGTTGCGCCTCTTCTGCAGGTTACTCATTGTGACTGCCCAACAATGTGGAATCAGCTCTCTCAGCTCTATCTCCACTCTGCCTCTCTCCTTCCCTCTTGCCCTTTCTCTCAAGGAAACAAAAAAGAAAAACCTCCGAGGCTCTCCCCTCGGCTCCAGCACTTGGGGTATCTCACAAGGCCACCCCTTCCACAGCCCCTTCTCTCAGGGAAAATAAAAGAAACCAATCACCTGAGAGACCCTGCGTTCAAGCCTGCTCCTAGGCTTAACTGCGCCTGGCTCCTACCCTTTTCCTATTTCCCTTTTATATTAACTCCAAATGCCTTTTATATCCTCCCATGTCCCTGGGAGTTCTTCCCCCTCCTCCATTGACCTGGCCAGGAATGGCAGTGATACCCGCCCTGATTGCGGTCACCCTGGGGCTCCTCTCGGGGTCCTTTCCATCGGCGTGGGTCCCCGTTTGCCCTGGTTACTCTGCCTCTCCCACCTGGGATCCTGCTGAGCCTCCAGTCTGCTCCTGAGTCCTTGTCCAGGTCCAGGTCCCCTGCCGCCTGGCGTCTTCTGGTCTCCAGCTCCCGGTGGTCCCCGCGGTTCAGTGGGACCTCTGGTGGGGTTCTCTTCCCTTCCGGGTCTGGCCAGGGTCTTCTTTCTCTCTCTCTGTTTCTCTCTCTCTCTCTTCTCTCTCTCTCTCATTCCTTTCCCCCTTCTTGTGCAGTGTCGGCCGTCATTTTTATTTTCACCAGCTAGCGTCTGGAGCTGACATCACTGGCCGGCTGTATTTGTATAAACAAGTGGCTGGCGAGCCGCGTGGGCTCTTCCTTCCACCCCTGCTGCTCCATGCCTCCTGTTGTGGGTGAGTGTTTATTTGTATGTCCCTCTCTGGGACATCATGCTCCATGTTGGTTGCATTTAATCAACTTCAAAGTTGGTTTCCAACATGGTAAGTATTTGTAACTGTGCATATTCTCTTTAGATACATAAGTAAATATTGCTATAAAATAAATGTCATAACAATGACTACATATGTTTCATCTTTATTTAAGATCTCCCAATATATTCCCTTAGTTATTCCAGAAGTTCTTTATTAGATGGTAAATACTTTAGTTCAGAACTCACTTTATTCAAAACTTCTATCTCATTAGAGAGAGCTTTGATTTTTGGTTGAAAATTGCTAATATTAAACCCAAGTATTTGCATGGATGAAAGGCTAAGCCTAAGTGGGCATGTCTACACGTGTATTTACATGTGCCTAAACTTAATACACCTGTGCTTAAGGTGTATTAAGGTGATTTATACATGCATCTACATGTGGACACACCAAAGTGCATTAAGGCGCATTAAATTTAAGTGTGAATAGCTAAGTTGCAATAGTGCACATGCAGACACATTAATGCACATTAATACTGCATCTGTCCATTGACGCACACCACATTAATGCGGATTAGTGCATCTACACTTGCGCTAATGCAACTTAGCTGTTTGTGGCTAAATTTGATACTTGCTTCATGAAGGTATTAAATTTAGGCTCACATAGCCTTACATTGCCCTTTTTAAGGCACATTAAGGGTGTGCACGTGTAGACATGTGCCCTTAATGAGCCTTAAAAATGGCAATTTTAGGCTAAGCCCACTTAAGATGCATGTGTACATATACCCAGTTAGTGGGTAATGACATTTTAAAAAATAAACCTATATATCCTTAATCACTATTGTTGCTCTTATCATGAAAATACAACATTAAGCATTGAAGTTTAGAGCAGACCAGAGGAAGTTAGGCCCTGGTCTCATTTAGTCCCTATGAAATGAAACAGTACTGTCAAGTAGTATTCAAAATCAGACAAGACATGTTTGAACTGCAACCTGTTAATATTCTTCTAGTTGCATGTCCATTCTCTCATGTGCTCCTGGGAGGTTCATTTCATTCTGTCAACCAGAAACGCGATTTATTTCTCTCTCATGGCTATTATGTGTCTTGGGGATTACCTCTCCATACATACTCGGACAAGGGTCAAAGAAGTAAGGAACTGCTTTCTTGATTAATTTACTTGCAAGGAATTTTGACTAAGTGAGAGGAAGATGGTCTCATTTTCCTTACATGACTGGATTGGCCTAGAAAAGTGTCTTTTGGGGTGTCCATCCTTCAATCAAGTCTGTGGTTATGCCACCAGGAAAAGAGGTATGTGAAGAGCTTACATTTTTATTGGTTGCCAAACTGAAAAATAAAAAAAAGTAATGTCCTTCCCCACTTCCCCTTTGTGCCATTTGAACCTTAGGCCATTTGTACACATGCATGTGCCCCAGTGCCAGGAACTTTTAAAAGAGTCCGGCGCTGTGGTGCACACATTTGTATAAATGCCAAAATGTGCATCAAGATTGAAGGGGTTTTAGTTCAAAAGTGCACCGCTGTCATTTTCCGTGTGCTGATGTGCATTTTGTCATTTATATGAATGCATGTGATATAGCGCTGGGCACATCAGCTTGCATGCTCGGCAGACTTCATTAATCAAGTCTCCCCTGACGCACTAGATTTCCAGCACGTTGGAGCAGACAAAGGTACATGTATAAATGCCCTTAACTTCTGATGAATTTTTGGTGAGTTGAAAAAAAAAAAAGTCAAATAACATTATATTCAATGCAAAACAAAATATTTCACTTAATGCCTATGTATTTTTAATAAAATAAAAATAAAGGGCTAGATTCACAAAAAGAATGCAGGGGAGGAGTTTTTCCTTCTGAACTCCCAGAGCTCAGTGATTTGGGCCCACACTTAGAATAGAAGATAACCCAGTTTAGGTTGCCTTCCCATCTTACTCGGAGCAGGACCTCAAAACCCGGGCTTCTATCTCCAAGAAGCTTCCCTAACAGCTGGAATATGACGGTATTCTTTGATTCTATTCTACTTTCCAGGAAACCAAACACTGTGGAAATCTACAATGCAGAACTCTCAGTGCAGAACTCCCACTGCTTGTTACCTATAATTCATCAGAAATTTCTGAATGAAGGAATCCTTTTCTCAAGATAACTGAAATTTACTATAAATGCTTCTCTCTATTGGTTAGATGACGGCTGACTACCTACCATGTTATTACTGAGTAAGTGAATCACAAACAGCTGCAGTACTTAATATATCCAAGAGGAATACAAAAGTAGTTGAGAAACAATATCTTCAAGGAGCCTCTATGTACAAATTATGATATATGCTGTTCTGTAGAAAGCAGTCTTTCCTGCACTTTCCATGCAGCTGAATCAGTTATCTCTCTCAAGGATAATGCCAAGTATTTCTTGTTGTCTGTGTAACATAATAGTGCCTTGTTTTCCCCGTTCCCTTAATAGCAAGCAGCATGCTAGACATTCTGAAGCTCTTAAGAAAAAGTGTTTTCTGTTCTCCTTGTGCCATCCAGGTAAGGGCTCTGCCTACTCCTACAACTGAACATTGTAGAAATTGTAAAGGGTCCTTCAAATGTCTCCAGCAGCACAAAGTAGCTGGAAACTGCCCTAAAGGGCACAACCAAGGAGTTCCTTAACACAAGAACCTTCAGAAAATGAAGAGCTTGCATCGCTCACTTCCACTTTTTCAAGAAAGAGACCAGGATGGTTGGTTTCAAAGGTGAAGCTGGGCAGGGCATAAGGACTCACACAAAATTCCTCTAGATCTTGCGTGGGTAGCTGTGGCCGGGAGTGTTTGGACAATTTAGGGTATCTCTAAATTACGTTGGGAGCCACTCTGCTTCCAACTGGCCCAGCACCAGGGATATGGAAACATGGGCTAATACTAATGGTACCTGAACACTCATCCCTATTCTAATTAAACAGACTAAATAGTCTAAACTAGGCACATTCCTTCTTTCCTTCTGAAATCTTTTTAGTGTTTTGTCAGGTTTTTGTTTTGTTTTTTTAAACAATTTTCTGCTTCTGGGAATAACACGTGCTTTTCTTATGGGTGTTTCAGCATTTTCATTTCTAAACAGCTCTAGGATTAAGATTATCAAAATGAAAAATAATGGCAATAAATACTTTGCTTTGATATTTTTGAACTTAATGAAACTTGATTCAGGTTTGTATGTATATCCGAATGAATGTTTATATTGGTGCTTGTTTGAAATGGGTTACCTATTCCTACTTCATGTCTAACCAGATGGTTCTCTTGTTGTTTGTGTAGATACACATTTTTTTTTCTTTAATTCCAAATTTTAGTGAATTAACTCAAGGCTACCAGTGTTCTGGGAGAAAATGCCATAGTGTGGCTAATTTCACACAAAATTAAATGCCCTTGTCTCGAAGGTGGATTTTGACAATGTTGGAATATCTCTTCTTTGTGCTTTAATAATTACTTTAGTGTCTGCAGGCATACTTTTATATTCATTTTCAAATTTCTTCATTTCTTTTCCTACTTCCTACTTACACTGATTACTCTGATTCCTATTTCTTTTTTTCAGGACTTCTTGGCAGTTATCTCTGTACTGTTTTATTTAATCCTTGACCAATCTTGCTGCATTGAACCAGAATATTTTTGAAGTATGAATTTGAATGCTAATGCCATCCCTATAAAGTTCCATTTACATTATTAGCTCACACATTATAAAACTTAGTTATTCCTGTGCAAAGGGAGGCTGGTGTAATGCACTTTGTCTGCATTGTTTATTTTACTTTACAAACTAAATTTTCCCAAACTCAAACATATTTGGATCTTCTGCTGAAGCCTAGCTTTCGGGGCTCTCAGCAATAATATCTGACTGAATGCAAGAAGTGTGGTCTGGTGGTTAAAACTGAAGTCTGAGAGTCAAGAAATCCAGGTGATACTACTACAAAAGCTGTGCCACAAACATGCTGTTTGACTTTGATCAAATTACTTAGGCTCAGATTCTATTCTATTTATTTGATGTGTGAGTAGGTTTAGGCACCTAAGTGCTATTCTATTCTACATTGCTCAAGTTGCTAAAAAACTGTTAATACAAAACTTCAGTAGGACCCCTCCTTTTCCTTTTTTGGGTCTCAGCTTTAAGGGTTAGATGATGCTGGGCGTGTTTACATGACATGAATACTGTGCGTTTACCTAATAATACTGCACAGTAGCCTGGCGGTTAAAAACCATGCTAATAGCCATGCTAATTGCGCAGTGTTATTAAGCTAACGCGCAGTAAGCATCACAAAATAACTGTGTGCCGGTGCTAAAGTTAGTACTCTATTAAGCAAGTACTAAACTAAATGAGCAGTATCTAAGTCACATTAATGAACATGTAGATGTGCCTGCAATGTTGTAAAAGAAGATATGATATGAATTTTCAGGGATTTAAACAGTGTGGAATAAAATGGCACTTACTACCTAAGTCCACTTGGTCACCCAATACATGGATTTGAATCTGGCCCTTAAACTCTTTGTGCCCTGGTCCCTTTTCTGTAAAAGTGGGATTGCAAAGCCTGCCTTAGAGGTACATTGTGAAGCTGAATTCTTTAAATATACACAAAGTATTTTGAGCTCACTAAATCAAAATTTTAAAAAGTGAAGAATATTGAATCATATCAACTTGTATCTATAGGCTTCAGTGACTTTTTAATAAAGGTGATCTCTAATCTGCATACAATGATTGATTTTATGCACGATCACACACACACACACACACACACACACACACACACACACACACACACACACACACACACACACACACACGAGTGTACTAGGGCTGTGTGAAACAGCACCGTCCTGTTTCAACTTCTGTTTAGCTACTTCGAAGGGACAGTGTTTCATTTTGCTTCTTAAAAGCACTGTTCCATTTTGTTTCATTGAAACTGTTTCGCTGTTTCAAAGTTGTTTTGATGCACTTCGATGTTTTGCCCGTAGGCAATAATGGGGAATCACAAAAATGACTATAACGTTGTAATTTCTTTCCTGATTTGAATGAAAACAGCGGGGAGGGTAGCCCCTGCTGGGCCACAAAGCCTGTCAAGTTTCAAGGAAATAGATGCAGGGGTTCTGGGAAACTTCACCTCAAGCTGCTGACAAGAAAACTTGTGACATGTATGACTGTGTGTGTGTTAAGACATGCCCACACTGGTGCTGGGGCCTCTACATGACATGGTAGCAAGCCCTAATGAGGCTTCCTCCTCCCCTACAGCCTCAATTTAGTCCACCACTTTAAATAACAACAGGTAAGCAGCACAGTAGCACTAGCATCTCAGGCAGCCAAACTGTCACAGAGCCTTTCTTTCCCTTCCTGAAGGAGCTTCTTCTCCAGCAGCTTCCAAAAAACTCTCCCCGCCAGCCCCAGCCCTGGGGCTTAGATGTGCCAGATGTGCCCCCTTCCAGTCAGCAGACCGGGGACAGGTGCTAGGGGTGTAGGTTGTAGCCGTGTTGGTCTAAGGGCATGGCACTGGCAGACAAGGTTCTTTGGGTCAATCTGGTATCTTTTAGTAGACCAACTGAATAGTTGGAGAAATATCTCTGAGCAAGTTTCAGGCTGAAAAAGCTTTTTATCAGGCCGAGGAAACACCTACAGTTGGTGTGCGTGCTTTTCCTGGATGGAAGGATTAGTAGAGAAGTCAGAGGCTGGCATGCAATGCAGGCAAGAAAGTCAGTCAGTGAAAATGGAAATGGAGGTGTCAGGGGGTGAGGGACAGGCTGAGGGGAAGGGGTTGGGGAAAGGGGGATGTAGCAGGTAAAAGTGGAGAGGTACCCGGAGAGTCAGATATCTGACATGTCTGACAAGTGCCCTGATGGAAAATACGTAGGGACATCAAGCAACAAGTGCACACCAGAATGAGCGCACACCAAAAATCTGTCAGAGAAGAACAC
Organism: Crocodylus siamensis; assembly: GCF_052110815.1. NCBI lineage: Eukaryota > Metazoa > Chordata > Crocodylia > Crocodylidae > Crocodylus > Crocodylus siamensis. Next base: position 84,935,972 of record NC_143395.1, on the reverse strand, counting down.
CAAACTACCTGTCTCCAATCTCTCAGGCCTGGTCCTCAAAGGGGATTTACAAACCACTTTTCACAGATGAGCCTATGAGCTTCACTTTGTCAACCTCCTGGATACAGAAACTCATGGATTCAGTATAGACATTGGAATTCTGACACACTACAACCTGCCAGACATCTGACTCTCCAGGTAAGTCTCCACTTATATGTGCTACATCCCCCTTCCCCCACCACCCCAGCCTGTCCCTCACCCCCTGACACCTCCATTTCCATTGTCACTGACTGGCTTTCTTGCCTACATTGCGTGCCAGCCTCTGGCTTCCTTACTATTCCTTCCATCCAGGAACAGCACACACACACACACCACCTGCAGGTGCTGCCTAAGCCTGACGAAGTGTTTTTCAACTCAAAAGCTGGCATCCCAAGCAGCTAAGCTGAGCTCACTTGAAGCCTCACAACTCCACTGCAAGTAGCAAGCCTCAAGCCTGTCAAAGATGTGACAGGTCTCAGCTTTTCACAGCCAGGACTGTGCATGCGTGTGGTGGCTGGAGGTCATAAGATGCCTCCTATCTATCTGCCTTTCACTAGTTCGATCCTGGGGCTGTCATGCTGCCAGCAGTCCCACCAGGCCTCCCAACCCTGGCACGGTGCAATTTTAGTGGTCATGCCCAGGACCTACTCTTTACCCATAGCCCCAGCCCATACCTCCAAGTTTGTCCTGGCATGGGAGCTCAGCGGGGACATGTTCTTCTCCTGCTGGCTGGTAATACAATGAGTGACTGCTTCAGCTCTGAGAGCAGGACGTTAAATGGTTGTGAAACCCAAGGGTAAAAAAATAGAAGGAAGTGAGGACAGAGTGAGGAGGGTGCCACTCAATCTACACGTGAACTTAGGGAACCCCAGGACCAGGAGGTTCACCGTCAAGAACACCAGCTGCTTCACCAAACCAGGATCCAAGCAGGTGTGGTGGGGTGTCACTACATCCCCAGCAATGCTGAACCCCCTCTTGCTTGGAGCACTAGGTGGACAGGACAGGTGTTCCTGGGCAAGCGCAGCCAGATCTGGCTGCGGCTTGCCAAGTAGCCTGAGGAGTCGCACAGTGGTGGCTCCCTGTCCTCAGAAAGATAGGCAGCCACCAAGGCCTGAGTGCCACCTGCCTGATGGTGGGATCTGGTGCCTCTGGACTCCACTATGGAATCCATGCCCTTGGCCCACATCAGCGGCATCTGTGGTGGAGGAGGAGACTGGCTGGTGGATGGCATGCTGGCAAGGGACAGTGGATCCCCCTCTTCACATCTCCCCCACCTCCACTCTTCTGCTTCCTTGACTCTGTTAACCAGCACCTCCATCCACTGATCCAGGGTTTTGTTGCTGCATATGTTGATGCACTCCTTCACCCTTGGGTCACACATGGTGGCCAGCATGTGGACTGTACTGGACTGCAAGGGATCAAACCATTTCCTGATGCCCTTCTTCAGCTGCCTGACCAGTGCCTGCATGTCTGGTGATAGCAGCTTGCCCCAGCCAGGAACACTGATCCCCTGGAGCTTCTCCATCTGGTTCTGAAGTTCCTCACTACAGGGATCACCTGGCGAAGAAAGGCATTGCCAGTGCTGAGGCTCTTGGTAGCCTCGAGGAAGGGCTTGAGGACCACCAAGATCTGGGAGATGGTATCCTACTCAGCTCTGTTAAGGGGCCCACTGATCCCAATTTCTCCAACCAAGGCCATCTCATGGATAGCCTTCTGTTGCTCCACTAGCCTTTCGAGCATCAGGTATGTGGAGTTCCACCAAGTCTCTACATCCTGCATGATTTTGTGCTGATCTTCATATGATGATCTTCATCTCTGCCTGTTTGTCCTGCAGCATCTTGCCCACCTTGATGCTCCAGTGGAAGTAGCTTACCACTTTCCTGTATTTGGAAATGAGCTTGCTGGTAGTGCAGGCACCATCACCAGCAGACCTGTCCCCCTCTAAGGCATCCCTGGCAATGAGATGGGACTTGTGTGCCACACAGTGGATTCCAACAAAATTGACAACATGGACCACCTTGACCATATTGGCTCTACTGTTGGTGACCATGAACCCGCAGGTGAGCTTGCCTTATCCAATGAGCCACCTCTGCACTGAGTGGTTCATGGACCCCATGATCTCTGTTGCCACGTGGAACTCATTCATCACCTTGGCTTGAAGAAGAGTCCACAGATGGCCTGACTGGTCACACCAGTGCCCTGTGAGGGAGAGAAAGGCATCTCCACCCAGGCTAATCCAGATGTCTGAGGTGAAGTCTAAGGCCACCTGGGGACCTACCTTGTGCAGCTCCTCCTTGAAGTACTCCCTGCATGCCTCATAATTACCTTCTGTAATGTAATATGTATTTATGTAATATATGTAGATAATTGTATGTATTTATGTAATAAATAAATTATATAAATGTATGTATGTGTCCCTGTATAAACTGTATATTATAATATGCAATACATGCTATGCCTCCCTGCACAGTGAATGGAATGCACGCTGAGAGAGAAAGCACAGATTTCTTTTCTGGGGGGAAGGATCAAAATAGACTAACAAAAACACAAAGAGGATTTTGGGGGAAAAATAAATGGAAAGGAATGAATATAATAAAGAGTATTAGGAAAGCAAGAGGTATTGGATCCCATTTGCTAGTAACTAGCTAGCAAATAGGAAGTGATATCCTTTCTCTGATGCTGCTGAGCTGCTGGAAGGCACAGCTCAGTGAGCTGATCCCAAGGCACAGAGAAAGCTCAGTTCAAACAATGCTTTTTATGCCTTTTTTCTGTCCCTCCCCTAGAGCTCTGGGATTGGAAAGGACCTCAGGGAGGATCACAGTCACTGGCCAGCTACACATGTCAATATTAGAGCAGTCCTTCCCCCCCCCTTCCCCTTCCCTTTCCTTAGTTTCTCTTTAGCTGCAAACAAGCCCGACTTGGAAATTCAGAATATTTCAAAACTTGTGAAATGTTTTGACTCCCCTCATTTCATTTCGAGGCTGTTTCAAAGCCTTTTGTTTCATTTCGATTTTGTTGTTTCAAGCTTGAAACAAGTCAAAACAGCGTTGAAATTAAATACCTATTGAAATTTCAAACAGCCCTAGCATGTACATACACACATACGCATGCATACGCTACTTCATGTATAGAGTACCCTGGTTTTTCCATCCAAAGGTCCATCCCTACTCTTTTGGATAGATTCTACAATTACATTTTAATTACTGGCACTCCTAATTGTCTGGTAGACATATTTTGATACTGAAATGAGGAATGGAACATATTTTTCTTCTGAAAAGAGAATTAATACATCTACCATTAAACCATAAATATTTTAGTAGTTTTTAAAAATTTCTGTATAGTTTGTCACAACAGTGTGTCATTTTCCAAATTTCCTATCAAGACCTGTCTTATTTGCTTAATTTTGTTAAACGTTGTGGCTCAATAACTTCCGATGCTACATAGACGCTAATATTAATTTTGTGTTAAATGGATTTTTTACTCTGTACAGAAAACATTTAATTAGGATCTAGTTTTCCTCTGAGATGGACTATATCAGGCCACCAAGATACTCCCAAGTGTTGATCAGAATATGGTTGTTTTATTAATTTTGACCAAAATAACAACAGTTAATACTAGAAGACTTTTCTGCAATTGTATAAAAAGACAGCCAAAACTCTGTCTGGAAAAACACATTGCCTTTGTTCTGCCATAACAATTTTATGGCTGCACAAAGTGAAAGCAAATGGACATCTTTGTCCTTTGTTGTGACCCACTTTTTTCATGGCAGATATTTATTTGCATTATGGTGGGAAGAGCAGGCAGCCCACAGCTGGTAGACTCTCCAGCTGCCCTGGGCAGGTGCTCCCAGGGTTTGAGGGGCCTGGTTTTGCACACCCAGAGAATTCCTGCACAGGATCAGGTCCCTCAAGCCCTGAGTGTCCCTGCCTATCTTTCCCTGACTGGTAAGGATACAGGTTTTCCATAATTTTCACATGGAAAAATACAGATTTTCTCCTGTAAAGGAGAAAATGATGGATTTTCCCTTTTAAAGGAGAAAACTGTGGGAAACCATGGGTTTGTAAATAATGCTGGGACATAAAACATTTACAGACAGGTCAACAAGTGATAGCCTCAGCAAAGATCTGGAGCATGGCTTATACTCATGCCTCTGGATCTGTAGCAATAGGCCTTACCTGGTCTGGTGCTATCTGGTCATTTAGGCTGGGAAGCACTCTGCTTCCTAGCATGCAGTAACTAAGAGGGGGAGGGCATCAGTTTCAGAGATGAATTAGTGGGCAGCCACAAAATAGCAGCTGCTGTGCTGTGCATCCCTGCCACCAGCCTGGCTACAGTGGCTACAGCTGCTGCCCTTCCACTATCCAGGGCACAGAACTGCAAGAGTTATGCCTCTGTGTGTGTGCCATTGTCTGTAGAAACTGGCACGCTTTAGCGACTGTAGGTTATTTTGACTTCTAAGACAACCCATGCTATTCTTTTATCTATTCGTCTATAACTAAGATGCATTCTTAAATAATTGTACTCATCTTCAGTTATCTGAATTTTACCTCTAACTGTGAGTTTAGATTCTGCTGCTAATTCATTTATGTAAGGCAGCTTCCTGACTCTCAGAAATGGTTGTATAAAATACTAATAATTTAATTTGCTCTCATAGGCTATTAATCTGTCCAAATTGGCACATTTGCCTCAGTGTGAAATCTTCAATTATATATTTCTTGAAAAACATCAGACTGACCACAGATACGATTTCAAGGATTATTTAAAACTATAAAGAAAGATCAGTAAAATATAAAGATGTATCCTGCTTTCATCTAGTAAGTCTGTCGCTTTCTCTAAATTTAAAAAGCACTTGTCTGTCTCATTTTGAACAGTGGGTCAAATACCAGAAAAGTGTCATTTTAGGTTTTAAAATAAGTTTGTTTCTCTTTCATTTTTATTTCAATTTCCATGAGCAGTTGGGCAAGCTAATCTGCTTGCCATGGAAGTCCATGGAAAAGTATGTTAATTGCATGTCCTAATCCTATTCCACATGTCAATATTTATTCTGGGGGAAGGACCAGAAAACTACAAGTCAAATCCCACAAGTCACTCCCAGTGCAGGTTTTACTAGTGTTTGCTGGTGCTGGGATCTAATCGAAATAATTTGGGGGTGGGGAGTGGGTGGACGAGATCAAGGGGGTTGGCTTGCTGTGGGGACATTGTTCATCTGAGAGAGCTGGGGTAAAGAACCCCTCCCCCTGATTCTGTCAATCCCCTCCCCCACAAACCCTACCAACACCCCACATGGAGCTGCTAGCCTCTCCAAATTCTGCCAAGCCCCGCCATGAAGCTGCCAGCCCCCTGATCCACCTGCCTCTCCCACCACCCTAATTTACTTCAGTGGGCCTCCTGGTACCAATGAACACTGCTAAAACCAGCACCAGAAGCAGTTTGTGGGATATAGGGCCACCAGCAACACTGAGGTAGTGGGGAAGCTGTGGGAATCTGAGGGGGTTTGACGGGATCAGGGAGCATCTCCAATCTGGCTAAGTCTCCCACCCCCCAGGTCCACCTGCGCACCCCGCTAGCCCTCTTGATCCTGCTCCTCCATCCTCCTACCTCAATTTACCTTAGATCAGGCTCCCAGCACATATCTAATCACTGAGTTAGATTGAGGAGCTATTTTTAACCTGATCTAACTGTCCAGACTTGTCAGCATAATGATGTCTGTATGAAGCCCCAAAACAGAATCACAAGCCTGAGATTCAGAGCACAGAATCAGGTTTAGGAGTTCGAAGCAGACCAGAGGCACAGCAAAGCAGATGCTTTTGCTGGTCTGAGCAGCTATAGTCACTGGTGGTGGTGGGCTCTTCCTGAGGGATGACTCCTCCTGATTACCTCAACCTGGGACCTGGGATTGGATCTGCTCCAGCTGGGCCCCCGCTCATTATAGAAACAATATCACATAGCTTATCTGACCAACTGCAACAACTTAATACTGTTCAAATGTCAAGAACTCTCAGGCAGGATGCTCAGAGAGTTGCTCATGATCACTCCATAGCTTATAAGTCAAGTACAAAAACCAATGAGATCATGATCTGGCCACTTATGCTCTGTTGACTGATATAGGCTGAATTCCACAGATATAATTTCATTTATAATTATTTGTGCAGTGCTACTCTGGATCCCTGTTTTTTAGTCAGTTCTAAATGAATGTTATTTGCCCATTTACTAATAACATTTTGTGCAATGGCCTCTGGTTGTACGTGTGTTTTTAGAACATTTCCAAGAATGTAGGTACTTTCATTTTTTACTGTCTGGTTCTTTTTTTCAAGAACGCTTAAAATGTTATTTCTCCAGTTCTCACTGAAGTTAAGATTATGCTATATGTGATATCCTAATATAAAAATGGATCAACAAACCAATAACCAATAGTTGGATATAAACAACTGAAATAGGGTGTTTTTGTTCTGGACCAGTGTTTGCTGGTGCTGGGATCTAATGCACCTGAATTAAACAGAATGACATATAGCATATAGTAGTATGTATAGAATGAAGCACAGGAAATTGCATTAATTAATGCACCTGATGACAGGGACCAGCTGATGGAGTAAATCTGATTCAGTTCTTTAGATCATTTTGACTACCAAACAACTAGTATTCTGTCCAAATATGACAATTCTTTTCCTGGACTTTAAGAAAAAGAGAATGAGTTTTAATTTTTGAAAAGTATTTGATTAATATAATTGGTCAAAATCAAGTGGTTTCCATGCTACAGTAAGAAGGCAGGAGGCAGGACAGGATGGCATCATAGAGACTAATAGATTCAGCAAGGCATTAGCTTTTGTAGATGACACTCCATTCATAGCATCTGACAAAGAAGGCTGGCAAACAGAAAAGATTTTGTATAGAAGAGAAAGGGACAGGATGTAGGGATACTCTTAGAAAGATAATAAGTGGGTTGATTAGATCAATTGAAATGGACAAGGCAGTCAATACTTGGAAGATACTGGAGTTAACAACTAGTCCAGGTAATGGGAGAAGACTACATAGTCTGCTGAGACCATGGTTAATACAATCCAGTCTGGGGATAATTTCTTGTACTGCAATGCTGTGTTCAAGTTTTTTAAAGTTATTTTGTTTAAGGACACTACTCTGGGGATAATCTGTCCTTAAAGTCAGTAATTGAATGTCCAGGGAGTTAAAATGTTCTGCCACAGGCTTTTGTGTGTTTCTGGAATTGAGGTTGAATTGGCACCCATTTATCTTTTATGTGGGAATTGCCCCATCTGGCCAATGTAGGCAGCAAAGAGAGACACTGCAACACGGTGTGTACGATGTTGATGGAGGAGCAGGTGAATGGACCCCAGATGTTATAATTCCTGTTGATTGGTCCAGTGACGTGTTGATGAAAGGTGATACAGGCATTTGGTTTCTCTTGGGAAAGTTTCCCTTTCCAGCAGAAATGAGGAGGGTACCAATGTTCAGGCTTTTTGTCCTTGAATAAAAACAGACACTCCAGGAGAAAAATAATCTAGGAACAACCAGGTTAAATCATTTCCAGGAGTTTCTCCATGGAGGGTTAATGTCTGTACATGCTGTAAGTTTGTTGTAAGGCTGGGTAGCTTGATAACAATTGGTGTTAGGAAGTCTGCTGCTGGAGAGATGTTGTTAAAGTTTGGGTGGTACAGCCTTTACATCAGGCCAGGCTTGTCCCACAAAGCTACTTTGACCTGGTCATCATTTTCCACAAATGGTGGTCATTTAATGATGTATCGATGGTGTTAAAACTGGGGTTTGCTCAGTGATGATTAGAAGGATTCTGTTGTCCCTGTCACAGGCTGGTATTATAGCAGGTCAGAACAGGGTCTGACTCTGGCTTTTATGATTTGAGTGGTGACAGGTTTGAGCTTCTATTGTAAAAGTAGGGAGCCCTCTTATAGATTCCTGATGTGGGCATCCTGGCCAGTGGGATCAGAGCAGATATGACTGTGGGTCAAGCTAGCCTGTGGATCTAGTTGTGTGATTAGGATGAAAGCTGGTAGTGTGGAAGTATCTGTAGTGATTTGTTGGTTGTGATACAATGTGGCGGTGAAGTTGCCATTGCAAAGTTTCATAGTGATATTCAAGAAATGAATTTTCTGGGTTGAATAAAAAAGAGTGATTCTTACTTAGCGGGCACGTCTACACGTGGATTAATGGGTTGTTGTTACAGCTCATTAAATTTAGTATGTCTAATATGAGGTACAAACAAAATGCACAGTAACCAGTGCTACTGCACAGTAGCACTGGTGCATGGCCTTTCATGATAGTTAATGTGCAGTAGACTAATTCTACTATGCATTAGTATGGCCTTTTCCATTACATGCTAATGTGCAGTAGAATTTGTGTACTGCACATTAAACATCTCATGTAGATGCATCCAGGGAGTATGTACCACTTTGGGTATGTCAACACTACCTTCCTAGTGCTCCTGAGGGTGCTGCTCAAGCATGCACCCACAATTGTTGCATGCCAACTCCAGAACTGAGGCAGCAAAACCTCAATGAAGGAAAGCCCTGCCACTGTCCTCAAGCCTACTGGAGAAGGTTCTTGAAAGCAGGGAGCACCTTCAGTGGAGGTTCATTGCCTCATTTCTGTGTTTACTGGAAGTGGATGGCTAGGACAAGGTGAGCCATTTTACCTGGCAACAAACTGAAATTTGTGATGTAGTAAGCCCAGAAAATAAAGATCAACAGCCATATAATAAATCAAATCAACAAACACTCACACCATAAAAGTTAAGCTGTTTGGTTGGATAATGTCAGGGCTTCTGATCAAGTATGCCAAGCACTTGAGTTATCACACCTTTGCCTGATCCCTGGCTAATGTGAATGCCCCAGTTCTCTGCAACTGGATTGGCTGCTAAAACCCTAAAACAGTTTTAGACTCTAGATGCATCTGTGGCAAACTTCACTACTTGATCAACTGGGAGGGCTACGGCCCTGAAGAACAACTTTGAGAACTAGTCAATTACAATCACACACCAAACCTAGTATAAGACTTCTGCCGGAAATTCCCAGGTCCCGGGTTGCCTGGCAGATGGCCCTGTAAGTGGATAGGGGGTACTTCCAGGGCCTCTGACTGGGACAGGCACTTGATTTATCATACCTGCCCCTGAACCTTTCCTAATGCAACTGCCCCAGTTCTCTGCAAGTGATTAGCTGCTGAAAGTGCCACTCACCCATTTTAAGCCTTTGCACAACCTCAATCTGCTCTGGCAAGTCTTGTATTCACTGCTTTTTCTGGTTCTCCTGGCTCTGACTCAGCCTTGACTTTTCCTGACCCTGACCTTGGATCTTTCCTGGAACTTGGTACTGGCTCTCTGACCTCTGGTTTCTGATCTTGGCTTGCTTCTCAGACTGTCTGTCTCAGATCTACCTCCCTTGCCTCTTTTGGAACTTGGTCCTTACATTCTCTGCTTCTCTGGCCCAGACCTGCACCTGATACTTGGGTAATCTGTATTCCCACCTTGACCCTCCTAGCCACTTTTAGCGGCCTACTGCAGGCCTGGTTGCCTAAGTCCTGCCTGAAGCCTCATAGATACTATTGTTCTTACAGCCAGTGTGATTTGCACCTCTGGTGAATGCAGGATGCAAAGGGGGTCAAACACAAGCAAATCTCCCCTGTGGGCCTGCTCTGTATGCAAGTAGGAGATCAGCTGCCCCTGTAGGACAGTACTCTTTTCCATGAACTTACAGGGAGTTCAACATGAAGCTGGGATGGATCTAGAAAAGTGAGTAGGAAGTGGTAAGGCCTGGAGATACAAAATCAATGAACAAAGGGGTTTTTTTTTGTTGGTGGTTTTTTGTTTTTTGGGGGGTTTTTTGTTAATGAGACACCAGCATGGTATCAATGAGATTATACCATTTTTATTTTCATAAATTCATTCTGGTATCTAATTGAAAAAATGATAAAGATGAACATCTTAGTTTCTTTCAAATGTTTTAGTGAATATTTTGTATTTCAGGATTTGCAGCTGGTGCTCAAACGACCCCATTTAGTTTAGGGAAAACTTTTGTTGAAGAGATTTCTTGGGTAGTGTCATCTAAGGAATAATTTAATGGAACTATTTATATCAGTTCCTATTGGAAAGAATATGCTTGTGTACCACAGCCTGAAAAAAGGCTACCTCAGGTATGGGAAAGAATCCCCCATGAGTTTTCCTTCCTTTCACTACCCATCAGTGATATAACTATGCATATGTATCTTATACCATGCCAGTCTAAAGTGGGGGATTTATTTATTTATTTGAGAAAATAAATGAAAAATCAATGAAAATATGTCTGTCTTTTTCCCACCTAGCTCTCTAAGTTTTGTGATTTTTTTCTGCCCTAACAAGGTAATACAAAACCATGTTATTCATAACCAAATGTTATTCGAGAAACATTCTATTCTAGGCCTGACATAAATATTTTGATTATAGCTGCCAGGATATATGAGGATTAAAACTTATTGGGTCAGAGTGAAAATGAAGCAAGTTTCTTAAAATAATCAAAGAGGCTGTTTTAATTTATTTCTAGGATCATAACCTCTTTAATGCATTCATTTAATAGTTTGTATTATAAGAACAAATCATAAAAACATATATCGTCTCGCTAAAGCCTTTCAAGTAAGTTTTTTTTTATAATGGGTTTTGTTCATTAGCTTTAGCTTGATCCCATAATGGAAAAGGTTTGCTTAACAAAACAGATGCCCACTCTTCACTGACAAGATATGCATTATTTATTTGCTAGTTTAAACTTCTTTTTATTAATGATGACTCAGATCATAATATAAAAAGAGTTGCAATAGCTCCCTAAGCACTTCAGAAATAATGCTAAAGAGAGAGTCAGAGCAAGCTGGGAATTTGGCACTTATTTTGGCTGGAGTGTCACTTAATAAGCTTTGGTGAGCAGTCAAGGGCTGCTGCTCCTTGACAAGTTAGGGTCCAGAGTGGCAAGAGACGCGTGGGTGAAAGCTTGCTGTGCCCCTGCTCCCCTGAGGCCCCCAAAGACCCCCAGCAGCCACGGAGCCCCCTGCCAACCCCCAGCACAGCCAGAGGCAAGCGGGGCCCATGGCGGAAGGGGGTTAACCCCTGAGTGAGTGAGAGGAGGCGGCTGAGTGGAGCCGGGCCTGCTCAAGCCACACCCAAGCCCCTACTTCACCCAGCCCCCCAGGAAGCCATGCAACTGGAGCCGCGCAAACAGGCGCGCTTGTCTGCTGGCGCATGAGTTAGCGCTGAGTTTGCACGGGAGTGCCCAAGACCCTGCCTGCGAACCCCCCAGGGTAGACAGTCCTACCCATAGCAAGCCTACCAGAGGCATGACATGGATGGGCATGCGCTGCACCCCAGGGGTCCCCTTGGGCTCTGCGGCCCCCCCCCGGCATCTCAGAGACGGCCACCCAGATGGAGCCTGTGGTTTTGGGATTCACACAGATGGAGCCCCTGGCTCTTTTTCAGGCTCTGGGGCCCGGGAGCATGGCCACCTCCCCTTGTGGGGTCTGCTCCCTTTTGGGGTCTCTGGCACACCAGCTGGAGGAGCTCCAGGCCACCATCCAGAGACTGTGTGCCATCAGGGACTGTGAGCAGGAGATCGATTCCTACTGCCAGGCCCTTCTCCCCCGGGAGCAGGAGGGTAGACCACAGTCTCCCTCAGGACAAAGGAGGACTCCAGGACCTCCCGCTCTGTCCATTCAGGGGCATGACTTCAGAAAAGCCAACTTTAACAAGCTCAGGCGGCTGGTCAGTGAGCCCCTAAGGGATCATGACCCCAGGGGGAGGGGAGTTCAGGAAGAGTGGTTGCTCCTCAAGGGAGCAATCTTCAATGCACAAGTTAAGTCCATTCCATCTAGGAGGAAAGGCAGCAAGAGGGCACAGCAGCCCCCTGGCTCTCCAGGGACCTAGCAGACCTCCTGAAGCTAAAAAGAAAGGCCTACAAAGGATGGAGGATGGGATTCACCTCCAAGGAGGATTATTCTGCACTGGTCCGGTCCTGCAGGGAGCATACCAGGAAAGCCAAAGCTGCAACTGAACTCCAACTAGCTTTGAGAATCAAGGACAATAAAAAGTCTTTTTTCAGATATGTGGGGAGCCAGAGGAAAAGCAAGGGCAACACTGGACCCCTGCTGAACCAGATGGGGCAACTGACAACTGACACCTGGGAAAAAGCCAACCTATTAAATGGGTACTTTGCGTCAGTCTTTCATCAGTCCCAGGGGATGCCCATGCCCGCTACAAGACAGGGAGGTCTGGGTGAGGGAGATCCCCTGCACTCCATTAATGCTGACCTCATGAAGGAAGCTGGACCTGAAGAAGCTGGGTACCTTCAAGTCAGCTGGCCCTGACAATCTACACCCCAGGGTACTCAAGGAGCTGGCGAGCATAATAGCCTGGCCTCTGGCACGGATCTTTGAAAACTCCCTGCGGTCTGGTCTAGCGCCTGAAGACTGGAAGAAGGCCAATGTGGTGCCGATCTTCAAGAAAGGGAGGAAAGTGGATCCAGCTAACTATAGGCCTATCAGCCTGACTTCTATCCCAGGGAAGATCTTAGAAAAGTTTATTAAAGAGGCCATCCTTAATGGACTGGCTGATGCCAACATCCTAAGGGATAGCCAGCATGGGTTTCTTGCGGGTAGGTCTTGCTTGACCAATCTCATTTCCTTCTATGACCAGGTAACCTATCACCTGGACAAGGGAGAAGAGATTGATGTCATATATCTTGACTTCAGAAAAGCCTTCCATCTGGTATCCCATGGTTACCTCTTGGTGAAACTGGCCAGTTGTGGCCTTGGGTCCACCATGATCCACTTGCTGGAAAATTGGCTCCGTGGCCATACCCAGAGAGTAGTAATAGATGGAAGTCACTCATCATGGTGTCCTGTGACCAGTGGGGTCCCCCAAGGCTTTGTCCTTGGACCCATATTGTTCAACATCTTCATTAATGATGTGGACATTGGAGTCAGAAGCGGACTGGCCAAGTTTGTCGATGACACCAAACTTTGGGGCAAAGCATCCACACCAGAAGATAGGCAAATGATCCAGGCTGACCTGGACAGGCTCAGCAAATGGGCGGATGAGAACCTGATGGTGTTTAACACCAAAAAATGCAAGGTTCTCCACCTTGGGAAGAAAAACATGCAGCATCCTTATAGGCTCGGCAGTGCTACGTTGGATAGCACTACAGAAGAAAGAGACTCGGGGGTCATCATTGACCACAAAATGAACATGAGCCTGCAGTGCAATGCTGCGGCTACTACAGCAATCAAAACGCTGGCTTGCATCCATAGATGCTTCTCGAGCAAATCCTGGGATGTCATTCTCCCCTTGTACTTGGCCTTGGCGAGGATGCAGCTGGAGTACTGCATCCAGTATTGGGCTCCACAATTCAAAAAGGATGTGGAGAAGCTTGAGAGAGTCCAGAGAAGACCCAAGCGTATGGTCAGAGGTCAGGAAAACAGACTTTACGATGACAGGCTGAGAGCCATGGGGCTTTTTAGCCTAAAAAAGTGCAGGCTCAGGAGTGATCTGATGGCCACCTAAAAGTTTATCAGGGACAGCCACCAGGCTCTGGGGGAACGTTTGTTCACCTGAGCGCCCCAAGGGATGACGAGGTCGAACGGTCATAAACTACTGCGAGACCGTTTCAGGCTGGACATAAGGAAGGATTTCTTTACTGTCCGAACCCCAAAGGTCTGGTAAATCCTGCCATCGGAGGTGGTTTAGGCACCTACATTGAACACCTTCAAGAGCAAATTAGATGCTTATCTTGCTGGTATCCTATGACCCCAGCTGACTTCTGCCCTTTGGGCGGGGGGCTGGACTCAATGATCTTCCGAGGTCCCTTCCAGGCCTAATATCTATGAAATCTATGAAGTGCCCCATTACCTGGTCACCATCTTGGGAACAGAAGTCTCACCCTTAACCCCTGACCTTTGCCATCTTGGGTGTGCATGTGGGGGCTCCTTCACACGTTCCCCCTCCTTGTGGTGCACAGGTGCAAGCAGTAGCAGGTGACAGGCCTTTGGGGCAACATAGCCTATGGTGGGGGAGCCCCCCAATGGTGCATGGCTCCAGCCAAGTCCCAAGAGCTGCACACAGTGGCAGGAAGCGCCCCACAGATCACATGTAGCTCCTGGGAAGTGGATGGAGCCACATACTGCTGTGGGGGAGCCTGTACAATGGAGATGGTAGCCTGTCTTCACTCCCTACCACCACATACAGTTCCTGAGCCTTCACCAGGGTGGCAGGGAGTGGGGCTGAGCTGGCTTGGTTGTATCATGTGGGGCTGCCTGCTGCTCCAAGCGGAGTCTCAGGAGCTGCATGTGGCAGCAGGGAGTGGGGCCACGTCACCACATCCATCACATATGGCTTCCAGCTGAATCATTGGAGCTGCACATGAGCCATGGGGAGCACCATGGTCCTGAGCCTCACGCTCCCACTGATCTGGTCCCTGCACTCCTATTACGCCACCCTGGCCCCATGTTCTTTCTAACCCTTGCCCTGGTATGGGCGCTGTACTCCTGCCCAGCTGTAGCTTCCCCCATTTTCACCACTGCTTCCCTGCCTGCTGCCTAGAGTGTTGCAGCAAGGATAGGAGGAGGAGCTGCAGGATACTGGGGGGAGCCAAACAGGTCCCTGGGTGGCTGCAGCAGCAGCCTGGCCTGTAAGCTGTGTGCACGGGCCTGGGTCTGGGTCTGGGTCTGGGTCTGGGTCTGGGCCCAGGCTGGAGCTGAGGCTGGGATCATAGCATGCTGCCCTGGGAGTACTGGGCAGGCCTTGGCCTTATGCAGAATGCAGCAGGGGTAAACACTGGCCAGGCCAGATATAATTAATTGCTGGGTGCCCACCTGCAGGCTGGATGAAATTGCCTAGTGGGCCAGATCTGGCCGACAGGCCGTATTTTGCCCACCCCTGGAATACTAGATAAGTTTATGTTTATCTGGTTAGATAACATACAATGCCTTTATTTAAGAAAAATACAGCAAATAAAATAAGTTATACTAATTTATTAATGGAAAATAAACACAAATAAATAACAATAGTGTAAATCTAAGGCTTGAAATAATTAGGAGTGGGGAGGCAAGGTCATTGTCTTTGGCAAGAAAAAGGGATAACAAGCTTACTGTTCTTTTTTGTTAATTCACTGGATAGTCCTTATCGGTTTCTGTATATTATTGATGCATTAGGGTAAGATTCGAAGTTAAAAACCTTCTTAAGGACTCTTAAAATGTGAAGGATTACACATACATGCTAATTAACTACAGCTAAGTACCCTCTAGTTGTTTTAAAGTTATGCCATTTGAAGTATTTTCTTTGAGCTATGCTAACTGGCTGGATTTTGCCTAACTTCTCATTGTTCAGGAGAGATCAATGACCAGTTCTCAGTCCTCCACTATGTCAGGAGGCACTGCTCCTGGTTGGGCTAGTTGTCCTCCTGGACTCTGACGCTGCTCCCAGGTGCGCTCTGTGTGTGTGTGTGTGTGTGTTTGTGTGTGTTGGGAAGTTGTGTTGGGGAGGTGTGTGCTGTGTATGTGCTGTGCTGTGCTGGGGGATGGGGATGTGCCTGGCTGGGGAGCATGTGTGTTGCTCCTAGAAAGCTGGCAAGCAAGGTAGAGATGGGGCAGACTTGTCAACTCCTAGTTATGCCTTTGCTCACCAACCCTCTGGCTGTAGCTCAGAACTGTGCACACTGCAGAGGATATTAACCCTGAATGTGCCACTGTTCCCAGAACTTGCTCACTTAAACAATGACCTAACATTCCTTAAAGTTAGCAGGTGATAATTATAATGTGTAAGCACAGCCTTAGTTGGTAAGAAATAGACTTTTTAAAGTATTTTCCTACTGTTGTAAGAACCTAGTTGAGGTCTTGGTTGATTTCATGCCAAAGAGCTGTAAGAATTCAGAGGTTGTTCTGAGGTATCCTAAAAAGCTGAGAAGCAGTGCATAGAGCCAAGTGTGGATGTTAGCCCAGGGCTGGGGCCTGGCCATGCCCTCTCCATTCAAGCAGGGGGTGGAAAAAAGCCTTGGGACTTCAGTCCTTTCCCTTTGGCAGTGGCTGGCTGGCTGGGAGGTGTGCTCTAGCATGGCTCAGCTTCTGGCCTGAGCCATTGTTGGCATGTGGCTGCATTTCCTGAATCAAAAATGAATGTCTGTTTACTTGCTTCTCAGTTTAATCTCTGTAGTTCAGACTAACCTGCAAAGACTAGACAAATTACAGAGGTGGGCGGATGAGAATAGGATGGAATTCAGCACAGAGAAGTGCAAGGAGCCAGCAACACACCTATAAGCTGAGGAACACCCTTCTTGTCAACACAGTGGCAGAAAGGGATCTTGGAGTCATTGCTGACTCCAGGATGAACATGAGCCGCCAATGCGAGGAAGTGGTCATTAAGGCTAACTGCACCTTGTCATGCATCTACAGATGCATCATAAGCAGGTCCAGGGCGGTGACCCTTCCCCTCTATGTGGCATTGGTCAGGCCATAGTTGGAGTACTGCATCCAGTTCTGGGTGCCGCACTTCAAGAGGGATGTGGCCAGCATTGAGAGGGTCCAGAGGAGGGCCACTTTCATGGTCAAGGGGCAGTGGGGCAGGCCCTACAAAGAGAGGCTAAAGGGCCGGAACCTATTCAGCCTCCACAAGAGAAAGTTGAGAAGGGATCTGGTGGCAGTTTACAAACTCATCAGGGGGGACCAGTGGGAATTGGGGGTGATTCTGTTCCCCCAGGCACTGCCTGTGGTTACTAGGAATAACAGCCACAAATTGTTAGAGAGAAAGTTCAGGCTGGACATCAGGAGACATTATCTTACAGTTAGGGCTTCCAGGCTCTGGAATGGGCTCCCAAGTGAGGTGGTACTCTCTCCTACCTTAGGGGTCTTCAAGAGGAGGTTGGACAGATATTTGGCTGGTGATATGACCCCGGCACCCATTCCTGCCCGGGGCAGGTTGTCGGATCTGATGATCTGTTTTGGTCCATTCTGACCCTAAGCACTATGATACTATAACTGAAGTGATTCAGCCTCAGGCTTTTGGCTGCTTGTACTTAGCCTAATAGATCAATTATGCTGATCAGAAAATAGGTTAGAAGATGTAGAGAATTTGCAAAAAAAAATAGAAAACAATCCTACTGTTGCATCTAGTAAATTGCCCAGGCAGGGGGTTGGACTTGAAGATCTACAAGGTCCCTTCTGACCCTACTTCTATGATTCTATGAATTACTTAGACCCCAAAGCTCGGTCACATCCCAGCAATCCTTGGTGTGGCTCAGAAAGACAGGTAGCAAAAGTGACTGTAATTTACCTATATTTTCCCTTAATTTTTTAAATCAACTGGGGCTGAACCTGACTGCAGCTAAGATTAGAACAACCTCTGATCTAGTTCATTCTCTCCTAACAGTTTCTTCCAGTAATTTGGGATTACCAGATAAAAAAGACATAAATGGTCACATAGTCCACACCCCCCCAAAAAAAAAAAAATATATCCCTCTTCCACAGGCTGGAGGAAAGAGGGTGTTACAGGAATAACTCTGGAATGTATTTGTTGTGTGAGCAACTC
This sequence comes from Crocodylus siamensis, assembly GCF_052110815.1. Classification (NCBI taxonomy): domain Eukaryota; kingdom Metazoa; phylum Chordata; order Crocodylia; family Crocodylidae; genus Crocodylus; species Crocodylus siamensis. The sequence continues at coordinate 84,918,400 of NC_143395.1, read as the reverse complement.
TTACCTTCTGGAGGAGTCTACCCTCAGATGGTTAACCTGCCAAAGATGTGGAAAAAACACTGCAGCATAGTCAATGAACTTCCCCTTATATGAAAACTATGCTCTTTCACTCACCACTGGTATGTCAAATCTTACTAATGAAGGCAGAATTATAGTAAAAATTAGGGAAAACAGATTGTTGAAGTTGAAACTAACTGATTAATAAGTACTTTGTTTGCATGTAAATAGAAGTTTGTTGGTTTGTTTTTTTTTTTTTTGGTGCTTCATTTTAAAATCTGAGCTGGCCAGTAGTTATAGCCCCATCAATTATATCAACTGCTTGTTTCTTTGGCAAAGGTGTTGTGCCAATTCAGTGATCCAGAAATCATTGCACAATAAAGATAATGGCAACTGGGCAGCTTCCTATCTCTAAACATTCTTAATCAGACATGAATGCATCCTGCCACACAGACTGGAGTTGAGACTCCCTTTTTATTTAGCTGTATTGTGTGCTTGGTCTGCAGTGCTGATAAGGCAGAGGCTGCTCACATGGCAAAGTAAAATAGCATGCAATTCTGAACATGACCAAAACCTTTCTCTAAAATTACAGAAATGTAATCCCCTCTGTACACTTTCTAACGAGTTCTGTGACTAAACCCAACACCAGTTTTGTATTCTCTTTGTATAAATAATATACAGAGCTTTGCTTAACTGACCATACATAGGGCATATTTAATTGGGTGACTCATCGCATGATCAAAATCCATTTTTATATTCTCAAAGGGAAATTTTCCCCTTTCTTCCCCCTCTTTCTTTTTTTTTCTCTCTCTCCTGCTGTTTTGGGAGACTATTTCAAATTATTCCAGGTGCAATCATAATTCACACATGCACAGAGCACTATATATGATTCTAAGAGATCAGTTTTGCTTTAGTATTATAGTGGTTAGATTAAATCTGAATTTAAGGTTCATCTTCAAACCCAACCTCTTTACCTTTCCTTGATTAGTTTAGATTATGTTCTTGCTTAGCAGCAGGAGATTAATTAAGGTGTCTGCTCCTGCTCATGTGAAGGTACAGTTTAGCATTGCTTTTGCTCATCTCCTTTTATTCTCCTGGGTTTACATTTATATTCCAAAACTGTTTTAAGTCAAGAATTCTGTGAAGCTTTTATATCAGTCCAAGGGTAAATGAACCTTAAAAGAAAATTTTCTCTCTTTCAGCGAAACTACAAGAAGCTTCACTACCAGGACAAAATACATGCAAATAACAGTACTGTTTTGCTAAAGATGCATTTAATAATAGTTTTGCAATAGTAATGGTTTTACTAGTAAAAGCTAAAGCTTTATGAAGTTTGAACAGACTTTACTTTTACTATTACTTGTATGATCCAGATCTGAATAAATGGAGGTGAACAGTTTTGCCTCTGCACCATAAAATATGAGCACTCTTGGAAGCTGATGAACATCATTTTATCTGAATTAAAAAAACAGCATACATCCAAGTCTCCATTTGCAGATAGATCCCTTCTGTTATGTAGTCACTTTCAGATTTAGTATCTGTTTGTTATTATACAGATTAGGGGTTTTCAACCTTTTTAAAGGAGTGTACCCCTTCTGGGTACATGTCTGGCAGAGTGGGGGGAGAAGGGAGGGGTGGTGGCCAGGTGTGGAGCAGGTGGGGTGCGGCGGCAGCTGGATCCACAGCAGTGGGGGGGATGACAACCCCGATACAGATTAAAGTAACACCTATGGGGCGCATCTACACAACACACTATATTGCCATAGTGAGGAGCTATGATGATGTAACCCATTGCCAGGGCAATGTAGCTCATCACTGTGGTGACGTAACATCGGCAGGCATGAACCACGATGCTTCAGCTACTGTGCAGTAGGGTCAGAAATGATCCATGCAGCACCAGAATTGCACAGTGATTGCTCAGTAACAACTGTGCAGTTGGATGTATGTGTAGATGCATCTATGGTGTTAGTATGGGGTTCTTTGCTTATGGAGCTAGTTATAGTGCTAGTTCCACAAAGCAAAGACAGAAATACAGACCAAGAGTAGTGGAGATAAAGGATCCTTATAACACCTGTAAACAAGATGGAAAGGCTAAACTCTTTGCCTTAGACCCCTAAGGCTCCTAGACATATATGCGGAGCCTGTTCTGATGTACTGGAATTCCAGCACATTGGATCGAGTCTACTGGAGCACGGAATGTCTCCTTTTTGAATTCCTCCTTAGCATTTTGAACTCCTCCTTAACCAGGAGTCCACCCTATCAGAGGAGACCCTCCAAGCCATCCCGCATTGCCCTGTGGTGGATTTTCTTGGTGATCCACCAACCATTGGAGAGCTAAAGTGGGCCATCTAACAGTTGAAAACCAACAAATCCTGCAGACCAGATGGTATACCCACAGAGATCTACCATACTGGCAGCTTCCGGCTCACATCATGGCTCCACCAGCTTATCTTCTACCTTTGGGACAAAGAGGACATATCCGGAGATCTCAAGAACATGACCATCATGACCATCTACAAGAAGGGGGACAAATCTGACTGTGGGAACTACATGGGGATCTCCCTCCTGTTCATTGTGCGTAAGATCCTAGCCCACATCCTCCTGAACTGCCTTTGTCCTGTTGCTGAAGAGATCCTCTCGGAAACTCAGTGTGGCTTCCAATCATACTGGGCCACTGTGGACATGGTTTTCATTGCCAGGCACATCCAAGAAAAATGTTGGAAGCAAAATCAAGAACTGTTCCTCGCCTTCATTGACCTGACCAGGGCATTTGATTCCTTAAATCATGAAGCTCTGTGGACCATCCTCCAATGCCTTGGCTGCCTGCTGAAGTTGGTCACTATGCTGAGGCTCCTGTATGATGGTATGACTGCCACTGTCCTGAGTGGAAGATCTGAAACCAACACCTTCTGTATCTGGGCCGGGGTCAAACAAGGTTGTGTGATTGCCCCCACCCTGTTCACCATCTACCTGACCATCATCATCCACCTCATCTGAGATGATCTACCATCTGGTGTCAGTATCCAGTATTGACTAGATGGGAAGCTTTTCAATCTTGGGTGCTTCTGGGCAAAAATGAAACTCATCATCAAGGATGTCCATGACCTTCAGTTTTCAGATGATTGCTGCATGATGGATCACTCTGCACAGGATGTACAAGCAACCTTAGATCTCTTCAGCACTTTGTATAAGATACTTGGCCTCTCCTTGAACGTTGCTAAGATGAAGGTTCTCCACCAATCCTCCCCAGGCCAGCTGAACATCATTCATATTATCTACATAGATGGGGAGACTCTGGAGCACATGGAGCACTGTGCATGTCTCAGCAGCAACTTCTCTCAATGGGCTACCATCGATGAAGAAGTCCAGCACTGACTGAACTGTGCCAGTGCTGCTTTCTTCAAGCTGCAACAACATGTCTTCAAAAATAAAGACCTTCAGAAGTTGACGACAGTCCTGGTTTACAAGGCTGTCATGCTGACCACCTTCCTTTACTGCAGTGAAACCTGGACCATCTATCAATGACACATGAAGACCCTTGAGAGCTTTCACCAGCTGTGCTTGCGTCATATCCTGGGGATCAAATGTGAGGACCACTGGACCAATGAGAGTGTCCTCCGTGAAGCTGCATCCACCAGCATTGAAAACTTGTTCTTGGGAAATCAACTCAGATGGATGGTCCATTGTGTCTGTATGTTCAAGAACCACCTCTCTCGCCAGATTCTCTTTTCCCAGCTCTCCACTGGCCAGCACTCAAAGGGAGGCCAAAGGAAATGATACAAAGACACACTCAAAGTTGCCCTTAAGCACAGAAGCATTGGCACCAATGGCTGGGAGGAGCAAGCTGCTGACTGTTTGGTGTGGTGCCACCTGGTCCACCAAGGCATACACCACTCTGAGGCCCAACTACTTGATACTGAGGCAGAATGGCAGCAGCAAAGAAAGGAGAAGGAGAACAACCTGGAGTTGTGAATCCCACTCCCCTATGCAACAACATGCCCGCATTGCTGAAGAATGTGTGTATCTAGAATCGGGCTCCTCAGTCAGCTGAGGGCCCATCACGTCTCATGGATGTCATCCTCAACTTTGTGGGACTGTCGACAGCATGAATGCCTCCAAGACAGCATAAAACTTTAGTGGTTCTAATGCCCAAGTTTTGTGCTTGGGCACATGGCAACACCCCATCTTTTTCACAAAGTCTGCCCCCAGTATCTCATAAAATATGCAGCTTTGGCTATACCTCTCACCATTAAGTCACAACAAATGCTCATATATTTTTCAAAGATAAAATATATCTGCAAAACCCCATCCCTTGTGTCCTATATAGTTCCTCTCTCACCAGATATTCCTGCTGGGACTACCAAAAGAAGGTTACACAACTCCTTCTGGAACTTTCACAGCATCATTCACTGAAGTGGAAAATCCATCTCCATGTAGAACAGTAATGGCCATATCAATGCCTTGATTATCCTGACCTTTCCCCCCAGAGACAATTTCCGTGAACTCCAGAACCCCAGTAACTGTTTCATTTTATTGATCGCTGTTTCTCATGTGGTTTGTTTCTCCAGCCTGGGGAAATATCAGTTCCCAGAACCTGCCCCTGTTCTTTGACAATCTTGATACTCATTTTGCTTAAATCCCTCACATCCCCATGTACCATGCATGTACTCTTTATTACATTTAACTTAGCTCCCACCACTTTTCCATATTCACCAGTCTGATGAACAGCAGGTACTGGTGGTCCCAGCAGATGACAATAATTTTATCCATATATGCCAAACACTTGGCTTGATCCCCAGCTCCTCCAGGTACAGGCATTTACTTATCCCCCAATTGTTCCTTACCATCTCCTAAAGTGGTTCCATTAAACATATACATAAGAAAGGGGACAAAGGGCACCCTTGCTGCACTCCTGAATGAATGTCTATTCATTCCATCAGGTGACTGTTGACCAGTCTTCAACTCTAAAGCTGTTTGCAGATATGCTTGCTGTTTTCTAAAGCATGGTAACTGATTCACATCACAAAGTTCAAATCAGATTTCAATTAGAAGTAAGGGTTAATAGATGATTAGGGTGTTTGCCCCTTTTTTCATGGACCAGCCCTTGTGCTTGGGCAGGACTGGGGGGCTTAGTCAAGACAATGATATTTAGTCATGGTGAGATGATGTTGGCACAATTGGCTTTGTAAAGGTGTTACTTTGTGCCTGATAGCTTCTATTGTGCTGCAAAAACCCAACTGAGTTTGCCTTGCGGGGACTGATATTTGCAAACTTTATCTATATTCTTAAGGAATGCTTATCTGAGGAAAAGCAGATTATTTATGATTGATTATTTCTATGGACTGGTTTTCCTAAAAGCAATACCATATATACATGTTAATTAATACAGTTTAAATTGCCTATTTTGGACCGCCCTAGTCTGCATTAACTTTAATCCCAATTCAATAAAGATTAGTTAATTCAGCCTGGAGCCAATTTTAATTTGGTCTGCAGATGTCTATGTGCATAAAGTGACTGCTGTAGCCTAGATTGAACCTGGAAAAACACAACATCTGTAAATTGCCTTCATGTCTGAATATAACATCTGAATCTACCGTATGAATGTGAGGGGGAAGCTCATCAGAGTGGCCAGCATAAATTTATGTGCCATGTGATCGTATGTCTTTTCTAAATCCAGGTTAAGTATGGCTATATTCAGTTTCTGCTCTCTGAAAAACCAAACCATGTCTCTCAGCTGCACTTAGGCTTCATGAATTTGTCTTCCTGGTACTTCACGAATGTGATATGGTGCCATCACCTTCTCAATCACCCCCTTCAGCCCCTCAATTATTACCTTTGCAAAAAACTTATAGTAAAAATTAAGAAGGGTGATGGGTCTCCAATTACTCAAAGCCTCTTCCTCACCTTTCTTAGAAAACGGAGTGGTCACCCCACTTTCCATGCCAGCTATCAAATGTTTGCCCCTTCTCATTTCCCCATAATCTTCCATTAGGTCTGGATCTACCACCTTCCAAAATGTTGTACAGAGTTCTTTCAGAAGACAGTCTTCTCCCAGCATTATGCCTTCCCTGAAACTTCCTAGCACCACTCTCACCTCTTGCACACTCCACTCTTCTAGCTTGTCACTATCCTCCTCACTTATCCTGCTTTGCAGCATCTCCAAACCCAGTGGCATCATCTCCTCCATATCACTTAGCTTTGGCACATACAGATCCTGATAGAATTCCTCTACTACACCCAGGATGTCACGCACCCTCTAACCCACTCTCCCTGACCAGATCCCCTCTCCCTCGAACTTTCTCATTTTCTCAAAACAGATGAACCATTCTTCATTTTCCTCCATCCACTGAGCCTTTGTTTGAAACATTCTCCTCCTCCCTCTTTCCTTAAAACAGTCCTATGGCTGCTCTGCCTCTCATATTTCCTCCTGCACTTGGATCCCCAGTCTCACCTGCTTCTATAACCTTTGTAGCTTCCTCTGCAACTGTTCCACAAAACTTGCCCCTCTCTCCCAGTCTTCCCAAAAAAATCTTCAGACATTCCTTTACATTCGCCCACCACAGCCATATTTTCATAATGCCCTTTCAGTGTTCTCCATCCTATATACGGGTCCTTGTATACCCCATGACCTCCTTCTCCTCCAAGAGTGCCGCATTCAGCTTCCAAAGTCTTTTCCCTTTACCCACTGAGCATCTACCTCCACATTTATCTTCAACCTCAAATGGTCTGAGAAGAAATTCAGCACCATCTCAAAGTCCTTCACCCCTCAATGTTTAGACAAAAAGATAAAATTGGTCTTGAGTGGAGCTTTCTGGTCAGGTCTACCCTCATGACCACTATTTCCTCTTCTGGATCTCTCCTCCCTACATCGTGCAGACTGTTTTCCTCCACAGTTTGTTTTAGCAGTATGGTAAAACTTCCCCTTCTCTCCCCACTGTCTTGTCTCTCACCTATATAAGACAGTTGAAATATTCCAACAATACACCGGGTTTGGATCCTGGTAAGCTTACTGCTAGCTTACTCAATACAGCATTGTAGGCTTCCTTCTCTGCCAGGGCATATACATTTGTTATCACAGTGTCCCATCTGCTTCACATTGCACCTGTATAATCTGTCTGCTCACTACCTCTGCTGTCTTTCAAATTCCAACCCATCGGTTCTGTAACAGAACTACTACCCCAGATGCTCTATTTTTATTAGTGCCAGACCATTGTGAAGATCCTCAGGTCCACATCCCCTTCCTCCAATAAAACCCCCAACCAGAAGAGCGCCTTGAAAATCTCTTCCTGGCTTTGCTGTGGGGTCTCATCTATCACATTCACCTCTATTTTTCCCTACAACTTCTCTTCCTCTTTTCTCTTCTGCCTCTTTTCTTCCTGTGTTTCTAATTGTTCTTCTTGTTTGCCTTTTACCCTGTTCTCCTCTTCCTTTTTCTCCTGTGTATCCTTTGCATCAGCTATTCTCCTTCTCAAGATCTTCACAAAGGATTTGGGGTGAAATCAGAATGTGTGGCCTTCTTCTCTACACAGGTTACATACTCACTTTTAGTGATGCTCTTTCACCATGTGACCCTTCTTTGTACAGAGGGAAGACAAAGTCTGTGTGCAAGCTGTAATGAGAGGCCCATGCTCCCCACACTTACGATAAAGTTTGGGCTATCCATGGTAAAAGATCCCTACGGGACTTTAAGGCTATTCTGAAGGGGAGGTTTTCATATTCCCAAACACCATGGAATCCATTCACAGTAACATGCAGGCATGTCAAGCCCCAGTCCAGAACTCTAACATCCATCCACAGTAACATGCAGGCATATGAAGCCCCAGAAACCCAGCATTTCTACGTAAACTACTTTTTCACAACAGTACTCCAACCACATTGTCACATCTTCCTCCATAATTAGATCTGTAAACATTTTTACAACCTAACTCCCCCCCCATGAAGAGTAGGGTCTTCTCTAAGTTCTTGATACATCTCTCAAAAATCACTGTAGGAACCATGGTCTCAAAAGTTGATGTCCCTAGTTTAAGCCCATAAGCAGAGCATTTACACCATTGAGGAATTCCACTTTTTTCAGGCATTTCTGAAGAATTGTCCTGCTAAACTTCAGCTTTGTCATCAAAAGGCTTTTTGGTCCATTATGAAAAGTAGGGCAGGTCTCCATCCACACCACAAATCACTAACCACTGTTTTCTACAGCAGGATCCTTCTTGTTAAGATAGCCTCCTGTTTCCTACCTAGGCTTTTATAGGCTAAAGGGATCAGTCTCCAGCTGAGAGACCTGATCAATCAAGGGCCAGCGGTATGAGGTGTTTTCACAGTGAAGATTCTTTCCTGCCATCTACTTTCATCCATAAGCTGTAGTGAGTGTCAACAACTTGATCTATTATTATAGGAAATATGGTCCCTGCCCCAAGAAGTTTACAGTCTAAATTAAAGGGCAATATATTTTAGACTCACTGTATATATAACGTGCTCAGCTGAAAACTGGTGAATTACTGATAACACAAGTACCTCTAGAACTGCATTCTGAGTGCAAATATCTTCTAGCATGCCTGATATGTTAAATATATCATAGAATTTTACCGAAACTTTATTAGAATTTTTTCTAAAATCTGAATCCATTTTTTAAATTTTTTTTTTGCTAGCCAATAAAACATGAATTGACTGTACCTCTAGGCTTGGTATTTAGATTAAGGAATAAATTAAAAATTTGCTTACAGTCATTGCATTTATTAATTACATTGCATCAAAACCTCTGAGGACATCTAGGCACATAATGTGTAAAGGAGTTTCCATCATTTGGAAAAGATTTGAAGCTAAATCTTGGCCCTGTTAAAGATAAAGGAAGCATTACCGTTGATCCCAGGAGGCCTGGTCTTAATAATTGACAGCCTGGCAGTATAATATTTGTCAGTTATCAGTGTTAGAATTATAAGTAACTTGCAAAGTAATGCAGTCCTAAGTATTAGGATTTATGTTTGCTTTACACTCACTTCTAGATGCTTTGGGGGTTTTTTCTCCCCCCCCCCAAATACATGATCACTGCAGAGCAGAAGAGCTTATTCTAATCTAGCCTGTAATGCTTATGCACTGATGTAATTCCATTGACCTCAATGGTATTAATTCCACAAAAGTAGACTCAAACTCCACAAGAGCAGAAGTTACATTATTTCACCACTTACATGCATTTTCTGAGAACCGTGCACCTGGGGCCATATCATACTGCTGATTTTTAAGCAGAACTCTACATTGATTTTTTTCTGGGGAGTTCTTCTTAAAAATTGATGATGTAATGTGCCTCTGATGCTTAACTTACACTAGTGCTTAGTTTGGCCTGGGGGCTTCTAAATGATGCATACCTTATGGCAATAATACAGCAAGGACATCAGCACCTCTGTTCTCAGTAGTGCAATTAAGTTGTAAGAAATCTAGAAATGGATTTTCTCCCACTGGCTTTAAAGCTGTGGATGAGAGAATTGAATCAAGACTTTTGAAGTGCAAGATGTAGGGAACTCGTTTGTAAATTTTTGACTGTGAAATTGTATTTTTTATATTTGCCTGTGTCAACACGGTTGATCTCACAACTGATTGCTTGGTTTCACAGCCAAGATTTCTGAACTTCTGAGTTTAGGAAGCCCCCAAACTAGTAAGATTATAGAGCCACATTTCCAAATTTTTCTAAGAGAAATAATTTGCCATGTTGAATAACCTTCATACAGAAGGGTAGAAAAAGTCAGAAGTTTCATGCTTGTCTGCAGAATTTTTAATCCTAAAGCCACCAGATCAACCATGGAAAGGTTGGTACTGAGGCTAATATGCTGCAGTTTGTTTAGAGCTTTACACATTCTGCAGTCACAAAACAGAGTCTGCAAAGAAGATGTTAAAATGGTTCTTTTTACTCAGATGTGTATTACATCGAATTTGTGTTTACTTTTCAAGACAAGATGTAACACACTAGAGCCTCAGTTCTCAACCAGGTGCCCACAGCACTCTGGGTTGCCTTGAGATCCTTTCAAGAGTGCTGCAGGGTGCTACCCAATGTTAGCACTGTTAGGTGTGCAAATACGATTCATAAGATAAACCCAGAGATTTCAAACAGAAATCCATAGTTGTGGTATTTCTGAGTTCTTTGCAACAGAAAAACTGTTCTGTTATTTTTCTGTAGTCAAACAAGGAATGAAAACTAAGAGCTGACATTCTATGAGGGATGCCTCATGTCTGTCCAGGGGTACCTTGACTCTAAAAAGTTTGGGAAGATAAAGTTTAACACTTGGCTTGTGCCACTGGTTCATGTGCACCAATTACTTCATAGGATAATAGTCTTAAACAAGAAGCGCAGAGCTGACCAGTGCTGCAACAGAAATTGAGGCACATTGTCTTAATGACATTGGAGGTTATTATAAGTGACAGTATGCAATTTCTTAAAGGTTTTTCCTGATATACATCAGGAAATCTTTATTCCTTTTCTTTAACAAAGCTCAAGCGCTGTTCACCAGTCTGAAACTATTAATCCCCTTCCTACCAATCTTTTAGATAAATTTCAATATATTTATGTGTTTTCAAAACCAAAGTTGTGTTGTATACAGGCATGCAGATGATACCTGCTTTTATCTACCACTTAAAAAAATATGGTATAAAAATTAATTTGACTATTAGCTCATTTGTTGCTAAATATTTTTCGGTGTTCTGATTCTGTACATGTTCCACATGTGTCCTTAAGTACATTTTTGAGGGTTTTTTATTATGCTAGTCTCTGAATAAGAAGGCATATTTCCATGGAATATTAATGGAAACATTTTGGAATTGTAAATAAACATGTTTGGAGTAATCTAGATGAAGAGCAGAACGATAAAAATGGTTATAAAAATCTAATTAACATTTTAACTGTAAAAAGCTTACTGCTTTGATACCACAAGAGAATAGTCTCAGACAGTAGATAAAATTAAATATTCCCATGTGGGTTTATAGCAGATGAAACACTGCTATCAATATTTAATGGAATGTGTCAGAATTTACCACTATTTGAAAGAATGCAAATAGGGGTTACCATAGAAATCACCTTGACAGAATATTGCACAAAATGCAACACAAACTACCCCTGAAGCATCCTTGAAGGAGTTAGTGTGATGTCTGTCTTTTATACCCTTTCATGTAATCTCAATAGGAAAGTGAAGAAAGAAAAAGTGAGTTTGTGTGTGCGTGAGTATTTGGTCTGATATAAGCAGCTACTTTTAAATACAGGAAATAAAACAGATTTAGACACAGTTAAATTACATGATATTTGTTTGTGAAACTTAATAGAATAAGCAATGGGAAACAGACCAATAAGAAACCTCATATTCAGAAATATCAAAAATTAGGCAAAATGAACTATGATTACCTAAAAATCCTCATGCCAATCTTAACACCCTAGATAGGCAAACATCCCTTCAAACAGACAGAATGACAAGCACTCAAGCAATCTTAACTCTACCTAGTAACAAATACATCCATTAAAACTTCAAAGTTTCAATAGTATAATTGAACTAAATTATGCATTCTTCACATGACTTTTTCTCCAAAAGGTTCATACAAATACCAGTATGTTCTTAAAATATCTACTCTCTAATAGAGGCATGAATAATCAACAAAATCCAAAATAGTTTGGCAATTAAGGAGTAATCCAAATATATACTTTTACATCTAATTTATCTGATAATTCTTATGATTCTATATTTGGAAAGTCTAACTGTATCCGATCTGCAATATATTCTTTTGAGCACTATTATGTGATGTATACCTAATTAGATGTGTACAACTCAAATATGACCATAGCATAGAAGAAATAACTGTACTGAGCTTCCCAGAAACTCCTGCCTACTATTTGGAGCTGCCCTTTGAGAATAGTTCTATATCTATATCTTTATCTAAAAACTTAAACTGTCTGAAACTTTCTCTCCTATGAGAGTGCCCTTGAATAGATCAGTAAGCTCTTCATGAATCTCATTCAAGCCAATGGAAGTCTTTCTATTAAATAAACTTTGGATCAGGACTTCTATATTGGTCCCATGATTTAACAATTCTCTTGTCTGTTTGAAGAACCCACTGTAATTTAGTATTTCAGAAGTAGATAAAAAAAATCTCACCACACAAAGGCCCCTGGCACATACTCAGTTAAAGATGCCATGAAATCTATCTCCCATTCTAGCAATCACACCTCCAGCCATGCCACATGTGCATAGATGCCACGTGTGCATAGCAGGAGGCATGACTGTGTAATCAGGGTTTAGATTTCCTTCTACTTAGGCCTGTTAGTCTTACCTCAATCCCGAGTAAGCTTTTTGGGAGAATTATTCTGGCACATGTCCATGAGGAGCCAGCAGGGGAGATTATGCTTAGGGGCAACCAACACGGGTTCATTAGAGGAAGGTCCTGTCAGACCAACCCGGTGGCCTTCTACAACCAGGTCACCAAATCCTTAGATGCAGAGGTAGTAGTGGACATAGTCTTTCTGGACTTTCGGAAGGCCTTTGACACTGTCCCTCACCCTGTTCTCATTAAGAAACTGGGGGACTGTGGTGTCGACGCCTACACAGTCAAATGGGTCGCCAACTGGCTGGAGGGCCGCATCCAGAGAGTGGTGGTGGATGGGTCATTTTTGACCTGGAGGGATGTGGGCAGTGGGGTCCCACAGGGCTCGGTCCTCGGGCCCGCACTGTTTAACATCTTCATCAGTGACTTGGACGAGGGGGTAAAAAGCATCCTGTTCAGATTTGCTAATGACACTAAGATATGGCAGTATGTGGGCACGTTAGAAGGAAGAAATAGGCTACAAGAGGACCTAGACAGGTTACAGGGGTGGGCAGACGAGAATACGATTGGATTCAACACTGACCAGTGCAAGGTGATGCAGCTGGGGAGGAAGAACCAGCACCATACCTACAGGCTGGGGAACTCCCTTCTTGTCAGTACAGAGGCAGAAAAGGATCTTGGAGTCATCATTGATGCCAAGATGAACATGGGCCGGCAGCATGGGGATGCAGTCAGGAAGGCCAACTGCACCTTGTCATGCATCCACAGATGCATCTCAAGCAGGTCCAGGGTGGTGATACTCCCCCTCTATGCGGCACTGGTCAGGCTGCAGCTGGAGAACTGTGTCCAGTTCTGGGTGCCGCACTTCAAGAGGGATGTGGGCAACATGGAGAGGGTCCAGAGGAGGGCCACTCGCATGATCAGGGGGCAGCAGGGCAGGCCCTATGAGGGGAGGCTACGGGACCTGAACCTGTTCAGCCTCCCCAAGGCTGAGGGGGGATCTAGTGGCCTGTTACAAACTAGTCAGAGGGGACCAGCAGGCACTGGGGGGAGCCCCTGTTTCTAGTTACTACCAGGAGTAACTAGAGATAACAGTCACAAACTGGCAGAGGCTAAATTCAGATTAGATATCAGGAGGCGCTACTTCCCTGTCAGGATGGCTATGATCTGGAACCAACTTCCAAGTGAAGTTGAGCTGGCTCCTACCCTGGGGGTCTTTAAGACAAGGCTTGACAATCACCTTGCTGGGGTCGTTTGACCCCAGTACTCTTTCCTGCCATGGCAGGGGGTTGGATTTGCTGATCTGCTCAGGTCCCTTCCGACCCTACTAAATATGAAACTACTTTCCAGAGCAGTGGGAGCTCCTGCACTGACAATTCAGGTGCCAACAGCTGAGCGTCATCTGGAACTGCCCTTGGGCTAGGGCAGGCAATTAGCTGATTGTCCTGGACAGTCCTGGACCAGCAGAGTCAAAGTCCTGGTGGAGGAAGCCTTCAGCTGCCCCACTGGAAACCTTTAATCCCTTCACACTCCGCAGCCCTGCCAGAACTGTCAGGTATAGGTTTTAAAGTCCCTAACAAGGGAAGCCCTTTGGCTCTCCCAGTGGGAGCCTCTGATTGTCTCTTCATCCCATCCTCACTCTTCCACTCAGGGCAACCCCAGGCCCAGGTAAAGAACTGGGGCTGCCCTGCATTGGTGCTGGCAATATTGTTGGCAGGCAGGTTGCAGACTGCGGCTGTCAAGGGCTAATTTCAACAATCAACTGATTGTCAGGCATGAGCCCTGGAGAGCCCAAGTATGTGCATATGCCACATGTTCAATTTAAGGTGCTGAAGAAACAGCAGCTGAAAAAATATTGTCAGACGTGACCCTTTTTGCCTGATCTGGCACAGAAAGCAGTTTATAATCATTACCAAACAGAAATGCATGGCTGAAAACAGCTTCAAAACAGAGCATCTTTTGTTACTTGTATCTTTGCTACCTCCTAGCCTGTTGCTGTTTTCAGAATAGGAGTGGGGAACGGGAGTGGAAGGGGTTCAGTCTGGGTTTTTTTCAGCCCCTGCTGGACGGTGGTGTGGGTGTATTGGAGCCCTCCCCTGAAGTGGGGGAGCTCCAATTAATACACTTCACCCTCCAGTGCTGAATAGGGAACCCCTAGAGCAATCTCTTTCTGCTCCCTTTCCCGCCTCCCATTCTGAAAATTTTGAAGTCTTGCAGAGAGGATGGGCTGTTGCTAGGGGTAATTGGCTGCAGGTTCACAGTCAGCAGCTAGATTCCCCTCCCTTCTGGAACCAACAGTGAACTTCTGTTTGGTCCAGGGGATCATTGTAACTCGGTATGCTTCCTGAAAAGTATTCTCAGTTACAGTGGGGAGTTGCACTTCTGTCTGCACTCTCTATGTAGAATATCACCCAGCTTGGCCTAAAAGTGGAATAGATGAAGAGCCCCAGGAAAAAATCTTGTGGAATTGCCTTCTATAACAGGGCAATCTGTCTGTTTAAGATTGATAGTCTTCCCTATAAAGGAAGCCCAGATGTGGGGCATTTAGATAATGAGGGAGTCTCTCACTGGGAGCTTAAAACACCAAAGAGAGAGCAGAAGAGAAGCAGATTAGGAGGGGAACAGTCATGAGCTGATGTAGCTTGCTATGATGGAGGGTCAGGCTGGGGCCAAAGCCAAAGGGTTTCCCAACTAGGGCTCAGAACAGGGCAGAAGGGGTTGGGTTTATTTACTTATTTGTTCACTTGTTTGCTGCTCAAAGAGGGTAAATTCAGATTTTAAATTCAGTTTTAATTGGAGGAGTGGCTAAGGAGCTCCTCAGGGAGAAGAACCTGCCTGCAGAAGCCAGCAGTGTAGGCAACCTGTTTACATCTGCCTACACATAAGTAGTACTGGAGAATTCACAAGAAAGTCTGTTTACCACATCAGTTTTACAGACTTAAGGATAGTTCAGATAGGTATCTGGATTTATATCTGCTGATGGAATTTGAATCCCTAAACTTCCTGGGATTGGCTTGTTTCCAAAATATTTGTTACCAATATTCCATGCTTATTGGTCTGGATGGTTTACATTATGACAAGGAGTATCAGGAACATACTTCATAAATACCATAGGGCAGGGAAGTCAGACAGTAGGGCAGAGGTGCTTGACTTCAGAAAGGCTGACTTCAATGAGCTTAGGAAAATAGTGGGAGAGACCCTACGGGAAGAGGCATTGGAGGGGAAGGGATTTCAGGAAGGGTGGTCATTCTTCAAAGGAATGATCCTCAGAGCACAGAAAAGGTCCATTCCTATATACAGAAATTGTGGTAAAGAGGCCAGGAAGCCCTCTTGGCTTACCAGAGGAATCAAGGAGTGCTTAAAAAAGAAAAAGGAGGCTTACAGACAAGTAAAGCCTATATTTGTAGGGAGAGGATAAGGAAGGCAAGGATGGTGACTCTGAGAGACTGGCAGAAATCATGATGCTGAAGGTTACCAACATGGTTTTGTTGCAGGCAGATCATGTCTGACCAACCTTATTGCCTTGTACGATCAAGTAACGAACGTCTTAGGTGTGGGAGACACAGTTGATATCATACACCTGGATTTTAAAAAAGGCCTTCAATATGGTCTCCCATGATGTTCTTATAAAAAAACTGGAGGATTGTGGGCTGGCAGAGTCCGTGATCAGGTGGACTGGGAACTGACAAAGGGGTCAAACCTAGAGCGTGTTAGTGGACAGGCCTGCATCATCTTGGTGGGAGGTAGACAGTGGTGCCCCACAAGGTTTGGTTCTTGGCCCATACTGTTCAACATCTTTATTAATGATTTAGATGTGGAAAGCATGCTGGCCAAGTTTGTAGATGATGCAAAATTATGGGGAAAAGCAGTCACGCTAGGGGATAGGATATGGATCCAAGCAGACCTGGGCAAGCTGGCAAGCTGATAAGCTGGGCAGAGCACAACTGGATGCATTTCAATAAGAATAAATGCAGAGTGCTTCATCTGTGGGGAAGTAAACAGTGACATGAATATAAGTTAGGAGATGTCCCGGCCAGCATGATGGCTGAAAGGGACCTCAGGTTTATGGTTGATCACTGTGATAAGGAGAGAAAGGGACTTACCAAGCATGCTGATATGAACCTTGCCAGGACCAAAGAGGACACTGGGGGAAATGTGGTTTGTTAGTAGCTGCTCAGTTTGAATCAGACTGCCCTACAGCTGCTTGCCACCTCTCCCCACCGAGTCTGAACCAGAGCCTGAACTGGCACCCAGGCTGAAGAAAAACAACAGGGTGGAGCCGGGGGGGTGGGGGGTGGCAGAGAGGGTCCCGGGAGCTGAGGAAAAACACAACTCCAGAGTGAGGAACAGCTCCGGAGAGAGCGAGGAGCTGGCTCCCAGCTGGCAAAGGAGTGGTCATAAGCCAGGGATGCTGATGGTGAGCCCATGGGAGGAAAAGCTGTGGGAGCCAGCCAGAAACCTCAGTGGGGCTGAGCCAGCTACGGGATGGGCAATTGTGCCCATGAAGAGGTCCTGCCTTTTTTTTTCTTTTTAAGAGGGAGAGACTGGCGAAATGCCGGAAGGGATGATCCCAAATGTGGATGCAGTTAAAACCCAGAGGGGGTCAGGACTGGACCAGACAGAAGTGCTCGAGGATAGGGACTTCGACTGTGAGAGATCAGTGCAGCTGGGGTTTTCTTTTAAAGCAAAGGAGTACCCGCTTAGTCTAAAAGGGGATGACTCCACCATTATAAAAGCCCTGTGAACTACAGCAAGAAGGTTAGGCCTGTAAGCCATCAGGTCTCCTGACATAAGGGCAGGTGATTCATTTTAGTTCTTTTTTGTTATGAGGTTCAACAAGATGGCTATTAAAGTCTGGGTGACTAGCGTAGCAGAGAGACAAGCAAGATAAGACCAAGAGCTCATACTGCAAGACCAAAGATGGGACCGCCCATAAAGATCCAGGGCATGATGAACACATAAACATCTGGGTGGTGCAAGGCCCAGGTGTGGGGGAGATTGTAGCCCTGAAAATCTGGGCACAGAGTAAAGCTATGGGTGAATTCAACTCCTCCTGATTAAAAATGACCTATAACATTAAGTTGTGGCACACAAGAATCAGGTAATCCCTTAAAGTAGCTAGTCTCTAATGGACTCAAATATACATGGCATAGTCAGGTCAGGCTGAGGGCTGCCGGGCCCTGAGGCCTTATTGGGTGCAGTGGTGACAATGAATATGAGCCGACTGTACAATGCTGTGGTCAACAGGGCTAATACCGTGCTGGGATGCATTAGTGATGCTTCGTAAGGAAATTATACTTCCTCTTTACTTGGCATTGGTGAGACCCCAGCTGGAGTACTGTGTCCAGTTCTGAGCACTGCACTTCAAAAGAGATGTGGAGAATTTTGGAAGAGTCCAGAGAAGGGCCACAAGAGTGATTAAGGTCTTGGAGGACAAACCTTATGAGGAAAGGCTAAAGGATTTGGGACTGTTCAGCCTGGGGAAGAGAAAACTGAGGGGGGACTTGGTGGCTGTCTGTAAGTATGTAAGGGGTGAATATCGGGAGCTGGGAGAAAAACTGTTCACTAGGGTACTCCAAGGGAGGACAAGGAGCAATGGCCATAAACGTTGGAGGATGGTTTCAGGTTGGATGTAAAGAAGAACTTTTTTATGGTAAGAGTGACCAGAATCTGGAATAGACTTCCCAAGGTGGTGGTGCAGTCCACAACCTTGGAAGTCTTTTAAGAGAAGACTGGACAGACACCTTGCTGGGATCATTTAAACTCAGTGGTATTCCTGCCCAGAGTAGGGGGGTTGGACTCAATGATCTTTGAGGTCCCTTCCAACCCTTAATTTCTATGATTCTATGATTTATGAGTGCTTGGTGATGAAATGGCACATAGAAGACAGAATATATAGGTAATTTTGGTCTTTTGTTTCACATGTTGTAAAAGAAAAAAAATACTGTTTTAGCATTTTACTTGCTGTTTTCTATATTGTTCTTAGGTGGATACTGCCACTCAGGATCTTTCTCTGAGCCAGAAGGAAGGGCAAAAGGGCTACAGGATAGTTCTACAATCAATGCTAATGTTGCTCTTTAGTCATCTTGAAATAAGACCAGTTTGTTTCTCTGGAGTCAGAGATCCTGAAGTCATAATACTAACATTTCCCAGTACAGAGCACAGTGTTTTTTTAACCATGCTTGAGGCTTGTACATTTTTAAACTAAAGAGCTCTGCCAAACAAGTTTCCAAGATAGTTTTTTACTGATATTATCATTCTTTCAGATACTGTTACTTCCAAAGCAAAACAAACAAAGAAAAAACCAAAGAAAAAAAAAGAAGTGTTGCATTTTAAATTCATGCTATGGCAAAGATTATGTAAAGAAAGATTTTAGTGCTCTATTCTGTGGCAGGAAGATAATATCTCACTTTTATTTTGTAGTCAAGAATTAAAGACATCTCATTCCTAAGTGAGGAGCTTGTATCAATTCCCTGTTGCCAATTTAGCTGAGTTACAAACTCATCTAATCAGAGACATATGAAAGAGACTGCTTAGGATGTAGAGCCTATAAATGTCCTCCCACCACTTTAAATCCTACTGGCAGATAGGAGTAATGCACATTAAAGGTTTAATCCAATGTAAATGGAGGTCAAAGAGCTTCTTAACTGTCTTGTTAATGGACTTGGGTCAAGCCTGTAATGTAAAAGAGACTATTTTGAGTAAAATCCAGTGGTACATAATCATGACCAGAAACGCTTATTCTGGTTTTCAATAGAAAACATTCCGTGTAATATTTACAGAATTTGATTTCCTTCCCAGAATTTAACCAATTACTTTAGTTGATATATGCCTAATTTAAATATGCTACAAGTGTTAGTTTTCAGTTTAAAGCACACTTATAGGTTTTAACATAAAATATATCCCCAGGGAGCTTGTCTATTCATTATTCAACAGATAATTTAGGTCATTTAAAAAAAAAATCATTTAAAGTAAACATATCCAAATACATTTGTTACAGTATATTTTAACACGTAAAATTATCTTATACCATTCCATATTAACTTGAACTTAAAGCAGAATAAAGCAATGTCATATTGAATAACTCCATCCGTTGTGTCAGAAATTTGGTTAAAAATGACATCAGCCCTGGTCTACCTAATATCTATTAACTAAGGCACACTAGTGACTTTAGCCAATGGCACATTAAGGTATGATGCACCTAACATTCGCGTATGGTTTCCTCTGACTTCTTAGCCCAAATCATCAGGGCCTTTTTTACAGTGGAGTTGACTGAGTTGCCTTTGGCACAGGTTTGAAAAAGGCTCAAAATTTGTTATCGCCTCCCAAGAACATATCTAACATTATAAAATGGATGGTCTTGGAATGGAGCTCTTTGTAATTGAATTTATTTACTGAGAATGATGGTCTTAAAGACTTCAAACTAGCCTACATTCTAACAATGTTTCTCAAAATTCTGCAAAAAAGGATAAAAGTATGGCTATTCTTGGGGGCAGAGGCATTGGCTTATTTCACCTGGCTTTTCCTTACTTGAGAATCAGAACAAAGTCTTAATCAATCTTTACTTAAAGTAATCTGTGGATCAATGCTTTAAATGTGGGACTAAGCACTGATGTAGGGGAATCTTTATTTTTGATTCGAGAGATTTTCTTGTTGAAGAATTTCCAGAGTCAGCAGTGGAAGCCAGAGTCTTACTGCATTTACTTCAGCCTCTTTGAGAAATCATTTTCACCATGACTAGAATAAGGAGGTGAGAAATATGAGGAAAAGGAGGAGGCAAAGAATTAAAGGAGGCAAAAATACAAACACATAAAATAGGGTGGTTAGTTGTAGCCATGTTGGTTTAAGAACAGAGGCAGACAAGTTTCTTTGTTAGAGACTTGAACTTCAACTCTGTTGAGCCTACAAGCTTTACTTCATAAATCTACTGGATACAAAAAATCATGGACTAAATATAGACATTGGATTTTTGGTACATTATAACCTGCCCGCTATCCAATGACCCCAGGTAACCTCTCTACATTTTACCAGCTACATTCTGTCACCAGGTCAGCATTCCCTCCTTCCCCCTGCACCACCTACCTGTCTCACACCTCCCTGCACTTTTACAGACTTGCATTTTGCATATTGTCTTCTGTTCCACCATGGAGAACACATAACACCAGCAGATTCTTCCAATGCCTGAAGAAGGGTGTTTGTGCCCGAATGCTTGGAAAGAATATTTTTTTCCAACTATTTAGTTGGTCTAATAAAACATATCACATTTACCCAACGAAGTTTGTCTGCCATACATGTAATATATAATTATAAAGCCTGGTAAAGGACAAAAAGCAGAAAACTTACTTATGCAGCTGCAACTGACTGAGAAATTGTTAGACACTGCCATAAGGTATACAGCTTCAGATATAGACAGAGCCGTCCCTAGGGGGGCGTGGGGCCTGTGTGGGGGCCGGAGGGGTGGTGGTGAGCAGCATAGATGGAGGAAGGAAAAAAACTGGGGGAGCTGAATGTACCTCCCCATGGAAGAGTCTGTGGGAGGAGGGGAAAGGGCCGCAGGGGAGAGCAGCATTGCCTGGAGCTGCACTGCGCTGGCCCTGGCTGCCTCCCAACCCCGGCCGCACCAGTCCCAGCCCTGGCCCCAGCTACCTCCCTGCCCTGGCCCAAGCCACGCACTGTCTGGGGGAGCCGAGAGCCAGGGGCCAGAGCAGGACCAGCCTTGGCTGCACCACCGGGCTGGAGGGCTCCTTGTCTCCATGCCTCACTGTTGCCACTGCTTTGAAAGTGACAGGTACTGCCATGTGTGTCCCACTGCTGAGCAGCCTGGACAGTGAGTCACATGTTGCCACATCATACCATTTTCAAAGGAGCAGTGGTGAGGCATGGAGGCTTGTAGCTGCAGCCCATTTGCCCCATGCAAAGATCAGGGGGCCACGTCTCCCCTCCTTTGGCTGCCCACCACTGTGCATTTGGAGGGGCTGCTGGGCTTTGACTGCCCCACAACCTGGCCCAGCTGGAGCCCTAGTAATGGTGAATGGAGCCCCAGGTGGGCCAGGTCATGGGACCATCCCCATTGTGCAGCAGGAAAGGGGCAGGGGCAGGGTCTAATGATTTGCCTTTTCCCTACCCCACTCTCCCCTTTACTCTGGGGGTCTTGATCTGCCCCCCAAAGCCTAGGGTGATAAAGAAGTTTAAGAGAAAGTTACCTGCCTGCATGTGGCTGGGCCAGCTGTGATGCTGGTGTGAGTGCAGGGTAGCTGAGTGTGCCTGCCCCTCCCCCTTACTGCAGCAGCCCATGCACAGCCTAAGGCTATGCCTGCAGCTGCCCTCCATCTGGGGGGGATGAGCCCTGTTAGCCCCCTCCTTCCACCTCTGGCTGCAGGTGGCAGCGCTCAGCAGCAGTGTGCAGCGGTCACGGCAGGGCCTTTATAGCACCACAGGGCCCCCCAAAGGGCGGGGCCCAGGGCAGTCACCCTGATTTTCACTCCACCAGGGATGGCTCTGGATATAGATAACAATTCCATATAAACCTTTGAAGAGTTGTTGGATTGCGTTACAATGTGTGCATTTACAAGTTCATTGATTTGCCATAGTATTGGCACATTAAGTTTAGTGCTTGTTTAACCAAATGCTAAATCAATGTGCAGTAACTTGTGCTACTGGGTAGTAGCGCTGGTGCATGGGTTTTTAGTGATGCTTACTATGCAGTAGCCTAATATTACTGTGCAGTAGCATGTTAGTGCAGTTTTTGCCCAACATGCTACTGCACAGTGTTATTAGGCAGTTAGTATCTTGTGTAGGCACACCAAATCAGTAGCTGTTTCAGGATCAGTGACCTAAAAGCAGCAGGCTTATGTCTCTTGTGTCAGCCATCCTTTACCTTTTTCTTACCATTCAATGGTGGTAAAGTTTTCTGGTCTCCTTTCCATACATCAGAAAAAGTGAGTTGCCAGGTATTGTTTTATTTATTTATTTATTTTAAACATGGAGATCCTTCAGATCGTTTCAGGACATATTTGAGAGTCCATTATGTGGCGCTAATCCTATTAACATAATAACACTTTATATATGCTGCATGACTGTACTTGACTTCTGAAATATCTCATCAGCTAAAGTATGATATTTAGAAATCTAACCCACTCGTGTAGCACATGACTCTTTCAACAAAGTTAAGGAATATAAACCTGGAAAAGAGATAAGTAGCAGTCAAAAATAAAATGTTGAGAAGTGTTTTAAATAGATCAGAATGAGTAGTTAAGGATCAAACTTGTCAAACTTTATTATTGCAAAAGGCAGGTAGGCTAGCACCTTAGAGCTCCTATACCTATGCAGGGAGCCTGCTCTGACACACTATATTTCCAGCATGTCGGAGCAGACTCAATTAATCAAGTCTGCTGGAGTGTGGAAATTAACGTGCTCCAGCAGCTTCCAGCTTCACATATATCAGTGTCCTTGAACTGAAAAATAGCAGCAGGGCACTTTAAATTAAAGCCTGTTTGACAGGGTTTTGTTCAAAGCGCCCTGCTGCCATTTTTCAGTGCGGGGATGCTGATACACATGACACTCCAGGCACTTCTAATTAATGCGGCTCTTGGAGCTGCACTAATTAAAGCACCTCCTTCCCCACCATGTCTCCAGAAGCATGTGTATAAACACCCTTAGAGACTAGCTCATTAAGAAATGCATATGCTTTCTTAGGGTGTGAACAAGCATTCGTGGGACCCGTTTCAAGTTTAGATCCTGATCTGGGTCCTGTGCATGCAGGCATTTGCTGCTTGCTGGGAGACACACAGGCAGCCAGAGGTAAATATTTTGGGGAGGGTCTGGTCAGCCAATGGGGTGAGGGAGTTGGTGCATCCATTGGGGGAAGTTGTCAGGTCTATGTTGGCGGGTGCCTGGTTCAGGAGGGTAGATGGGGGGCAGGGGGGATAGGCCTGTCAGGATTGCGGCAGGAGGTAAGAACAGCACAGCTCTAGGACTGTGGCAAATAGTTGGGATTTCTCAGTCCCAAGGCTGTGCTTTAAATGTGTGCAGGTATTTGCTAGGCTGGATTAATTGTTGCCAGATTGGGTTTAGGGGTGGATCCAGAGAGGGTGCAATAGTCCTTTTGGGTCTTCGTTTCTATTTCTCCCACCTCCTCCTGCCGCTGTTACTTTCCCTGCTGTCTGGGGGCAGAAGAAGCTTCAGAGCTACTCTTGCCCACTCCAGCCAGGCTGTGTGGGTGCTAGGCTCAGCTACAATAGCATCAGAGGCATCAGCAACAGCAGAAATAGTGGGAGGAGCGGTTTCCCTCCCTGTTACCTGCTCTAGGAGAACTGGGCAGGGTGGGGTAATCCATGCCTCCATCCATTGCCACTGGCCCGTCTCATTCTCAACTGAGCCTATCCCCTGTGCCGCCTGAATGGAGTGGATAGAAATGGCTCTGAAGCTTCTCCAATCCCAGGACAGTAGGGAAAGCAGCAGTGGGAGGTAGGGCAAGGGTGGGGAGGGGAAATGATTGTGACCACAGAGGGGAAAGGGGCAGATTCTTTAAAAATGTCCATAAGACTCCCCCTAACTGGTGTGCCCATAACAGTGGGTGGGTGGGGGGAGGTTGGGGGAGACAGCCTTGGAGAGGTGTGAGTGTACACCCCTTGTAGCTTGGGTTGCAGCTCCTGCACCCTCCTTTACCCTGGGTCTACCCCTGGTCGGGTTAACCCTTGGTCAATCTAAGGTTACTTTACCTCTGAGGTGAACTTCCTCCTTCAGATCAGGCATGCCATGTTTAAGGCAACCTAAGCTCTGTGAATGGTTGCACACTGGGCCATTTAGACTGTCCTAACTTTGGTGAGGATGATGCAAATAAAATGTTTGCATGTACACATAAGCAACAGTTTACTTCAGCCTGTGCAAACATATGCATTACTGAATGAGTTAGTCTCTAAGATGCCACACTGCCCTGCCTTCTGCTTGACCTCAGACTAACATAGCAAAGTTTTAAATGATATTTTCTTTCTTCCTGTGAGGCAAAAGCCAGTGGCTTCTTTCATTTTGAAATGCTGAGAAATATAATTAAGGTGAATTAGGCTTAATGGCTGCTTGCGGATGTTTAAAAACCTAATAAAATCCTCACTTTACCATATGCAGCAGCATGTTACTTCGACCTGGATCCACAGAATCTGTATAGATCCGTCACTTCAGTGGAGCGTTTTGGTGCTTTTTAGATAAAAGTGCCAAAAAATCCTCAATAAAGTGCTTAATTTATACAGACATTGGGTGAGCTGGGTCCAACTAACACACTGTCTCTTCTGGGCATGTGCTGGGCTCGGCACCGGAGTATGTGGTGTTTTTAAAGGAAGTTCTATTTTTTTCTAAAAAAAAAGATTAACATCTGCAAGCAGCCAGTAATATCTCATGGAACTTCTTTCTTGGCTAATGTACTTTGTTAATCCTCTGTAATAGAGTCTTGTGCTTTAAAGGCCTTTGCTATGACAGGGAAAGAGTCATAGTCATTTTTCCCTTGGGGGAAACAGTTTACCTTGATGGGCTGAGATTCAGTATTTTCACAAGGGGCACCATTATTAGGTCTCCATGATAAATCTTCCCTAATGTGCATTAATAATTATAACTTATCTGAACTGTACAGAAGCAAATAGATATAATCAGTAGGGGTGTGCAAAGCTTCGGTTGCCGATTTGATTCTGAGGAGATTCGGCCCGATTTGGAGGCCGAATCACCAAATCCGAATTGAACCAGGAGACCAAAAAACAGAAACTGAGAAGAGGAAGGGGGAACAGTGGAGGGGAGAAGACTGATATCTGTAGCCCGCCAGTGACCGTGATCTTTCCCTGAGTCCCCTTCCAATCACAGTGCTCTGGGGGAGGGATGTAGAAACAGCGCATACGCCTCTGTCTTCAGCCTTTCTGGCCCTTTGGTGAGCTGTTTCTGCCTGGGCATTGGGAAGGCCCCCTGTTACAGGCTACCATCTCTGCAGTTTTCATCCTGCTGCACCTTAATACACACACAAATTCATACGTCACAAGTTTTGCTTGTCAACACCTTGAGGTGCATTTTCCCAGAAACCCCCATGCCTATCTCCTTGAAACTTGGCAGAGTTCATGCCTTCAGAAGGGGCTACCATCCCTGCTGTTTTCATCCAAATCTGCCACAAAATCACAAAGTTATAGGTATTTCAGTGATTCCCCCATTATAGTCTATGGCCGAATCTCTGAACCTCTCCAAATCAGGGCCGAATCTTCCGAAGCTGATTCAGCCAAATTGATTTAGGACACTGATCCAAATCTTTGAACTGAATCACTGTCCTCCGAATCAGCCAAATCTGAATCTAAATAGAAAGTTCCCTATTTGCATAGGCTTAATAATCAGACTGTATCCACTATGTCTCTGTTAACCCCAGCTTGTTCATCAAGTCTTCACTGTTCAAAGTCATAATAATGAAAGGGGAACCCATGCAAAACCCACATGCATGAAAGTGTGCGAAATATGCAAGCAAGAGATTTATTTCTGAGAGGCACCCCAGGGTGCAAATCACTCTAAAAGTAGGTTTCTCCCTATATTTTGAAAATGGCCTAATTTAAAAGCTTTGGTAAAATTTAAAAGCTTAGAACATTGTCTACTCGGCAGTAATTGTGATTAATTTCTGCAATGCACCAGTGCAGCATGTCACATTCCACGCAGTTAGTTAAATTCTGGGAAATAAATCAAATTCTGTAAATATTATGGGGAAATTTCTCTATTGAAAACCAGAAATTAGTGCTCCTGGTCATGATCCACCTGCAGCACAGATTTAGCATCATTTAGGAATGCTATAATTTTTCTGTCAAGTCCCCAAACTAAATTGTTTTTTCTTTTTGCTAGCCCTCAACCTTGACCTATTATTTTTTTCCTATTTCTGCAGCAGTTATGCAGCCTGAATAGGGAATCAAAGGCAAGAAAGGTTTTATTGTCAAGACATTGCTGCTTTTCAACTTCTTATTTTATTTTTCTGTGGACAGCAAACTGCCAAAAATCATTGCTTGCTAGACACTGTAACATAGGAAACAGACATCTCGTCTATATTTTTACAAATACTAAAAAAATTGGACATTGATGTTAAATAGGTATTTCTTTAAAAAGCAACTTTTTGCTACTGAGATTTCTGCTCCTTTGTGTGAGAGAGAATTTTTTATCTGTCCAGAAAGTGCCTCACAATACTTAACCCTTTGAGGCTTAAGCTTTGAGAATATAATGTTGTTATCTGTAACAGAAGGCAATACCACAGTGTGGATATTTTGTGTTGCATCTCCTGAGGAATGTAGTACAGGAAATGCAGTCTGGGAAATGGATGGAGGAAGGGACACAGTGGTGGCATGCTGTCCAGAAATTCTATTGTCAGTGGACAACCCTACCCCCTCACACCTCAGGCCTCAGCTCAGACTAGAAAAGTCTTGGAATCTAATTTTATTTGCTGTGACCTTACTTGGTTTGCTTATGTATTGTTTTTCCTCCCCAGTTGCTTTGTATAACAAATGCTTCCATCTCGAAATATAACCCTTCAGCTTCCCCTGTCTCCAGTCCTTTCCCATCCTGAATACCTCCTACACAGGAGATCTACTGAAAAGGGAATGTAGGATTACTCATGTTAGTCCATACTGCTCCAGCTGCACGGGCAATTTATCCCAGCAGTTGCATATTTATGGCCATCCAAGGGCAAGAGTAAGGACCAAAATCAGTCTTGTGGTGGTGTGCAAAGAAACAGAAAAACTTTACAGCTTAAAGAAAAATCTTTTTGCAGAATATTACAGAAAATGGAATTTTTTGCAATAATTCCATTTTGTGCATGCTTGAAAGAGTCTGAGACTGGGAATAGAATAGGCTGCTGCAGTCATGGCAAGTATATTTGGTGCAATAGAAGTAACATGACAGGGCTCTATTACGGTAAGTAATACAATTCCAGAAATAACCTATGCGGAACATATTGCTTCTGCTGCACATGTCAGGAAATGGACTTTGATCGATGTTGTTGCAACAGAAAACCACATACTAAAACTTTTTAATTATGATGACAGTGTAAAAGTGTAGAGGGTGTTCACTGGCAGTGTTCATAGCCTTTATAATTAACAAATGGATGGTGCAGGTTAATTCTGCATGCTGTTCATGTTTTACAATTCTTTCTAGTTGCTTTCATCAGCATATATATAAGCAATAAGGCATGACAGGGGGCCTGGTTATCATCACCTCTAGGGTGTTAAGAGGCATCCTCTAGGGGTGTGATTATCTCATGATAACCACACCACCTGGAGTTACCATATTGCTACTATAAAAATTCATTAATGTAAGAGAAAAATGTGTATATTTGTGCTAAAGGATGAAGTTAGGAGTTTAGAATGCTAAACAGTACTATCAGGACCTCTGCTTTACCTCCCTTCAGCTCTATATTAGAACATGGACCAGCCAACTATAATGCTTTCTCAGCTTTATGAACTAGAATAAAACTTTAGCCACGTTTCTGCTGCAGCACAATATGAGGGCAGGAACAAAGCAGAAAAGGTACAGCTGAGGAGTCGGCAGTCAGAAAGTGAATCACAGATTTTAAAATCCCTTTACAGAGGGCATTACCTAAACTACCAAAATTCTGCCTAACTTTCAGACTTTCAAATAAGGAGGAAGAACAAAGAAATCACAAAACAAGATTAGCTAGGAGTGTCTATAAGTTTAAATTTAAAATCATCTCATTTTAACTTGGCACTACATTTACAGTATATTTCATTCGAATTTATCAGAAAAGCATGGAATTAAGCACATGGGAGTACAATAGCTCATTGTCTACTGTCCTATGTGATAATATAACAAACTCTTATCTCATAATGTAATGACTCTTATGTTAATGAACTCTTATGCTCCATGACCTCTGAAGTACTGGATGGACGAATAAATGCTTTTTGCTCTCCCCCAGGTATTCCTTTTCATTCTCAGCCTTCCCAACAATTTATTCATCTTTGTTTTATGTTATTCTCTCCTTAGCGGGTGGGAAGTGGGTAAAGAACAGCACTCTATGGTTACATTTGAATTAAAAGCTTTATGCATACACTATTAAGGATGGCTTTTTTTTTAATCGGTATTTCTAGTGAAGAAATAAAATAGCAGTACACCTGCTGATGTTGGAGTTGTCTATCTGTTCTTTACAATATGATATGCCTCATCTTAGTGAGTGACTCAGCTATGCTAATCACTTACTGCTAGACTGTTCCCTGGGGCCACTTCAAACTGGTGCAAAATAGATGACTACTTTAGGGTAGTAGTGAGGCCTGAGCCTGTGAATGCAACCCTAGAGTATGTGAGGGAAGACATAGGGTATGTAACCCAGCACATTGCCCCACTCTACAAGGCCATTTATTTGCAGTGCAAAGAGCTTTGGCTCACTTGGAGGGCAGGGCATCTACATGAGATGTTTATTGTGGACCTCATTAATTAGCTCCACAGTCAAGTGTCACCATTTGCACATGTGGCTACAGGGGAAAAAGGCAGCGCCACGAATTCATGCCACTGCTTTTCACCTAAGCACATGCCTCTGCATGTGGGTTTAGTTCAGGGAAATATGCTCCGGGGGGGGGGGGGTAGGGGAGATCAGGGCCAGCAACTGGGCTGGCTCCAGCAGCCTCACCTGGGGTCCTGGGGGCCTTCTGGGGCTCCAGTGGTGATGATCCAGGCACACAAAACCTGGGCAGCAGCTGGAGCATGGCTCCAGCCAGTCAGCCAGCCTCTGGTTTCAGATGGAGTATGCTGCCACCACATGTGCCACCCTGCTTTGTTCTAGTGCCCATTTTTTTGACACTGGGATCTCCAGTGCTCATCTGGACATACTCTTTGAGTTTTATATGGCTTTGTAGACAGTCACCAGCCTTTAAAGACAGGGTAGAGAATGCCCTTGTCCCAGTTTAGCTAAGTTAGGCTACATGTCCTCGGGAAGTTGAACATATGGCATCTTTGCCTCTTGCTGACTGCAGATTCCTCACTTGGAAACCAGATCAAGACTGAAGGTGCTTGAAGCACTTATACGGTTGCTGCTCAGTAGCCAGAACTGGGAGAAGGAACTTCTTGGTTCTCCTCCCCCTTCATATATATTTACCAATAAAGTCTATTAAGCTGCTATGACATTATAAAGAAAATCGATGCTTCTTTTAAGTTCAAGCTTTTATCTCAATGGGAAACCATGTGTCTTGGAAATAAGAATAATTGTTTGCTTAGAAATTTGCATGTAGGAAACATTTAATAAAAACTAACTGCAAGTCATCATTGTGATTTTTGATTTATTATTATACTTTATTAAGATTGTACAGGACTAGGTTATTGCAGATTGCATTTCCCTTAAATAGAACTGAATTGAGCAGCCACAGCAAATTAATACATGCACTTGTGGGACCCTCTTGTCTTTCCAAATTGTATCGTTTGATTGATGCTGATTGTTTCTGTTATTTTTTCCCTGGTAGAAGTCTGAACCTAAACTTAAAATTGTCCTGTGAAATGTGACTTTGTACGAAAACTGGTCTTTTCAGCTTTCATATAGAAAATTATATCATTCGTGAGTTCTGCCTGGCAAGTTTTTCTTCATTGTATGCTGCAAGTCATGGTGAGCTTCACAGATGTTGAGCATCTCTACTGTTGATGGATGTTACTACATTTTCTCAGTGACTGATTTTTATGAGTTTTAAAATATAATATTGTATGTGTCATACATAGAGCTGTATGGTACATGTATATATATGTGTGTGTATGAAGGACATCAGATTTAAAAATTAGAATACTCTGACTTCCTTTCTTTGTCAGAAAATGTACTTCAGAAATTTTATATATCTTAATTTTAAGTGAAATGGAGAGATAGACATGATTGAAAAAATGGACTGGGAAGTCAGGAGTACTTATAGCACTCAGCCCTATCACTGTCTAGCTAACCTCAGCAAACTTGTTCAAACTCTGTGGACCTATAGTTACTTGTTAAAATCGAGATAATAGGGATATTAGGTTACCCCACAGATATGACTGCCCTGATATGATTGTAGTGTCATACTTTCTTTTGCTTTCTTGCTTTCTGCAGTTCTCCCTGACTCCCTGCATGTCAAATCCCTTTTTCAATATAAGATGAATTGCCTTGACACACTGGAATGTAGGCTGTTTGGAGGTGCTAATATAGTATACTAGACCTTTAAGAAAGTCTACTGGCCTAGCACAAGCTTGTTTCTAGATCAGCTGAGGACCAAGGCATCATGGAACTTATCATTCCTAGAGTTGATGTTGTTAGTGTTTATGTCAAATTCTGTTTGCGAGAGCCTACTTACATCACACACACAAAAAAATAGTGCTGCATATTCTTGGGACCCACCTACTGGGAATGAATCCATTGTCCAGTTTCACATATAGCGGCATTTTTACAATACATTGTGCTCCTAAAAATGCTGGATGCTGTGGGCTTTGAGTAAAAAATGGTTAGGTATGCTTCTCATGGAGTGCATCTACACATGCCCCTGTGGTGCTGTTATTAGTGCTAGTGTTACTTCTAAAAGGAAGTACTAAATGATGGTGCAGTAACGGCCCATACTGGGCCATGCCAGCAGCACATAGGACTGTGCGAATTGGCAGCGATTCGATCCAGCTTCAGATCCAGTCACTTCAGATGCCACGGATCTGATCTGGAGCTCCAGACCGGGTTTCTGCTTAATCTGGCCGCAGCGACTCCGAAGCTTTGGGGCTGTCTTGGGGATCCGGCCATAGAGTATAATGGGGAATCAATGAAATATCTATAACTTTGTTGTTGTTTGTCTGATTTAGATGAAACTTGCAGAGATGGTAGCCTCTGCTGAGAACATGAAGCCTGACAAAATTAAAGAAGATAGGTTTAGGGGTTTGGGAGAAACTGTACCCCAAGTTCTTGAAAGCAAAACTCATGTCACATCTATGTGTTCCACCACAGGGGGGTAAAAACTACAGAGGCGGTAGCCCCTGGTGAATCTACAAAGCCTGCCAAGTTTCAAGAAGATCAGTGCAGGGGTTTGGGGGGAACTGCACCTCAAGCTGCTGACAGGCAAAACTTGTGACATAGATGACCCTGTGTGTACTAAGGCACAGCGGGGTGAAAATTGCAGGGTTGGTGGCCCCTGCTCAGGCCACCAAGCCTGCCAGCTGTCAAGGAGATGGGTGCAGGGGGGTTCTGGGGCCCTGCATCTCTAGCTGCTGATAGACAAAACTTGTGAGGTTCTGGGGCCACCATCCCTGCAGCTTTCATCCTGCTGTGCTTTAACACCCACAGTGTCACCCATGTCACGAGTTTTGCTTGTCCAGCTTGAGGTGCAGTTCTCCCAAAATCCCGACACTGATCTTTTTGAAACTTGGCAGGCTTTGTGGCCTCACTAGAGGCCCCCACTTCAGCAGTTTGGACCCCCCTGTGGTGTAACACATACACATGACATGAGTTTTGCTTTCAAGAATTTGGGGTGCAGTTTCCCCTGAGCCCCTGCACCAATCTTCTTGAATCTTTGTAGCTTCATCAGGAGCCACCACCCCTGCAGTTTTCACCCTCCTGTGATGTAACACATACTTGTGACATCAGTTTTGCTTTCAGGAACTTGGGGTGCAGTTCCCTCCTGAACCTCTACATCAATCTTCTTGAAACTTGGCAAACTTCATGCTCTCAACAGAGGCTACAACACCTGTAAATTTCATCCAAATCATACAAAGGACAACCAATTTATAGCTATTTCATTGTTTCCCTGTTATACCCTATGGCTGGATCTCCAAAGCGACTCCGAAGCTTTTCCAAAGCACTTCAGAAGTCCCGAACAACTTTGGAAAGCCTAATGAAGCCAGTGCTTTGATCCAGACATGCTGCTTCATATGCAGAACCATCTGAAGCTTCTCTGGATCGGAAGCTTTGCCCGAAGCCTCGCATGGCCCTTGCACATAGTTATTTTTAGCCACTATGTTGCTGTAGTTGCGCTATACCCAGGGAGCACATTGCTATGGCGATGTAGTGGTGGCATCACAGTTTTTGCCTGTGGATACTATGTCACTGTAACGCATTGGTATGGTGATACAATGTCATGTGTAGCGGTGCCCATGAAGAATTTATGCTGCAAATGGTGAAGAAGCTGAAGGGAACAATACCTGCTGCTGCAGTTCAAAGGGTCTGGGAAGAACTTTGGAAAAAACTTGGAAAGAAAACTGAAAACTGATGTGGGCAAGGTTCCCTGAATATATTATGATGATTGGAGTAGCAGCAAACCCTGAGGAGGGGATTATAGCATCACTCAGGAGCATTGATGTTCTGTTCCGGAGAGGGAAAAAACAAGAAATAAATCAAGGTGAAATTCAGTTCCATGCTTTTAATACCACAAGTTAAGTCCTACCCCCTCCCCAATTGTTCCTCTGATTTTGGACCCCCATCCACCCCAAAAGGTATACCTGTTAGAGTTTGTGCCCAATTGCCAGCTGCATGGAGCAGAGTGGTGGTAGAACACTGCTGTGGGAGAGGTGTCATTACCAAGATTCAGGTTAGCCCTTCCTTTGGCCTCTCAACGAATGAAGTTTTGTATGGTGACTGTGGATCCAAAGTCCAAGTTTTGGCCAAGTAAATGTTAACCTGGTAACACCTGACACCTCCCCAAAGCAGTTTCCTGCCCCAGATTCACTGCCAGAGATTTAAGCCCCCTACCTCTATTCCAGTGTTTCCCTTTAATAGGTTCACGTGCCACACACAGCAGCTGCCCAGACCATTTGCAGCACATGTGTTGCAGGTTAGCAACCTCTGCAATACGGGTATGTATCTTTATTTTGCATACAAAATAAGGTTATGTTTGTGCAGCACTGCAGTTAATCATCCCCATTGAGAAGCAGGATGTATTTGCTCATGTGGACAACAACGTGGAATATATTTGTTCTGGTACCCAACTTAGCTTGCATATCTGTGCTCAGTATTGCGTTACCCAACCTATACAAGGTAGAGTTACTTGAATGATTTTATAAATCATATGATTTTGTGTAGATGAGTAGAGTCAGAAGAAACTAATTTTGGGAAGTGTTTGATGGAAGAGGACAGTATATGTAAAAAGGGATATAGACAAACTAAGCAGTGCTACCTCCCAGTCCATTTCTCCACTGATGTCTCTTTCTCCATTTAATTTCATACAATGACCCCCACACCTCTCCAATATACTTTATATACATTAATTTGATTTGGCTTGGTTTTTTTTTCTCTTTCTCTTGCTTCAAAAAGGACAAAGGTAACTTGAAGTCATTTTTGTGCCATCTTGAGCCATTCTGGACACATTCTGGACCCAGGATAGTAGCTGGATTGGTTCACACATACTTGAGCTAATGTAAACCTAGCTAGTTCAGATACCAGCAACCTGAGAACATGAGTTGATACTAAGGGGATTACCTTGCATGGATCTTGTTACTGCAATGGCTCTGCTGGTATAGATACCTAAACTAGTTTAAAGCTAGCCTGGGTAAACCTACAGCCATGCTTCTGTCACAACAATGATTGCAGTGCAGGCCATGCTAAGTGCAGCATCCTTGTTCATGACACATCACAGTGCTAAACAGAGTTTATGAGAGGGTACCCAAGAGGCAAACTTACAGTGCCTGTGTTGGGGAAATTCTTCCCTTAACCATACCAGGGTTTAGGATCCTTTTATGTCACTTGAAGGATCTCGTGCTTTGTTTTAAGTGTATCATTTTAATTTGCCCAGAGAGGCTGGAATGGTTGGGGGTTTTTTTTTGTCTAGGAAGATAAAATTAGTTCCTAAAGAGTGAGGGGAGGAGGCAGGATCTTCACTGACACATGGTCCTGTAAGTTGGATCAGCTAATTTAGTACATATATTGCCTCCAAATGCCATGAGTGGTGTTCTCAATGATTCACAGATTGTAAGGCTAGAAGAGACCTCAGAAGATCATCAGGTCCAGCCCCATGCACTAGGCAGGAAAGACAGCTGGTGTCAGGTGACCCCAGCAAGGAGACTGTCTAGTCTCCTCTTGCAGATTTCCAGGGTAGGTGATTGCACCACCTCTGGAGGGAGCTTATTCCACAGTATGGACACTAACTGTGAAGAAGTTTTTCCTAATGTTGAACCTGAATCAATCTTCCAGGAGTTTGTGGCCATTACTCCTGGTTTTCCTCAAGGGTGCCCTGGTGAGCAGTTGTTCACCGAGCCCATGATGTACTTCCCTGATGTAATGGTAAGTTGCTACCAAGTCCCCTCTCAGCCTTCTCTTTTTCAAGCTGAAGAGTCCCAGGTCCCTCAGCCTTTGCTCAAATACCTTGCCATGCAAGTCTCTGATCCTATGGGTGGTCCTTCTCTGGACTCCCTCAAGCTTTGCCATGTCCTTGTTAAAGTGTGGTGCCCAGAAGTGGATGCAGTACTCTATCTGTGGTCTCACCAATGCCAGGTAGAACAGAAGAATTACCCCCTTGGCTTTGCTGGAGATGCATCAATCGATGCATGACAGAATATTGTTTGCTCTGCTGGCTACGGCATCACACTGCTAGCTCATATTTATCCTGTGGTCTGTTATTACCCCCAGGTCCTTTTTGTTTGTGGTGCTGGTCAGTTTGGCACTGCCAAGCCTAGGGTGGCCAGGGGGGTGTTCATCCCCAGGTGGAGCACTTTACATTTCTCAATGTTGAACTTCATCTGGTTCCCACTCGCCCAACTTGCTAGCTTGTCTAGATCCACCTGTATCCATAGCCTATCTTTAAGCATGACCATGCTTCTCCATAACCTGATGTTGTCCACAAACTTGGCCAGTGAACTCTTTACCCCCACATCCAAATCATTGATAAAGATGTTGAAAAATACTGGACCAAGCACCAACCCCTGTGGGACACTGCTGGCCACTTCTCACCCGGATGATACCGATCCATTCCTTAGGACTCTCTGGGTATGTCCACACATGCAAGCATGTGTGCTTGTAGCAGCCCAAATAGAGGTGGTGCAAATTTGAGCTGGGGCTTTTTGCCTCAGTGCACATGCTCAGACATGCACTTTGTTGTGGAGCAAATTGTGCCAATTGAGGCAAAATAACCCTTCCTGGCTTCTCCTGGATCTGCAGCCAGGGGGAGCCAGAGCCCAGCACCTGTGCTGTCCCCAACGGTATAAAAAGCTGCCCTGTCCTGGCCCCATCAGTATAAAAAACTGCCCTGGCAATTAGCTGAGGGCTACTAGCTCTCAGGAGCTTCTAGGGCCCATCCAATTGTGCCAGCTGGACTGCTGAAGCAACTCTGAGAGTTCCCTGCACCCTCTACCCACTGCGGCAGTCTGGCATTGGGGGCTGCTGCCTGGCTGTGACTGCTATGCACCTGCCAGACCTGGATGGGGACTGCATAGCCAGTAGAGGTATCTTCCCCTCTGGACCAGCTTCCAGTGGTCTGTGGCTGCAGGGCTGGCCTCTGTGCGGCACTACTGCCACATGTGCCCCTTGTCTGGTCATCTAGGCAGCTATCACCTGGAAGATGTTCTGGGTGTGGTGACCTGCTTTGAACTGTCAAAGCATGTCCTCCTGGCCCCATTTGGGTTCCCTATTCTGATGTTCCCTATTGGAAAACTAAAAAATCCCTGATAAAAAAAATCACAAAGTCACTCTGTAAAATATGGCCAAATCCATGTTCCTCCACAAGTCAAACAAAAAACCACTATAAAGGGAGGGAGAGAGAGAGAGACAGAGACAGAGACAGCAATCAGTTGGACAATGTTTTACTGATA
Source organism: Crocodylus siamensis (assembly GCF_052110815.1). Taxonomy (NCBI): domain Eukaryota; kingdom Metazoa; phylum Chordata; order Crocodylia; family Crocodylidae; genus Crocodylus; species Crocodylus siamensis. Next base: position 84,882,382 of record NC_143395.1, on the reverse strand, counting down.
TATCTATAGTGTTAAAGCAAGCCTCTTATCATAATAATAAAGTAAACTCTAAATATATGTTTCATGAATTCATGAATATATATTTTGCTGCCCTCCCACAGGGGCGATGGCCCTCACACAGGGATTATGGTACCTCAACAGGGGATTTGCCTCCCACACAAGGGCTACGGCCCCTCAACAGGGGTTCGGTCTTCACACAAGGGGTAGCCCCCCAACAGGGGATTCAGCCCCCCAAGAGGGCCGCACAGAAGGGGTATGGCCCCCCCGCAACACCCACATATGCCACCCTAGCCCCCCAATTGCTGCCCCACCTGGCCCCATCCCCCACCAGCTGCTGAAGTCTTCCCGATGGCTGCTCATGTGGACATGCCCTCTAGGTCCTACTTTGCAGCCAGCTTCATATCCACCTAACTGTTTTGCAGTTAAGCCCACAATCCTCCAATTTTTTCATGAGAACATTGTAGGACACCAGATCAAAGGCTTTTTGGAAGTCAGTGGCAACCTCTTCTCTCTTATCCAGGTGGCAAGTTACCTGATCGTAAATGGAGATGTGGTTGGTAAGACAAGACCTGCCCATGATGAAGCCATGATATTGGAGCCTGAGGACTTCTTAATGGCAAATACCATATTCTGTGACTAGAATTTATATAAGTACCAGGAAAACTTAGTAGCAAACTCCTCAACAGTTTGAGGCATCTGATGGAAGCAGTTATTTTTGAGGATACAAGAAGCATAATTTTCTACCTATCCTGTCCCTTGGGTACTCAAACATACATGAGCATATGTATGTGACAAGTCAGACTGGTAACATGTTGCACCAATGTCTATAAAAATACACAATAGTGGTCTGAATATATCTGCAGACAATATAGAGAAATATTGGCCCAAGGGAAGTTCACTTGTTTTGATACAGATACTACCTTGAACTGGAGACTCTATTACCTTCATTCCTTCCCAGGAGTTCAGTGGCTGTCCTGAAAATAGCATAGGTATTAACATCAGCAAAACATTTCAACAGACTTATTCAAAATATAGCTTACTCATATTAAGCTTAATTTTTCATTTATTTGGTATAATACAAAAGATAGAACAAGGATAATCCTTGTGATATATTCCTATTCATACAAAAATTTAAATGTCAGCCTTCCTACCTATAACAGCCCTGGCACAATCTGTAGGCAAGGCAAGAGCCCCCAAGGGCACACTTGCCTGCCTGTACACTAATGCCAGGAGCCTGGGCAACAAGCAGGAGGAGCTCGTCCTCCTGCTGAGTGCAAAGAAATATGACGTCATAGGGATAACGGAGACCTGGTGGGACTCCACCCATGACTGGACCATGGGGATAGAGGGCTATACCCTATACAGGAGGGATTGTGTTGGCAAAAGGGGCGGGGGTGTAGGTCTCTATGTGAAGGAAAGCTACATGTCCCTGCAAGCTGATGTTGGCGACCAGCATGGACAGCTAGAGACCCTCTGGGTAAAAATTCATGGGTAATTCGGCACAGGGGACACAATGGTGGGAGTCTACTACAGACCTCCCACTCAAAGTCCTGAGCTTGACCAGGAGTTCGCCCGGGAACTGACTGAGGCCCCTTGCTCGAGGACCTTGGTTGTCATGGGTGACTTCAATTACCTGGACATCTCGTGGGAAGATCACTCAGCTAAATCTGAGCAGGTGCAAAGCTTTCTCTCGTGTGTGGATGACCTCTACCTGACTCAAGAAGTCTATGGGGCAACGAGAGGCAAAGCGCTGCTTGACCTGGTACTGGCTATGAGGGACGACCTAATCGGCGACCTAGTGATTGATGGGAAGTTGGGTGACAGCGACCACGAGCTGATCACCTTCACCATCCGCCGTAAAGCTGGCAAGTCAGTCAGCAACACAGAAGTCCTTGACTTCAGAAAAGCCGACTTTGATAAGCTCAAGAGGCTAGTCGGTCAGGCCTTCAGGGACCGTGACCCCACGGAGATGGGAGTTCAAGAAGAGTGGTTGCTTCTCAAGGAAGCGATGCTCAATGCACAAGCTAAATCTATCCCAACACGGAGGAAAGGCAGCAAGAAGGCACAGCAGCCCCCCGGCTCTCCAGAGACCTAGCGGACCTCCTGTGGCTAAAAAGGAAAGCCTACAAAGGACGGAGGACGGGCTTCACCTCCAAGGAGGATTACTCCGCGCTGGTCCGGTCCTGCAGGGACCAAACCAGGAAAGCCAAGGCTGCAACTGAACTCCAACTAGCTTCAGGCATCAAGGACAACAAAAAGTCCTTTTTCAGATATGTGGGGAGCCGGAGGAAAAGCAAGGGCAATGTTGGACCCCTGTTAAACCAGATGGGGCAACTGACAACTGACACCCAGGGAAAAGCCAACCTATTAAATAGGTACTTTGCGTCAGTCTTTCATCAGTCACACGGGATGCCCATGCCTGCTATGGGACAGGGAAATTTGGGCGAGGGGGATCCCCTACCCTCCATCAATGCTGACCTCGTGAAGGAACACCTTGAGAAGCTGGATACCTTCAAGTCAGCTGGCCCTGACAATCTGCACCCCAGGGTACTCAAGGAGCTGGTGAGCGTCATAGCCCAGCCCCTGGCACGGATCTTTGAAAACTCCTGGCGCTCTGGTGTAGTGCCCGAAGACTGGAAGAAGGCCAATGTGGTGCCGATTTTCAAGAAAGGGAGAAGAGTGGATGTGGCTAACTACAGGCCCATTAGCCTGACTTCTATCCTGGGGAAGATCCTAGAAAAGTTTATTAAGGAGGCCATCCTTGAGGGACTGGCCCAGGCTAACATTCTAAGGGACAGCCAGCATGGGTTTGTTGCGGGTAGGTCTTGTTTGACCAATTTCATTTCCTTCTATGACCAGGTGACCTATCACCTGGACAAGGGAGAAGAGATTGATGTCATATATCTTGACTTCAAAAAAGCTTTTGATCTGGTATCCCATGATCACCTCTTGGCCAAACTGCCCAGTTGTGGTCTTGGCTCCACCACGATCCGCTGGATGGGAAACTGGCTCCGTGGTTGGACCCAGAGGGTTGTGATTGATGGCAGTCACTCATCATGATGCCCTGTGACCAGTGGGGTCCCTCAAGGCTCTGTCCTGGGACCCATACTGTTCAACATCTTCATTAATGATGTGGACATTGGAGTCAGGAGTGGACTGGCCAAGTTCGCCGATGACACCAAACTTTGGGGCAAAGCATCCACGCCAGAAGATAGGCGGGTGATCCAGGCTGACCTGGACAGGCTCAGCAAATGGGCGGACGAGAACCTCATGGTGTTTAACACCGATAAATGCAAGGTTCTCCACCTTGGGAGGAAAAACCTGCAGCACCCTTATAGGCTCGGCAGTGCTACGTTGGTTAGCACTACAGAAGAAAGAGACTTGGGGGTCATCATTGACCACAAGATGAACATGAGCCTGCAATGTGATGCTGTGGCTAGTAAAGCGACCAAAATGCTGGCGTTAATCCATAGATGCTTCTCGAGCAAATCCTGGGACGTCATTCTCCCCTTGTACTCGGCCTTGGTGAGGCCGCAGCTGGAGTACTGCGTCCAGTTTTGGGCTCCACAATTCAAAAAGGATGTGGAGAAGCTTGAGAGAGTCCAGAGGAGAGCCACGCGCATGATCAGAGGTCAGGAAAACAGATCTTACGATGACAGGCTGAGAGCCACGGGACTCTTTAGCCTGGAAAAGCGCAGGCTCAGGGGTGATCTGATGGCCACCTATAAATTTATCAGGGGTGACCACCAGGATCTGGGGGAACGTCTGTTCACCAGAGCGCCCCAAGGATTGACGAGGTCGAACGGTCACAAACTCCTGCAAGACCGTTTCAGGCTGGACATAAGGAAGAATTTCTTTACTGTCCGAGCCCCCAAGGTCTGGAACAGTCTGCCAGCGGAGGTGGTTCAAGCACCTACATTGAACACCTTCAAGAGTAAATTGGATGCTTATCTTGCTGGGATCCTATGACCCCAGCTGACTTCCTGCCCTTTGGGCAGGGGGCTGGACTCAATGATCTCCCAAGGTCCCTTCCAGCCCTAATGTCTATGAAATCTATGAAACAAAAGACACACCAAGCCAAATCTTATAAAAGTCTGACCTTAACTAATACATTTTTCCTTGATGTAGAAAAGGGAACACCATAGTTAAGTGGAGGCTAGATGTACACCTTGCTGGGGTTATTTGACCCCAGTACTCTTTCCTGCCATGGAAGGGTTCAGACTAGATGATCTACTCAGGTCCCTTCCGACCCTAGAAACTATGAAACTATGAAGTTAAGCACACTGTATTTAACTTCAGGAGGAAAGGGTTCTAAGAACAGTAATGTGTTTATTCAGTGTAGTCAGCTGGGTAGTCAGAAACTTAGATGTACCTGGGAATGTTGTCCAGTTTTCAATGGTATACGTGCATCTAAAATTCTCCATATGTCATATGTCAATTAGTCTTTTTGCTTTTCAGAACTTTTGATTAAATGAAATAATATTAATAGCTGATATTTATTACATGAGTGTGAAGGACTATGGTGATGAACTCATAAAAGCTTCAGCTTTAATTCAAATTCTTTATCCAAAGTGCTATGTTTTCATACCCCTTATTCTTCTCTTATTTGTAGGCCACTGAGAAAAGAGAAAAATATTTATTTCATTGTGTGCACGAGCAGTGGAGAATGCTCACAGACAGCCACACAATTGTGTATAGTCCTTATCAACTGTTAGTAAGGAATATTAAGCTGTGCTGCCTTTATCATTGAGATAAAGCTTCCTTCAGAAAACACCTAATAATATGTAGTCCCTAGAGATTTATGTGGAAATGTTAATGTAATAAAAGAAAAGGAAAGTAGATTAATGGCCTTCTTATTCCTGGACTCTTTTCCCTTACTGTCCACTTACTATCTACTTCCCCCTTTTTGGTTTTTATTTTTATTTTATCTAAGCTGTGTAGAACTGCAGAGCTTCCCTATAGCTGTAGCAACTAAAGGAAGTTGGGCATTTGCTACAGACCTGTGGTTTTCCTTCCCCAAAGAACTGGAAAGAGTCATTTAAGCCTGGGTAGACATGGGATTGATTGAATCATCACTGCTTAAATGGATATAATTAACCATTTGCATCTGGTAAAGTGCATATCCCAGCTGTAAGATATTTTAGCAAATTAATTAACTTGAACAAACAAGCAGGGTTCAGGGAGCAATTGCATAGCTGTTGCAGGTTCAGATTAATGTGGTTGTGACACCATTATTATAATTCAACCTATCTTGTTAGCTTTTATTTTGTACCTGTGTAGAGAAAAAGGTAAAGAAAACCCAACAAAACCCAAACAGTAGGAGAAAAATGGATAGAGGATGATATTCACCTTTCTGTAAATGGCCAGACCCAAGATCTGTCTTTCCTGCTGGTCAAATGTAAGCACTCAAAATAGAGGTTAAGTGGTTTTTATTCAGTGACAGTCCTCGTGTTGGCACTCTGCATAGAGCTGTATATTACCCACTACACCACTAAAAATGAGGCTGTTTTGCAGAGATGTATGACTGGGTTTGAGAGCCTGGTTTCCTCCTGTTTAACACTATTGATTCTGTTTGTTCTTTAATAAAATAAAAGCACAGTTTTTAATCAATTCACTGTTTCACCTTGGGTTAAGAACAATTAAGACATCCTCCTATGGAGGTATACATTTGAACCACACTGTCATGTTGAAGGTTGCCTTGGACAAGCCATCTGTAAATGGGTGATAGTAATCTGAGTTGGAGAGTTAAAGCAGGTTGAATGTGATGTGACGCGAAGCAAATCTTTTAACTGCACTTCTGTTTCTGTTCCTTTCTTCTTTTTAATTACTCATAATATTCCCAGGCATGTTCTCTTTGGGATTAAATTTATACTCTTTGTCCATCTCCATAGTTAAAGTTTTGGGCGAGTCCTGAGGTAGAGTTTTGAACAAACCTCAGGTTGTTATAATCTGGTCCAGGAATGTGGTAGAAAACCTAAGAGCCATTCATTACTTATTGAACAACTTAACCTCTTTTTCTTGCATGCTAAAGGGCTGTAGGTGGTTGTTAGTGAGGACTGCAGTCCTTTTCTCCTTGAATTTAGCATGAATGGTCAGTGTCTTGTGTGCTCTTCCCGTGATTCCCATAACTCAGTGTGGGAACAAGCAATAGGACATCCTTATATACTTTCTTTTCTTTTCTCTAGCAGACAGGCTCGCATCACCCAGCTGCAGGGGAGAAGTTGGAGTGGAGGGACCCACCCCTTCCTGAGAGATGGTTCAAATATTTCAACATAAAAGTAACACTGAATGGACAGAGAACATATTTGCAAACTGTAATCAGTAACTGATTTTATTCTTAACTCAACAGACATTAAAAGCCACAAGGCATTTCTGAGTCAGAGATTGTACACATTGATAGAGCTGTTTAAATATTACTGTACTCTGCCAAGTTTCTTTTATTTCTTTCAGGAAAGAAAAAGTGTTTGTGTGTGTGTGTGAAGGAGGAGCTATTCCTCAGTGATGTTTCTACTTTTTTTTGCAAGTTTAACCTTGGTTTGAAGCTTTAAGGCAGTAAAGTCACAGTACTATGCAAGCCTGAGAGTTAGTGGATAATTGGGAGGTGAGGTTGCCCATTAGAAGACACCTTAATTAGTATCACTTAAGTAATTTGGATTCATGAGGCCCAATCCAGCATGTACGTATTCATTTATTCATGTGTAATACTTACAGGAAGAGCAGTGATGCCAATGTGCTGATTTTATTACAGGTCTCACAATATTTCATGTTTTGTTTAAGATCCCACTAAGTTTCCAACTATCATAGTTGTGGAGGAAAGCTTCAAAATGTGGCTTAAATCATTCTGGAGACTTTAAAACCAGTAAGTGAAAAGAACCCCAAACTTTAAAAAATAAAACTTTTAAACCAATCTTCTGATTTTGTTTTTCTTTTTGCAAACACTGTCATGATTTTTTAACATTTATGGTTGACAATGTAGGGGAAGTCCCACTGATATGAGAAACATCTGTGATACGTGGATATTTTGACATGTAAGTGATGTCACAAAAAGTAAAGTCCAATGAGAATTAAATTGTTTTTTGAAATACAGGTTTTTGAAGCTTTGCTGTGTTGGAGGTCTATGGGAGTTGTCTTGTAAGCATTTCTATTTATCCTTTAGCATCAGGAAGGTACTTTTATAGCAATTACAACACTATGTTTGAGAGTTTAATGGAATTGAAATGCTGAGGGCAAGTGGGGAAAAAATCATGTTTTGGAGGTGATGTTCCCAAAGGAAACTCCGCTCTGGCTCAAACTGTATTTGCTTGTTAGAATCCTGCTTTTGAGATAAGTGACAGAGAGACAGTTTTTGAAGTTGAAAGTGGAAGCAGATGATAGAAATAGTTGTAATCATTAAAGAAAGATACAAAAACAGCAGAATAGGAAAGTGGTCCTCTGTGTAACAGGCAGGTAAGGTTAATAAATCCATGTCTGACAGTCGGATACATTGGAATGTACAAATTATATGCTTTACCCTGGGAGAATTTTTGAGCAAGATTAAGGTTTTAATATGAATGCCTTCTTGTGACAATTATCAGTTAGAAGGAACTGCATTATGCTTTGCAGCCAGGGGGCACTGAGCTGAGGTCACTGGGTGTTCAGTTTTCTGCTGCACTTGAATCACCTTATGTAGTAAATTGTATGCTTTATTTTAAGCAAGAAAAATAGAGGAAAACCATAATAACAGAAAAAAATGGAGTTTGTCAAAGCTCTTATGATTCTAGAACTACATTGAGTGTCATGCAAAGTGAAAAAATGGTTAAAAGACACAAAAAAATAAAAATGACCTGTCTTGTTTACATGCATGTGTATTTAAAATACAGTTACTTTATTCTTGGGTTATGGCTGAAAAACAAATTTTTAAGTTACAAAAAATCATAGGGAATACATTCCCCGTTTCCCCCACCCATAGGCTGGGTTCCAGTGATTAAAGTACTTTGAACACTTTGATGTTTTAAATTCTAATTCCTTTGTTGTGATTTTTATAGTGCCTTTGAAGGTTACTCTTCGGCTTTTTTGTATTTTCTTTTCTAATAGTTTTATCAACACATGCTTCTATGACAGCTAGGGCACTTAAATGAAATACATTATTTAAATGTGAAATGGAAAGAGAGAAAATGTAATACTAGATTGTGTTGGGTTTGGGTTTTTTTTGTCCTTTGGAGATGCAGTGGAATGACTGTGAAAAAAAAAATAGAATAAATATGAAGCATCCTTAGAAAATGCATTTGGGAACAGATTTATTTTCTTGGTTTATCTGTTGGTCAAACTCAACTAGTGCTGGCTTTGTTTTTAGAATACAAATGAGTTAGTAGTTTATACTCATTTTTTTTCCTCTTGGAAAATAAAAAACAAGCGAAGCATAGAGGGAAAATGGCTGATAGAACATTTTGTTTTTGATTGCTCAAAGGTTCTTTCTCTTTTACCTACCTATCTATACTATATTAAATATTCAATGCCAAACTGATTTCAGTTTGATACTAAAGTCTTATTTACTATTTGTATTGCAGGGGCATCTAAGGGTCCCCATCAAGGATCAGGACCCCACTGTACTAGGTATCGTACTTGTGTGATAAAGCAGTCCCTGTTGTAAAGAGCTTACAGTCTTGCCATTTGACGAGACACAACAGGAAGAGAGAACAAACAAATGTGGGAGGAGGTATGGAGGACAAGTTATCAGTAAAGCTATGTGCGTTGGGTATATTAAGTAGCAGTCTGAGCACACAAGCTGATAAGTCATTGTCAAAGATTTTGTATAAATTGTGGGAGTAATTTCTATAGCATTCTCTGTATCACTTGATTTCCAGCTTTTAAAATGCAAATGTGCACAGTGTACCTTTTTAATAAAAGCTCAATGAAAACAAGATGAAAGACTGAGAGTATATGAAAGAAGAAGGAAGAAAAAGGCGAGATACCCTTGCAACAGCGAAAGGTATGCTAAATTCCATAGACCAAATTCAGCCCTGCGTAAATTAGGAGTAATGCCATTGACATAAATAGAATTGGTTCTAGTTTATGCTGCTGTAAATGATGCAGTCTTGGCTTCACATGGCAAATGCAGTTTAAATGGATCTGAGCCAATAACTTATGTGATAAGTTTTGTCTTGTTTTTCTGTGAGCAATCTGTGGATGTCTTTTCAGATGTATTCCCTGTTTGAAATTAATCACAAGTCATTTGGCTGTGTTTATTCATTCAACATGCAAAATTGTAAATGTGAGATGAATACGTTGCTACAGACTAGATGTAGAGGTGGCATAATTCTTCACCTGTTTCCTCCTTGATGAACATACTCTCAGCTTTTCAACATTTTTTCTTTGTGAATTTTCTTTAAAAGTCACTTTTCTGCAAATGTCACTTTTCTGCCAAAGTTTTACTAGTCACCTATTGCAACAGAATATTCCAGAGATATTATCACAAGCAAAGTCCAATGCACTTGCACGCGTGCATGTGCATGCACACACACACACGCGCGCACACACACACTGATTGAACAAGAAGGTATTCACTTGCTTCTTCACTTAAATTATTGAATAAGCTATTCTGAAAATTATTAAAATATATAAAAAGGCAAGTGCTGTATAAGCAAGTCTATTTTCAAGTCTGTTGTTCTATTCAACAATACATCTCTAACTAAAGGGCATTTATCCCAAATCAGGTGGTCACATGATATATAAGGAGCACATTGGTCAAACATTTATATGCATGAGTAACGTCCCTTAAAAGAGAAGTCCCATTAGCTCTGCAAGTTACTTGTGTATAATTGCTTCAAGATAGGACAGAAAGGCTCATAGACCTCATTGGAGCTACACTCCTTGGAGAGGTTTTTTCTTTGCCCAACAACACTAATAACATTGTTCCTTCCCCATAAGTATCTGTGGAGTTAGCGATCAGGTTCCTGAGGAAGAAGTCCTCCTGCAGCATGCAGATAGGGTCTTTAAATGTGGGTCTAATTGAAAGAAATGTAATACATGGTCCTTTTCTTAATCATGGCTTATTATAACAAAGGCTGAGGAAAGACATTTTTTTTATTATGTTACAAATGCTACAACATTAAAGATATTCACCTGCCAGAAAAATGATGCATGTGTCAGCTATAACTCTGGAGGAAGACAGTTCAGGATTTAGCTGTAGGACCAGTCAAGAAAGAATGAAACTGGTAGTGCAAGACGCTACATAATTTGGAGGGGAACCAGATCCAGTATTCCCCTCCTGTGCTCCTTAGAGGACTCTGACTTAGAGAATACTCAGAAGGGTGAGAAAAAGTGAAAGATTTTTGTATGCCTTTGTATCTTTTTTGCTTTCTAAAGTAGAGGAAAATTGTATTGAGATAACGTTGCAAAAATCAGTTTCTTTCGGTTTTAACTCCTGGAGGTGAACTGCTAATCCAAGGCCACCCATAAGGTTGCAGCTATATGTAAATTTAAACAATTGAAAAGTTTGGGCATTGGTCTGGATGCTAGAGCAAGAGAGAGACTGGGACAGAGTCCCATTTCAGTGAAAGGGAAATGGACAGAGCCTGTGCCTGGAAACATGCCAGAGAGGACAAAGGGAGAGTCAGTGCTGCAGGCTCCTCAGACAAAGGACTGATGCTAGTACATGAGGCCCAAACAAAGCACCTGGTGAATATCCAAATAGCGGTAACTCTCTAGAGCTGACACATATTGCTACAAAATTAGCATAGAGAAACTGCAGCAACTATGGAAAATGGAACTGTAATCCTGATATGGTGTGTACAACAGCTTTGGTTGGTGTCTGTTGGGAACTGTAGCTGTATGTTTGATTGGTACCTTGTGGGCCAGAGTTTTAGAAGACCACCATACCCCTGGAGTTGGTCCTGCTAGGCATTTGTGGCACTGAGCAGCACTGATATTCCAGTGCCATGCCCCTGCCCATGTCCTTGCCCCTCACTCCCAACTTACAACCCTACCAGCGCCCCTTGTTAGGGTGACAATATTTGGATCTTGGGGAGCACTGGATTTGCAGCTGAAACAAGGCTTTAATCTGTGGCTTCACAGAAAAGCTGCTGACCACAAGGCAGAATGTTATATTAAAAGTAACACTGCAAAATGCTCAGGCAAGCATTTTCTTAACAGTAGAGTAGTGCTGTAAAATATGTATTGTTAGAAGGTAAAACAGATTTTGCTTATGAGTGCTTATGCTAAGTAACTATCTTAACTGTGTCGACCATTTTCAAGTGAGTCTGTGTAAGTCTGTGCTGTGAATGAGGTAAAGCCCCAGGGGTGTTCAGATGGTACAACCTACAAGTGAAAAACAGACTGGAATGTGAAGACACCATGTAACTGATAACAGAATCCGAGATAAACATATGCAGAAAGGGGAATGGTGACTGGTGAAGAAGCTTCCAGGTTTTGGTCAGAGTCTGCCCAGTGACCGAAGAAGTGGAGTGAAGGTCTTAGACATGCGCTTATAGCAAACAGACATGTAAATAATAGGCAACTCCATGTTACTGAAACAAACAGTAAACCGAGGCGGAGCTTGAAATAGGAGGAGATATGGGTGGAACCAAAGGAGGGGCAAAGGTGGAGTAAATGTCAATGAACCAAAGTGTATAAATGTGGAAAGAACTATTGTTCAAGGGGGTTCCCTGGTTTCACAAGCTGTGTGTCTGTGAGGGAGCTAGTCTGAAGCTGCCTCCATTTTGAATAAAGTTGTTGCAAGCAATGTGTGCTGGTGTTTGCGCCCTGCTTGCTCTGACTAATGAGTAACAGGATCCATGAGCAATTGGATCATTGTCTCCCTAGTTGTTAGGCACCACATGGAGTTGGGGTCTAACACCCCTCACTCCTAACCCACAGTCCCTGCTTGCTCCCTTCTTGCAGCAGCTCCATCCCAGCACCAGACATGGATCCAGCTGCAGCTTGCTCATCTACTTCTTTGTGACTCTGAGCAGTGCCAGCTCTTATGGTTCTGGTCCCTGTGCCTGTGTCCGGACCCCAGTGATCCCCATGCTGTTCTTGGGAAGCTCTCACCTGGGGCTCAGGGGCTGGGCTGGGAAAGCCCCTTCTTTTCTAGGCTGGCCTCCCTTTGCACAGGCTGCTCTAAGGGGCTCCAAGCCCAGCTTTGGTGGCCTCTCTTACCCAGAGCACTCCCCCATTCCTCCACCCCCATCTCTTTCTCTCTTATACACATCCCTGCTTTCACTCCTGGCCCATCACATACATGCATAGACCTTGCTGCCATCTGAATCTGCTCCCCACCCAACACCCACCCCTGTTACCACCTCCACCCCTCCCCACAGCCCATGGCATTCCCCAAGTGGTTCCTGGGACCAGGAGCCCCCCCAGGCTGGGGCTGCATGTCCCAGCACTGGTGTGTGCACAGGACAGGGCTGCAGTATGACCGTTGCCCTGTAACCATGGCTCCCACCAACAGGTCCTGTCCCATCTGGCAATTGAGCACACAAGGTGTGAGATTTGTGTGGGGGATGTGGGGCTTGAGTGGGGTGGGGAAGGGGTGTGGGGTCTGCGGGGGACCATATGTGTGTGGTGTTTGTGGCATGGTGATTGGGGGAGTTTGTGGGTGGACTTAGGGGTGGGTGTGGGGTTTCTGAGGGTGGGTCTTGTGGGGAGGTGTGGGGTTTCTGGGTGGATTGTGGGGGCTTCATGGGAGGTGTGTGGGTGTAGGGTTTTTGGGGGGTCATAGTGCATATCCCCCACCTGGGGAGCAGCAGCAGTGTCTTGGGGTGCTTATGGTCCACTGCAGGCAGAGCGCCCGGAAGTGCATGGTGCTGCCTGAGACCCAGCGGCTACGCATGGTGCACAGAGTTAGTCCAGTCCACTGGAATGCACCATCAAACAGCTGAGCTGGTTTGCTGCCACCCAGGGCTCCCAGCACTGCAGGCAGGAGCTGCATGCAATTGGGCTGGGCTGGGCTGGCTCCTGCCCCAAGTGGCAACAGGAGCCTGCCTGGTCCTGCCTGAAAGTGTGTGCCAGCAGACTGGGCTGGTTCCATGTGCCGTGTGTAGCCCCTGGGTCTCAGGTGGAGCCGCACACTGCCGGGGACCTAGGCCTGCAGTGAGCCATGAGTGCCCTGAGCACCCGCTACCAGCAGCTGATGCTACCACCAGCAGCAGGGACTGTGCTCTGTGGGGGTAGGGGTAGGGGGAGGATCCATTCCTTCCACACAATTCCCCCACCCACACACAGTCTCCCCCATCCTCCCATCCCTGCTAACCTGGGACAGAGCCCGAGTCCCAGCCACTGCTGCCAGCCTTGCCTGCTTCTATTTCCTCCAGCACACTGAGGCAGAATGCTGGAGCAGCAGGGGCATACAGCAGACCATTTCTCTGGGGGACCCAGCCTCCAGTTGCTTTGGGGCATGCTCCAGGAAAGCACGCTGCACTACTTTATTTCTGGTGTGTTTTTTTTCCCAGGATTTCCTAGTATCAAACTTAGAGTCCATGCTGCATATTTGCAGTGCAAGGAACATGTTTTCATTTGTGGCATGCTTCCTGTAGTATCTCAAAGTGCTTTGAGACACAGCAACAGATATGTGCTTGCTTGGTGAATGCAGCCCAAATGGCCTTTTTGATAATCCCACTAGAGGAGGGATGCTTAACCTCCACCCTGTGGCCAAATGCAGTCTGCAGAGCCTTGTAATATGGCCCATGGGGCTCCCCAAGAGTGGGTACATTAGGTGGCATATCCTCTTGGGAGGCCCAGCCATACCCCTTCCTCTGTGTGACTCGTTCAGGGCTGGGCCTTGCTGTCTCCCACTGCAGGGCTGAGCTATGCCCATTTCTCTGTAGCCCAGCCAGGTTGGGTCTGAACCAAGCCCCTTTTCCCTTCATGGATGGATTGGGGCCAGACTGCTCCCTGCCCAAACTGTGAGGCTAGATGGAGCCCTGCCATGCCTGCCCTGGGTGCCAGATTTGTTCCATCAACCAGATCCAGCTTGTGGATGAAAAGGTTGAGCATTACTGCACTAGGGCACCTATCTGCATGTCATTATTAGCTGTTAATTTATCTCTATCACAAACATCCATTTCTGCAGCAATCAGTCCCTTTAAACATCTCATTCCATATGATTTGTTTTTGTAACTTCCTAAAGGCTTAAGAGTGCTTTTCTTATGTCATCATCATGTGTTTTCCTCACTAAACCATCTGGCGAATCATACATTTTTGTTTGTTTCTCCTTATATAGGGGGAAGAGGGAGTTCAAAATCATTGTTACTGAAGAGTGTTTCAAAGAGTGTTGGGCTATATCCACAAAGGGACTTCATTTAAACAAAATGTGGCTCCACATAGTCTCTGTACAACTTCCGAAGGAACTTAAGTTCTTGAGGCACAGTGCTTCTTCTGGGAAGGTCCCCTAAATTTCTTTTGCTCATCATGTGTAAAACTTGCCATGTCCTCACATCTCGGGTGCGTAGATCAATCTTTCCCCAACATATTTTACCTGTGGAGGCCTGATCAGGTAGCCATTTTCAGAACACCACTTCTAGGACAGATTTCATGCAGAGTATTAGCAGCAGAAAATTGTTACTCCCTCCCAATAGTGTAATGCATTGAACACTCACGGGAAGTATGAGATGTTGAGGTTAAAATCCCTTCTCTGCCTTATTTAGAATGGATATTTGAACCTTCATCTCCCACAAGACCTATTAAGGATATGGTCTGCTTTATGTAGAAGAAATGAAATAATCACTGAGCTAGCGAGGATAACTTTGTATTCTGGTGAAAGGCCATTCCTCAAGGAAAGCTACATTCAAGTCTTTGAAAGTGGAACAGCTTGAACAAAAGACATTGGAAGAGACTCCCCTTGGAATACCCTGTTGTCCAGTGCTTAGGACACTTGTTGCAGGTGGGTAATCTGGGTTTAAATCCCTTCTTTAAATCAGACAGAGGACGGATATGAATTGTATATCCCCATGCCAGATGAGTGCTCCTTCCACTAGACTGTTGACAATAAGAAAAGGAATGCAGCTCCCTCACTTCCCTGTGAAAAAGGACTGACTTGGATATTGGCGATGTGTAGGTGGTGCATGCAGGTGCTCAAGTAACTCCCTCAGATTGGTGGCACAACCCCTGTGAAAAGTGCTGCCAATATTGCTGGCGGCACCTGTGGGTGGTCGTCGCTTGCCGCTGGCTGCCACCACCGTTGCTGGTGGCATCTGTGGGTGGTCGCTGACTGCTGATCAGTGCTCACCAGACAGCTCCCCTGCCACTGCCGCTGCCACTACTATGGCCACCTATGGGAGCTCCCCACTTGGCCTTCCCCTGCTGCTGACACCACTGCGGCTGCCTGCGGGAGCTCCCCATTTGCCACCACCATGCTCCTGCTGCCACCACTGCCGGTTGTGAGCAGTCACCGTGCCCCCCCCACCCCCCCAGTCTCTGGGGATATGCAGCATTCATGGACTTGGCTTGGCTTAGCACTAATTTCAGGACAGGATTCATAGCTGAGAATCCCGACCGGGTGGGGTGGGGGGGTAGGCATCTTCCTTTCCCTTAGAACAAAGGATTTAATTACCTTTGGCAGATAAGACCTCTCTGCATTTTTCACTGGTTAGTTCAGATATCTCGCTGTTCAGTGCCTTGGTTTCTGTGAATTCTTCTATGCCTGAGTCTTCAATTGCATTGCATAAGAAACATATGGGCTGAAGACTCCCGTTGGCTGTAGAGTACCCACAAGTTAAGCTTGCTACATTGAAATCTTGCTTATACTAATAGCACTGGCTAGTCCTAAGAAGATGATGCTGGTCCTGTCCTGAGACCATCAATATATTGTAGACCTGGAAGTTTGCTAGTGAGGCTGCTCTTGGCTCACACTCAGGCCTACTGGAGAGCAACAGGTTAAGGGAACACAGCCTCTCTGGTCATCTTCTGTGTCTGTAGCATACCGGGGGACTCAGAGGGGCTCCATAAACTTGACTCCATTCTCCCTAAGTCACACTGTCACTGTAAAATAGAAAGCCCTGAAGCGATGTCTCCTTTGTGTATTTAGCTATTTTTCTATGACCGACTTCATTATGAATTTAATTTTGGCATTTTTGCTGATGCTTAAAAAAGAAGAGGAAAGAAAAAAAGAAAAATCAACTTTTGCTGTATATCTTCCTAGTACCCAAAAATACAGAAGCCATTCCTTTTTTCTGCTATGGTATTTTGCAGCCTGCTATGTTCTTCAAGGTAGATTTTAAGAATTAATAAGAAAAAATAAAACCACTGGAAATTTTTTTTCTAAATCTAGTCAGTGTCAATTAAAAGGGAGCTTCTGATGCAAATACCACATCAGCACCAATTTTGTCATTTAAGAACTTTAAGATCAGAAGCAATTACCTTCAATAGCACCTTGTTTTTATGTGTCTACCCTTCATAGCCTTGGCTAGTAACTCGGCCTACACCATAATTTACATTGACATCTAATTTCAGCAGATCTGCAAGCAATCTAACTGAAGATGGAGATACCGAGGAGTGAGGAGTCCAGCTTTATCACTGCAGACATAAAGATTCATTATTTTTGCCAAGAGAAAAAACCCAGCCAAGTACTACCAGCACTGAGGAAATTTACCATTTTAAAGTGTCTCTGCAAAATGAGAGAGCGAGAGCGAGAGCAAGAGAAAGAGAGAGCATTCATTGCTAATCATTTTCTTTGAAGTATGTAGAGACCTGGCGATTTTGTATTGTGTGTGAAAGCCACAGTATTAGACTAAGATTATTTTAAAAAACACTTTTATCATTTTCTAACTGACAGAAGGGGTGGGCTCACCAGCCATGCAGTTTGATGTTTCCTCGTGAAGCAATAAAAGAACCCCACAATGATGTGATTAATGACTTGCATCCATTTTCTCTGATCCCCAAACTTGAATACAGGCAACACATAAGATCTTCACACTATTATCCACCATCCTATTCAGACCAGATTAATACCAGCACAACTTATTTTTTAGCAGGATGTTTTCTGAACCAAGGAATTTGCATATCATGGAGAATAAGGTTATGTAAAATAGCTGTTGATTTTGATGGAGCTATGAGCTGTCAGAGTAGCTTTGTAACAAATACTTTAGTTTTCCAAGAACTGCTCTAAAGAATGGATACTCAGCCATTATTTTACATGCTGTAAAACTACTGTATTGTGTAAATACACAATTAGAAAGAGAATATGCACAATTTGCTAGGCTGCTACATACCTCTTAAATTAGTTTTGTAGAGATATTGTAAAAGGCAAGTTGGTACAAAAGACAGCTCTCTCTTGTCTGACTGAGAAATCAAATATCCTCAGTTATTTTCTACCAGTTCCATTCTGTTTTTGAGGCTGCACTGGGTCACCTTCAAACAATGCTCCTATACTTTGTTGTAAAAGCCATAAATGAAAGGATTAAGTGACTTTGGTGCTTAGTTTGTGTTTAACCCTCTAAGAATCATCTAAAGGTGATTTGGGGTTGAGTGAAATGACAGTAGGCATGGATGCTGATGCACACTCAAGTGCCACAGTTTGATGTGCATCATAGAAGCACTCTATTTCTGAGATAAGAGTGCAGCTTTAATGTATGCCCTATACACTGTTTCTGTAACTTATTTACGAAGAGAATTAGTGGAAAGAAACTGAATTTGGTTGAAAGGAAAGAAGAAAACACTTAAAAATATATTGTTATAGGAGTTTTCTATGGATACCTATCACCTAAATAAGCGACTGCTACATTTTTTTAATAATGTAATCCCAGGCTGATGAAAGTACAAAAAAGCCTTCTGCATTTTCAAGCTCTTTATGTGACTGCTATGCTATTTTTCAAAGAATTCTTTGATATGTTTAAAATGTAGATGGTAGTATAATAGTACTATAGGATAACTGTTTTTGTGGTCATGTCTTTAGCTATAGGAGTTTTAAAAAATAATATTCAGTTCCCAAACTCCTAATAGATTCCCAGATTGCTGGTTGATAGTCCTTCTACCATAATACAGCTGTACTTGTAGGATTCATGATGCATTTAAAAAGCTGTAACATTTTTAATTCTGCTGCATACATTGCACTCTTAATTTCAAAATAAAAGGGGAAAAATCTAAACCTGCATCATTCCTACACTGAGTTATTTATGTCTAGTTTATTTATTCAGTAAAGTCATAACATGAACATAGACAACTAAAGTTAAATACTCAGAACACCCAAAGAACCTTAAGCAACCAGAAATCCCTCAGTTTACAAATGTTTCTGAACTTGCACATGGAACTAGATACCCAGTGGATTTGACAAACTGCGGTTATATATTGTAGCCAAAAGAAACTTTCATCAGTCCTGATAGGGCCATGACCTTCTCTAAGTGGAGATCAAGGCCTTTCTCTCCCTGTATCTGAGAGGTTGAAGCTGAGTGACAACAGTGCAAGGAGTATTTTCAGGAATGCATGGCAACTGTGAAGCAGGCAAAATAAATTCCTCCACAGCACGGAAAAAAATCTCAACTATGAAATGTTCCAAATATACTGGCTAATCTATCCAGTCTACACTAACCAAAAGCAAATAATCTACAGTGCAGGTAACTCTCATCACTTACTAAAAAAATCAACTGGATATGAGGCAGTCTTGCCAAAACAGAGGATACCAAAGCAGAGCAAAGACTATTAGCTTTCCTTCTTTCTCGATGAAATTTCAAGCTCCCAAACAAATGCCTTGGAAGGCTCTGAGGAACGGCTGGTCATTACAATGAAACAAATAGGAACACACAATTGGAACAGACTTCCTTATCCAGTCCTTTGCTTTGAGACAGATATTATGTTCTCTCTTGCATGTATTTAGCAAGCTCCACTTTAGCAAGACAATGAGGCTCTTTGCCTTACTGCTCTGAATGGAAGGCTATTCCAAAACTTCTCTACTCTGATATTTAGAACTCCCCTTCTGTTCTCCAGACCAGATTTCTTCAGAGCCAAATATTCAAATCCTTGAACTCTTAAATCCAGTTGATGTCATTAACTAGTTCTCTTAATTTCTCCTAGCTAAGATTTTTGAAATTCAGATAATAAATTACAAACCTACTTTTTGGTTATGCTTCCATTTAATTTTAGTTGGATCTGCTGAGCATTACATATCTATATTACGTAGTCTTGCTAGTAGGTGGCACAATTCTGCCTTGTGTTTGTCTCCTGTTGCTGCCTGTTGTTATGTTTGAAGAATATTCAGTTAAGCCTTTTGTTTGTACAGTAGAGAGTGTTACCCTGTTCCCTGTGTGAGCCCACTGGGAGAATCAAACCTGCAGTACACCAATGAATCAACTCACAGTCACTTTCTACAAGATTATTTTCCATGACCAGCTTCTCTCTAATGTCTTCAACACTTAAACAAACCTAGAAAACCCTAACTCTCAGCTTCTAAGCAGATCCCCTTAATGCCACCCTGGCAGAATTTCTATTACAGTTCTGCCTCAGCGTGATGTTGACTTAAACTAATACTATTTTATCTATAACATCAATAGCTGTTTCTGAAGCGTATCACCTAATTAATATACATTTTTGTCTTACTGCTATTGCCTTTGTTTTTATCTTTTTCTTACCAGTACACACCTTTAAATACCTGTGTTTCAGCCATGATTGCTATTCCATCATACATTTGTTATCCCTACACTATCCGGTTCTTAAAATTTTATTTCTATTTGCTATTTTACTTTCTAGCATTCCTTCAACCATTGTTATACTATTACTTACCTGATTTTCCACTTCCTGTGTACTAAAATCAAGTATGGAGATTAATGAAGCTCTCTCATATGTCTTCTTATTTCTTCGCTTAAAACTCTAGTTCTTTCTAGTTATGCCTACCTACATCTGAAAGATTAATCCACCAAGGCCACAGATGTGCCCATCCATTGAGAATAGGATTCTTTCTGTGAATGCATGATTTTCACAAGCACCTCACAGTTGTCAGATATTGCAAAACCTTCCTTTTAGCAAAAAATGTTTGGATGCCTGTGGATGTTCAGTGTCTTGTTTTGCTCAGCTTTTCTAGAGCCTGGAACAATTGCACTAAAGATCAATCATCCTGAGTCCTCATGGATTTGACTCACCTTAAGGGTTGCCTCCCAAGCCATCATTGTCTTCTCCTTCTAGTACCTATCCCTAAGGAGAAGAGGAACCAGTACTCTAATCTTATGGCTACAAGAAGCAAAGAAGGAGAAGGAAAAGTATGTACAGCTGTTACATTTAGATCAACATAACAAGGATTAGGTTGATCGAAATATGCATCTTTGCAGGCCTTCAGGGTGGTTTAAATTGCCCAAAACATCATGGACCTGGTCTAAATTTGTTAAATTGAGGAAGGTGAACTAAATGACAAAGATATGTGCTTTGTCTTATGCTGCATACCAATATAGCTCGTATAGTACATTATTACCAAGGATGGACTCAAGCAGAAGCTCACCTCTGTTTGTTTTGCAGTTCTAGATATTATTACCTTTTTGCACATAGAATTGCAAGTCATGGTGAAAAAATTATGTGCACATTCTTGGCTATGCCATTTTTTAATGTAAAATATCCCTTTGTGGTACATACTGAATATTTCAGCAAATTTTTATTTGCACCCTTGTAATAGTCCTTCAGCCTAATCTTACAAGAACATTTGAAAAACTTTTAGAAGGTGACTGCTGGCAATACTTAGGAAATGAAGGGATCATTATGCAAAATGAGAACCAGAAATGAAAGGAAAGAAAAAACTGGTGTTCTCTTACACACTGGCTTTATCTTACATCCTGACTTAAAATGTGATCTGTATCACTCCTGGATTCCATAGTTGCAAGAAGGGAAAGGATACCTACTCCCCCTCCTTTCCATTTCTTATCCAGAACAAAGCAATTACCTTTTAGAAGAAACCATTTAAAGGACGAGCAATTTCACTGCAAGCATCCCGGAGTCCAACAGTTTAACATGACTCCGGTTGAAATGACATCCGTAAATTTGTATCTTTGCTGCAGTGTGCCTCCTAGTGCTTTCTATATTTTTGTGTCGGGAACCATATTACTTACTGCCTACTGAGTTCAATACTCTGTTTCAGTAGCTACTTTCATAATGGACGTATTGCTGCTCAACAAAGTATTATGCAGGGGAGTTTATATAAATGTATTGTCTTGTCTTCTCTCTATATATATATAGATACATACAAAGATATATATATTGAGGTAGGAGATGTAAATAGATTTATGTTGACAGAGATAAATATAAAAAAATACCTAGCAGAGATAAGTGGCTGATACTGATTATGATTATCTGGTGCATGACTTTTGAAATATAAAGTCCTCCTTTTTCCTGACTGAAGAATTATTTCAGTAAATAGATTTCTTTTTCTCTTTTTTAACTACAAAATGGGTTAAGATAAATGGCATCCAGAATGTAATAGTTCAGTTAATTCATAAACTACTTATAGTAGGTATGATATTCCTATTGAATAATATTTCTTGTTCATAGTATTTGATAGTGAATGATTTCAACTACTGTACAGCTTACTAACTTTCAGTACAGAGGGTAGGATGAATAGGCTAGAGGGATGTGGACATGGGAGAGAAAATAAGGTGTTTTTCCATAGATGTAGTGGTGTGAATTTGAACCTTGCTCTGGACCTGTGTAGAAAACTGTCCTAGTAATCCAGCTGTAAATGGGTTCATAGTCATTTTAGCTGGAGAATCAAAGGATGTGACACTAACCACAATTCCCCCTTGTGTGTTCTTAGCTACAAAAATTGGTCTACCTTCACTATGATAGCTCAACTGGGCACTAGGTTTGGGTGGACCCTTGATATGAAGGATCTGACTTTCTGTAATTCAAGAAGGACTTTGCACATTTTACTGAACGGTATGTAGTGGGCAAGGATGGTGATGGCTGTTGGCTTAGAAACAGTATTTAAAGGCCTGTTTTTTGGGAATTGGCTTACCGGTATGAATATATGTATTATAAGGGTACCCATTATAATGGGTAGTGGGGGTTAATGGATTTCTAAAGAGCTTGGGAGATACACACAGAACCTTGAAAGTAGATGGGCTGTCTAGCACAAGAAGGCCAATGGATGGACACACCCTGAGAATTGAAAGGGGACATGCCATAACATGAGATCACAGCCTTCAAGGCATGATGCATTGTCTAACACAACAAGAACACATAGTCTAAGAAACAGCCTGGGAACCAAAGAAGTATATACCATACTGTCCCATGACACAAGGTAAGTGACACCAGCAACAAGGCCTCAGAGAGCAGGGGGGCCTAAGTCCTTGTTTTGGGGGAACAGACCAAATCAGGAGAAGGTCTGGAGGGCTATGTGGTCATGTGACCACAGAGAGACAACCAACCAGAGATAGCCATGGATGAAGAGTCATCAAGAGTCATCAGGATGGAAGAAGAATACAAAAGCAGAGACTTGGGATTAACAAAGGGTCCCTCCCATCCCTCCCTTCGTCCTGTTCTCCCTATCCCACCCTGCTTTGCTCCCTAAGAGGGGTCCCCATCCCTATCCCCCAGGAAGGGTCCCCAAGACCACCATAGAGCAAGGGCATACCAGTAGCCTGTCTCAGGCACCCCACTGGAGGGGGGTTGTAGGCCTTGGCATCCTACCTCCAGACTGCTAATACCTAAGAGAGAGAGCATCAGAATGGAGCCTGCATCCTGACCATCTGTACTTTGACTCTAATGACAGCCCTAGGATTGGTAGATATAGAATTGTCTGATTGTTTGTATTGCGGCTTTTCTGTTCTTACTCTGTATCAGTAAATTTGACTATTATTGACTGGCAGGTGTTGTGGCTGGTCTGAGAGTTGTACTTGCCCGGAACAAAGGTATAGGTGCTGGGTGCAAATCTAGCGTCAACAATGGCCAAGGACAATGATGATGATCATCATCTAGCTTTTCTAAAACTGAGAAATATTAAGTTAACATTAGAGATCTCATATTTCACAGTAGTTCTCCCAAGTGGAATTTCCTGGAAAGAGAAAGCAGGCAACCAGGCCCATTTTATATAGATAAAATGATATATAATATATTATATGTATATGATATATAATAGTCTTTTGACTATATTATATATAGATCCAATATGATATCATATATGTATATTATATATATTCAAAAGGCTATTATACATAATATACACACATTACATATATGATTATTATAATATGAATACTTTATGTAATATATAATACATACTATTATATAATACATACTATTATATTTCTTATATCAGACACATATGATTACTATATTTTGTCATCTTTCCACAAGATTTGCAAGTAGTCTCAATATATGTACAGCCAGATCCAAGGTCTACAAAAAACAATGAGTATGGAAGTCCCATAATATATGATAAGGGCTGGGGACAGACATTTAAAAAGCCTGAGCCTGAATTTATTCAGTATTTGCAGGTTAGTCTAACCTTCAGAGCGTGAACCGGCTTGCAAGTGGATAGACATTCGGCACATGCCTGCAGTGGCTCAAGCCAGAAGCCTGGGGGTGCTAGAGCAGCTCTCCCTTCCACAGGGAAGCTGAGCTGAGGAGTGGGGGCATGGCCAGGCCCCAGCAGGCCTTCCCCAGTGGCTTCCTGACAGCTTAGAGCAATCCAGGCACACAGGGCTATTTGGACCCAGAAGGGAGCTCTTCCCCCTCCTCCATCTCCCCCACCACCTTGGGGCCAGGACGGAGGCCCTGTTTGGTGCTGGGGCGGGGGGTCTTCTCCCTCCTCCTCCCCTGCCGCTATAGTGGGGTGGGGAGGTGGGCTCTGTGAGGCTGCCTGGCCCCAGAGGGGGACTCTCCCCCCTGCTTCTCCTCCATTGTTCCAGGGTGAGGAGGTGGGGGAAGGGGCTCTATGGGAAGCTGCCCAGCCCCAGAGGGGGCAGGGGGAGGCTCTGTTCCATGATGGGGGAACTCTTCTTCCTCCTTGTCCTCCTCCCCCTGGCAGGGCAGCGGGAGTAGGAAGCTCAGCTGGGCAAGGTGTGGGTGTATGGGTTGTGAGGGAGGGTGGGGAGTATAGGGACCTCCACACACTCCCCCCATGGCATACAGCCCCCACTGCTTGGCAGCAGCAGCAAGCAGGGAGGTCAGGATGCTCATGCCCAGTGCAGGCATGGCTTTGACCAGCACTGGGTGGAGGTCAAAGCCCTGTGGCTCTGCTCCCTGAGCCTAAGCCTGTAGTGGGGGAAGACCCACACTGGAGCCAGCTGCTTCCCCTGTTCCCTGCTATCCAGGTCTCACACTCTGCCTGGAGTAGAGGGAGCCCTACCCACTGCTTCCCCACAGAGTCCAGCATGGGTATCCTCCTCTGAGTGAAGAGCTGCAGGGACAGTGTAGAGCTGTGGGGACAGAAGCAGCCAGGCAAGCTGTGTGGGGCTGCGCTCTTCACTCCCAGTGCAGTGCTGGCTGCTTTTATCATGGGTCCACAGCATGGAGAACATTTTTTTGCTCCCAGCGTGCCTCTTGCCGCTGTTTTGAGCACTGAAACTGATTTGAGACGTGGCAAGAGGCATGTGCAGGGGCATCTGGAGTACCCTAGCTGACAGTACTTGTGCTACCGACAATGTGTTCAGTCAGTAGCCATGATGGGAGTGATCAGAGTGAGTTAAGTAGATAAGGGTCTTTTGGGGTGTTTTGGGGTTCTTTTTTTTAGTAATGTCAAATCTGAGGCTTAGGCCATTGTCCAGACAGCATCTACAATATTAAATAGACCATGTCATCTCCTTAGGTACTATCACATCTTTGTTTTCAAAAAGATAAAAATATATGTAGTTCAGAATTAATCTATCCAATTAAATATATGAAGAATTCATGATTTGTAAGAGGTCACAGGCACAGATGAGGCTGGAAGCAGTTCAGGTATCCCTCAATAGTATCTCGGCAAGGTGCTGCTGATCAGTTCAAAAAACAGACATAAGAGAGAGAGGGATCAGACTGACAGAGAAGTAAGATGGGTAGTGATTCAGCTGTTTCTGCAGCAGACTCTGAGCCTGATAACAGTGTAGGTGATGATTACTGGGTCATCAGTAGAAGAAAAATATGAATGCCTGGGAGGAATAGTCTGAACACTTATCCCATACTATCAGTTGGGTAAAGTAAGACGCAATAAATTCCTTTGCCTAAGTAGACATTACAGAAAGAGAGATAGAGGAGTTGAGATTTCATAGACATTTCATAGATTTCATAGACATTAGGGCTGGAAGGGACCTCGGGAGATCATCGAGTCCAGCCCCCTGCCCAAAGGGCAGGAAGTCAGCTGGGGTCATAGGATCCCAGCAAGATAAGCATCCAATTTACTCTTGAAGGTGTTCAGTGTAGGTGCTTGAACCACCTCCGCTGGCAGACTGTTCCAGACCTTGGGGGCTCAGACAGTAAAGAAATTCTTCCTTATGTCCAGCCTGAAACGGTCTTGCAGGAGTTTGTGACCATTCGACCTCATCATCCCTTGGGGCGCTCTGGTGAACAGACGTTCCCCCAGATCCTGGTGGTCACGCCTGATAAACATATAGGTGGCCATCAGATCACCCCTGAGCCTGCGCTTTTCCAGGCTAAAGAGTCCCGTGGCTCTCAGCCTGTCATCGTAAGATCTGTTTTCCTGACCTGTGATCATGCGCGTGGCTCTCCTCTGGACTCTCTCAAGCTTCTCCACATCCTTTTTGAATTGCGGAGCCCAAAACTGGACACAGTACTCCAGCTGTGGCCTCACCAAGGCCGAGTACAAGGGGAGAATGACGTCCCCTTGTACAGAACCAGCAATTCTACCATTGTACCCCACCATTACAGACACCTGAAACTGCACATCCCTGCATGGAGCACACATGCTCAGTACGCCAGGGGCTGACCTTTGCCTGGGCTTGCCTCCTGTCACTAGGGTCACACAAGGTCTGCCCCTATAAAAAGGGGCAGTGAAGACAGACCCAGTGGGATGCCCTCTCCATCTGGACCAGCACCATGCAACACCACCTTTCCACCCAGAGGCCCTGCTGGCAACCCCCCTCTGGACAACACCTACTAGACAAGGACCCCTTTCCAGCCTGGATAGGTAGCTATCACCCCCATCCCCTCTTCAACCAAGGACTTGGACTCTGCTTCTCTTCCCTACCTAGACTCCAGCCCTTCCACTGAGTCTCTTTCTCCTGCTGCCATTGTGAGTGCTTGTGTGTGTGTGTGTGTGTGTGTAAACCAATAACTTCATGGGGCTGTATAGTATGTTGTCTGTGTAATAAAACTGTTATTTGGACCCCTAAGTTGGGTTTTGCTTTACTATGGTTTGGCCCTGATCCAATCTCTGCTCCTCTCCCCTCTAACTTCTGTTTCATTTCTCCCTCTCCTGCTTCTGGCTCACTGCCACCTCCAACACCTGTCCTGAGCTCCTCTCTGCCTCCAAACCCCCTGTTTCTTTGTCACTGTCTTATCCCTTCTGCGTTTTCCTTTTCCCCTGAGCAACCAGGTTTCCGCCTCAGTTTCTTTCCTGGCTGTCTCCTTCTTGTCACCACTTATCTCCCCCATCCCCACAATATTTTAGCTGTCTGCCTCAGTTTCCAGCCCCCATCTACCTTAAGTAAACCCAAGCCTCAGTTCCTCAGCCAGTTTCTCTGTAGTCCACTCGAGAAGCATCTATGGATGCACACCAGCATTTTGGTCGCTTTACTAGCCACAGCATCGCATTGCAGGCTCATGTTCATCTTGTGGTCAATGATGACCCCCAAGTCTCTTTCTTCTGTAGTGCTAACCAACGTAGCACTGCCGAGCCTATAAGGGTGCTGCAGGTTTTTCCTCCCAAGGTGGAGAACCTTGCATTTATCGGTGTTAAACACCATCAGGTTCTCATCTGCCCATTTGCTGAGCTTGTCCAGGTCAGCCTGGATCACCCGCCTATCTTCTGGCGTGGATGCTTTGCCCCAAAGTTTGGTGTCATTGGCGAACTTGGCCAGTCCACTCCTGACTCCAATGTCCACATCATTAATGAAGATGTTGAACAGTATGGGTCCCAAGACAGAGCCTTGAGGGACCCCACTGGTCACAGGGCACCATGATGAGTGACTGCCATCAATCACAACCCTCTGGGTCCAACCACGAAGCCAATTTCCCAGCCAGCGGATCGTGGTGGAGCCAAGGCCACAACTGGGCAGTTTGGCCAAGAGGTGATCATGGGATACCAGATCAAAAGCTTTTTTGAAGTCAAGGTATATGACATCAATCTCTTCTCCCTTGTCCAGGTGATAGGTCACCTGGTCATAGAAGGAAATGAGATTGGTCAAACAAGACCTACCCGCAACAAACCCGTGCTGGCTGTCCCTTAGAATGTTAGCCTGGGCCAGTCCCTCAAGGATGGCCTCCTTAATAAACTTTTCTAAGATCTTCCCCAGGATTGAAGTCAGGCTAATGGGCCTGTAGATAGCCGGATCCACTCTCCTCCCTTTCTTGAAGATCGGCACCACATTGGCCTTCTTCCAGTCTTCGGGCACTACACCAGAGCGCCAGGAGTTTTCAAAGATCCGTGCCAGGGGCTAGGCTATGACGCTCGCCAGCTCCTTGAGTACCCTGGGGTGCAGATTGTCAGAGCCGGCTGACTTGAAGGTATCCAGCTTCTCAAGGTGTTCCTTCACGAGGTCAGCATTGATGGAGGGTAGGGGATCCCCCTCGCCCAAATTTCCCTGTCCCATAGCAGGCATGGGCATCCCGTGTGACTGATGAAAGACTGATGCAAAGTACCTATTTAATAGGTTGGCTTTTTCCTGGGTGTCAGTTGTCAGTTGCCCCATCTGGTTCAGCAGGGGTCCAACATTGCCCTTGCTTTTCCTCCGGCTCCCCACATATCTGAAAAAGGACTTTTTGTTGTCCTTGATGCCTGAAGCTAGTTGGAGTTCAGTTGCAGCCTTGGCTTTCCTGGTTTGGTCCCTGCAGGACCGGACCAGCGCGGAGATAGATGTAAGTAGACTTCCTACAGACTAGTAGATAGGATATGTCTATATGATACAATACAGTACCAAGATGGGATACCTAAAGAAGCTCTGAGTGAATGAGTACAAGGAAATTAGCTTGTCTGAGAAGTTTGCATGGAGCACTGTGCTAATCTGGTTAAACTTCTGGTATCAGAGGCAGTTAGTTCAGAGTTAGCATCTTTGCATGCCACTTCATTGACCATAAAAACATATACATTTTCTTGCTTTGTCTTTCAGGTCATATTTCAGCATAAAACAGCTATGGTGAAGGATAGGTGCAACTCATGCAGAAAGGGGGAATACCAGTAGCACTGGAAGAATAGAAGATCCACAGCGACTGAGGAAAGAATGCTGTGTCTTTCTTGATTAATCAATGGTCATACACAGTGTAGCATAAGAACCCATGCTTTGTACAGTAAAGATGACATGGGCTTGGATTATTTACCAGCAGGGCTGAAGTTTTTAGCTGCCTTCCTTAGCCAAAGTATAAATGTTATTTACTGTCACTTCTGGTTCATCTGAACAGGAAAAACAAAAGCATGTCAGTGTGTGGTGGCAAGACTTGGAGAAATATCAGGCCTTTTGACCGAATCTCTATTGGGACCAGAACAGCCTCTTGTTGTTCAAATGTGCTGGAGATGTTAGGAATGAAGAAGAGACCTCCTCACAGCCGCTTTCACTTCAGACAAAACCTAGGCTTATGAAAGAGAGTAGAATAGAAATATAGTTTTATTTCAGACTGAAACTTTACCAGGTTTCAGGTGTGAGGGCCATAACCAAAGGGGTTAATGAGCAAATTATAACAAAAAAGGTTTGCTTCTTGAGAGCATCTAGCAATGGCTTATAGTTAATATTAGCTAAGGCAAAGCTTGCAAGATTGTTTCCCGCATGCATATCCTGTCTGTCATAAGCATAACAGTAATGTTAAAATTAACTGTCTATACCAATCATAAGACTAACATGGCCCACAAGGAGCAGAACTAAAAAACAAAACTGCAAACTTTAGCTGACCTAACAGTTTTTGCTTAAAGGTCAGTAAAATGACAAATGATCACAAGGTATAATTAACACATTTCAAAAAATTCCAAAATGAAGTAACCAAGTAAGTTGGACTTAGGCAGAGAAAATGCTAATCTCAGACCCCAAAGTGATGTGGTATGATTTATTTATTGGGTGAACCCAAGTTTAGGCAGTAACCTATTATAATAATTTCTAACAACTTTTAACCCCATAGGGTAACAGCTGTAGGATAAGCTTTTGAGTGGCTCTAAAGCCAACAGATTAGCATAGGACCAGATATAAAGGAACACGCACATCAGGTAACCAGTAGGACGGACAGAACAGAATGGTCATTGCTGTTCGAAGCTCGGACTCCAGACTCCCAATGTGAGCAAGGACCAGATACTGACTGAGGGACCTTCCCTGGTGCTCCTTCCAACTGCATCAATCCGGGACGCCTAACTTTGCTGGATCAACGTGATGTGTTGCCAGTCCCTGGCACTGAGGAACTATCAATAAGTTGCCAACCAAGCGGGAACTCTTTGTCAATTTGTCTGTCTGTTTTTATTATCACTGCCAATTTTTAACTTTTATTTCTATATTGTCTGTTTATTAGCTTAAACTTTTTATTAACTATTATATGTGTAAACCATATTTTGCTGCTTAAATATATTTTTGTTGCTATTTTGTTGCTATAAGTAAAATTTATCTTTAGTGTTATAAGTGAAACTTGTCTTTGCTTAACTCCCAACTCCACCTCCTCAATCCCGAACCAAACAGCCCAGTGGCTGATACATTTGCAGGGCCCAGTCAGCCTGCAACCAAATTGATACAGTCACAGTGCCCAATTGGCCTGTGACACTCAGGCAAAGCTGAGTCCCAAACCAAAACCTAATGGACAGAAAGTGCAATGAAGCCAAATAATTCAGACAAACTAATCAAAACCTACATATGATAAAATGTTTTCCTTTAGATACTGTGGCAGCATAACTACAATGTCTTCAAAACACTTGTTTCAGAGATTACCTTTTTTATTAAGTTTCTACTGAGTTGCATTTGCATTTTCCGGGTCATTTAGATCCTTTTATTTAAGTATTTTGTTTAATTACTCAAAAAAGAGGCCAGGATATGAATCCAAATGTGTGCTTGCTCTAGAAGAGCAGGAACTGGCTCTTACGGATGAGAGATCTCATTACATGTTTCAATTGTGCAACAATGCCTATCCTTTTGGACAGCTCATAGATCCCAACTATCTGCTTGGATTGCCCATTCATTTGTTTTTCTTTTTTGGCAGCATAGTTGTCAAGATGTAGCTGCATCAATGGAGAATAAGCAGCAACTGCCAAAACTCCCTCTTTCAGCATTTTACTAATGATTTTATCAGAGATCTTCTTCAAGATGTGCCTCCTGTTGAATGATTTTTGCCACCAAAAAGCCCCAAAACATTCTTTCCAGTTTATAAATATAAATTGGGTTTAAAGACATTTATATTTTTATATATGAATATAAAAATTTACGCGTGTGTGTGTATGTATAAGCTAGGGAAAAAGTCAGAATTCAAATTCTCTATTCTGACTTTTCTTACTGACCCACTGTGCACATCTTATGCTTTGGATCTTCAAGTGATAATAATAGTAGGTGAATACAGTGCATGGGAAATTTGCCTTTACATTGCAGAAATTCCAGATATTTGGATAGTATTGTTCCGATTCCAAACAGTGGATAGTGCCATTTTCTTTTTGTTATTAGTTTAGTTATTTTAAAGCATGAAGAGTTGGAGACTCAATTAAAATTATTAAAAAAATGTTAAAGTATGTGAATATTTTTTAATAAAGATGGAGGAGTATAAAAGTATTGCTCAGGCATTCAGGGATGAAATCAGGAAGGCCAAAATGTAATCAGGGTTGCACCTATCGAGGGATGTGAAGGGTAGCAAGAAGGATTTCTGCAAGTATGTCAGCAACACAAGGAAAACCAAGCACAGTATGGGTCTCTTGTTGAATGGGGAGGCAACCTAGTGACAGATGATGCGGAAAAGTATGAAGAGCTTAACGCCTTTTGTACTTCAGTCTTCACAAGGGCAGCTCTCAGATTACTGCACCTGGCAGCACAGTTAGAATCATATACAGAATCATAGAAACATAGAAAAATAGGGTTGGAAGGGACCTCAGGAGATCATCCTGGGTCTGGTTTTGTTCAATATCTTCATCAATGTTATATAAGCAATTGTATGGGGTGGTTTGGATAGAGATGCTTGCCTTGAGCACGGGGTTGGATTAGGTGACCCTTGGCAGTCTCTTCAAGGCCTAATTTTCTATGATTCTATGAAATATGGACCAGTACAGTGCAGTTGTAGTATGGTGTTACAGTTTTGTATGCAGGTAGGCCAGACTGTTGGATAATTTCCTTAGCAAGCACAGAAATCTGTCACAATTGTGTGAAGCCCTTGTTGAGAGAGAGAGAACACTGTGAGCAGGAGAGCACTGCTTTCTCTTATTTATGTTACAGTTGGGGCCCATATGGCAGCATAATTTACATTTTATTCACTCAGCATACTGTTTTTTATATTTATAGCTATAAAGTCCAGAAAATTGGTGAAGGAGTGGTATAGGAGTCACTATACTGGTTCAAGAATATCAGAGGATCTCCTTGTAATACCAGTGGAGCCAACTACACTGGGGTTAGGGATACCAAACCGGCAATGTGGCACAAATGTAATTTATCACAGGGAAGAACTGTGACCTTGAAATATATCATGTATGAGTTTATAAGTGAATATATATAAGCTACATGCTTTTCACTCTTACAGGTCTAAATCTTTAGGTGCTTAACAAGATGTATTCCTTTGTGCAAGATTTAAAGGTGTTTTTTAATACTGAAATATATTGTATTTCACTACACTGAGATCTAAGATGGTGCCTCATTGAAGCAATGAATTTATTTTTATGACTATGAGAAAAGAAATGTAAGTACTCTTAAATTAACTTATGTAGATACTTTGATAGCTATTTAAATATTAACTTAAAATTATAGCTGTTCAGCAATACCATCTACCCTTACCGTTTCTCGTATGTGTTTAAAGAAATTTAAATGACAAGAAGCAAATGAACACTTTTTTGAATCAGTCCGTTCCCTGTTGTTTTAGAACTCCTGTTTGCTTTTATTTATTTGATTCTATTTCTCTCCATGATTAAGAGATAATAATAATAAAAAAAGCAAAACAAAGTCTTGTTTGAATGTACTATAGACCTATTGTGAAGTGCAGCTGGGAACATTTTCTTTCTGCTTGGATAAGCCACAATAAGAAAAGACAAATTGTAAGTGACAGTAGTCGTGCAGACAGAATATGGGTATGATTGATAAGAGTGAGACTGCTGATTGATTTGATGGCTTCCAGAATGATGATATAAAAAGTCTGAGCTGGTGCAAAGTGATTTATGTTTTAAAAATGCTTAGGAACATACTGGTGGTGTTTGGTCTTCTTTGTTGAATGCACTTTTAGGATTCATATTCTGCAGAAATAGCCTTTTCAAGCCATAGGCTAATGTTAAGCTAGCTCTTTAGCTTTAAAATGGAGCTCCCCACTGGCTCTGCTCCTGAGAGGTAGCCTTAATTTTCTAAAGACAAGATAAGAAAGTCACAAATGTTGACACAT
The DNA here is from genome assembly GCF_052110815.1 of Crocodylus siamensis. Lineage (NCBI taxonomy): Eukaryota > Metazoa > Chordata > Crocodylia > Crocodylidae > Crocodylus > Crocodylus siamensis. The sequence goes on along the minus strand of NC_143395.1, from coordinate 84,849,817 downwards.
CATTATCTGACATATACTGTATGTTTGGTTTTTATAAGAAGGAATGGTGCTAAAGCAGCAATGCAAGGGTTTTGATGAAACTGCCAGTAATAAATAGGAACTGCTTACAGATGGAAATGATTTTAGTTGTTCCTATGTATTTTGATATGAATAAGTTAGATATTTTCAAGGAACTGGGGCTTTACACAATACTATACAAAGTTTAGAATGTTAGGGAATTATTTTTAATCTTTTCTGCTGGTTACTTGTAGATAATACATGTATCGTATCTGTTTCTTTTTTAAATAATCCATCCCTCGCTTTTTTTCTTTAGCAAAACAGCCATTAATTTACTCAGCTAGTTCATAATATTTATCTGATGCAATGTCAACACTTTACTATGAAAAGGTCCTTTCAGCTTCAGTAGATATTACAGAACCATGTAATAAAATGTACAGTTCCTTCTACACCTCTATTCAGCCCAATACTCTACATCTGCCATTCCTTTTTCTATCATTTGATACTCCTGAATAGTTTCCAGAAAGCTGTATTTAGAAGAGGAAAGAGTCATAAAATGTCTTATCCCAAACAGTAAATCATAATAAGTTAATTTTAATTGCTATGGATCATATTCCATTCATATTCAGTTGACATGTTTAAATGTCATGTTATGAAAGCTTGTCTGGGAAGTGCCTGCTTACTGGTTGATATTTAGTACCTGGGGGTGGTAAACACTGGTTTTGATTACAGCCCAGTGTCTTTGCATCCCCTCTCCTGGTTTGTGGCAAACCTATGTGTCATTTTAAGGATGAGATCTAAATTAGCATTTCTCAAAGCAAACTGGGGTACTCAAGAGCTATGATAGGTATCTCAAATAGAGATGGGGCAGAAGCATAAGACGAGATAAGTTGTTTTGGCAAGAGCTCCAGCTATCTTGCAGGAGTTCTCTAAACAGAAATAATTATTACTTCCAGCAGTGGCATAACTGGGGAGGGGAAATCAGGACAGCAGCCATAGGTACCACCCTTTTTTGGGAGGAGTGGGCGGGAGGGGAGGGGGAGGCGGGCAAAAAACAGTTGCCACTACAGTTGACTATCCACTATGATCAGCATGAGAAGAAAAATGTCTCTACTAGATGCCTTTGACAAATTTAACAAGTTACTAGTAGGTTTTATGTTTCATATCATTCCTATCAGATCTGGAATACTTTTATGCAGGCCTGCTGGCCTGATCCATAGCCTGTTGAATTCAGTGGAGGCAAATGGTTATGTCAGAGGGCAATAAGAACAAATGCAAGGCCAGAGTCCTTAATGTAAGGATTGTAAGAAGTTGACTGTCACCAACCTATCTGGTAAACAGTTAACAAACCTTTTAGGAGATAGCAATATATACACATTATTAATATAGGTGGTGATAAAACAAGCTAGGAAATGCTGGGAAAGATTCTGTCATGTGAACCAGAATCACATTGGTGCTTCTGATAATGGCAGTGTTCTCTGGCCATGAGTGGATTGTGCTGGTGTCTTTTGCTTCCCAAGTTGTTATGCAGAAATGGGAAGAGGAAAAAGAACCCTAAGCACAGATGCTGCAGGGGTGGCGCTGGCTACAGAAGAGTCTAAAATATAGGGGGGTAACTTTATGGATTTGCACAGTAGCAGTTGTTGGGATTGATCCAGAATTTGTGTGTCTGTGTGGGGTATGAGCTAACTTCCTCACCCAGTATCATATGCTTTCACATCGTATGTGGATCAGCTTGCTGTTTATATCAAAAGAAGCCTAGCAACTCTTTAAGGCATTTTCCTCTTGAAGGTACCAAGTAATCATTCTAGTTGCTCTTAGATATCTAAGACAGGACATTTGACATTAGGCTTTAAATTTAACTGTGGCCCATGTATTGATGACACTGTATCAAAAAAGAATAACATTTTATTTATCTTTGAATTTCTTGCCTTTTGCTTGTTTTAGTATGAGTTAGTATTTAGTATAGCCAATATACATATACCTAAGACAGTTTGCAAACATTTGTTTGAATGTTAACCTGTTCTTTCTGTTCATGCCTGTATCTATGCTCTACTCTCAAAGCATTTCTTTAAATTATTTTTTTGCTTGTATAAATGTTTGGCAGGTTTTTTTCCTTATTGATTCTAATGTTTTTGTTTGCACACAGGAATGTTTCCTATTTGTTTTATTTTTTGTTTGAAAAATTGCAGTCATCCAACTGGGGAGGAGAAAATTACATGTAATTAAAAACTTTACATCTCAACTCATTATAGACAATACATGAATTGGATATGGAATGTTTTAACTGTTGAAAATCTTTCAAGATGGATTTTAATCTGTGAAAGTTGAAAGCATGGTTGGATCCAAGAGTGTTGCAACATTAGTGTGGCCACACTGTCTTTGCGGGTAGGAAAGATGCATGGTGAAAATAACTCGTTGCATAAGTGCCACAAAGCTGTAGAGGATGTAGTCACAATCCCTCACTGTTATCCTGGGCACCAGTGAGCTCTAAAGAGCTCTTGCTGAAGTCCCAGTGATCTCTGAGGGCAGCATCACAAGGTCTGTCTGGAGTTCTTACTTTCAAGCAGCTTTGGAGCTAGCTGCTCTTTGCTCTTCCTCTCCACCCCCTTCCTTGTAATTCAGCATCAGGGAAAGGAGAAGATGAGATGGGGAGTGAAAGGATGGAACCTTAGGAGCTGTGTGAAAACAGGTTGTGTGTCACTGGCTGCTCCTTTCCCCGGCTGCTGAATTGTTGGGAAGGGGAGAAGAGAAACAGGAACTCCAGGCAGAGCCTTTGAAGACCAGCAGTGAGTTCATCAGATGCCTGTAAACATGTGGGAAGCCTGCTTCAATGTGTTATAATTAGTGTGTTGGAGCATTCTAATTAGTGGGCTCTAGGAGCCTCAGCATCTTGTGCATTTAGCATCCCTCTACTTTAAAATAGTGGTTGGGGTCCTTTAATTAAAACTCATGAAACAAGCACCCTGTGGCGAAGTGGGACTCCCTCTCTAGCCACAGTCCTATGTTCCCCACTTGCCTTTGGGCATGCCCCCCCCACCAGACTCACCTGCCACACCTTGTTCTTAATTAATTATGATGTTAATTAAGGTGGGAGGCTGTCCATTCTTGCCCCAATGCCAGGCGGCACTTTCTGCAGCTCCATATCTCCCCTACACCACAGCCCATGCCTTGCAGATGGCATCCAGATGTTAGTTTCACCAGCCCCACACTGGGCTCCAGAATCCTCCTATCAGGACCCCCCTTTGATCCCTCCACTCAGGCAGCTTACTCCGCCATCATTTGGGCTGCCGAGCTCTCTGTAGCCATCTCCCCTCTCGGGCATGGTCCCCCTAGGACCTTTGGCCACACAGGTCCTGGCGTCACCTCCAAGGCCAGGTGGGACCCCAGGCCCTCTGCTCTGGGCATTCCTTGCAGTGGGCCGCTGGCCCTTTTGACCTTCCTGGTCCTGGCCCCAGCACTGACCAGTTGAGAGGGTACTCTACCTCTGGCCTCTCTCACTAGCCCCACTCTCCCCCTCTCCTGGATGTGGAAGCTGGGATACCTCACACCATGACTGGTGCTCCAGGGTCTAACAGGGGTTTCTCACCCTGCCCCCTGGGGCAGCAGGTCATGGTGCTACTCAAGATCTTACTTTTGACCCACACTTGGCCTCCCAGCAGTGGAGAACTTACTGGGGTCAGGACTTGCCCCTCTGTCTCTTGGGCTGAGCTCCCTTTACTCAGCCTCTGGCCCAAACTTCAGCCTCAGGCATCTGAAGACCTACCGGGGCTTACACCCCTACCCACCTTTCACTGGGGTGATCATAGGCTTGGCATTTCCTGGGGGCTCCCGCACCACTGAGAGCCCCACCAGACCACCCACTTTTGCCAGGGTGCAGTTTTAGGTCATGCCAAGGACCAGGAGCCTCCTATCCATCCCCTACAGTTCCTCCCTTACCTCCAGATGTTCCAGCAGCCTTGCAGTCAGGTAATGTTGCTGCCTTGCCCACCAGCAGGGAACTGAGCTCTTTATATAGGCAGCCAGAGATCTAAAATGGCTGCCTTAATTGAGCACCTGCTGGCTGCTTAGTTTTGATCTTAAAGTGGCAGGCACAAACAGTGTCCTGCCACACACCCCCTCTGCCATTTTGAAGCATGGGGTGCTGACTACATGAGATGCTGCAGGTGCTTTAATTAGAGTGGCTCCCAGGAGCTGCTTTAATTAAAGCATTCTCCTGCTTTCTCCCAGCACATGTAAAGAAGCCTATTGAGCTCATTCACTTTCGGACACACTTCTCTAGTTACCAATTATAGAAATGATTCCTGAAAGTATAGTCTTGTGGAGCTC